>NC_136470.1:29007-629007 GCF_902686455.1 Sciurus vulgaris
TTAGCTCTGGTGTCCTACAGACACACCCAGGAGGGTCCCCAGGCCAGGTGTCTCCCTCAGGCTGCTCTGAGGAGGAGGAGCTTGGTGTCCTACAGACACACCCAGGAGGGTCCCCAGGCCAGGTGTCTCCCTCAGGCTGCTCTGAGAAGGAGCTCTGGTGTCCTACAGACACACCCAGGAGGGTCCCCAGGCCAGGTGTCTCCCTCAGGCTGCTCTGAGGAGGAGGAGCTCTGGTGTCCTACAGACACACCCAGGAGGGTCCCCAGGCCAGGTGTCTCCCTCAGGCTGCTCTGAGGAGGAGGAGCTTGGTGTCCTACAGACACACCCAGGAGGGTCCCCAGGCCAGGTGTCTCCCTCAGGCTGCTCTGAGGAGGAGCTTGGTGTCCTACAGACACACCCAGGAGGGTCCCCAGGCCAGGTGTCTCCCTCAGGCTGCTCTGAGGAGGAGCTTGGTGTCCTACAGACACACCCAGGAGGGTCCCCAGGCCAGGTGTCTCCCTCAGGCTGCTCTGAGGAGGAGGAGCTCTGGTGTCCTACAGACACACCCAGGAGGGTCCCCAGGCCAGGTGTCTCCCTCAGGCTGCTCTGAGGAGGAGGAGCTTGGTGTCCTACAGACACACCCAGGAGGGTCCCCAGGCCAGGTGTCTCCCTCAGGCTGCTCTGAGGAGGAGGAGCTTGGTGTCCTACAGACACACCCAGGAGGGTCCCCAGGCCAGGTGTCTCCCTCAGGCTGCTCTGAGGAGGAGGAGCTTGGTGTCCTACAGACACACCCAGGAGGGTCCCCAGGCCAGGTGTCTCCCTCAGGCTGCTCTGAGGAGGAGGAGCTTGGTGTCCTACAGACACACCCAGGAGGGTCCCCAGGCCAGGTGTCTCCCTCAGGCTGCTCTGAGGAGGAGGAGCTCTGGTGTCCTACAGACACACCCAGGAGGGTCCCCAGGCCAGGTGTCTCCCTCAGGCTGCTCTGAGGAGGAGGAGCTTGGTGTCCTACAGACACACCCAGGAGGGTCCCCAGGCCAGGTGTCTCCCTCAGGCTGCTCTGAGGAGAGGAGCTCTGGTGTCCTACAGACACACCCAGGAGGGTCCCCAGGCCAGGTGTCTCCCTCAGGCTGCTCTGAGGAGGAGGAGCTTGGTGTCCTACAGACACACCCAGGAGGGTCCCCAGGCCAGGTGTCTCCCTCAGGCTGCTCTGAGGAGGAGGAGCTTGGTGTCCTACAGACACACCCAGGAGGGTCCCCAGGCCAGGTGTCTCCCTCAGGCTGCTCTGAGGAGGAGGAGCTTGGTGTCCTACAGACACACCCAGGAGGGTCCCCAGGCCAGGTGTCTCCCTCAGGCTGCTCTGAGGAGGAGGAGCTTGGTGTCCTACAGACACACCCAGGAGGGTCCCCAGGCCAGGTGTCTCCCTCAGGCTGCTCTGAGGAGGAGGAGCTTGGTGTCCTACAGACACACCCAGGAGGGTCCCCAGGCCAGGTGTCTCCCTCAGGCTGCTCTGAGGAGGAGGAGCTTGGTGTCCTACAGACACACCCAGGAGGGTCCCCAGGCCAGGTGTCTCCCTCAGGCTGCTCTGAGGAGGAGGAGCTTGGTGTCCTACAGACACACCCAGGAGGGTCCCCAGGCCAGGTGTCTCCCTCAGGCTGCTCTGAGGAGGAGGAGCTTGGTGTCCTACAGACACACCCAGGAGGTCCCCAGGCCAGGTGTCTCCCTCAGGCTGCTCTTAGAAGGAGCTCTGGTGTCCTACAGACACACCCAGGAGGGTCCCCAGGCCAGGTGTCTCCCTCAGGCTGCTCTGAGGAGGAGGAGCTTGGTGTCCTACAGACACACCCAGGAGGGTCCCCAGGCCAGGTGTCTCCCTCAGGCTGCTCTGAGGAGGAGGAGCTTGGTGTCCTACAGACACACCCAGGAGGGTCCCCAGGCCAGGTGTCTCCCTCAGGCTGCTCTGAGGAGGAGCTTGGTGTCCTACAGACACACCCAGGAGGGTCCCCAGGCCAGGTGTCTCCCTCAGGCTGCTCTGAGGAGGAGGAGCTTGGTGTCCTACAGACACACCCAGGAGGGTCCCCAGGCCAGGTGTCTCCCTCAGGCTGCTCTGAGGAGGAGGAGCTTGGTGTCCTACAGACACACCCAGGAGGGTCCCCAGGCCAGGTGTCTCCCTCAGGCTGCTCTGAGGAGGAGCTTGGTGTCCTACAGACACACCCAGGAGGGTCCCCAGGCCAGGTGTCTCCCTCAGGCTGCTCTGAGGAGGAGGAGCTTGGTGTCCTACAGACACACCCAGGAGGGTCCCCAGGCCAGGTGTCTCCCTCAGGCTGCTCTGAGGAGGAGGAGCTTGGTGTCCTACAGACACACCCAGGAGGGTCCCCAGGCCAGGTGTCTCCCTCAGGCTGCTCTGAGGAGGAGGAGCTTGGTGTCCTACAGACACACCCAGGAGGGTCCCCAGGCCAGGTGTCTCCCTCAGGCTGCTCTGAGGAGGAGGAGCTTGGTGTCCTACAGACACACCCAGGAGGGTCCCCAGGCCAGGTGTCTCCCTCAGGCTGCTCTGAGGAGGAGGAGCTTGGTGTCCTACAGACACACCCAGGAGGGTCCCCAGGCCAGGTGTCTCCCTCAGGCTGCTCTGAGGAGGAGGAGCTTGGTGTCCTACAGACACACCCAGGAGGGTCCCCAGGCCAGGTGTCTCCCTCAGGCTGCTCTGAGGAGGAGGAGCTCTGGTGTCCTACAGACACACCCAGGGGGTCCCCAGGCCAGGTGTCTCCCTCAGGCTGCTCTGAGGAGGAGCTTGGTGTCCTACAGACACACCCAGGAGGGTCCCCAGGCCAGGTGTCTCCCTCAGGCTGCTCTGAGGAGGAGGAGCTTGGTGTCCTACAGACACACCCAGGAGGGTCCCCAGGCCAGGTGTCTCCCTCAGGCTGCTCTGAGGAGGAGGAGCTCTGGTGTCCTATAGACACACCCAGGAGGGTCCCCAGGCCAGGTGTCTCCCTCAGGCTGCTCTGAGGAGGAGCTTGGTGTCCTACAGACACACCCAGGAGGGTCCCCAGGCCAGGTGTCTCCCTCAGGCTGCTCTGAGGAGGAGCTTGGTGTCCTACAGACACACCCAGGAGGGTCCCCAGGCCAGGTGTCTCCCTCAGGCTGCTCTGAGGAGGAGGAGCTTGGTGTCCTACAGACACACCCAGGAGGGTCCCCAGGCCAGGTGTCTCCCTCAGGCTGCTCTGAGGAGGAGGAGCTTGGTGTCCTACAGACACACCCAGGAGGGTCCCCAGGCCAGGTGTCTCCCTCAGGCTGCTCTGAGGAGGAGGAGCTTGGTGTCCTACAGACACACCCAGGAGGGTCCCCAGGCCAGGTGTCTCCCTCAGGCTGCTCTGAGGAGGAGGAGCTTGGTGTCCTACAGACACACCCAGGAGGGTCCCCAGGCCAGGTGTCTCCCTCAGGCTGCTCTGAGGAGGAGGAGCTTGGTGTCCTACAGACACACCCAGGAGGGTCCCCAGGCCAGGTGTCTCCCTCAGGCTGCTCTGAGGAGGAGCTTGGTGTCCTACAGACACACCCAGGAGGGTCCCCAGGCCAGGTGTCTCCCTCAGGCTGCTCTGAGGAGGAGCTTGGTGTCCTACAGACACACCCAGGAGGGTCCCCAGGCCAGGTGTCTCCCTCAGGCTGCTCTGAGGAGGAGGAGCTTGGTGTCCTACAGACACACCCAGGAGGGTCCCCAGGCCAGGTGTCTCCCTCAGGCTGCTCTGAGGAGGAGGAGCTTGGTGTCCTACAGACACACCCAGGAGGGTCCCCAGGCCAGGTGTCTCCCTCAGGCTGCTCTGAGGAGGAGCTTGGTGTCCTACAGACACACCCAGGAGGGTCCCCAGGCCAGGTGTCTCCCTCAGGCTGCTCTGAGGAGGAGGAGCTTGGTGTCCTACAGACACACCCAGGAGGGTCCCCAGGCCAGGTGTCTCCCTCAGGCTGCTCTGAGGAGGAGGAGCTTGGTGTCCTACAGACACACCCAGGAGGGTCCCCAGGCCAGGTGTCTCCCTCAGGCTGCTCTGAGGAGGAGCTCTGGTGTCCTACAGACACACCCAGGAGGGTCCCCAGGCCAGGTGTCTCCCTCAGGCTGCTCTGAGGAGGAGGAGGAGCTTGGTGTCCTACAGACACACCCAGGAGGGTCCCCAGGCCAGGTGTCTCCCTCAGGCTGCTCTGAGGAGGAGGAGCTTGGTGTCCTACAGACACACCCAGGAGGGTCCCCAGGCCAGGTGTCTCCCTCAGGCTGCTCTGAGGAGGAGGAGCTTGGTGTCCTACAGACACACCCAGGAGGGTCCCCAGGCCAGGTGTCTCCCTCAGGCTGCTCTGAGGAGGAGGAGCTTGGTGTCCTACAGACACACCCAGGAGGGTCCCCAGGCCAGGTGTCTCCCTCAGGCTGCTCTGAGGAGGAGGAGCTCTGGTGTCCTACAGACACACCCAGGAGGGTCCCCAGGCCAGGTGTCTCCCTCAGGCTGCTCTGAGGAGGAGCTCTGGTGTCCTACAGACACACCCAGGAGGGTCCCCAGGCCAGGTGTCTCCCTCAGGCTGCTCTGAGGAGGAGGAGCTTGGTGTCCTACAGACACACCCAGGAGGGTCCCCAGGCCAGGTGTCTCCCTCAGGCTGCTCTGAGGAGGAGGAGCTTGGTGTCCTACAGACACACCCAGGAGGGTCCCCAGGCCAGGTGTCTCCCTCAGGCTGCTCTGAGGAGGAGGAGCTCTGGTGTCCTACAGACACACCCAGGAGGGTCCCCAGGCCAGGTGTCTCCCTCAGGCTGCTCTGAGGAGGAGGAGCTTGGTGTCCTACAGACACACCCAGGAGGGTCCCCAGGCCAGGTGTCTCCCTCAGGCTGCTCTGAGGAGGAGCTTGGTGTCCTACAGACACACCCAGGAGGGTCCCCAGGCCAGGTGTCTCCCTCAGGCTGCTCTGAGGAGGAGGAGCTTGGTGTCCTACAGACACACCCAGGAGGGTCCCCAGGCCAGGTGTCTCCCTCAGGCTGCTCTGAGGAGGAGGAGCTTGGTGTCCTACAGACACACCCAGGAGGGTCCCCAGGCCAGGTGTCTCCCTCAGGCTGCTCTGAGGAGGAGGAGCTTGGTGTCCTACAGACACACCCAGGAGGGTCCCCAGGCCAGGTGTCTCCCTCAGGCTGCTCTGAGGAGGAGGAGCTCTGGTGTCCTACAGACACACCCAGGAGGGTCCCCAGGCCAGGTGTCTCCCTCAGGCTGCTCTGAGGAGGAGCTTGGTGTCCTACAGACACACCCAGGAGGGTCCCCAGGCCAGGTGTCTCCCTCAGGCTGCTCTGAGGAGGAGGAGCTTGGTGTCCTACAGACACACCCAGGAGGGTCCCCAGGCCAGGTGTCTCCCTCAGGCTGCTCTGAGGAGGAGGAGCTTGGTGTCCTACAGACACACCCAGGAGGGTCCCCAGGCCAGGTGTCTCCCTCAGGCTGCTCTGAGGAGGAGGAGCTCTGGTGTCCTACAGACACACCCAGGAGGGTCCCCAGGCCAGGTGTCTCCCTCAGGCTGCTCTGAGGAGGAGCTCTGGTGTCCTACAGACACACCCAGGAGGGTCCCCAGGCCAGGTGTCTCCCTCAGGCTGCTCTGAGGAGGAGGAGCTTGGTGTCCTACAGACACACCCAGGAGGGTCCCCAGGCCAGGTGTCTCCCTCAGGCTGCTCAGAGGAGGAGGAGGAGCTTGGTGTCCTACAGACACACCCAGGAGGGTCCCCAGGCCAGGTGTCTCCCTCAGGCTGCTCTGAGGAGGGAGCTTGGTGTCCTACAGACACACCCAGGAGGGTCCCCAGGCCAGGTGTCTCCCTCAGGCTGCTCTGAGGAGGAGGAGCTTGGTGTCCTACAGACACACCCAGGAGGGTCCCCAGGCCAGGTGTCTCCCTCAGGCTGCTCTGAGGAGGAGGAGCTCTGGTGTCCTACAGACACACCCAGGAGGGTCCCCAGGCCAGGTGTCTCCCTCAGGCTGCTCTGAGGAGGAGCTTGGTGTCCTACAGACACACCCAGGAGGGTCCCCAGGACAGGTGTCTCCCTCAGGCTGCTCTGAGGAGGAGGAGCTTGGTGTCCTACAGACACACCCAGGAGGGTCCCCAGGCCAGGTGTCTCCCTCAGGCTGCTCTGAGGAGGAGGAGCTTGGTGTCCTACAGACACACCCAGGAGGGTCCCCAGGCCAGGTGTCTCCCTCAGGCTGCTCTGAGGAGGAGGAGCTTGGTGTCCTACAGACACACCCAGGAGGGTCCCCAGGCCAGGTGTCTCCCTCAGGCTGCTCTGAGGAGGAGGAGCTTGGTGTCCTACAGACACACCCAGGAGGGTCCCCAGGCCAGGTGTCTCCCTCAGGCTGCTCTGAGGAGGAGCTCTGGTGTCCTACAGACACACCCAGGAGGGTCCCCAGGCCATGTGTCTCCCTCAGGCTGCTCTGAGGAGGAGGAGCTTGGTGTCCTACAGACACACCCAGGAGGGTCCCCAGGCCAGGTGTCTCCCTCAGGCTGCTCTGAGGAGGAGGAGCTTGGTGTCCTACAGACACACCCAGGAGGGTCCCCAGGCCAGGTGTCTCCCTCAGGCTGCTCTGAGGAGAGAGCTTGGTGTCCTACAGACACACCCAGGAGGGTCCCCAGGCCAGGTGTCTCCCTCAGGCTGCTCTGAGGAGGAAGAGCTTGGTGTCCTACAGACACACCCAGGAGGGTCCCCAGGCCAGGTGTCTCCCTCAGGCTGCTCTGAGGAGGAGGAGCTTGGTGTCCTACAGACACACCCAGGAGGGTCCCCAGGCCAGGTGTCTCCCTCAGGCTGCTCTGAGGAGGAGCTTGGTGTCCTACAGACACACCCAGGAGGGTCCCCAGGCCAGGTGTCTCCCTCAGGCTGCTCTGAGGAGGAGGAGCTTGGTGTCCTACAGACACACCCAGGAGGGTCCCCAGGCCAGGTGTCTCCCTCAGGCTGCTCTGAGGAGGAGCTTGGTGTCCTACAGACACACCCAGGAGGGTCCCCAGGCCAGGTGTCTCCCTCAGGCTGCTCTGAGGAGGAGGAGCTTGGTGTCCTACAGACACACCCAGGAGGGTCCCCAGGCCAGGTGTCTCCCTCAGGCTGCTCTGAGGAGGGAGCTTGGTGTCCTACAGACACACCCAGGAGGGTCCCCAGGCCAGGTGTCTCCCTCAGGCTGCTCTGAGGAGGGAGCTCTGGTGTCCTACAGACACACCCAGGAGGGTCCCCAGGCCAGGTGTCTCCTCAGGCTGCTCTGAGGAGGAGGAGCTTGGTGTCCTACAGACACACCCAGGAGGGTCCCCAGGCCAGGTGTCTCCCTCAGGCTGCTCTGAGGAGGAGCTTGGTGTCCTACAGACACACCCAGGAGGGTCCCCAGGCCAGGTGTCTCCCTCAGGCTGCTCTGAGGAGGAGCTTGGTGTCCTACAGACACACCCAGGAGGGTCCCCAGGCCAGGTGTCTCCCTCAGGCTGCTCTGAGGAGGAGGAGCTTGGTGTCCTACAAACACACCCAGGAGGGTCCCCAGGCCAGGTGTCTCCCTCAGGCTGCTCTGAGGAGGAGGAGCTTGGTGTCCTACAGACACACCCAGGAGGGTCCCCAGGCCAGGTGTCTCCCTCAGGCTGCTCTGAGGAGGGAGCTCTGGTGTCCTACAGACACACCCAGGAGGGTCCCCAGGCCAGGTGTCTCCCTCAGGCTGCTCTGAGGAGGAGGAGCTTGGTGTCCTACAGACACACCCAGGAGGGTCCCCAGGCCAGGTGTCTCCCTCAGGCTGCTCTGAGGAGGAGGAGCTTGGTGTCCTACAGACACACCCAGGAGGGTCCCCAGGCCAGGTGTCTCCCTCAGGCTGCTCTGAGGAGGAGCTTGGTGTCCTACAGACACACCCAGGAGGGTCCCCAGGCCAGGTGTCTCCCTCAGGCTGCTCTGAGGAGGAGCTTGGTGTCCTACAGACACACCCAGGAGGGTCCCCAGGCCAGGTGTCTCCCTCAGGCTGCTCTGAGGAGGAGGAGCTCTGGTGTCCTACAGACACACCCAGGAGGGTCCCCAGGCCAGGTGTCTCCCTCAGGCTGCTCTGAGGAGGAGGAGCTTGGTGTCCTACAGACACACCCAGGAGGTTCCCCAGGGCAGGTGTCTCCCTCAGGCTGCTCTGAGGAGGGAGCTCTGGTGTCCTACAGACACACCCAGGAGGGTCCCCAGGCCAGGTGTCTCCCTCAGGCTGCTCTGAGGAGGAGGAGCTCTGGTGTCCTACAGACACACCCAGGAGGGTCCCCAAGCTAGGTCTTCTCTTTGATCCTGAGGCGAATACTCCAGTGCTCACCCTGGAAGTTGGACAGTGGCCCTGCCCTTGCCGGCCATGCCCAACGCAGCATGCTGGCTGCTTGGAGACTATGCTGCTCCCAGATTTCTGGTGGATCTCTCAGTTCCTTCCTCCACTCCCAGCAGTTACCGAATGAAATCTGTTCCCATAGCTTTGAATGGGTCTGGCTGTGTTTTCTCTGGCATAGTGAAGAGTGGAATCTCAGGAGAGTAGAAAAGGGAGTCCTGGGGACCACCTCCTGGCCCCTAGCCCTGCACTCCACCTGGCCAAGCGCTGATGCAGCCAGGGGCCTGGCAGGCAGAGGTGCAGACATGTGCAGCTCAGGAGCCCTGGACACTTCACTTACGCATCCAAGGGCAGAAGGAGGTGACCACAGAGGCCTCTGGAAAGTGTGGTGTTTGAAAGAGTGGTGTGACCATAAACTGCCCCATTTTAGGGTTAGGGTTTTAAGAAAAGCAGTTAAATCTCAGCCCGTGGTGGCCACTATCAAGATTAGGAGAACCAGAACTCAGATCAAGCTCCCAGCTTCCTCTGGGAGCTGCAGGCCGCACCCCTCCCCATGCCCTGGCATTCTAGATAATTCAGTCTGTCCTTCCTACCCAGCTCCCACCATGGTTCCCTTTGGGGGCTACAGGTATGTTAGCACAAAAGGACCAGGCTGGACACAAACTTCAAGATCAGCATGACCTTTATTCAGGAATGGAATCATACTACCCATGGACTCACTCTTCTGGTGAAAACTGAACCACTAACCAAAGGAGGAGTCTGGCCCTATATAGATCACACTGAGGTTTGGGCACTCGGGAATTTAGGGGCTGCATGTCAGTTTGTTCTCTCAGGAATTTGGAGTGTTTTACTGGGTGAGATGGGAGGGAGTTGGGGGTCAGCAGTCAGTATCTGGACCAGATGGAGGGCCTGAGGTCCACGATCTGTATCTGGGAAATGATGTTTAGGGAAGGATCAGTGCTTTGGCCCCTTCCCGATACTGTCACTCCAGACTTGATGGATGCACCCTCCCGGGGGCCTGCCATGTCACTGGGAAAGAACGTATTGGGAAAGGATCAGTGCGTTGCCTTCTCTCTCATCCCTCTCCCTGGGCCACACTATTTTGGGGCTCATCATTTTCCATATCCAACAGGCTACCCATTCATTCAAAATTCCCAGGGATTCTGGACAGTGTAATCTGGTATTCTGCCTACACAGCCCTTGCGATGCAGGACCTGGGAACCGTGTGTCATGTGCTCACCCAGGCACCCTGGAAAACCCTGGCAGTGTAATTATAAGGTCACCCCCCAGGTGCCAACATGGCGCTGGCCGAGCTTCTCTTCCTGATTTTACTCCTCATAACTTCTTCCCGCCGGCACAAACTCGCACCCAATTGGCGCCCGACACCCCACCCAGACCCCCAGCAACAAGGCTCTCCCAATCAACCATCGCCCCGCCCCCAGCAACAAGGCTCTCCCAGTCAACCATCGCCCCGCCCCCAGCAACAAGGCTCTCCCAGTCAACCATCGCCCCGCCCCCAGCAACAAGGCTCTCCCAGTCAACCATCGCCCCGCCCCCAGCAACAAGGCTCACCCAGTCAACCATCGCCCCGCCCCCAGCAACAAGGCTCTCCCAGTCAACCATCGCCCCGCCCCCAGCAACAAGGCTCTCCCAGTCAACCATCGCCCCGCCCCCAGCAACAAGGCTCTCCCAGTCAACCATCGCCCCGCCCCCAGCAACAAGGCTCTCCCCGTCAACCATCGCCCCGCCCCCAGCAACAAGGCTCTCCCAGTCAACTCTCACCCTGTTTCATGCCCAGCCAATCAGCCTCTTCCCGGCCCTATGTAAGTGTGTGCATTTTAAAATAAAACGGGACTTCTCCGGGGATTTTCTTCGGACTGTAGCTCCGTGCACTTCTTTCACTGGTGCCGAAACCCGGGAGGGGAAACTCCTCAAATATCGAGGACCCCCTCCATCTCCCCCGTCAAAGCTTCTCGCCCTCGTCCACCTTCTTGAGCGCTGGCTACCCTGCAACCACCACCAGCCAATTTCTAGGTGAGTCACCCCTCGGGAGGCCGCCGCCCTTAACTTGACTATCGCAGGGTGTCTGGCCGTGATCGTCCAGCTGCCCCTGACGTCTGGTGATAGGGAGAGACCACACCCCACCTCGGCCTTCACGACCACGGGGGACTCCTAGGCGCCTCTTTCCTCCCTCAGTCGGGCGGGAGGAAACAACAGACCCCTTCCTCTTCTCTCCTCTCTCCTCTTCCACGCCGACTGGCAAAAGCCTAGTGCTAGGTACTCCGTGACCTCCAGCATTTCGCCCCGGCAGGGAAAATCTCGGGTGACGACCTGACTTTTCCCTTGCCACCGACTCTATCGAGTCCCGTGAATGGTTCCGCTCACTGGGGACGCCTGAACAAGTCGCCCATTCACTTCCCCGCGTCTGGAGATCTCCCGCTCTCCCTCCCCTCCTCTGCCTCTCACCTCTCTCACTTCCTCTCTGCTGTAAACAATGGGGGCCTCTTCTTCCCTCCCAAACGACTCCCCCTTAAAATGCCTACTCTCCAACTTAGCTCCTCTCTCACTCACTCCAGATATTAAACCTAAAACCCTCGTTAAATTCTGCACCCAAGATTGGCCTTCGTACCTGTTAGACAATCTTAGTCGGTGGCCTCCCGAAGGCTCCCTTGACCCCTAAATTTTCTGGGATCTTTTCAATTACTGCCAGCGCTCAAAAAAGTGGAAGGAGATCCCCTATGTTGAGGCCTTTGCCCTCCTCCGTTCTCACCCAGTCTTGTTCTTCCTGCAGCCTCATCAGGTTCTCGCCTGCAAACCCTCCCCTACCGCCGAGCCTGCCACCTCCTCTTTCGATCCCGCGGACGAACCACCCCCCACCTCGCCCACCTCCCTCTGTCCCTTCCTCTCCTGAGTCCTCTTCACCATCACCCTCCCCTGCCCCTAACTCCTTCAGCCTCCAGCCACTAGGCCGCGCTCCCAAACCACCCATTCCCACGTCCTGGCACCCCTTTGAGAGGTCGCTGGGCCCGAAGGGGTTATTCGGGTTCATGTTCCATTTTCCATGACTGGTCTCTCAGAGCATGCAGGACGCCAACCCTACTACATTTTGCCTGCCTCCTAGGTTTTCCACTGAAATTTCAATGCAAACCTCCATGACCCCTAACTCGAGAATCCTTCAATCCTGCAGAACCAAAACCACATGGTTGATGCCAAGGTCTGTCATCATCTTGAGCAGTAGCCAAGACTCTTGGGATCCAGGCTGAAGCATCATCTGAGTGTCCGGGCAGCTGAACAGGATGAAACAATTTCCTAGGCCCCCTGTGCAAGCAGAGTGCCAAAATGGTCTCTTTTCAAAGAATTTTTACTTCTATAACCCTGAGTCTGAGATGGGGCTGGTCTTGCCAATTCCTGAGATGTTCTCAAGACATCTTTCCTATAATCTCTGGTTAAAGTATTTAACATCTCTTTAGTGGTTTTAATGTCTTAAGCAACCACGACTTCCATAAACCCAGGTTTTTTATGTATATGTATTTTAGTTGTTGATGGACCTTTCTTTGTTCGTTCATTTATACGTGGGCTGAGAATCCCAGTACCTCACACATGTGAGGCAAACACTCCACCACTGGGCCGCAGCCCCAGCCCCATAGCCCATTTTATTTGCACTCTTCTGTCCAAACTAGAAGGTATTCATATCTTTCTGTTCTGCTTTCAGATCCTGATTATCAGAGAAAACTTGACTAAAAGCTGCCAATGATATATGTCACCCAAATGTTGTGCTGCATTGATATTTCCAGGTTAATTACATCATCTTTAAATGCAGTCATACAGGCAGTCACAGCACACAGGCAAAATGTAGGCAGCTTCTTAGCCAGAATATAACAAGAATGGCTTCTCCCCAGGACAGATACTGTATTAACTTTATAAGGGATTGTATGTATATCATATAAGTTTCTAAGGTCATGAGGAACAATTTTATTAGTTTTAGATGCTATACTCTGGATATTATGTTAATATTGCATTCTAAGGTCAGCTATTACTAGTATCAGAGACCTGAGGCCACAGTATGGGTAGTATATTAATATTAAAGGCCACAAGGAAGCCATTATATTGATATGAAGACCACAGGGCAGCTGTTTTTTAGATGCTATAATATGGATATTGTTTAAGTATTAAAAGACAGGGCAGCTATATTTAAAACTAAAAGGGCATAATATGTTTATCATACTAATATAATAGAACCCCAGCAGTTACTATATTAGGTTTAGAGACTAGACTAAGGATAGCATGTTAGTACTAAAGTCACAAGTCATCTATTATACTAGTTTTAGAACCTATAGTATGCATATAATAGACTAAGGACACAGGACAAATATTTGTTTAAGGTACTATGTTATGGATATTAAATTAATATTTAAGGCCACACGCACCTATTATATTAGTTAGAGATGTTATCATATGAATATTACATTAATATTAAGGGCCACAGGGCATCTATTATTAGCTTGAGGTGTGGTAGTATGATATATTAGTGTAAAAGCCCACAGTGCCAGTATTATATCAGTTTTGGATGCTATAGTATGGATATCATACAAATATAGAGTTCACAGGACAGTTATTATACTAATTTTAGTTATTATAGTTTATACTATGAAAATTGTAAGAGTTTTAAAGAAACATAGTGTAAGCTTAGGGGTACGGCTAGCGGCCAAATAAAATCGGACAGAAAGCGGTGGAAGCAAGCTTTATTGGAATTTGGCTCTCGGGCAAAATTCCCAGCCCCTGGGGTATAGTTCAGGGTAGGGAGCCAGAGGAAATCACACATGGTCCTGGCTGCCCAGGGTTTTTATAGGCTGGAATGGGTGGGGGTCCTGCTGAGTGACAGGTGGATGTGAAGGGTCAGTGGAGTTTTCCTGTCCGCTTGATTGGTCACCGTTTGGTGCGCTGCCCTTTGTCTCAGTTACTCTGCTCTCCCTCCTACAGTTGCTCAAAATCCGACCTAACACATAGCAGTTAGTATATTAGGTTTAGAGGCTATATTTTGGATATCATATTAGTATAAAAGCAGCTAATATATTAGTATAAAATTCTACAATATAGACATTTCATCAATATTAAAGGCCACTGGGCATCTATTATATCAGTTTCAGAGTCTGTAGATGGATATCACATTGGTATTAAAGAGCACATGTCAGATATATTAGTACTAGGTGTGATGGTACAGACATCATGTTAGTATTAGAGGCACAGGGACATATATTAGTTTAAGATGCTATATATGAATATTACCTTAAAGGACACAGGAAATCTGTTTTATTTTATTAGATTAGATTAGATGAGGTAGTATGTACATTATGTTGGCATCAAAGGTCACAGGGCAGCTATTCTGTTAGTTTGAGATGCTGTAGTATGAATATCATATTGAATGCAGAATTGTAGGTGATCAGGTCAAATCAAGGAAATGGAGGCCAGTTTGGATCCTGGAGGTTGGAGACTGCCCCTAGGATATTGGAAGGTCAGTGTCTCCAGAGCCCCCAAAAGTCTGCAGGCAGGAAATTGTAATTAATCCCCTGCCTGAATCCTCCATTTGGCCCCTCCCCCTGCCCATCTGCTTCTCACTTTTTTGCCATCTCATGAGCATCTCCTGGACCTAGTCATATAGGCAGGAAGGAGAGAGATAATTGAGGAGAGAGCAAGAGAACAAAGGAAACTGTCTATAAAGAATGCAGGGCACTCTCACTTCTTGGAATTTCAGAATACCAGTCATGGCCCCCTTCTCCCTCCTGGAAGAAGTCTGTGTTACTACCTTTAAATAAAACCTGCTGCATATGCTTGCCTTGGAGTGCTTCTCTAACGTTCAAACGTCAACATTTGAGGAGGCAGAAGATGTCACCAATAACCACTCTTAGCACAAAAAGACCCAGCAGGATGCAAACCTCGTGCATCATCTCAGCTCTCTGTTCAGGGGGATGGAATGACGCCAGGGACCCACTCAATGAGCCACTGAACAAAGGGATTTGGTTTGTGCAGGTTATTTTGAGGGGTGGTGTGGTGAGTATCTCTTAGTTTGCTTGGGCACTAAGGAATGGGGGCCCTTCTGGTCGAGGTCGCAGACACCTGTAGAGGATTTACTCTAGAGGAGCTGTTGCCTCCTAGAGACTGTTTCTTTTGAGGATGATGAAACGTTTCCCCTCGGCCTGCAATCAGCATTTGTCTGGAAAGCATGTGTCTTGGGAGATGAAATCTGTCAATGCATGGCCTTCATTTTCACTACCTTTTCTTTTTCTCAGGCCTCATTATCTTGGGAATTTTTCATTCTCCATATCCATTAACTGGTGATATCAACATTACTGTAAAAGACCACAAAGTCATTATTTCAGTATGACATGTCACAGTACCGTTGGCATACTAATTCAAAAGCTGCCATTGCTGTGGCTAACCTGACCACGTGGTTCAGACACTTTTTGAGTTTTTTGGATTTGGTGGGACAAATTTTGAGATGCTTAGCAATGGAAACTGGAGACACTTTAAATTGTTGTAAGCAGAGCTTAGTGGGCAATTCTGGTGGGAGCTCAGAAGACCAGAATGCCAATAGGACTGTGAACAGTGAAGAGAGGGCTCACGAGGGTTTAGAGGGAAAGGAGGACACAATTGGTAATCGGACTGGAGGCCATTCCCGTTATGTTCTGGCTGAGAAGTTGTCTGAATTTTGCCTGTGTCCTGATACTTTCTGTGAAGCTGATTTTAAAAGCAATGAACTTAATTTCTAGGCAACATAGCATTCAGGCAGTGGCATGGATATTGCTGATGGCTTTTAGCCAAATTTATTGCAATAATCAAGAGCAAAAAAACAGAGCAGAAAGATTTAGAAAAAGTGGATTTGAAAGACTGGAGTAAAACTAGGTTAAAGAAGTTTCAGTTGTTAAAGACATTACCTTCACTAAAGGAATGCTAAAACCTTTTGCCAGAGACAATAAGAAAGATGGCTTGAGGGCATCTCAGGAGCTGGTGAGACCACACCCATCTCAATCTCTAGGGAATAAAGGTCAATATTCTCTTGAGTAGAGACCATTGGGGAACTCTTCTTGCACAAGGAGGCCTAGGAAGTTTTTTCAATGTGCTCAGCCACCCAGACACTCAGAGGTTGCTGCAGCTAGTGTCCCTGGAGGCTTGGCTACTACTGCTTGAGATGGCTGCAGACCTTGGTGTCAACCACTTGCTGCTGGTTCTGCAGGAATGCAGGATGCTGGAGTTAGGGGTTCATGGAGGTTTCCACCAAGATTTCGAAGGAAGGCCTGGGAGACCAGGCAAAGTGCAGGACAGTCAGAGTCCCTGTGGGAAGCCCCTGAGAAGTCAAAGTGTGTGACATGAGAAGGAAGCCAAAGCTGCAGTGGGGACCCCTGAGATTAAGAAATGCCAGTAACGTGGGACATCGTCCTAGGAAAGCTGCAGGTGTAAGGCCCCCCAAAAAGGAAACCCCAACTCTGTCCCATGGATGGACGGCAACCCCAATCAACCGCAGGAGGCGTCACTTGATGCAAACCGCAAGAGGTGTTTATTCCAGCGCGCTGGGACCCAACTCCAGGAGTCGAGTCCCTAGCAGAAAATCTTGTAGGTTTATAAAGGCAGAAACCACACATCGGGAGGGGTCACACATGAAAGGGGGAAAAGGGAAAAGAAAAGAAAAAATGGGGGAACAAAGCTGCCGGGAAATTCCAAAGGGGGTCTAAGTTGTCTGATAACATACAACATGTTTTACAATGTTTTACAACAGGGCGTAAGATTCTGGTCAATAGTTTCTGGTAATCCTACTGTTTGAGCACTATTTAGTCATCTAGCCCAATTTACTCTTTTACCCTCTGTTTGGGGCTATTTCCTGGAACAGCTTTTAGGGGCTTTTGCTCCCATCACTGGGAGGGTGACCTCAGGGAGTTAAGATAACTGGGAGAGTGACCTCAGGGAGTTAAGATAACCAGGAGGGTGACATCAGAGAGTTAAGACAATGGGCAGGAGACCTTAGGGAGTTAAGATAAAAAAATGTTCATTCTTTAGAACAGCTTACAGCTTAGAAATGTTCACTCTTTAAAACAGCTTAAAAAAAATGTTCATTCTTTCATTTCCCCATTTTCTTTTCGGAAAGTTCTAATCATGGAACTTCTGTCTCTACATATTCTTCCCCCAAATTGTTTCCTTGGCGGAGGGACTGATATTGTTGCCTGAGCATTAGCACCTGTACAGCATTTACTCTTTCCCTGATGAAGGTAACTAGGCGATTTCAGGCAGGCAAGAGCCGAGGGGGCGGGCCACCAATTAGCAGCCCCTTGTTTGCAGTCCTTGGTAAACAGTCCTTGATAAAGGCAGGTAAATTTGGTAATCAATGGGCTCCGGAGATCCTTGACATTCCATTCTTCCAAGGGCAGTCTCCAACTTCCAGAGGCAGATGATTTTATGGCCATTTCCTCAATTTGACCTGATCCCCTATTTCTACACTAACTACCTGTTCCCAATTCTGGCTTCATTCCCCCCTCTAATCTCAGGAACTCCATGCTGCTGGGGAAGGAGGTCGATGACCGCTCTAGCTTCTTCGAGCTGGAAGTGGGTGGCGTGGGGCAAGCAGCTTGGAGTTCCTTTTCTAAAAATCGGGTCAATCAAGGGGTCCCAGGAAGAAGCCTGGTTGGGGAAGAGCAGGTTGTAAAGTCATCTGGGGGCGGCTGCTTCTATGATAGAAGAACAAAAAGACATGAGTACTGAAATGAGATTAGCACAAAGTAAATGTTGCAGCATCTGAAACATGCCACTGAGTATCATGAAAATGGCAGAAGTTAATCTCTCACCAGGAGGTGGAAGAACTGAGAAATTGTTCCCATAACTAGGCCTAGCAAAGGCTGGAGAGAACAAGGCCTTTATTTGGGGACTTTAACATTGTCATAGATGTCCCCAGAAAATATAGTTAAGCTACTTAATGTCATCTGATTTTGTAAAATATCCCTTTATTGGTATAACCTGTGTTTACTAGAGATCTCTATACTTCTGTTACTTAGGAATAGATAATCATACTAGCAAACATAGATTAAGTCTACCTGTGTAGCTTAGGAAGGTCTTAAACTGACTAAAAACTTCTGACTCTGGCAGTTTCTCTTGATAGTTATCAGGCACATTTGCTGAAGAATCTTTCTTTCATTTGTAGCTTCCAGCCTTTATTCTAGTGGGCTAATACAAGTGTACATCTTAAGTTACATTTAATTATTATTTCCTTTAAATGCCCAAGAATGGCTATATTTTGGTTTTAACTGTTTTGCTGGGTATCTATGATCAAGTTGGTCAAATTGACCTGGTTCCTGTCTTGTTAAAGAGTCAGCTGAGTTCCCACAGGGGTCACTCGTACAGAACTTAAGAGCGGCTCCTTAGCTCCACCAGTGACTTTGATTAGGCAGGGTCTCTTGATGAGGTGACTTCCTTTAGAAACATCAAGGGATGTTTCCCCTTTTCCATGACCCTCCTCTGCAGCAGATGCACTGGATAATTTTTCATCCTCTAGTCTCAACAATCTCCTTGATCAGGAGGTTGTGTGACCCAGAGTTGCAACGCTCCTTAGAGAAGTTCTCTTACTCCCTGGGTTCAGGCTAACGTTGAGGGCAAGACCCAAATATGGACTTTTCTTGACCTCTGTATTTAACTCCAATTTCTAAGTTTGATCTTAATTATCCAGCAAGCCAGTCTCACCAGTCATAAATTAAGAGTAATGGGCTTTAACTTTAATGTCCATAACTTTACAGTTATTTACCCTTTTATCTAACTGGAGTCTGCATTAGTACTGGAAGTTACCACTATCTATTCTATAGGTGATGGCTTATTATCACAAGTTACCTAGGTTGTTTGTTCTTGGAGCAGCTACTTCTGCAAAACATTAACAGGTAACAGTTTTACAAAATGAAATTAGCAAGAGTAAAAATATATTCAGCTTGTATAATAGCTATCTTGAATTTTGATTGAGAACTACATTCTATCCCCTATTTGAGATCACAGTACTTTTACAACAAGAACCAATCTTTTGACTATAACTTTAAATAAGCTGAAGTCTGGCTTATTTTGGAGTCACTCTAACATGCAGTGAGATGGGAGGCAGAGCCTTATCTCAGGTAAGGCAGGGCTCTTTAAAAGTACTTGATGTTATTTAACAATTAGCATTTTAACTTTGCAAATTAATCAGATGTCTCTACAAACACATTAGAGTAATCCCATACATGTTAACTCTAATTCACTTATTCTGTAAAAAAAACCAAGATATCAGACAAGTGTCCTGAACAGTATTTGCTGTCTCTTCCCTGTTGAAGAAAAGTCCTAGAAACAATTGATATTAGACATTTTATTAACATCAATATTTTATTAGCTTGACCACCTAGAGACTTGCAAGTTATTTTCAAAGACATTTTACTCTTATTAGTTTACCCAATTTGAACCTTTTTTAAATCACGTGAATTAAAAGTATCTGGATCCATTTTTAAATTTTAATTTTAGGAGCGCTCAGTTTTGATACAGACAAAACATGACATCAGACAGCACAACATACAAATAACACAAAATCAAGCCCTTGTAACTTTATAGGTGAATCTCCATTGCAGTGTAACAGATGTTCAAAAACTCTAGTTGAATAAAAAATAGAACTGATCAAAAAATCATGAGCTCAAAAAAACATATAATTAAAAATATAGCATTTACTTTGCTGGAGTTTTAAAGACTCTTTTTACCTTTTCTTTCCCTGGGTTTGAGACCGGTCTCCTACTGAGCCTTTAGGCTTCTTTTATTTATATTTCAGTGTAAGCCTGGACTGAGATCTGGAAGGATCTAACAGGTTTTAACAGAAACTCTGTGTCTAAGGCATTTTAGCCACCTCATCAGGACAGGTTGGATGTTAAAATTATGAGACCTTATTTTTCATTACTTTTGAGACTGAAGCTACTTTGCTAAGTTACCCTTCAGGGCTGTCGGGAGGGGGAGTCCAGAGAAGGAACCTTTGGGGTCCACCCGAGAGTAGCCCGGGCCGAGAACCCCCCAGTTGTTCCAACCCTTCCTCCACCTTGTCCGCCACAAACACACAACAGAACCAGATACAGACGGGCGCCAATCTCTGATCCACCAATTGAACCCCATCAGCGCCCTTACCGACGGAGACTACCAGGCGTCCCTGGCTCTCCTTCCACCCTTAGGGTGTCCCCCAGGGCTGCAACCTGTGGCCCCCCAGGCACGTCTGCCGGCCACTGTTCGGCCACTCTCACGAGTCACCGAACGGCTGCCACCGAAACCGAAAGTGCGCTCACAGAACCAGACCAACTAACAAAACACAAGACAAGGACAGACAACTTCGGGGTACCCCTTCTTACCTCCAAGGTCGACTCCGCGGATGAGGGGGGGCCATCTTATCCCGGGCGAGCCCCCAAATGTAAGGCCCCCCAAAAAGGAAACCCCAACTCTGTCCCATGGATGGACGGCAACCCCAATCAACCGCAGGAGGCGTCACTTGATGCAAACCGCAAGAGGTGTTTATTCCAGCGCGCTGGGACCCAACTCCAGGAGTCGAGTCCCTAGCAGAAAATCTTGTAGGTTTATAAAGGCAGAAACCACACATCGGGAGGGGTCACACATGAAAGGGGGAAAAGGGAAAAGAAAAGAAAAAATGGGGGAACAAAGCTGCCGGGAAATTCCAAAGGGGGTCTAAGTTGTCTGATAACATACAACATGTTTACAATGTTTTACAACAGGGCGTAAGATTCTGGTCAATAGTTTCTGGTAATCCTACTGTTTGAGCACTATTTAGTCATCTAGCCCAATTTACTCTTTTACCCTCTGTTTGGGGCTATTTCCTGGAACAGCTTTTAGGGGCTTTTGCTCCCATCACTGGGAGGGTGACCTCAGGGAGTTAAGATAACTGGGAGAGTGACCTCAGGGAGTTAAGATAACCAGGAGGGTGACATCAGAGAGTTAAGACAATGGGCAGGAGACCTTAGGGAGTTAAGATAAAAAAATGTTCATTCTTTAGAACAGCTTACAGCTTAGAAATGTTCACTCTTTAAAACAGCTTAAAAAAAATGTTCATTCTTTCACAGGAATCGAGCAGAGACAAGCCCACGGTGAGGCCACTTGGGCTACAAGCAACAGGGCCACAGGGCAGGAGCTACACAAGCCCTTTGGAGAGAACATCATGATGCCATGTGCCCCAGATGCTGGACATGGAGCCACAGGACCTGTTTGTCCAGTCGGATATTGGTCTTTCTTTGGTCCCATTGAAGCCAGATTAAGGACAGGTAGTTAGTGTAGAAATAGGGGATCGGGTCAAATTGAGGAAATGAAGCCATGAAGCCATCTGCCTCTGGAAGTTGGAGATGCCCTGGGAGAATGGAACGTAAGGAGCTCTGGAGCCCATTGGTTACCACATTTCCCTGCCCTAGTCAAGGACTGCAGGCAGGGAGCTGCTGAGAAGTGCCCCTGGGCCTTGCCTGCCTGAATCACCTTGGCCCTCGCCCTGCCCATGGCTTCTCACTGAATGCAAAACCAGGCCTAGTCACGTAGGCAGGAAGGAGAGATAAGGGGGGAGAGAACTGGAGAACAGAAGAGAATTTAACCTATAAAAGATGGAGTTCTTGGGACTTTAGAACATCAGCCATGGCCCCCTTCTTCCTCCCGGGAGAAGTCTGTATTATTGAAGCCAGAATTGGGAACAGGTAGTTAGTGTAGAAATAGGGGATCGGGTCAAATCGAGGAAATGGAGGCCATAAAATCATCTGCCTCTGGAAGTTGGAAACTGCCCCTGGAAGAATGGAATGTCAAGGATCTCCGGAGCCCATTGATTACCAAATTTACCTGCCTTTATCAAGGACTGCAAGCCAGGAGCTGCTAATTAATGCCCCTGGGCCCTTGCCTGCCTGAATCACCTTGGCCCTCCCCCTGCCCATGGCTTCTCACTTAATGCAAAACCAGGCCTAGTCACTAGGCAGGAAGGAGAGATAAGGGGGGAGGGAACTGGAGAACAAGAGAGAATTTAACCTATAAAAGATGTAGGGTGCGCTCACTTCTTGGGACTTTAGAACATCAGCCAGGCCCCCTTCTTCCTGCCGGGAGAAGACTGTATTATTACCTTTAAATAAAACCTGCTTCATATGCTTGCTTTGGCTGCTTCTCTAGTGTTCAATCTTCAACATTAGAAGGACTCGTCACTGTTAAACGCCAGTATCAGATTTGGAGGTCCCACTGAGATTTACGCTGAGGTAAAAAAAAAAAGCTTCTCTCTCCACGCACCCCACTTCTGTTTGAGGTGCATCTTTCTGTCTATTTCTGAAGGGCAAAATGGGCACCCGTGAGCTACTTAAACGCAGTTAGTGCAGCCGCCATCCTTCAAGACTCGGGCAAGAGGTTCCCGGCCCAGGCAGTTTCCAGTCACCTGCTCTGTGCAGACCAGGCACCTTGGAACCTGCCAAAGCCATTTCCTACTTTTCTGTCCAGGCCCGGAGCGCAATTGCTGTCAGTACACAATGTCCCTAGTCCTGATCTACCCAGGATGCGTGGAGGTGGAGGAAGGGTTGGAACAACTGCGGGGTTCTCTGGCCCGGGCTACTCTTGGGCGGATCCCAAAGGTTCCTCCTCTGGACTCCCATTCCCGACAGCCCTAAGGGGTATCCAGGGTGATTGGTAGACGAATGGCACTGAGGGAAACCGCCAATCACCTTTGCCTCCGTATGGGCCGCACAGTGCACAACACTCCCGCACATCCACTCCCTCCTGGATGCTCCCCTTCCCTTGCCGGTCAGACATTAGGAATTCAAGCTGTAGGGTTAAGGCCTGGGATGATTAGTATGAAAATGCCCAGGGTCCCTTTGTTCGCATAGTTAGCCTTCACTAGTCTAGACACTAGAGTCTCCCCCATTACTGTTCCTGTGCTTAGACAGGCTCACGGTGTTCTCTTTAAGCTGCAAGAGGGAGGCATTTAAAAACCCCTCCCGTGAGACCCCCCAAGCAAAGGGGGTTATACGCCTAACAACCAATAGATGTCCCCTCACCCTCCGGAGATTCCTTTAGTCTACAGGGCAAAAAGATAGGCAAAAGGCACACTTTTTACTCTTGCCATCATTTTCTTCATAATTAGGAGTTTACAGTGGCAGGAGGAAAGCAGTAATTCCCTTAAGTCTGAATCCTCCAGGGTCTCTAGCACAGGGCAAACTGGGACCCTAGCACTTTGCCAAAGAAGGCCAGAAATAACTTTGGCAAAGGTAGGTAGTGAGAGACGGGTTTTTCTGGACCATAAGGAAGCTCAGTTAGGGAGACGTCCCTAATACTTCTAACCCAGAAGGGAGCTTCTCTCTCAACAGTATTGCCAGGTTCACCACTAGCCTGCATACTGCTAAATTACAAATGATCAAGAAAAGTGCCTTTCATATGTTTCCATGCTTGACATCAATAATCTACCATGAGAGGAGAAAGCCTTGAGGAATCGCCTACTAGGGAGGAAAATCGAGGGGACCCTCCCAACTTAAGACAGACAAAATAAATTTAAGGAGGCTCTTGGAGGATCCTAATAAATATTGAGATGTTTCAAAACTTATGCCAGGTATGACTTCACCTGGAAAATTATGCTATTAACCATCTAGAGCACAGGCAGTTCCCAGAAACCATCCTAACTGGGATTCAAATAATGAGTAAGATGCCTAGAAAACTATATGAGGCCTTCAGGAAAATCCTGCTATTTTCACAGAGAGACTCAGGAAGGCAATAAGAAAACACACCACCCTGAATCCTGAATCCATAAAGAGCCACCTACTTTTAAGGTACAAATTTGTCATTCAGTCAGCCCCAAACATTTAGAGGAAATTGTGAAAATTGGCACGTGGCCCTGATTAATCCTTAAATGATCTTCTCCAGCTTGCATCTTCCATTTTTAATAGAGATCAAAAAGAAAGAAAAGGGAGCATAAAGATAAGAAAAAGGGCTTATTAAAGTTCATTCAAACTGATAGAAACTTTTAATGCCTTGCAACAGCCCATGCAATTCACCCATTTTAGGAATTAAAAAGCAAACTGCCTAGTCCAAAACCGTAGAATAATGAAGCAGTAATTTCCCCCACCCTGTAGTTCTTAATCCATACACTTTTATCTTGGATTGCAATTGCTGCTTGGTTTACTAAGTTAGTTTTAAAAGATGGCTTTTCCTGTTTATGCTAGACTCTGAATAGCAATTTCTGTTTGCCTTTGAGGATCCAGATACTGTATCTCAACTAACCCAGACAGTGTTGCCTCAGGATTTAGATGGCCCTCACCTGTTTGAACAAACTTTAACTAAGGACTTAACATTAACAAAATTCAGAGATAAAATATCTGTGATTGTTCTCCAGTAAGTAAATGACATCCTTTATGTGCCTCCACCCAGGAGGAATGTCAAAAGGCCATTACAGAGCTCCTGAACTTCTTAGCTGATAGGAATTATAAGATCTCAAAAATAAAGCTTAATTATGTCATCAACAGGTTCAATACTATAGAAAATAGCCACTGTAGGACAATATTCTGCCCCAGAAATATCAAAAAGGGGCCTTACTTCAAGTTCCTGTCCTCGACTTACCTATGAAGCAAGATTTAACCTGTTTGTCACAAAGGGGAAAGAAAATACCAGATAGGCAGCCATAGGCAGCTCAATAACCAATGGCATATCTCAGTGAGGAGCTTAGCATAGTAGCTTCATTCTCAAAAGTAATGGAAAATAAGGTCTCATAATTTTCTTTGACATCCAACCTGTCCTGATGAGATGGCTAAAATGCCCTAGGTACAAGGTTTCTGTTAAAACCTGTTAAATCCTTCCAGATCTCAGTCAAGGCTTACATTGAAATGTAAATAGAGGAAGCCTAAAGGCTCAGTAGGAGACCTGTCTCAAACCCAAGGAAGAAAAAAAGGTAAAAAGAGTCTTACCTAAACTCCAGCAAAAGTAAATTTTATGGTGCTTTACTAAAGTAATTAATGGCCGTATCATTTTTCCAGGATTCTTGGGTTTTTTTTTTTTTTAATTCTATTATTTTTTTGAGCTCATGACTTTTTTTGATCAGTTCTATTTTTTATTCAACTAGAGTTTTTGAACATCTGTTACATTGCAATGGAGATTCACCTATAAAGTTACAAGGCCTTTGATTTTGTGTTATTTGTATGTCGTGCTGTCTGATGTCATGTTTGTCTGTATCAAAACTGAGCGCTCCTAAAATTAAAATTTAAAAATGGATCCAGATACTTTTAATTCACGTGACTTAAAAAGGTTCAATTCAAATTGGGTAAAGTAATAAAAGTAAGATGTCTTTAAATAATTCACAAGTCTCTAGGTGGTCAAACTAATAAAATATTGATGTTAATAAAATGTCTAATATCAATTGTTTCTAGGACCTTTCTTCAATAGGAAAGATGGCAAATATTGTTCAGGACACTTGTCTGATATCTTGGTTTTACTAAATAAGTGAATAAGAGTTGACATGTTTGGGATTACTCAAATGTGTTTGTAGAGACATCTGATTAATTTACAAAGTTAAAATGCTAATTGTTAAATAACATCAAGTACTCTTAACTCCTTAAATTCCATGGGGTATCATACTTAAACATTATTGGTATTTTCATAGGTTGGTAAATAAAAGGGTTTAAACTTGCTTTGTGTCATCACTAAATTAAAGACAAGGTTACTAAGAGTTATGTCCTAACAAGTGCAATTCTATATACAAAGGGTCCCAAAAGTTTCAACTGTTTCAATTAGAGTACTATAAATAACAAAATATTTAATCTTATTAAAATAGAGTAATTTATCTAAATTCAGAAATTTCATAAGAGTTGTTTCAGAATGTGAACAGAAAGGGGTCAACAGATAGAAAAGAGAAAATAAAAGGTTCTAGATATGGAAATATATTTAGTGAAGAACAAAATCTTTCTGGGTAAGAAAGTGCTTGTGTGATGAAATACATGAGGGTCTAAGTAAGTGCTAAGAAAGTCTGTGTAAGTAAAGGGCAAATTTCAACAAGTTTGGGTGTAACTAAGTTGGTTGTATGTATGTGAGACAGCTAAAGTTATTTAAGGTTTTTCCTAAGGTGAAATACTAATGTTCTGATATAAACCAAAGTTTAATCTATATGGTAAAATGACAAGGATTTCTTAGAAACACTAAGTTACTCTTAACTTTGTGTCTATTAAGTTTTATTCTTTAGAACACTTAGTCTTAAAAATTGGGGTTTATACAATAATGGTTAAACAACTGTTAGAGTATTGTACTATGTTACAGAGTCTAAATTTTTCTTTAAAAAACTAAATTTGGTAAGATAAAAGTGTCAAGGTAATTGTGAAATGGTCACTCTTTGTATATTAAATGTGTTCATATTTTCCAGGTATACAAGTTTTTAAAGCAGGGAATTTATCAAGCTGCTATTCTCCAGATTAAACTTGTCTGTAATGGTAATTTTAAACTTATAAAGAGTAAATTTTATTGGGGATTTATTTCTATCATTTAGTGTTCTATTATAGGACCTGTTATCAATAGGGTATATGTAAAATTCATTACTTTTTACACTGAGATAAAGAATTTCAAATGTAAATGTATTTCTAAAAGTTAGAGCCTGATTTGCTTAAAGGTTAATATTGTGAAACATAAAAGCATTTTGCCACTTTGCCACACAAAAGGAAAGTTAAAAGCTCTCTCAGTCTTTCTTTAATTCATGTTTTAGATACAATGTTAAATTGTGTTAATTATAAAGTTTATATAGACTCAGGAAACAGTATATGTAAACTACTTAAAATGATATTTAAGAAAGAAGCAAAGATCAACATCAGAATTAGAACACTTAAGATCTGTAAAGAGCCATGCCTTATCTGAGATAAGGCTCTGCCTCCCACCTTACTGCTTGTTGGAGTGACTCCAAAATAAGCCAGACTCCAGCTTTTTAAAAGTTATATTCAAAAGATTGGTTCTTGTTATATAAGTACTGTGATCTCAAATAGGGGATATAATGTGGCATTCAGTCAAAATTCAAGATAGCTATTATACAAGCTGAATATATTTTTACTCTTGCTAATTTAATTTTGTAAAACTGTTACCTGTTACTGTTTTGCAGAAGTAGCTGCTTCCAGAACACACAACCTAGGTAATTTGTGATAATAAGCCACCATCTACAGAACAGATAGTGGTAACTTCCAGTACTAATACAGACTCCAGTTAGATAAAAGGGTAAATAACTGTAAAGTTACAGACATTGAAGTTAAAGCCCAGCACTCTTACTTTGTGACTGGTGAGACTGGCTTGCTGGATGGTTAAGATCAAACTTAGAGATTGGAATTAAATACAGAGGGCAAGATAGACCAGTATTTGGATCTTTTGCCCTCAGTCAGCCTTCCGAACCCAGGGAACAAGAGGACTTCTCTAAGGAGTGTTGCAACTCTGGGTCTCACAACCTCCTGATCAGGGAGATTGATGAGGCCACTAGAGGATGAAAAGTCAATCAGTGCACCTGCTGCAGAGGAGGGTCATGGAAAAAGGGAGACATCCCTGGTGCTTCCAAAGGAAGCCACCTCATCGAGGAGACCCTGCCTAACAAATGGCACTGGTGGAGCTAGGAAGCTGCTCTTAAGTTCTGTACGAGTGACCCCTGTGGGAACTCGGCTGACTCTTTAACAAGACAGGAACAGGTCAATTTGACCAACTTGATCTTAGATACCCAGCAAAACAGTTAAAACCAAAATACAGCCATTCTTGGGCATTTAAAAGAAATAATAGTTAAATGTAACTTAAGATGTACACTTGTGTTAGCCCACTAGAATAAAGACTGGAAGCTTCAAATGAAAGAGTCTTTGGCAAATGTGCCTGATAACTATCAAGAGAAACTGCCAGAGTCAGAAGATTTTAGTCAGTTTAAGACCTACAGACACAGGTAGGCTTAATCTATGTTTGCTAGTAACGGAAATATAGAGATCTCTACTAAACACAGCTTATACCAGTAAAGGGATATTTTACAAAAATCAGATGACATTAAGTAGCTAAACTATATTTTCTGGGGACATCAATGACATTAAGAGTTAAATGTTGTGTTTACATTCCTGATAACCTGAACAATGTTAAAGTCCCCAAATTAAGCCCTTGTCCTCTCCAGCTGCCGCTTGCCACCGACCAGTGGGACAAATGACATGTACACTTCAGAAGTTCATGAAGCAGCTTCCGCTTTATTCGGATAACACCCTCAATATATAAGCAGTCTCATGCATAAGCAATTGTAATCAGATAAGTCCATCCAATCCTATTAAAGGTCAAGCGATCATGAGTTCAAGCATACATGTAAGATATATCTGTCCACGCGCTAGGCGGCTGAACTAATTATCATACAGCCAATGGTAAACGCTTCCTGTTTTTCTCAAGGCACATTCAGCATGCCTTTGGCTCTCTGCCAGTCGCCATCTTAGATGCATGTGGCGTAACCCTGGGCCCCAGGTGCCACCCACCACACCAGCCTTTGTTAGGTCTTATTACGGGAACAATTTCTCAGCCCTTCCACCTCCTGGTGAGGGATTATTGACTTCTGTCATCTTCATGATATTCATTGACATGTTCCAGATGCTACAACATTTATTTTGTACTAATCTTATTTCAGTACTCATGTCTTTTTGTTCTTCTCTCATAGAAGCACCCACCACCAGATGCCTTTACAACCTGCTCTTCCCCAACCAGACTTCTACCTTGAACCCCTCGGTTGACCTGATTTTTAAAAGGGAACTCCACACTGCTTCCCCCTTGCTGCCCCCTTCCAGCTTCAAAGCAGCCAGAGTGATCGGCGCCCCCTTTTCCTTACAGCAGTAAAGAGTTCCTAAAGCAAAAGGGGGGAATGAAGCCAGATTAAGGACAGGTAGTGCAGAAATAGGGGATCGGTCAAATCGAGGAAATGAAGCCATGAAGCCATCTGCCTCTAGAAGTTGGAGACCCGCCCTGGGAGAATGGAATGTAAAGATCTCCAGAGCCCATTGACTACCAAATTTACCTGCCTTTATCAAGGACTGCAAGCCAGGAGCTGCTGATTAATGCCCCTGGGCCCTTGCCTGCTGGAATCACCTTGGCCCTCCCCCTGCCCATGGCTTCTCACTTAATGCAAAACCAGGCCTGGTCACGTAGGCAGGAAGGAGAGATAAGGGGGGAGAGAAATGGAGAACAAAAGAGACCTTAACCTATAAAAGATGGAGGGTGCGCTCACTTCTTGGGACTCTAGGACATCAGCCATGGCCCCCTTCTCCTCCCAGGGGAAGTCTGTATTATCACCTTTAAATAAAACCTGCTTCCTATGCTTGCCTTGGCTGCTTCTCTAGTGTTCAATCTTCAACATTAGAGGGAGCAGAACTCGTCACTGCCAAACGGCGGTATCAATATCAGACTTGAGAAGTGGTTTTTTTTTTTTTTTTTTTTTTTTGTCGTCAATGGATCTTTTATTTATTTATACATGGTGATGAGTATTGAAGTCTTGCATTGCCAGATAATTGTGAGCTTTTGGGGGACCAGGGCAGAATGTTATGATGTGGCTGTGAGGGGTCCCCACGAGTACGAGTGAGACGACGCAGGAAGGTTCCGAGGAGACACGACTGGGTCAGGAGAGCCTCCACCCAGGCAGCGGTTAACCCCAGACAGGGGTGGAGGGACGGTAGCCGAGGCGGCAGGTGTGGCTGGAGCAGGTGGCAGGGGGCCTGGCTTCATGTAGACACTTGTGTCTGTAGAGTGGAGTCCCTGCTTCTTGATCATCACCTGAGCTGCTCCCCTCCGCCACACTCTTCCGCCACGATGCTCTGTCACCTCGAGCCCCCAGGAGTGGACCTGGCCACTGTGGAGTGAGACCTCTGAAACTCGGAGCCCTCAGTGAACTTCCTACACCGCCGCCCTGTGGCCACAGGAGGGAAAAGCTGACTGGGACACCCTGGAGCGGCTGCGGAGAGTGCCACCCGGGACTCACCACCAAGGGCACCAGGGGCTTCAACCCACGGCAGGACGGACAGAAGTGACCCACGGACGTGAGGCCAATGTGGTGCGGGCATGGTGCAAGCCCCTGGGCACACCGCTGGAGGCCTGGGCCCCGGCAGGGGTGTCTTAAGAGGTGGCAGGGCCTCAGAGGAGGGGCCTAGTGGGAGGCCAGGTCCCAGGGGGCATCCCTTGGGAGACCAGTGCTGGCTGCCTGTGGGTAGCTGTCACAGGAACAGCCTGACAGTCTCCCCAGCTTCCTGACTCACCCTGTGACCCCCTTGTGGGCACATCCAACATACTGCCACCCACTACTCTGGGACGCGGCCATGGTCATCCTTGCCAAACCAAATGCATGGGCTCTCAGCCTCCAAAACTGCAAGCTAAATAACCTTTTTAAAAACAAATGACCCGGTTTCAGGTACTCTGTTAACAGCAACAGAAAATGGGCTGAGACACAGACCCTGAGAAGGTCAGGCTAAGCAGAAGCCAGTCACACAGAGACCATGCCGTGCGATCCCACCTGTGGAACGTCCAGAGCGGGTTTCCTTGCCTCTGCATTCGGTCTGTTTCAGGAGCTGTGAAGCTTTCTCAGGCCACCCTTGTTACATAAGCTTCCTGTGGTGACTGGTGGTGCTGGGGTGAAGGGTGGGACTCACTGGCACCCCTCACCCCGGCCTGTGGCTGGAGAGGTGCTACCACTTCTCCCAGTAAGGGAGCTGCTGCAGCCCCTCTGCCAGTGCCAGGGTCAGGCACCGCACAGGGCAGCTGTGAGTTGCCTTAGCACTGGTAATGTGACCCAGGTGGCCCCAGGGTGCCACGTCCTCTAAAGCTCACGGCGTCTATCTCTGGTCCACTAGGTGATGACAGGGAAGGACCTTCAGTGTCACTTGGTAAATGGCACGTCTCTTCTGTGTCTCTTATCTGTGAATATATTACATTTCACAATTTGTAAAAAGTAGAATGAACGTTCTTACGTCTGGACTGCTCCATCTTCCCCGGTGGCTCTACTTTCTGTGGCTGCAGCCACTCCTCGAGCGTCTCTGAGAATTCCCAGAGCTTTCTCAATTTCTCAGATCCTCTCCTCTTGCTTTGATCCTCTCTATCTTGGTCCTTTGATTTTGGTGGTTCTGGGTTCTCTTGAGGATTGCTGCTCCCTGCCCACCATTCATGTTTCTGAATGAGGTTTAAAGGGGCTGCCTGCTTGGTGGGCCTCTCCATGACCAGAAGTGACATCAGGACTGCCGAGTCCAGGAACCTGAGTGCACAGCTGGAGAAGAGGCAGGCGCCCCGTCTCCTTTCCACACAGCTCCACTCAGGAGCCCAGGCCCCTTCAAAGGACTGGAGAGCAGGCTGCACCTTGCCCTGAGTGACCCCATGGTGGACAGGAAGGACTCTCGGACTGGGTCCGCCTTGAGTGACTCCATGGTGGACAGGAAGCAGCTCTGAGCTGGGTCTGCCCTGAGTGAACCCATGGTGGACAGGAAGCAGCTCAGAGCTGGGTCTGCTCTGAGTGAGTCCATAGTGGACAGGAAGCAGCTCTGAGCTGGGTCTGCCTGAATGACTCCATGGTGGACAGGAAGCAGTTCTGAGCTGGGTCTGCTCTGAGTGAGTCCATAGTGGACAGGAAGCAGCTCTGAGCTGGGTCAGCCTGAATGACTCCATGGTGGACAGGAAGCAGCTCTGAGCTGGGTCTGCCCTGAGTGACCCCACGATGGACAGGAAGGACTCTCGGGCTGGGTCTGCTCTGAGTGACCCCATGGTGGACAGGAAGCAGCTCTGAGCTGGGTCTACCTAAATGACTCCATAGTGGACAGGAAGCAGCTCTTGGGCTAGGTCTGCCCTGAATGACCCCATGTTGGACAGGAAGCAGTTCTGAGCTGGGTCTGCCCTGAGTGACCCCATTGTAGACAGGAAGCAGCTTTCACGCTGGTTCTGCCTGAGTGACCCCATGGTGGACAGGAAGCAGCTCTGAGCTGGGTCTGCCCCGAGTGACTCCATGATGTGTAAACAGCAGTTTTCATACTGGATCTAAACCTGAGTTACCCTATTTTTTAAAGCTATAATTTGCCATGATCTATTCTGTTTTGAGTACAGGTGCCAAGATAGGATGACTCCACACCTTTTTGCACAAGTAAGCCACCACCCTCTGCCCGCCCAACCCTGAGGCACAAGCTGATAAATGACACACACGTGCAACTTATCAAACTGAATCAGGAGCATGTGGACATGTGTACATCCCAAATCATACCAGGAACACCAGGTAGGACCGCTTTCCAACCTCACGAGATGCAACCCCTCACGTGAGACCCATAAAAGGAAGCATCTCCCCAAGGCTGGACACAGTGGCACCCTGTCCCTGTCACCTGGTCACTCATCACAGGCCTTGCCCAGGAAGATGGCCAGAGTGACCAGCCTCCGATTTCCTGCGCCCAGGGCTTCCGCAGAGCTTGTCCATCAGGAACACTTGGCGGCACTATGCTCCGGTGCTCTGTGGGAGCAGACCTTGCCGTGGCCAGAAGACTTTGAGCAGGTTTCCTTAAGTGAGCTGACGTGAAGGCAGAGATCCCCAGAGAAGGACCCTGCCAAGCACGGGGCCTGAACGCGAAGAGCTGGAACGTGCTCAGCCTGTCCACGTTGCAGGACACCAGGCCACTACGGTGTGGCTGGCTGGCTGTGGCGAACAGGACACAAGGATGAGTCATGCCTTCAAAGGCGTCCCTGCAGTCAGAGTAGAGATGGAGCTGTGGCAGCAGACTGAGAGTCCGTGTCCCCACAGGAGACGAAGCTCCCTGCTCTTGTGCCACACGAGGACTCCGCAGAAGGTGGCTGTTCGCCCCAGGAAGGGGCCCACTCAGAACCGGCTGGCACCACAATGGTGTATCAGACCTGCAGCCTCCAGAACTGTGGGAAGTAAATCCCTGTGGCTAAAACCTCCCCTCAGGCCTCACAGCCAGGGCAGGCAAAACTGTCTGAAGACCCTCCTGTCAGGTCCCCCTAGTGAGGCAGGCAGAGCCGAGCACGGGGTGTACAGCGGCCGCCCTGTCATGAAGCAAGCAGCCACAGATCTCAGAGGATGGAAACCCCTCAGTCTCTGCTCGGCCGGCCGTGGTGGAATCAAGCAGGTTAGCAACAGGTAACTGGGAAATCCCACCACTTGAAATCAGGCCACATGCCCCCCAAACCCCCCGAGCAAGAAGAAATTATAATGGAGATCTAAAAATACATGGAACTGCACACTGAAAGTACATAAAAATCCCCTGCTGGATCTAAGAGCTGGATCCAAGAGGAGCATTTAGAGGCTCCTGCGCTCGCAACGAGGGAACCCCCTCGTCACAACCAGTGCAACCAAACCCTCTTTTCCCGTGAGGGGGAAGCGGGAGTGGAAAATAAAGATTCACAGACACAGATCTTGAAGATTAAGCTGGGATCAGGTGGAGCTCTGCTCTCTGATGGAGATGCAGGTCTAGAGTTACCCCAGCAATCTTTATTTATATACACCTCGTTATCAGGTTAAAGACTATGCAACCGTTATTCTTTGTATCCAGGAAAGTTACAGGAACTAGGACGTCCTATGCAGCTTTTCCACAGTTGCAAAGTGCAAAGTTAGGAGCTCTGTGAAGCTCTCAAGGAAGTCCACTGTTTAAAGTTACTGTGAGGCGGGCAGGAACTGGAGAAGGGAGCTGGTGAAACATGTGGTTTCTAGCATAAGAGTTCCTTCCTTCCTGGGATCTGTGTGCCTGAGATCAAGTCAGAGCTGGTAGGACTCTTGCACAGAGCCTCCTCATGCAGGGCATTGCCACAGCAGCTAGGCATCCTGAACCCTTGCACAGGAACATTCCCAGGAACCAGGCATGCCACAGCCACGAGGGCATCAGAGACCCCTGATCCCCGTCACTGCTCTCCACAGCCCCTCCCACAGGCGTCCTCCCACTTGAACCCCAGTGCAGGCGGGTTGGTTCCAGGTGCGGAAGACCAAGAGGACAGGGTGGCGGTGCATGTTGGGAGAGCCAAGCTACAGGTGGGAGCCGAGCAGACGGTGGAGGTGAGGGCTCCGGACCCAGTGACACAGCCACCAGGAAAACTCACCTCAAAGCTGCACACAGACCTGTGGAGGGAGTCAGCAGTGGGCGGGCCACCGTGCAGGGCCCTGTACCTGAGGTGGTGACATCAGAGGAGCCCTAGGGGCCGCGCTGGGGCACCCACATGCCACCGCAGACCACAGGGAGGGTGGCGCACATCAAGGGGACCCTCGCAGGAGGGTCACGACTCCAGCACTGGCCTCGGGCCGGGAGGAGGCGATGCTCGAGGGTGGCACGAGATGCCACGCGTCCACTCGGGGCCAGGGAGGGGTGGAGCCCAGGCTGCTGGCTCCTGGTTAGGCGGCACTCGCAGAGGCTCATCCCTGCACACTCGGGACACCCTGGAACCTTCCAGCACAGAACAGAATCCTACCAAACGTCGGGACAGTACAGAGATAGACCACAGACTCGCAGCTACTGCCACGGAGCAAAGGTTGCGAGCCAGAGCGCAGAGGACCTCAGGCTTGTGAAGTGACAGGACACACGACTGTTCATTAGAAAAGATTTATTGAGCAGGTACCACGTCCGACACGATTCACCTGGAAGACACCTGCACACAGGTCCCATGCAGTCACGGTCACACTGCCTGCCACGCGCGGCCTGGGCCCACGGCAGGCCACAGCTCACCCGCAAGTGCAGTGCCTGAGGGGGACGCAGGGCGCCCGGGCACCACAGTGAACGTCACGTCACAGGGTACACGGCTGGCATGCGTGTGGCTGAGGAGTCTGGAACTACACCTAGCTGGGAGCATGGCCGCCGCCCAGGGCGGCTCTGGGCACCATGGGGTGAACACCTGGAGACACACCTACTCTAGAGGGGCGTTGGGAGGCAGGCAAGGCGCCAAGCCCACGCGTTGGCAGTGAAGGCTCGGGACACCCGCAGTGCCGGGAGGGGTGGGAGCCGGCCACGTGTGGGGCGGGAGGGCAGGTGCTGCCGCAGGTACGTCCCGGCCCCTCCTGGGGCACCGCTGCCCACCGTCCACCGTCATCTCCAGATTGGAAAGACCTTCTCCCCAACCTGAGAGAGAAAAGCCAGGGGCAGGCGTCTGTGACGGACACGGGAGACTGCAGCTGCCAGGCAGAACACTGAGCTCAGCGCAGGGCGGCCCGGCCACGCGAAGGCAGAGGAGCCCAGGGCAGCCGCGCGTCCACCTGAGTGCAGAGGCTCCACCCTCCACTTGTGCAGCCTCTGCGCCCAGGGCAGCCGCGCAGCTCACCCCAGAAGCCAGGCTCCTCTGCACAGGCAGGCTGGCACCCCTCCCTGGCGGTCTGAACTCTCCGTCCTTGCTCCACAGGACGGGAAGCCAGTGAGAGCGGCGATCCCGAGGCCCAGGCAGAGGGTGCCGGAGGAGGCAGGCCACGGAGGGCTGCCCGACCCAGCCACCGGCCCCTCCTCACACAGGCTCTTACTGTTTGAGACGTGGGGTCTTCTCTGGAGGCCACGGCCCAGCTCAGCGTGACGGACATGTGCCTCCTCCACACGGGGTTTCTCTGCAGTACGATGGACCCTGTGACCATGTCTCCCGAGTGGACTGGGACGGGGTCGTCCATCATGAACAAGGTCTGCTTCCAGTGTGTGGTGCTGCAAGACAGACTGCGAGTCACAGCCGACACCTGGCCCCGGCACACCTGCAGCGACAGCCCCACAGGCAAGCAGCGCCACGCCCTGGAAGCCAGGGGCAGGTGTGCCCAGTGCTGTGACCAGAGGTCAGCAGGCGCACAGGAGGATCCCAGCAGAGGCGCAGGGCAGAGTGTTCTGGAGGCCACGCACATGGCCTGGGCAGCCCCCTGGGTGGGGAGCTACACAGGGTCCAGACTCTGGGACCGCCCAGGGCCAGCGGCACCTCCAGCAGCACAAGGCCCCAGGCTTCTGATGCCCAGTCCACACGCTGGATGTAGGGCGACACACCCTGATCCACCAGGTCCCCAGTGGTCATTTCCAAGAGGTTCAATCAGCTGGAGGGACATCCCTCGGGGGCAATGGAAACGTCTCCAGCACTTTGTGTCTGACGCCACGGTGACAGCTGCCCAGCAGCCCCGACTGGGCCACCGTTCCTCCTCTCCTCCCTGCCTCGGCCACATGGCTCCAGTGTCCACCTGTTGGCCACCAACCACAGCACTGCCCTCGGGGACAGGACTCGAGGAAGTGTTGAACCCTGAGAGCTCAGAGGTGGCTCTGCACCCACGCGAGGCCTGGCGATGAGGAAGGCAGGCCCCCAGCTCTGCACGGACTCCAGGGAAGCCACCCAGGTCTGCTCCTCGGAGGGCGGAGGAGGAAGAGGCCGGAGGAAGCCCAGCCCACCGCCACCCACGTGGCCACCGCCCGCTCCCACCACTCTCCCTCCCACTCCACACGCCTGGACACAGCAGCCGGCCGCGTCTTTCTAGGACCCCAGCCCCTCCCCAGCCGGGATGCCGGGCACTCACGGGTGCAGTGGGCCTGTGCTGAGCACCTGCTGGGGCTGGCCCTCCTCCAGGCTCTGGAAGTGCACACTGAACCAGGCTGTGAAGCCGTGAAGGGTGCCCGCTTTCTGGATTTCAAAGCGCAACTCACCACGCATGGTCTGAACCCAAACACAACAGGTGGGTAGGTTCCCCAGCCACGGGGTCATCAGCTACCAACCCCAACCCTCACACAAGGCTGTGCCACAGCCCTAACCCCAAGGATACCCTCAATACTATTACCAAACCAGAAAGTAGTCCTAAGCCCAACTCTACCCTAAACCTAACTTCAGCCATAATCCTAACCCAAGCCCAACCCTAACCACTGCCCTAGGCCTAAGGCTAACCTGAGTCCGAATCCTGAGCCTAATCGTAGGTCTGACCCCAGTCCTAGGTCTAAGCCTAATCCCAGCTGCTGACCCAGGGGCCACTGCAGACAGCCTTGAGCAGCGTGGGTTCCACTGCCACAGGTACTGGTGCAGCGCTGACCAGGCCTGGGACCCTGTGGACTAGGAGGTCCAGCTGACCCCATGAAAATATATCAGAAGTTTTGCCATCGATGGTAGCTAAAAACACTTCAAAGAATATTCAGTTCAAATAATGAACCATGATAAATGGAACAGAACAAGATTTTGAAAATGCCAAGAACTAAACATAAGTCTAAAAATAACTGGAGACACTGAAGAGATTTAACAATAAGGAAAATGATTTTTAGAACATGAGCCAGGCATGTTGCTCACAACTACAGTCCCAGTGACTTGGGAGGCTAAGGCAGGAGGATCTCAAATTTGAGGTCAACCTCAGCTACTTAGCAAGATGTTTCCCAATAAAAAATTGAAAGTGCTGGGGATGTGGCTCAGTGGTTGAGCACCCCTGGGTTAAATCCCCAGCCCCCAAGGAAAAAAATAAAGAGGAGAGAGAGAGAAAATCAAGACAGAATGTAAAAGAGGAAAAAAGCGACAGCAGATGTATATACATTCGCTTCTTTGCAAGACAATCGGCTGCACCGGGCCCTGCACTGGCTGGGTCTGAGGCGCAACAGGAAATCCCCATCTGAGGCCAGGAGGAAGCAGTTCCGGCTCTCACTCACCTCTAGGTCAGAGACCTGCACGGTTCTCATGTCCAGCTGCAGTATGGTGCACGGTTCAGACAGACAGTCTTCTGGCTTCAGGATGTGGTTATACTTGGGCTTCGAAAAAAACTCCTTGATTGCTAAAGACCTGGGGAGTGTCACAGTGCCTCCAGGTCACCAGGACCCAGGCAGAGCTGAGCGTCCCTGCAGCACCCACACACTCACCACCTGCCCCGCTCAGCAGGGCGTGGCCGGGGGGCACCCCTTCTGGGGCCTGGCCTGGGCCTGGTAGCCTTGCCCAGCCTCACTCAAGCCAGCCAGTCACTGGTTTTCCTTCCAGTGCCCTGTGCAGGGGCTGATCACGCCAACACCAGCATTGGCCAGGCAACCCAGGGTTCAGGCGGCCATGTTCTTTACCCTGGGTCTACTTTATCTCCTACCACTCTGCAAATACTGCTGCCAGCTGCTCTTGACAGCGGTGACCCAACGCAGCCTGGATCTCAGGACCAGCACTTGTGCTGCCACTGAGCACGCTGAGCCAGAGGCAGACCCGGGACCAGGGTCACCGCACCCTGGCAGCCGCTCCGGCCTGCATGGCATTCCCAAAGGGGAACGGAGGCCCACACTGCACCATCCCACATAACTGCCCATTGAACTTGAGACCTTAGATTGAAGGCATTTTAATTTTTTATCTTCAAAAGTAACACAGAAAGTTCTCAGGCAAGTGGTGACTTCAGCTCACACAGGTCCTACAGAGCCTGGTTCCTGGGCACTGTCCCATGCGGAGCCTGGTTTCCAGGGTGGGGCTCCCCACGCTCTCCTCAGAAGTGCGCTGCACCGGGCGTCTCCCCTCCAAAGCCCCAGGCTGACAGAGAGCAAGGCAGGAGGGCCAGGGCAGAGCAGGAGAGGCAGGAGTCTCAGCAGGTCCCAGGCCATCCTGGTGTGCAGCGTAATGCCCAAGAGAAGACTCACTGCACCCAGCCTGGTGGGACCCGGGGCCCCTCCCACCCGGCCGGGCCAGCGGGCGCCTGCCCCACCTACTTGAGCGCGCTGAGGTTGAACTCGTAGGCGTTGTCCCAGAAGAGCACCTTGCTGTGGTAGTCCTTGTCAGCACTGCAGGGGACCAGGTGCAGCGCAGCCGTGGTCGGCCAGATGACCCCGTCCTCCTTCAGCCAGGCGTCCCGGGCATACAGGATGGACTCGATCATGAACTCAAACTGCCCGAAGGTCAGGGTGGGGTCAGAATGCCACAGACCGCCTGGGAGTTCCTCAAGACCACAAGGGCCAGGCCAGAGGAGGACCCAGGAGGAGAACCCAGGGTTCACTGTACGCCTGAACTCAGGCTCACAGGCTGTGTGAGCCACATGGACAGCACACCTCCAGGCCCCCAAGCTGCCACCAGCTGCCCCAAGGGCCCCTGCTCCACCATCAGTCACGGGCAGCGCCCCTCACAGTTCCCATGCTGGCCCCTGTGCCCTCCGTCCCGAGCCCAGCTGCAGGACAGCAGCACTGTGAGACCCCAAGACCTGCCCCAGACCCCAACTGCCCCATCAGAATCTGACCTACCCCTAGACCTCGAGATAACCTACCTCTGGACCCCAACTTCCTTACAAGCTAACCCCCAGACCTCCAACAACCCCCAGATCCCAAACCACCCTCGGAACCCCACATGCCCACAGATCCCAACCTGGCCCTAGACCCCAAATGTTCTGCTAAACTCTGACACAGCCCCAGAACTCGACCTACCCCCCAGACCCCAACCACTCTGCGGGACCCAGCTACCCCTAGATCCTGACCACCGTGTTGGACTCAGCTACCCCCAGGCCCTGACCACTGAACTGGACCCAGCTACTCCCAGGCCCTGGTCACCCCTAGACCCTGACCATTGCACAGACCCAGCCTACAGCCTCACACCAGGCTCCCAACACAGCCTGGGTCACTCCATGCCCCTCGCCCCGCATTCGCCTGGCCCAGAGCCAAGCTGGACTCTGGCGACTGGACTCCCTCACTCAGCAGCACAGGGCCAGGTGCTCACAGGCCCCATGCCGTTCCGTTGACCCACAGCCAGCTGTGCGCAGGGCACCTCCTGCGGGGCACTCCTGCTCTGCAAGGGCGAAGACTTCTGTGGGTGGGCAGGGCCCTTCTGCGGGAGTCACCCCGAATCCACAGACGTCCTTCATGGCGCAACCTCTGCAGGCCAAGCCCAGCATCCTCGCTCACATCACCCAGGCAATGCTCACAGCCCAGGGTGCCGGGTGGACGCTCACTGCACAACCCAGGGCCCCGTGGACGCTCACTGCACGACCCAGGGCCCTGTGGATGCTCACAGCACCTCCCAGGTGCCCTCTGGACGCTCACAGCACCACCCAGGGGCCCTGTGGACACGTCTGTCAGGGCCACTCCCTTCACCCAGTGCCGCGTCTCTGCATCTTGACACAGACTAACTGCCGACTGACGTCTCACCATCATGCTTGTGTCCCTAGGTGCCCGGGCCAGGAGGGGTGGGTTCAGGCCTGCCTGCTCCTCCCCTCCGACTAGCAGCTTGACAAAGTGACTGGGCAGGTGCACCGGCCAGTGGCCAGAAACTGCCCCCTTCCACTCACAGGCATGCCGCGGCCAGGGCACGCACTCTTGTGGACACCAACTGGTCTCCAAGCACTGCCAGGGCTGCCTCAAGCAAGAGGAGATGGGAGGCAGGTCTCTGCGGCCTGAGAGCACAGCGAGCCACCATGTGCAAGGACACGCGATCTGACCCGACCTCCCGTAATCAGCCAGTAAGTCATGACTGACTGGTGTCCAGACGTGACGCCTCGCCCTGGGCAGAGGTCAATTCCCTGAGGCTCCAGCCCGTCCCGCGTCCAGCCCTTACCAGCAGGCAGGTGCCCATCCACTCAGACACCAGCACGTCCACCTTCTCGGGCAGCACCACATCCTCCACCTTCTGCTGGAACACGGTGATGGTGTCGGCAAAGCCATTCTGCAGGACCAACTGGCCGGTGTGCTGCGCCATCTCGCTGGCCTCCACAGCGTACACCTGCGGGGCACAGACATGTCAGCACGTGCACGGACATGCTGAGTGGCCCAGCTCCTCTGCCCCAAGGGAGAACCAGCTCCAGCAGCAGCAGAGGAGGGCAGCGCCTGGCTGGCAGCCGTCGGTACAGGCCGTGCCATGCACAGCACTCCCGCCCACCACTCATGCCACCCTTCGTGTGTCCCTGCACAGAATGCAGACCCAGGCCATGGGAGGGAGGACCTGCGGCCGCCTTGGCCAGGGACCACAACGCAGCAAGCCTGGTCCTCGACAGGCTATGAGGACAGTGGGTCAGTGGGTGCCTGCAGCCTGAGGAACAGCCAGATCAGAGGAGGGTCTGGTGCGAATGCCGCGCCATGGCCTGGCAGCTGGGTCGCAGGTGGCCACTGTACTGCGACCCGTCAGCCAGCATCTCACCCTCCTGCTGGGGGCTGTCCCTCCTACACAGAGGGAGAGAGCAGGGAGGCTCTGCGTGCCTGCAAGAGCTCTGTGCTGGGGCCCCAGGACCCCGGAACCAACTCTGCACACTTAACCGAAACAACATGAGCAAACAGTTCTGGCCTCACGAGTGGCTGGTCACTTCTATCCTGTCCACTGCACTCCACACCGTCTGTGACCAGCAAAGAGCCTCACAGCCTGGGCTGCAGATGGACAGCCACCTGCCTCCTCACACCAGCCTCGCTCCAGAGGACATGCTGGGACCCCCGGGCATCCTGAGAACCAAGCCCAGGCTGGCCACCGGCACGCTCACCGCCTTGGGTCGTGCGTGGTGTGCACAGAAAAGGCTGATGATCCCGGTGCCGCAGCCCACATCCAGGATGACCTTGTCCTTCAGGGACTCCTTGTTTTGCAGGATGACGCTGTGGTACTTGGTTGTCCGCGGCTGGTCTGCCAACATCTCCAAGTGAAGTTTCTAGAGGAGACACTGAAGCTTAGTGCCCAGGCCTGGAGCAGGGTCTGCTCTGAGGGCGGGAGCTGCAGCTCGGCCCCCAACCCACCCCTGAAAACAGGAGCAACAGAGAGGCTTAAAAGCTAGGGTCGCAAATGTGCCAAGAGTAACGAATGTGGACAATGGAGGAACGAGACAGGAGTTTCTGGAATCTTCCAACTCAGCAGTCACCTGCAGCTTCTCCAGCACCTCCCAGGAGCCCACCAAGCAGGGAATAGGTGTAGGCCAGTTAGGACGAGGAGCTGCTGGCTATCACCCTGTCCCAAGGCTGTATCCCCCCAGGTCCATCTGGAGAGGAATGGATGAGCCACAGGGGGTGCCAAGCAGGCAGCAGGGCCACCAAGTCCTCTTCACGTGCAAGTCTGCTCCCTGATTGCTTGGGAAGGGCCAAAACTATAGGTCTGGGGGAGGTGACAGCCCTGTTGCCCTGGTCACATCCTGAGGGCACCCTGGGTGTGGGCAGAGCCCTGGCTGCAGGTGAGGCTGCACTTGCCCAGCCCTTGGCTGCAGAGCAGGATGGAAGCAGCACTAGAGAGATGACCGGCACTCCTCACACTCCCAACGGTGGCCATGGGGCAGTCCAGGAACAAGTCCAGCTGGACAGCTCACAGCCCCACGACTTGGGAGGCTCAGCAACACGGTGGGGGTGGGGGGCACCAGAGAGCCCTCACTTCTCCCTCCTGAGGCGCAAGGGGCAGAGCCACCAGCGCCAGCCTCCCCATCAGCAGCGGGCGACCAGGGAGGCGCCCCGACCGGAGGGCCGGAGCTCCCGTCGCTCTGAGGAAGCTCAGGTGAGGTGGGCTGCCAACCTGAGTAAAGGGGCCCAGAGAGCGGACCCTGAAGTGCCCGCAGCAGCCCACTCGTGTCCCGGCCGAGCCTGGGCGTCTGCCGAGAGCCTGCGGCCATGGCCAGTGCTCGCTCAGGCACGGAGAAGGCCAGTGCTCAGCGGCAGGCGCACAGCCGGGGGCGCCGCGGGCTGGCGGGCGTGCTTGCTGCGGGTGGAGCAACCGCTGGCCTTCCCCACCTGGCCGGCAGCACTCACTCAGCAGAGGCTTCTCGTTTCCAGTTTTAAATTCGGAAATACTGCCCACCTCCACGGAAGCACGCTTCTCTCCATCACTGCAGGCCTTGCCCAGGGGCACTCCTGGAGGTCCTGCTGGGTCCCCTGCTCAGTCCCACCACGTCTGTCGCCTCCCAACATCACCAGTCAGAGGCCATGCCCCTCCCCAAGGCCGCCTCGCCCTGGTCCACCTGGACCCTAAGACCACAGCGCTTCTCCATGGTAGCCAGACAGAAGGACCAACCAGCCGGGCAGGGGTTCTCACCACCCGGCTGGCTCTTCCTAACGCAGTCGTAAAGTCCTCACACGCTTTTCCGTGTGAGAAGTCCTTGACCCTCAGGACCAGTGCCCTCTGAAGGGGGGTATGGCAGCTCTGCTAGATGCTACTGTATGGCCTCTGAACTAAGAAGAGCGTTCACATTTATAACAGTGTTTAAACCAAAAGAAAAAGACCCTGGTGTGTGGCAGTCGTATGGAGTGGCTCAGGGCACGGGAGGCTTGGGGCCTGGGCGGCTGGCACAGGGGCGGAGGCCGGGCTGCAGGCGGGAGCCCTACCAGGGTTCCGTAGCTGCCGAAGTATTCCTCGTCCTGCCACGTGTCCTCGGGGTCGTACTCGGCCACCTGCCTGCCCACGTGGTTTGCAGGGATGTACCCGCAGCAGCCCGCCCGCTCGCCCCACCACCAGTCGGCCGTGGTTTGTCTCAGGATAAGAATTTTTTCTCCTCTTAAAAAACTGAGCTGCAAAAAGCCAAAACAGACAAGTTAAAATCCAACAGAGAACACAGGTGTCCACAGTGCCTGGGGACAAACCTGTCCTACTGACCACACCCAAGCGCAATGGGTCTGCAGGGTCACAGCAACTATAAGTCAGGAGTCACAGCAGGTCGGGAGACCTCGGGGGAGCTGAAGGACGCTGCCCAACTGGTACTTCTCCAAGGAAAGCAGGGCGGCCCACCCTGTGACCACGGCAGCGGGAGGCTGAGGAGGGTGTAAGCTGCAGGACAGCCCGAGCCACTCAGTGAGAGAAGAGCAGGGGTCGCAGCTCAGCTGCGTTCAAACATCTGCAAATGGCTCAGGGCAGTTACTTCTCTAGGGGCCCTTTGTGCACAGGGTCGGCCTACAGCTGGCTTCTGGGGGCTCACTCTCAGAGACTCCTGGTGGGAAAAGGGAACTGTGTTCACACAGACACTGCCGTCCAGCCCAACCCGGCTGCCATTTTAACCAGGTGGGTCGGTGCAGGGTTCCTTCCTCCTGACCGAGCCATCCTCCCAGCACTGGGCTGGGTGGTGAGGTTGTGCACAGATCTCGTGGGGCTCTGGACATCTGGCTTTACAGAATCAGCCTGGCTTTGCTACCGAACACAATGCCATCCACACATCACGGCCTGCAAGGGTTACCTGGGTCGCATCAGTGGCAGCGTAGTCGGCAATGGCCACGAACTCCTCTGGCTGCGGGCCCTCCTGCAGGCACTGCGCCTGGACACACTCCAGGGCTTCTTCCTCCTGCACAGGCAAGGAGACACAAGCAAACACTGTGTCCTGCCCTTTCCTTTCCTTCTTTCTTGACTAGGTGATCACGTGTTTTCAAACAAAGATTGACATGGCAGGTATGTATCATGCAAATTATCTGGTCATCTCCTGGCACAGCAAGGGCGGCCAGCACGGCTCCACCATCAATCTAACTCGGAAAATGTGCATCCTGAAGAGTACATCAGGGAAGAACAACAAAGGAGGCGTCGAGGACCCTCAGCTTCCACAATGCTCCTCAGAGTGATCACCAACCCGGGAAGAAACCACAGGTGTGGGCTGTGGATCTGGGGATTTCTGGACCTGGGGACGGAGCTGGGGGCCCACAGAAGGTGCTGGAAGCCAACCTAAACCTGTCTGCAGGAGTGGAGCCCGGAGGCCCTGGGGAGTCTCTGCCACTGCCCCATTGCCACCGTCCGAGAGTCAGGGTGCCTGACAGAGGTGCTGCGGAGCCTCCAGCCTCAGGAGAGCAGCTCTGCCAAGTGCACGTCTCTAACCAATTCTCCAAACAGCAAAGAGTTTAGTTCGCTTAGGAAATGTGCAAACCCCAAAAGAAAATCAAAACTTCCAGAAGCCTCATTCTTGCAACAGAGATCACAGTTGACACAGTGCATTTATCCTTTGGGCTTTTGGAAAATGCACCCAGCACACCCACAGACCAGACATTGCGCCCCACATCCTGCTTCTCATTCCCTGATTCTGAATGTTTCTCACTGTTCAATTGCTTCTAAACACACTTTCACACCTGTCTAGTGTTCCTGTCTCTGAACTCTCCCGGATTGAGCATTCTCCTAGTTTTAGGATACCTGTTTTCAGTTTTTCCTACTGTGAATTGTCAAGATGAACTTTCTTGGACAAACCATTCTGCATGTGACTGGCCACCTCCTCAGGACGATTTCTGAGCACAAAACTGTCAGGCAAGACCGCATGTCCACGGCTTACATAATTCACGACCAAAGGCCTCCTCCTCCGATTGCCCCAGGAGGGTGGGTCTGGTCCAGGTGAGTGTGGACTACCCATTTTACTACGTCCTCCTCAACAACAGATACTGACCTTCTAAATCTCGCCAATTCTATGGGTAAAACATGCTTTTCTTTCAGCCCTGGGGACCCTAGGGGCACTCCACTGAGCTGCACCTCAGCCCTACCTACTTTTGAGACAGGGTCTCGCCTGGGTGCCCTGGAGCTTGATCCTGCTGCCTTGGGCATGGAGCCCCAGGGAGCACAGGAGTGACCCCCACACAGCTAAGCTCACTTCTGCTTCTTCCACTTGCCTGCCTAGTCTCGCGATGCCCACTGTCCACATGCAGCCTCTGGTTCTCCGCAGTGTCAAGACCTGCTATAGCAGCTGTCTGGCCCTGCACCCCCGGTGCACGCAGCCCTCACACCCTCCGCCCCATCCCAAGCCAGGCCCTGTGCTGCGTGTGCACAGCGCCCATGGTGGCTTTGCTTCCTCTTGACATCATTTCTCTTGTAAAGATTGTTTTTGTTGTTTTTTTTTTGCTTTTCTTACACAATACCTTGTGGAAAACTAATATTCTCAATGGCTATACAGTGTTCCATGGAGTAACGTCCTGCCTGATTTTTCAGTCACCTGCTTTCTGCCACCGTGGACAACCCTGCGGCCTGTGCTCCGTGCTGTTCTGTTCCCACCAGCAGAAGTAGCGTCTGCTCTGCCTGACCACCTGGAGGAGGGAGCACAGCGGCCTGCACTGCCAGTGCCCGGCAGCCACGGACCCCAGGCATCCCACGTCAGCTGCTGGTGGCTTGCATCTGCTCTTTCTGAAAAAGGCCTCTTATTTATTTTGCCATTATTTTTTCTGGTTACTGTCCTGCTTATTAGACTGGAAGAACGCTGTATAATTTAGATCTTATCTGCAATCTTGAGCAAATGCTTTTCACAAATATATTATTTTTTCCAGTTACTTGCTTCTCACCAGTAAACTTGGCATCAAGTTAGTAGAAATAATCCACACTGAAGCACAAAAAGGAAGAAAGAACAAGAAGAATGAGAACAGAGCATGAGACGTGTGCTATGTGCAGATTCCCCAGAGGAGAGGAGAGGCAGGAAAGACCCAGGAACAATGGAGAAATTTTCTAAAATTAGCAAAAACATCGACACAGATTCAAGAAATTCAACTGCCCTGAGGCAGACCCAACACAAAGAAAAGGGCTAAAGGCCCCAAATCAGAGTCCTAAATGCAGCCAGTGGGAAAGAGTCCACCTTTAGCGGAGCAGCAGGATACTGCTGGCTGCCCATCAGAGTCCAGGGAGCCAGAAGACACGAAGTAACATCTTGAAAGCATGGCAGAAAAAAATGCAAACCTAAAACTCCATTTCAAGCAGAAGTATTCTTTTAAAAAATGACAGCGAGCCAAGCATGGTGGCACACGCCTGTAATCCCAGCTGCTCAGGAGGCTGAGGCAGGAGGATCACCGAGTTCTAAGCCAGCCTCAGCAACTTAGCAAGACCCTGTCTCAAGATAAAAAATAAAAAAGGGCTGGGGATGTGGCTCAGTGGTTAAGAACCCTTGGGTTCAACCAATCCCTGGTACCAAAAAAAATAAATAAATAAATAAAAGAAAGCAAAACATTTTCATTCAAACTAAGATTGACACAACTCAGCACAAGCCCACACTACCAACTACAAAACCATGGGGAGAGATTCTAGATGACGGACTAGAGGGAGGCTGCGTTCCTTGTCGCTCTGTAACTCCAGTTTCAAGCAGAGGATATCTGTTTCTTGGTGAGGCAGTTTTTGCTGCTTATTGATCCCCTGCTGTTTACCCCATTTGTCTGCTGTGATCACCTTCAGTCTGCCAGCATATGGACGCCCTTTATGAGTGCAGATTGCTCACTGTCAGGCACCTATCATCCGCCATTTGCCTGCCTCTTGCCTGTCCATCACCTGCCTTACACCTATCACCTAACACACGAGGTTCACCTCCCAATCGCCGACAACAGTCAGCAAACTGATTGCCGACCGCCACTGGAGCGCCAGCTGCCTGCTATTGCCTGGAAGTTCACTGTTACAGTACCTGCAGGTTTGATTACACGTGGCTGCCGCCATTTTGAGACAAGAGCCAGGCCCTGTAGGACCCTTGGCAGGACTGACTGAGCCCCGTCTCCAGGATCCCTCAGCCTGACCGATCACTCCCTGTCTCTGGGGCCCTCACATCGACTGACTGCTCGCTGCTGCCAGGACCCCCAGACCAACTGACTGCGCCCTATCACCGGGACCCCCAGACTGACTGACTGCACTCAGCCTCCAGGATCCCACAACCACACCAAACACACCCGACCTCCAGGACCCCTGCATGACCAACCACATCCGGCATCCAGGACCTCCTGCTGACCACAGCCACACCCTGAGGTACAGCTCCCCATTTGCCAACACATCTCGAAGCCAGAGCAGCCATCTTGGATAATCCTGGAAGCCAGAGCTCTCATCTTTAGGTGGGGCAAATCCCATCTGAGACGCCTGCTGGAGGCTTGAAGCTCATTGGTCAGGTACCCTCCATGATTCAGGCTACTGAAGGACTGGGAGGTTTCATTACTATATGACAGTTATACAGTAGATTTTCTTTGTTCTCCTTACTGAAATATTTAAGTTTTTATTTCTTTACTTTCTTGCTCGCTTTTCCTTTTGTTTATCTGTTCCCTCAGAGTCTCTTCTCCTTTTTGCGTGCTAAACATCCAATTTCTTTTTCACACTCTCACCCTTTCTATTATCTAGAACTTCTGTATATTCTTTTCTTATCCCATTAAACAGCCACATTCTACAACCCTCTGCATCCTCTTTGTCCTCCATTTGAACTGCAGACCTTATTTGCAAATCTGTTTGTTTTACTGAAGATAATATTGAACTCAGAAGATTCTGTTTATTAGGCCAATATTGTTAATGTCCTCCTATGGGCTATTTGGTCTATGGGTTGCATATGTGTCCTGTGAATGGAGGCACTGCTAATATTGATCTCTTAAAGAACGGGTTTTGGAAACTGTGGGCCACTATAAGCCTATAGGGGGAAAGGAATCTGCAGTACCCCAGATCTGCAACTGCTAGAGGGGAAGATACATGAACAACATGAAAAAACAAGGGAAGAAAATGATCCAAACAAATCTAGATTTTGTATTAATAGAATCCAATGACAGTATGTTAGAAGAAATTGTCAGAAAAGGACTTCAGATTATACATGATTTAAGATGATTCACGAAGCAAAGAATGAGATAAGAGCGCAAATGCATGCAGGCACGAATGATAATACCAATAAGCTGAAGAGCACCTGCAGGAAGCAAAAGATCATTTCAACAAGAGATAGAGATCTCCAAAAAAAAAAAAAACCAAATTGGAAATCCTTGAAATGAAGGAAACGATAAACCAAAATAAAAAAACTCAATGGAAAGCATCATCAACAGACTAGATCACTTCCAAGACAGAAACCTCAGATAATGAAGACAAAATATTTAATCTCGAAAATAAAGTTGCCCAAACAGAGAAGATGATAAGAAATCATGAACAGAATCTTCAAGAACTATGGGACATCATGAAAAGACCAAATTTAAGAATTATTGGGATTGAGGAAGGCACAGAGATACAAACCAAAGGAATGAAAAACCTATTCAATGAAATAATATCAGAAAATTTCCCAAGCCTGAAGAATGAAATGGAAAATCAAATACAAGAGGCTTACAGAACACCAAATGCACAGAATCACAACAGATCCACACCAAGGCACATTATAATGAAAATGCCTAACATTCAAAATAAAGATAGGATTTAGAAGGCCGCGAGAGAAAAGCATCAGATTACATATAGGGGGAGACCAATATGGATAGCAGCCGACTTCTCAACCCAGACTCTAAAAGCTGAAGGGCCTGGACCAACATATTTCAAGCTCTGAAAGAACATGGTTGCCAATCAGGAATCATACTCAGCAAAACTTACCTTCAGATTTGAAGATGAAATAAAATCCTTCCATGATAAACAAAAGTTAGAAGAATTTACAAATAGAAAGCCTGTACTACAGAATGTTCTCAACAAAATATTCCATGAGGAGGAAATGAAAAACAACAATGGAGGTCAGCAAAGGGAGGAACTACCTTAGAGAAAAAGCACTCAAAGGAGAAACCAAGCCAACTTAAAAACCAAAAATAAGCCAAATGACTGGGAATACAAATCATTTCTCAATAATAACCCTGCACGTTAATGGCCTAAACTCATCAATCAAAAGACATAGACTGGCAGAATGGATTAAAAAGAAAGACCCAACAATATGCTGCCTGCAAGAGACTCATCTCATAGAAAAAGACATCCACAGACTAAAGGTGAAAGGATGGGAAAAAACCTACCATGTGCATGGACTCAGTAAAAAAGCAGGGGTTTCCATCCTTGTATCAGATAAAGTGGACTTCAAGCCAAAGTTAGTCAGAAGGGATAAAGAAGGACATTTCATACTGCTTAAGGGAACCATAAATCAGGAAGACGTAACGATAGTAAATATTTATGCCCCAAACAATGGTGCATCCCTGTACATCAAACAAATCCTTCTCAATTTCAGGAATCACATAGACCACAACACAATAATTCTGGGAGACTTTAACGCACCGCTGTCGCCACTAGATAGATCTTCCAAACAAAAACCAACCAAAGAAACCGTAGAACTCAATAACACAATCAATAACCTAGACTTAATAGACATATATAGAATATTCCATCCATCAACGAGTGGATACTCTTTCTTCTCAGCAGCACATGGAACCTTCTTGAAAATAGACCATATGTTATGCCACAAAGCAGCCCTTAGGAAATGCAAAAAAATAGAGATACTGCCTTGTGTTCTATCAGATCATAATGGACTGAGAGTAGAAATCAATGACAAAATAAAAAACAGAAATTACTCCAACACCTGGAGACTAAATAATATGTTATTGAATGAAACATGGATAACAGAAAACATCAGGGATGAGATAAAAAAATTCTTAGAGGTCAATGAGAACAACGATACAACATATCAAAATCTCTGGGACACTATGAAAGGGGTACTAAGAGGAAAATTCATTGCATGGAGCACATTCCAGAAAAGAATGAAAAGTCAACAACTAAATGACCTAACATTACAGCTAAAAGCTGTAATGTAATGTAATGTAGAAAAAGAACAGAATAACAGCAAAATAGTAGAAGACAGGAAATAATTAAAATCAGAACTAAAATCAATGAAATTGAAACAAAAGAAACAATTCAAAAAATTGACAAAACAAAAAGTTGGTTCTTTGAGAAAGTAAACAAAATAGACAAACCCTTAGCCACATTAACAAAAAGAAGGAGAGAGAAGACTCAAATTACTAAAATTCGTGATGAAAAAGGAAATATCACAACAGACACCACTGAGATACAGAACATAATGAGAAGCTACTTTGAAAATCTGTATTCCAACAAAACAGAAACTACCAAAGACATTGACAAATTTCCAGAGACATATGCTCCTCCCAAACTGAACCAGGAGGACATACACGATTTAAACAGATCAATATCAAGCAATGAAATAGAAGAAGCCATCAAAAGCCTACCATTCAAGAAAGGCCCAGGACCAGATGGATTCTCAGCCGAGTTCTACAAGACCTTCGAAGAACTCATTCCAATACTTCTCAAAGTATTTCAGGAAATAGAAAAGGAGGGTACCCTACTGAACTCATTCTATGAAGCTAATATCACCCTCATACCCAAACCAGGCAAAGACACAGCAAGGAAAGAAAATTTTAGACCAATATCCTTGATGAATATAGATGCAAACATCCTTAACAAAATATTGGCAAACCGTATCCAAAAACATATTAAGAAAATCGTGCACCACGATCAGGTGGGGTTCATCGCTGGAATGCAAGGATGGTTCAACATTCGTAAATCAACAAACATAGTCCATCATGTCAATAGACTTAAGGATAAGAATCATATGGTTATTTCAATTGATGCAGAAAAAGCGTTCAACAAAATACAACACCTCTTCATGCTCAAAACACTAGAAAAAATAGGGATAGTAGGAACATACCTGAACATTGTACAGGCTATTTATGCTAAGCCCATGGCCAACATCATTCTTAATGGAGAAAAACTGAAACCATTTCCTTTAAAAATGGAAACAAGACAGGGATGTCCTCTTTCACCACTTCTATTTAACATTGTCCTTAAAACTCTAGCCAGAGCAACTAGGCAGACCAAAGAAATTAAAGGGATACGAATAGGAAAAGAGGAACTTAAGCTGTCACTATTTGCTGATGACATGATTCTATATTTAGAGGATCCAAAAACTCCTCCAGAAAACTTTTAGACCTCATCAATGAATTCAGCAAAATAGCAGGCTATAAAATCAACGTGCATAAATCTACAGCATTTTTATACGCAAGTGATGAAACAGCTGAAAGGGAAATGAGGAAAACAACTCCATTTGCAATAGCCTCAAAAAAAATAAAATACTTGGGAATCAATCTAATCAAAGAGGTAAAAGATCTCTACAATGAAAACTACAAAACACTGAAGAAAGAAATTGAGGAAGACCTTAGAAGACGGAAAGATCTCCCATGATCTTGGATAGGCAGAATTAATATTGTCAAAAGTGCTATACAGATTCAATGCAATTCCAATTAAAATCCCATTGATGTACGTCACAGAAATAGAGCAAGCAATCATGAAATTCATCTGGAAGAATAAAAAACCCAGAATAGCTAAAACAATCCTTAGCAGGAAGAATGAAACAGGGGGTATCGCAATACCAGAACTTCAACTATACTACAAAGCAATAGTAACAAAAACAGCATGGTATTGGCACCAAAATAGACAGGAAGATCAATGGTACAGAATAGAGGACATGGACACAAACCCAAATAAATACAATTTTCTCACACTAGACAAAGGTGCCAAAAATATGCAATGGAGAAAAGATAGCCTGTTCAACAAATGGTGCTGGGAAAATTGGAAATCCATATGCAACAGGATAAAATTAAACCCCTATCTCTCACCCTGCACAAAAATCAACTCACAATGGATCAAGGACCTTGAAATCAGACCAGAGACCCTGCATCTTACAGAAGAAAAAGTAGGTCCAAATCTTCAACTTGTTGGCTTAGGATCAGACTTCCTTAACAGGACTCCCATAGCACAAGAAATAAAAGCAAGAATCAATAACTGGGATAGATTCAAACTAAATAGCTTTCTCTCAGCAAAGGAAACTATCAGCAATGCAAAGAGAGAGCCTACAGAGTGGGAGAATATCTTTGCCACTCATACTTCAGAAAGAGCACTAATCTCCAGAATCTATAAAGAACTCAAAAAACTCTACACCAAGAATACAAATAACCCAATCAACAAATGGGCTAAGGAAATGAACAGATACTTCACAGAAGAAGATCTACAAGCAATCAACAAACATATGAAAAAAGGTTCACCATCTTTAGTAATAAGAGAAATGCAAATCAAAACTACACTAAGGTTCCATCTCACCCCAATTAGAATGGCGATTATCAAGAATACGAGCAACAATAGGTGTTGGCGAGGATGTGGGGAAAAGGTACACTCATACATTGCTGGTGGGGCTGAAAATTAGTGCAGCCACTCTGGAAAGCAGTGTGGAGATTCCTTAGAAAACTTGGAATGGACCTACCATTTGACCCAGCTATCCCACTCCTTAGCCTATACCCAAAGGACTTAAAATCAGCACACTACAGAGATACAGTCACATCAGTGTTCATAGCTGCTCAATTCACCATAGCCAGACTGTGGAACCAACCTAGATGTCCCTCAATTGATGAATGGATAAAGAAACTGTGGTATATATATACAATGGAATATTACTCAGTCATAAAGAATAATAAAATTATGGCATTTGCAGGCAAATGGATGAAATTGGAGAATATCATGCTAAGTGAGATAAGCCAATCTCAAAAAACCAAAAGACGAATGATCTCGTTGATAAGCGGATGATGACACATAATGGGGGGTGGGAGGGGGCAAGAATGGAGGAAGGAGGGACTGTATAGGGGTGGGAGGGGTGGGGGGAAGGAAAAAATAACAGACTGAATCAAACATCATTACCCTATGTAAATGTATGATTATACAAATGGTATGCTGCTACTCCATGTACAAACAAACAACATGTATCCCATTTGTTTACAATAAAAATAAATTAAAATAAAAAAAAAAAAAAAAAACCAAAGGGAACAAGCTTCCCTGGACACTGAGGAGGAGGCGGAAACAAAGTTCTCCAGAGACTCCTCCTCAGGCTACAGGAAGGCCTCAGCAGCCCCAGGGGGCAGGCATCTGTCCTAGGGCTCAGGACAGGCGAGCTGACATACTTCTCAACAACAGGACAGAAATGTGGGGTGGGAACAGAACCATGAGATTCTCTACCGTAAGGTGGGAAAGACGAGAACAATCGTGAGGATCCATGTCACTGAAGCCTGGGCAGTCACCAAACAGGACAGGTACAGAGGGACAGGCCAGGAAGGGAAAGACAAGGAACTGCCAAGGTACTGGTCCAAGAGGGAACGTGATAAACAGGAGACCAACAGAAAGAGGTCTGGCCAGACCCATCAGTCATGTCACGTGCCAGAGACTACAACGCTCCAGCTGAAAGGTGCACATGGTCGCACAGGAAAGGCAGACCCAACAGCTCTTTACAAGGGAACGCTTTGCTCTGAGGACCTGCAGCCAGCTGAGGAGGCAGGTCTGCAGTGCACACTCACGCCCCCCACAGCAACCCACAGGAACGCCACACCAACAGAGGGAAAGAGCAGCTCAGGGCCCAGGAGCCAGCAACCGTGAAGAGAGGCTCCATAACAATCCAAGGCCGACTAATCTCCTAAACCACGTATCCAGCAACAGGGATCCAACGCAGGGACAGAGTGGCACAACCAACAGGAAGAACAGGGCCGACAGCCACGTGGAGACCTCCTTCAACACATCTCCTCAGGGACACAGAGGGCGGTAGGAAGAAAAGGGCTTTGTTTTCTGTGCTTGTTTTGTTCTCATTTTTTTTGTTTTCCTGAGGCAGGTTCTATGTTGCCCAGGCTGGTCTGGAACTCACCGGGCTCAAACAGTCCTTCCACGCGGCTCTCCCACCAAGGGCGAGAGGCACGCACCCCCAGGTCCAGCTAAGATACAGAGATTCTAGCATCACAGATAACCCCTCTGACCTTGATGACATTTGCAGGACACTGTAGCCAACAACTGCAGAACAGTCTTTGAAGGGCACACGGAATAGTCACTAAACAGTCCAAGTGACGAGGCGATAGAGAGGTCAGAATACATTTCAAAGGCCTAAAATTATAGTTCGTCATGTTCTCTGACCCAGTGTAATAAACCAAAATTAAGTAATAAAATAAGAAAGATTTCCAAATGCTTGAAAATCAAGCAAGAACTGTCCAAAAAGTCCAGAAATTTTCTGATTTCCACTGTGGTGTATTTTTAAATATTCTAACTGAGAAATAATGAAAATACAATGCACTTATATGGGTGAGGTCTAAGATAAAGCAGTAAGCAGAGGAAAAGTTTCAGTTTTAAAAGGCATAAATTAGCCATAATCCCTGTGACTCAGGAGGCTGAGGTAGGAGGATTGCAAGTCCAAGGCCATCTTGGGCAGCTCAGCAGGACCTTGTCTCAAAATAAAAAGTACAAAGTTATGGGATATGGCTCAGTGGTAGAGTGGCCTGGGTTCCATCCTCATACTACCCTCATCCCAGAGTCCACGGGATGCTACAAAGGCAGAAAAACTAAACCCAAAAGAACAGAATGAAAGAAATGAAAATAAAAACAGAAGTCAACCAAAGAGAAAACAACAAAGAAATACAATTGAGACAAGATTTGTTTTTGGAAAAGATAAAATAGACAAAACCCAAGAAAGGCTCCCACTAAGGGGAAAAGATATAAAGCACAAATTGCCATACAGACATCTCTTCTGTGAGGGAGGGTTGGTATTAGCATGATTACTGAACTGCCACCAAGATTCTCAAGTAACCAAGAAAGCTTTCTCCCCCGTCACACTGACAAAATCAGAGAGGCTGATGCTCTGGGCCCTGGAAAGCCTGAACTGATCACCACCAAGCACAGCTGCTTCCCTCCTGCCAGCATGGAGCCCAGAGGCAGAACCAGGGAGCTCGCCACAGCACTGCGACACGGGCAGCAGACACAGCAGGTGCACACCCTCCCACACAAACACCTGTGCAGGGGCGGCTTCAGGTGAGGCAGGGAGCAGGACTGAGCCAGCACTGCACACCACCCACAAGACGAGTCCCCAAGGTGGGGCTACATCAATGCATCACAAGGGACACAGAATGGACACTTTAGAAAGCACACACAAACATCATGCGTTGTTCAAGAATGTCTGCAAGGCATAAAGGTGTGAGTGGTGCAGATGCAGACATCAAGTCACAGTTTGCAGCAGGTCTGCCTCTTGAGGAAGAGGAGGACATCTGGGTTTGGGGAACAGACTTTTAACTCTGGGGTTATTACTTTATGTGTGTGTATGTGTATGTTCTGAGGCAAATATTAATGTAACAAAACAGTAACAAGTCTTCAACTCTACATAAATGTGTAACTGATGTTTGCAGTATCATTCTCTGCCAATATTAAAATTCCCCAGAAGAAAAATAGGATGTCCATAGAATTAAAGCATTTGATTAATTAAAAGAAATAAGACTAATCAAATAAGCCAACTCTACATGGAATCCCTAAATATAGAAGCCCAATGAAAGTAGAACAATGAGGGGAAAAGCAGATCATTAGAATAAAGAAAATGCTAAATTGACATCACAGACATGGAAATGTTTAATTTTTTAAAGCACTGTTTATTAGAGTGTCTGCTTGATTACTTGAACATATTCAACATTCCTTAAAATTTAAGGTGACATTTTTTAACCTAACTTGAATAAACTCTATGTGGACCCCAGGCAGAATGCCAGCAAGACACGAGTCCTCTGACATGCACCAAGCCCAGATCCAGGCCTGGCACTGCTCAAGCAGCCTGCAGCCATCCGGGGCACAGCCCAGGACCTGGGTGACCGTGATCTGGGGACATCTTGAGTGTCTCCCTAGAAGGTATTCTGTGGGCTTACCAGCCCTGCATTTCCTGCCTGGACCTGCGAGGTATAAGGAGAGCTCTCACACTGTGCCTGGTCCGGCCCTCACAGCATGGCGTGGCCACAAGCACACTCCCACCTAACCAGAACAGAGTTTACCTGCGATTCACGCCTGGGGGCAGTCGCCTGGGGTTGCCATGGCTCTCCGAGGCTCAGCCGCATAACTGCTGCTTCCTTACTTCATAGCCCCTGCACTCCTACTTTTGAAGAAAGAAACGCAGGAGCTTGTTAGCGACATGGCCCACAATGAGATACTCCACCAAAGAGAAAGCACGGCATGCACAGGTGAAGCCGGCACAGAAATGGGATCCATCACAGCTTCTGAGAGATGGCTAAATGCAGTAAGACTTAACACTCCAGAGCGTGAGCTGTCGCCTCCCTGCCAGGGGCTACATTTTGGGAACCTGTCAGCACCTGCGCTTCGCAGCTGACTAGCACTGGACGAGGCCATTGGCTTCCCGGAGGTTCTGGGGCACCTGCGGGCACCTGCCTGCACCACATTCGCCCCATGGACTGACTCCTCCCCAGCTTGAAGCTGCACCACTATGCTAAGGTGGAAGGCTTTGCAATGACAGCCATTCTTCGTTTGAAAGCAGCTTCACTTCTAAACTTATTTTGTGAGATTTGTAATTACACTCACTATTTTACCACGATGGGTGGGGGCGACTGCCGGGAGAGTTGAGAAAAGGCAGCTGGGCCAGGTGGGGGAGGGCGGAGCTCCCAGAATGGGCGTGACCTGGATGATGGGCCGTTGGAGGGTGGGGCCCGGAGGGCGTGGTGTTGGGCGGGCATGCCCCGGAGGATGTAGTGCTGGAAGGGAGTGGCCCCAGAGGGCGTGGTGTTGGGTGGGCCCGCCCCAGAGGGTGTAGCGCTGGAAGGGCGTGGCCCCAGAGGGCGTGGTGTTGGGTGGGCCCGCCCCAGAGGGTGTAGCACTGGAAGGGCGTGGCCCCAGAGGGCGTGGTGTTGGGTGGGCCCGCCCCAGAGGATGTAGCGCTGGAAGGGCGTGGCCCCAGAGGGCGTGGTGTTGGGTGGGCCCGCCCAGAGGGTGTAGCGCTGTGAAGGGCGTGGCCCCGGAAGGCGTGGTGTTGGTGGGCATGTACCGGAGGGAGTGGTGCTGTAAAAGATGGAGCCTTCAGAACAAGACACTGGGGTGGGTGTGTCCCTGTAGGGTTGCGGGGAGGATTGGGGAGAAGACCTGGGCCATGGTGAGATAACGTTGGGGTGGGTTGTGCCCTGGGGGGCGTTGGCGCTGGAGGGTGTGGCCCTGAGGGTGTGGCGTTGGAGGGGCACGGTCCTCATGGGAGGTCAGACCTTTGGAAAGAAAAGTGGACCTAGGGAGATGGGCGTGGTCCGTGAAGGCGGGACAACGGGGGCGAACGTGCCACGGAGGGACGCTGGTCCGGAGGAGGGGCACGTGGGAAGGGGTTGCTAGCGGTCAGCCGCCAGCGTGCGGTGCAGACCGCGGGAGGGCGATCTGAAGTCTCGGAAGGAGCGGCGGCCTCGGTCCACCAGCGACGTACCCTTTATGACGAGACCTCTCACCCTATCATGTCCTGCCGCGCCTGCGATCCAGGTGCCCGAGCTGCCCTCTGAAAACCTACCTCGGCCGCGTTTCTCCGCTGAATTCTGCTCCTACACCGCAGAGGGCAGACGATCCCTACCAGGAGCCTGGGCCGCGCCGCCCTCGACTCGCGCAGACGCAGTGCGTGGCAGCCGTCCCTGAAGCAGGGGCCCGCCCAGGGCCCAGGCTTCCGAGCAGGCGCTGGTACTTATGTGTTCCGCAGTCCCGGGTGCCGAACATCCGCCCAGGGCCCGCGCAGGCGCAGTACGCAGAAGCCGGCGAAGGAGGAGGCCCCGCCCAGGACCCGTGCTCCGCGCAGGCGTGCTTCGCTGTTTCGCCTCCCGCGTCGTGCCTGAATTCTGCGCTGGCTTGAACTGGGCGGCAGGCTTGGGACCAGCGGAAGCGAAACAGGGTCCGGGTTGGTGTCCTCCTGGTGGATAGTGATAGGCAGTGGCCCTGGCGTCCTGGTCCGGGGGATAGCGATAGAGAGCGGCCCGGGGTTCCTGTTGGGGATAGGGAACAGCCCAGGGGTCCTGAGGATGATAGGGACAGGGAGCGGCCCAGGGTAGAAGGTTCATGGTTCAAGACTCTTGACTTCCGTTTTGCGAAGAGACTCTTGAGGTTGAGAACCAGCTACCAACAGGAAACACCCCGAAGAAATCCAATTCTTCCTACAGCCAGTCTTCTTGAGCTGCCATAACCAAGTGCCACAGACCTGGGTGACTTAAACAAATTTTCTCAGTTCTGGAGACTGGAAGTACATGATCAGAGTGCTGCAAATAGGCTTCTGGAGGTGTGTCTCTTGGCCTTTCTGTGCACACAGCACTCTGGCGGCTTGTCCTCATGATCTCATGAAACCTCATTTACCTCCCCTAGACTTCAGATGCAGTCACACAGGGATGATCGTGGGGTCCATAATATTACTCTATGGCCCAGGAAAAAACCCCAAGGTATTTGTCCAAGACAGATAAAAACATACATCCAAAACAGCCTTGTCTGAGAATGTTCATGGGAACTTTAGTTATAATAGCAAAAGGCTGGTATTATTCCTTTGTCAATCAACAGGAACATGGGCACAAATTGTTTCTATCCACACAGATGGTGGTCCATCCACAGACCGTGGTCTGTGGTCTACAATGGGGCACTACTCCAAACATCATTAAGAGCACTCCCCTGCTGTGATGAGAGGAGACAGCTGAAATTGAAGGAGGCCTCTTGCGACCCTGTACCCTCCTGCTGGTAAGAATGCTGTGGAAGCTGCCTGCTGCAAATGAAGAGGGCCTCTTATGGGAAGGGGGCAGCCTCCAGCAAGATGGACTCCTGGGGGCGGTAAACAACAAAGGTCCAGAGCCCTTCCGAGCAGAGCCAGGCTCGAACCAGAGGGGCTTTTGCATCCAGGTTGGAGGAACCTCGGGATCTCTGCCCTGCCTGGCTCGGCTCTTTGAGCATGAGTGCCCTGTGCTTCTTCCTCCCGCTGAGTGGCAGCAGTGCTTGTGCTTCCTGCTGTCTTGGGGGGGGGGGGGGCAAGGGGGGGTGCAAGGGCACAGTGTGTTCTGTTAGCTCCCAAATCTCTGGAGCAAGAAGAGATGCTACCGGGGAGCCTCAGCTACTACCAGGCCTGCTTTAAACCAGCTTTGAGCCTGATGCCAGGTGTGGGCGAGGCTTTGGGGGTCATGCCAGAGGGCGAACATGGTTGAGCAATGCAAATATTTTGTGGCCAGTGGGCCAACCTTGGGAGATTGCAAAGGCCATCCCACTCCAGTTACCGGTGGCAAGGACAGACCCCTCAAATCTGTGCTGGACAGGGAGTGCGCTTTAACCTAGGGAAACGGCTAAAGTATTGTGTGTGATTTGAGTTTAGGGTTTGAGGCCTTAGTCTCTATTCTCATACTCTTGATACCTGCACCACCAGGAGAAGATTCTCAAAGGGCTCAGGGCGAAGATGGAATCCAGGGCACTGTCAGGAAGACCTGGTCTGTAAAATAGGCTGGGGGTAAAACTCCTGTGTTCAGATTGGACTTGTGTCTCACGGACCCTTCAGTGAGCCAAGGCCTCGGTGGAGGTCTTCTCATTAATTAGGCCTTCCAAGAATCTTAAGAGCATTGCTTGACCACAGTCTCTTGAAAGGAGCCCAAAATAGGAAAGAGTCTGTTTAAAAGAGATTCAGGGTGTAGATTTTGTCCAGTGGAGTGAATATCAAGCTGCGAGTTATCAGGAGAATCACACCAGCCGAGTCAACACCACTGTGGACCTAACGGGTCCAAAGAAGAGCAACAGAAATCTCTCGCTGGGCAAGGTGGTGCATGCCTGTAATCCCAGCGGTTGGGGGCTGAGGCAGGAGGATCACAAGTTCAAAGCCAGCCTCAGCCAAGCAAGGCACCAAGCAACTCAGTGAGATCCTTTCTCTAAATAAAATACAAACAGGGCTGGGGATGTGGGCTCAGCGGGGTCGAGTGCCCCAGAGTTCAATCCCTGGTACTCCACCTCCCAAAAAGAGAAAAGAAACCTGTGGGCAGGCCCCAGGCTCATGAGCTACTGAGCTGCCAACAGGGACTAACGTTAGGGAAGAGGAAAAATGACTCGAGGGTGGGACCAAGGCCCACAAGCCAGAGTCACAGCCACGGGAGCCATCGGGAGCAGTGTGTCCCTGTGGGTTGGACTTCAGGATTGCTATGGAACAGTGCCACTCATTGCCTTTCATGGTACCCCTTAGGAGGGACTGTCCACTGTGGCACCTGGTCCTGTGCTACCACTGGGAGTCAGATGAAGAGGATGGGGTCAGGGCCCTGACCTCTCCAGGTCACAGGTCTTTGGACTGAGGAGGAAACATCCCTGGGCAGCTGATCCCGAAGAACCACGCTAAGGTGCCTCATCATGCAGGATCCTGACGGGGTCCTGGAGTGGGATGCAGAAGGAGCCGAGGCCCACTGTGCCTGCGCACTTCTGGCTGCTACACCAGAATACAGTGTGGGTAATTTACAAAAAATTGACTAATTTGGCTCATGGTTTGGTGTCTGAGATCGAGGGGCTGCATCTGGCCAGGGCCTCACTGCTGCACTGACATGCAGGACAGGGACAGAGGCTATGCCACACCCGCTGCAGCCCCAGCAGCCTGCTGCTCCTGCACAGGCAGAGTCCTGTCTCCTTCAGCTCCTCCGCTCAGCACCACCGTTGGGGACTAAGTTTCTGACACATGACAAACCACGGCACTGACGTTTCTTAAAGCACTTTTATCTTTCCTAAATGACTTATTAAAATAATACATTGGATTTACAAAGAGAACTATTGCCAAAAAGTTGTAGAAAGCCCTCTCCTGCTTCTCTGAAGAGCAGGCATTTTGGCATGCTGCGGAGCATGGACTTGACAGAGGCTGCCCAGGCTCAGATCGTGACTATGACACACCATGAAGTAATGGAGACGGTGAGCCTCAGTTTCCCCAAGCTTAAGAAATTGCCCATTTCCTGGACTGGCTGAGCCTTGAAACGCCTGCTGAATTCCTTCCCCTGGTTGGGATTCCACCCACCCACATTCCTTTCTGGGCGACTTGTCATAGGAGTGCTTTGTCGCTCGGGGGACACTCTGGGTCTCTGACCCAAACAATGAGCCCAAAGCTGTGCATGTCCGACCACTATTGGTGACACTGCCTCGAGGACCTACAACTCTGTCCCTGTAAGCAGCTCCTGTGGCCACTGAGCACTCCAGGTTGGGATTGCTGCCACACAGGATGGGGCAGGGGACCTCTGCCCGGTGAGGCAACATGGGGCATATAAATCCCCTGCAGGTAGAGTGCTGTCACATGAGTTGCAAATTCTGTCCCTGCAAGAGTCACCTGAGGCCACTCAGGCTGGGGCACAGCTGGCCCTACAGGCACTGGGTGTGCACGCTGCATGGCACATGACTGTTTTGGTGTGTGTGTGCACCCACATGGTACATGCCTGTGTGTGTGCATGCCGCACACCTGTGTACAAGTGTGTGCACATGCCCACGTGATGCACTTCTGTGTACAGGTGTGTTTGTGTGCACACTTCTTGATGCACACCCATGTACATGTGTGCTTACTGCATGGTGCATGCCTGTGTTCATGTATGTGTATGCACCCACATGGGCATGTGTATGTCTTGTGGTGTACGCCTGTGTACGTCTGTAATCACTACATGGTGCACACCTCTGCCCAGGTATGTGTGTGCCCACATGGTGCATGTATGTGCACATCTCATGGTGCACGCCCATGTACGTGTGTGCTGTGTGGTGCACACCTGTGTTCAGGTGTGTGTGCAGCCACATGGTGCGTGTGTGTACACCTTGCAGTGCATGTCTTTGTGTGCACCGTGATACATGCATGTGTATGTGTACATCTCATGCATGCCTGTGTGCTCACTGCATGGTGCATGCCTGTGTTCAGGTGTGTGTACACCTTGTGGTGCATGTGTGTGCACCCACATGGTCCATGTGTCTGTGCATGCACATCTCACAGTGCATGTCTGTGTATGTGTGTGCTCATTGTGCACACCTGTGTTCAGGTGTGTGTGCACCCACATGGTGTATGTGTATGTGTGTGCGTACACCCATGTGGTGCAAGCGTGTGTGTGCACATCTTGTGATGCGTGCTCACTGCATGGTGCACACCTGTGTTCATCTATGTGTGTGCACCGTGTCCCTTCACTCCTCCAGCCACCCTGAGACTCAGCTCTCACTGAGGCTTACACAGATCGCTGGCTGAGCTCTGTCTGCAGCAGTAGGAGCTGAACGGCTGAGACCCAGGAGCCAGCCAGGCCTCTGGGGCAGAGTGGCAGTGGCCCCTGGTGTCAACACTGCCCTCACCACAAGGAAGCTTTGTCTCCCTCCCACACCCCCGGAACACAGCCTCCTTTCTCCCGACAACACGGTCACTGTCACCAACCTCGTGAGCGGCTTGGCGGCGGGTGGCACTGTTTTGTGTGAGGGAACAATGTAGTTGCCTTTCCTCCCGACCCCCCACTGCAGCCCGAGCAGCACAGCCGGCTTGGGACCAGCTGCCTAAGCAGAAGTGGGCAGCTGAGGACGGGGGCCACAGACGGAGAAGGAAGCCCTATGACTAGAGACAACAGCAGCAGAGGCTCCCAGCACCCAAAGACAGGTGCCCACTGATCCACGAGGTCCCTCATGACCGTGACCCGTTGTCAGCCTGAACGACGTCACCCTTCCTAACACTTGGTCAGAGGTCACAGGTGCCTCTGGCATCAGGGTGAGCCACCCAGACAGTGGGGTTGGGCCCGTGACCTGCTCCCAAGTATCTCCAGAGTGCCGGAATGAAATGCTGGTCAGTTCCCACAGTGCTGTGACCATCGACCACCTCTGGCTCTTGGCTGTGGAGACAGCGAAGCCCTGTCATTTCAGCTGCACCCTTTGGTCTCTGCCCCGGGACACCATGGCTGTGTGGCTGAGAAGCAGCTCCTGCGGCACTGTGTCCCTGGCTTGCTAGTGGTCTGGGCGAAGGTGTAGCTTCCCCTCACAGATGAGAAGCTCGTATCTGCACTGTCTTATTTTTTTAGTTTGGGGGCTTCAAAAGCCAGCCATTCACGTCTGGCTCCGAATCCAGCACTTCCAGCCGGGTACCACCCTCCAGCCACACGTGTCAAGACCCGAGGGCCTGAAGACACACACTCTCCTAAGACCCGCTGGGGAAGCGAGGCCACTGGACAGTTGTCCTGAAGCTGGAGGAGCAGGAGGGGGACATGGGACCACCACTCACCTAAGCAGAGCTCCTGGGCCAAGCCAGGCAGGAAGCTCGGGGTGGATGAGCCCGATAGACGAAGACTCCAGGGACCTATGCGGGGACCCACGTTTCCCTAGGCTTACCTCCAGGAGGCAATGAGGGAGGGAGACTCCTTCTGCTCCAGCACGGAGAGGAGGAAAGGAGTCACCTTGACATAGAGCCCAGCAGCCGGTGCTCCATCACAGGGCTGTCACCAGAGCCAGGCCCACCGGGGAGGGACGCCTGATTCCACGTGGTGCAGGGAGGGACTCAGCTCTAGCCCCCATAGCCACACTGTCCCCTGGAGGAGACTAGGAAGCATGTGGAGATGCAGAGTCACGGTGCAGGCTCCCTAAGCCTCAAGACTGTCACGGGGCTGCAGACACCTGCTCCACACCACTTTGGCTTTTCCACGAGGTTTGCATGTTCCCAGAGCTCATGTGTAGAGGCTCAGGCCTCAATGTGGAGATGCTGGGAGGCAGGGGGACCTTTAGGAGGTGGGACCTCATAGGAGGGGATTAGGTTATGGGGGCGTCAGCTGCAAGGTTCAGCCTCCAAAACTGTAAGCTAAACAAACCTTTCTTCTTTAAAAGTAGGCTGCATAAAGTATTTTGCTCCAGAAACAGAAAACAGACTGATAGAATCCCTAGTAGCCTATTTTCAGAAGTTCCTTTTATCCAATACATGTTCAGGTTTCAACCAAAAATTACGAAGCAGATTAAAAAGCAAAAAAGAGTCTGAAGAGCCTAATTAAGTACCAGAAACAGAGTCATATATGACAACACCAGGAATTTTTAAAAGCTATGATTGATGTTATGGGATTTAATGGGAAAAGTGGATGCTACAAGAACAACTGAGCAATGCAAGCAGAGAGACAGAAATTCTATTAGAAAGAAAGTTAGAGGTCAAGACTGCCCACAACTGACCAGTGCCTTTGACGGGTTCACAGGGGGGTTCATAGGGAGGCTCATGGCTAAGAATCCAAGGTGAGAATGTGACAATAGAAAGTTCCAAAATTAAAAATCTAAGAGAAAAAAAAGTAACACAGCAGAATAATCCAGGAACCATAGAGCAACCATGAGAGGTGTAATTTGGCCGGGTGCAGTGTCCACGTCTATAACCCCAGTGCCTGGAGAGGCAGAGGCAGAACTGAGTTCAAAGCGAGACTAGGAAACTTAGCAAGACCCTGTCTTGCAATAAAATGAAAAGGTGCAGCTCAGTGGTAGAGGGCTTTCAGGCCCCACCGCAGCACCACAAAAGACACAGACGAAAAGCACGTGAGGGGCTGGGTTGTGGCTCGATGGAGTGCTCTCCCAGCATACATGAGGCACTGGGTTCCATCCTCAGCACCACATACAAATATGCAAGTAAAACAGGCATTTGGTCCATACACAACTTAACAAAAAGTGCGGGGGGGAAGTGCTGGAATGTGGCTCAGTGGTTAAACACCCTTGGTTTCAATTCCCAGTGCTGAGAAGGAAATTAAAAAAAGCACAGGTCCCTTACAAGTGAGCGGACAGAGGAAGACTGGTGTACAGAGGAAGCAGGCAGACTGCACTGGTCTCAGCTGGAGCAGCTCAGCGCAGGCGAAGTCACGGTGTTGCCTGAAGCAGGGGCGCCCGATGCAGAAAGTGACAGCACCAGGCAAAGCCCACAGACCTGCAGCGAGAAGGGCGGCTCCAGGGTTCCTGGGACAGCAACAGCTCCCAGAAAGCACAGACCCGCAGGCAGGACGGGTCAGGACAGCCCCGCAGCACTGCTGCAGCTGCCCCATCCCACGAGGGCAGAGCCCTCTTCAGCTCCCACAGACACTCGGCAGGATGGACCCACATCCAGGCCAACAGAACACAGCTCAGTGTGAAGGAGTGGAAGTCACAGGGGCCTGTGCTCAGACGGTCAAAGGGAACCAGACCAGAAATCCACAGGAGAAGGAGGCGCGCCCCGCACTCAGCCCGCTAGGTAACGAGGTCAGGAAGGAAGTGGAAGAGAAATGCCAGGTCTGCGGAACTGAGGGAGAGGTGCTGACGCACACTCAGCCGCAGTGCTCACAGGGAACCAAGCACTTGCTGGAGAGGAAGGGCTCTGGAACCAGCCGAGGGAAGCCGGGAAAGAGCAGCAGACCCACCCTCACCCACAAGCTTGCGCTCTCCACGTACTGTCTTTTTAAAGTTCAATTTTACAAACCATTTTAGACAAAAGTTTCACTAAGACTCTTTTTCTTGTTATTAATGTGTCAGTCTGTCCAACCAAGAGACAGAAGCCACACGGTAATTTTTTTGATACCTTCTAAAATATTCTTTAGTTGTTGATGGACCTTTATTTATTTTTATGGGTGCTGAGAATCAAACCCAGGGTCTCACACGTGTTAGGCAAGCACTCCATCACTGAGCCACGACCCCAGCCCTCCACACAGTAATCTGAACAGGAAGATTTGGCATAAAGAATGCAGAAACAATGTGTTAACTACATGAAGTCCAGAGGGTACCCCAGGCCTGTGGAGAACACCAGGAAAGGTGGACTCCAGAAGGGATCCTCCCAAGGTCTGGCAGGGCTCACAGGCTGGAAGATTGCTACCCACGCCTGAGCCGCAGGCGGGAGGATCTGCAGCGCCTAGGGCCCCCACTGCTCCCCACCCAGGCCATTTCTTGGAGCTGGGTTTGTGGCACACGTATGGGGCGCCAGGACAGGTAGTTACGAGGGCTTGGTACCCTCCTGCAACCCGCCCGCTGAGGCTCAGCCCCCACTGCAGCGGGGCTCAGGAGCAGGGGCCAATGTCATCAAGAAGCTCTGCTGCTGACTTTGCCAGGAGCAATCCCTGCCCCACAAACCTGAGGTCTCCTGCCAGCATCTGAGAGCAGCAGTGCTGGACCTCGTTAGCCAGCAGGTCAGGGCAGCACTGGGGGCCGCCAGCTCTCCACAGCCTGTGGAGCAGGGGCAACCTCGCTGGGCTTCAGCCCCAGAGCCTGGGCTGCACAGAGGCCAGGGGTCCTGAGACAATGCCAGGCACCAGCAAAAGCAGCCAGACAGAGAGCAACGTGTCCCACCCCAGGCAGGAAGAGGAGCCACTGGAGTGGTCCCCACACACCCTTCCAGAGCCCCCTTGTCACCAGCTTCCCAAGCTGGTTCCTTCCAAGTTGCCGACAACCCAACCATAAGCAACTGCCAGGGAAGTACCAGACCAGTCCCACCACCTCCCACCCAGCTGTGGGCAACCACCTGATGCTCAAAAGGGCAGCCCTGGGCACTTGTGGCACCACCCAGGCTAGGGCAAGGCCAGCTGTGCAGACCACCTGCAGTGGCTCCAGAGCTGTCCCTACCGCGCCCCAGGCTGAGGCAGGGCCAGGAAGAGGCTGCGTGCAGGGAATCTGAGTCTCAGGCACCCATAGTCTACTTCAGACCTGCCCAGAGCAGTCCCTGTGCCACTACTGAGGACCAAGAGCACAGAGAGGCACAGACATGCCACAGAACCCCCGAGGCTTCCGCCTGGCCTCTGCTGGTGTGTCCAAGGGTCGCCACTGCATCCTGGCCCCTGAGGGACAGTGGTCAAGTGCCTGGCTCTACAGTCCCGGCTGTCCCTGGTCACACTTTGAACTGCCGGCCTCAAAGGTGGTGGCAAAGATGGTGTGTGTGGAGTCTGAAATCCCCAGAGGCCAGTTAAAGGTGCTGCTTTTCCATGGCAGGTGGTACAAAATGCAGGGGACGGTCACCATATCTCAGGCACTGAGCCCGGCTCCTCCTGGGAGGCAGAGCAGGACCTTGATCACAGCCATGCTGCGTGCAAAGTGTCTGATGGGCCAGACGGCATCTGGCCAACATCCTGACTGGACGGGGGATCCTGTGCAGCATGAAGAAGCTCCCTCCCCAGGTCATCACCAATAACTTAACAGTCACCTCCACAGAGACCCCAGGACAGAGCAGCTGAGAGGCTACCCATCTGGAAGCCCCGTTTAGAGAAAGCAATTCTGTCACTCTGCTCCCACTGTCCCTCAGCCTCATCCTTTGGCTCTGTGAGACACCTGGCTGTTGCATCTCAGATTTGGGGACAGACAGGGGACAGGCTCACTGGAGGAGGCTCAATGGGTCCCTGTCTCTGATGGAGGAATGTTGGTCAAGCACTGCTTCAGTTTCTCTCCTGGAACATGACGAGGTCCCCCAGACACGTTCAAGTGTCCACTTCTTTCACTTTCCAGCTGCTTGGCCTGATGGTGAGGCTGGATCCCCAGGCAAAGTCGTGGTCTCAGGTCTTTGGGAAAGAGGCGACCCACTAACCGTCAGAGCATAAGCCAAGTGATCTCTGTTTCTTTACTAAAAATCAATCTCTGTCAAAGGTGCTTAACCACCGAGCCACATCCCAGCCCTTTTTTTATTTTGAGACAGGGTCTCACTAAGTTACTAAGGCTGGCCTGGAACTCATGATCCTCCTGCCTCGGCCTCCTAAGTCACTGGGATTATAGGTGTAAGCCACCATGCCCAGCTTATTGGGCATTTTTGAGTCCTTGAGCGCCTTTTAGGACCCAAACCCCATCCACATCCTGGGTAACCACCTCCAGGACAGGGACAAATTCTGCAGGTTCCTATCCTTAATTCTTTTAACAGCTCCTAGGCTAGACCCTGGGACCCCCGGTGGGGTGGGGCCACCTCAGGCCTTCTGCACGGGCTGGTGAGGCTGCCCTGTGCCTTCCAGCAGGCACTCGTGGGTGGGAGGAGTCCAGAGCCTGGTGTGAGGGAACAGCAGCCTCCCAGCCACCCTCCTACTGACCTGGGTTGGCAGAAGGGCCTGACTGGTGAAGACACCTGGGGATGGATGCTCCTGTGCGTCGTGTCAGAAGGACACAGCTTCAGCGAAGGGCCACTGCAGCCCGGATGTGGCTTCCCTCGGCTGGTAGTGGGCATGCCGTCCCTCCCAACTCTTCCAGAGCATGTCCAGGTGAAGGGAGAGGATCCAGGGTACAGCTGGCACTGTGCCCTTCATAAACGAGCATGTCCCCTAGAGCTCTGAGCACCAGGTACTGCAATTTTAGTCCAGTGTGCTGGGCTCAGCCTGTGGAGCCAGGGCCAAGGCTGTGAAGCACCCATGTCCTGGGCACTGTGCCTACGGGTGGGGGCAGTGCAGACAGCTGGCAGACGGAGTGGCTCAGGGACCTCTGTACTGCAACCAGCCAAGGGCTGCCCAATCTCCTCATTGAGCCTGCTCAGAAGGGTCCAGGCTGGCTCTGAGTTGCTTTGTTCGAATGACGGATCCCTGTCTCTGCTCGCTCCACCCAAGCCTGTCTTTAGAGGAATCAATATTCACGTCACAGATACAAGCACAGCACAGAATGCTGACTGGCACGTCCCGCTGGCGGGCCTTTTCCTCAGCCTCGTGCAGGCCTGGGTGCCCAGTCAATGCAGCCCTGTGTGCAGGCCTGGCCACCTCCCCACCACTGGCCGCCTGGGCCACACCCAGCTCCCTGGGAGGAAGGAATAAGAGGCTGCCTGTCCAAACGCCAGCCACTCGGACACCCCAGCCAGAGGACTGGCAGCAGAAGGTGACCAGAAGGTGAGGAGTCACTGACCCATGACACTCGGGAAGCTCCTCTGCTTTTGGAGGGACTTAGGTGGAGCTGGGAACTGGGTGGTAGCTTTAAAAGACCCTCTGGGACTGCTGGTGGGTGTCACGTCTTAGACCTGCCATCACCAGACACCCAGGGCTGCAAACCAGAGGCCGTGGGTCTGGTGGCTCAGGTGGCTCAGGAGAGGCCTACATCTTCCCAGGGCTGCCAGGAGGCTCACTGGAGCTCACAGTGCCCCGGGCTGAGTGTGAGAGCTGGATGCCAGAGGGGCCCCTGGTTCCCCGTTTCCCCTACCTGGATACCAGGGTCCCCGGGGCCCAGATGAGCAGGTCTCTACTAATGGTCACAAGGGGGTTGGCCAGGCACTGGTGCTGCATCTCACTTCTGTCTTGACTCTAAGAAGGCGGCCCCTCTTCAGAGGGCCCCAGGGGCTCCAGTGTTAGTATGAAATAATTAACGCAGAGTGCTGGCAGCAGGAACTGAGAAGGAAGTGCACGTTTACTTCCATTTCTCTGAAAAGATATCTCCACCACCAACCATTTCCTAGGACAAAGTGAGGGATTTTACAGGAAAGAGTTTGTAACTAATTAGTATGTGGTCATGAAAACACATTTCATAGCATTTTCTAGCATGTGGAATCATGTCTGACGCCTTTGAAAACATCCCACTGGAGGATTTGGCCTCCCTTCCTGTCACCATGGACTTGGGGGACCATCAGGGTGATACCAATTTCTCGAGATTCTTGTTTTGTTTCTTAAAAATCATTAGTTTAAAAGCCAAGTTCAAAGGATAAGAGTATGAAATGCTGAAGGGCTCAGCCCAGCTGCATTGCTCTGTGCGTAATATCAGATTCCTAGGGGCTTCAGAGCAGACCAAGTACAGACCCTAGTGGAGGACATCAGCAGAGATCAGGCCGATGAAAGTCTTTGACCCTGTTGCATTTGGGGCTCAGAAACAAATAGATTATGAACATCTTATTCCAAATGACTCAAGATCTGATACGTTCAGCACGGAAATTGAACCTCTGAACTGGTTTTTAACATTACAGCATGCAGGTGCGTCTTACGTCAGAAGGGCTTCTGGGTCTTGGCGAAGGTGCCCTGGGTCTGGGGGAATCTTGGGCAGCTTCCAGGTTGCACCGGTGGTGGGGCCCTGCCTGCTGCCTGTTCAGGACACTAGCTCAGTGAGGTGACTGCCAAATACGGTGGCCTTTGGTATTTCTCAAGACACTGTGGCAAGTCTACTTTATTCATTTCTTTGGTACCAGGGACTGAACCCAGGGTGCTTAACCACTGAGCAACATCCCAGCCCTTTTTATTTTATACATGGGGACAGAGTCTTGCTAATTTGCTCAGGGCCTTGCTTAGCTGCTGAGGCTGGCTTTGAACCTGTGATCCTCCTGCCTCAGCCTCCCAAATCACTGTGTTTACAGGTGTGCCCCACCTTATCTATCTTCCCAGATGAATTTTACATCTGCTTTTGTTATGGTCTTCACCATCCAAATAAATGCCTAGTCACGTTCTTATTTCAGGTGGCCGAAACTTACACATGAATTCAAAAGAAAGTAAGTTAGTCCTGACCCTGGATGAAGGCTGAGCTACAGGAACAGGGACCCCTTCCCCGTCGCCAGACCACCACGGGGTGTGCTGGCTGTGCCCCTGCCTTCCCTGCTCTGCTCACCTGCACGTGACCATGCAGGGCAGAGGGGCCGCCCTGCTCTGCATCTGTGCTGAGACTTCCCACTGACTGGGAGAGGAGGCAGGCAGAGGGGAGAGCAGGGTGGCAGATTATGGGAGCCCTGGGCGACGAGCTGACAGTCCACCCAGGGGCCATTGCAGAGAAGGGCGTCAGGCAGGAGGCGTGAGCCGCCTCTCTGCTGACCTCCAGATGTCGGAGCTAGAGAAGGACATGGTGACTCTCATCGACGTCTTCCACCAGTACTCTGGAAGGGAGGGTGACAAGCACAGGCTGCGCAAGTCGGAGCTCAAGCAGCTCCTCAAGGACCAGCTCCCGCGCTTCCTGGAGGTGAGTCCTGCCCTCCACTGACCACTGCCATGTGTCCTCTTTTGAGTCGCTCCAAGTGACTCTGGCTGTTTCGGGACTCCTGGGCCTCTTCTGAAATCCTGTGGGAACCACTGAGCCATACTCTGTCCCTTTGCGGAAAACCTGAGGCTGCACAGGTGGCCATGGCAGTGGGACGGGCTGAGGGCACCCTGGCTTGCCAAGTGAGCTCTAGGGACCTTAGAGCTAGCTCCTGGGCAGGGACGACGTGGCTGCATGCAGACGTGCAGCAAGGGCCCTGGGGCGAGAGGCCAGACACACCCACATCCACCGAGGAGGCAGCCTGGCAGGCACGGTGCTGCCCCCTCTAAGTCTTCCCCATATGCTGCTTACAAACAGGTTGGGCAACTTCTCTTTTCTCTTAGGAAATCAAAGAGGAGGAGGTTGTGGACAAAGTCATGGAAACACTGGACGAAGACGACGGAGAATGCGACTTCCAGGAGTTCATGGCCTTCGTCGCCATGGTGACCTGCCATGAGTTCTTTGAGCACGAGTGAGCGAGAAGGAGCAGGCAGCAGAGCTGGGCCTGGGGGACGAAGGCCTCACAAGGGGGCAGCAGAGCTTGCAGTGCCAGCTGGGTCGGAAGCCCGGTCTGCGGAGGGGAAAGTTGAGGCTCTTTCCAGCACTGCGCCACTCTTTCTGCTGCACTAGGCTTCGTGTAGGGACCACTGGCAATAATCACTTAGGAGAGTCCACTCACAGCCAGGGCCAGTGCCGCTCAGACCCTGACAGAGAGGATAGACCAGCAAGCACCACCTGCAGCCCCCAGGCTTCCGGTACATCCCACTGGAAAAGGCTGAAAGGCTGCCCATCTCACATCTGTGGTCCAGTGCAAAAAAAGTCCCCAGCAGTCCGATGGCCTGACCACACGTGCCCCTGCCTAAAAGAGCAAGACCATGCAGAAATGGAAAATACATCTCATAAACCAACAGTACTGGCACTGTCACTCAGAACCGAGAATCCAAATCCCACATTTGGCAAATTCTCCTTCTGGGTGACACTGCTGGCCCATGGGCATGCATGAGGCAGAACATGGGCAGGCTGCCTTTCCAGCCAGCTGTGCTGTAGCAGTGTGCTCCGTGCCTCCTCTCGGGTTGAAGGTAGAGTGTGTGGCTGTGGACTGCAGGTGCCCGGGACGTGGGCCTCTGCTGGAGGTCACTTCTGGCCTGCTCACTGCCTGGTGAAGTCTAGTCAGGAGACATGCAGGCTGAACTCAATGCTTTTGTATCTGCACATTCAAATACACCAAGTTTCAAATTCAGGTTATGAATATTCAAGGAAAACTCAATCTCATCCACCCTACTTCCCATTTTATTAAGGGAACAGACTGGGAAATTTATAAATCAACTGCTTGCTTGTATTTGTGTTAAACAAAAAATGCACTGTCCAGTTCTCTGTACCCAGTGAATATGAAGTACACACACACTACCTGCCAGGTCGGGGTGAGGGTCACAGTCCCAGACATGGGACTGCCCATGCCAGGGAGAGGATGCCCAGGGCGAGCGAGGCCCGAGCGAGGCCCTGGAGCCTCTCCCCAATTCCCTCCCTGCTCTCTTTCACTCTTCCAGCTTCCCCTGAACGTTCCTTGGCCTCTCCAGGGCTCCCCTGATTTCTCCAGCCTCCCCAGGCTCCCCCAACCTCCCCTGGCCTCCTGGACTTCAACTTGACCTCCCCAGCCTCACAGGGAACATCTGGCCTGGGTGGGTCACGGACCCATCCTTGGGTCAATCATGAGGGAGAGGAGCAGCGTTGGGTTGAGCTCAGACCCGTGCCCAACCTGAGCACAGGCTTCTGTGGCTGGCTGGAGGGAGCCCAGGTGGGCCCGCTGGGCTGCCTGTTCGGAGGGTCAGGGCCTGCCTACTCCCTCCTGATTCCGGTTGCCCAAGTGACTGCTCAGAGCCGGTGCCAGAGCAGGACCTGCACCTTAGGACACAGGCTGGTTTGCTCAAGCCATGCACCTTTCAAATATCAGCCACAGCAGCCACAGGTTCATCCACCACCAGCTGCAACCCAGCCCACGTAGGGTACGGCCACCAGCCATGACCTGGCTTCAGCCAGCCCCACTGTCCTGCCACTGGGCAGGAGACTGCTCAGACCCACTTTGCCAGTGTGGCATCTGCCTACCCACAGGAGTCTGTGGGGGCGGGACCCTTCCCCTTAGCCCTGTGTGCTGCCTCACCCTTCACAGCCTCTGTAACCCAGTGCCACGGAGTGAAGTGTCAAGGGTCACAGTCATAATTAAGACAGGAATGGAATGAAGAACTTGTAGTGTCTGCTGCCTCGCTTACAAGTGAAACTGGGGGAACCCAGTTCAGTAAAGCCAAGGAAACTGGCTGAGCTCATGAATTTGCTGCTTTTCAATGTGTCGTTGTGGAAAGTCTCAAACATGGTGGTCTTGGGCATGGTGCAGCTCCCTCATGACTCAGGCCCTTCTAGAAACACAGGCTGTGGTGATTGCTGGCACTCCACAGCTCTCTGGGAGGAACTGAATTCTCATGCCAGCAGCACTCCTGTACTGACCACACGTGGGCAGAACTTGGGCAGGCAGCAAAGCCCTCCCTGGGCAGACCTTCCAAGGTGGTAATGTCCCTACAGGGATGCTGAAATTCCTACCAAGCAGCCTTAGGCAACTCATAGAGCTGTAGGGGAACAGCCCAGTGAGGACACCTGGGTCCTCCAGCTGCAAAGCACCCATACCACCAGTCCCTGGGAAGGTCCACAGAGGCAGCAGGGCTTCCAGCCAGGGTGGACCCTGCCCAAACTCAGGAAGTGCCCTGGACAGTGCAAGCCACGTTGACAAGAGGGTCTGGGGCAGGAGCAGCAATGGGGGTGCAGGGGGTAGTTTGGGAACACTCCAGGGCCTTGCAGCGGGTGAAGGGCACAGGTATTCTTGGAGACACCAGCCTCAATTTTGTGGAGTGTGCAGCTAGTGTGGTTTCTGAACTGCATGGGGATGGATCAGTTCTGAGCTGACTGCTGGCCTCACTCAACAAGCTGGTTGTCAGGACTTCCCATTGGCAGACAGAGGTGTAGGGACCTGAGAAAGGTGGGACGTGGTGGGAGGTCTTCTGGCCCCTGGGGCCTGGCCTAGGCCTTCCTCCTTTATCTTGTCCTGGCCAGAGGGAGACTGGTTCCACTTTGCCTGCCACATGAGGCTTCCCCAGAAGCCCAAGATACGGGGCTCCTGGGATGAGACCCCAGAGCCACCCACCATCCTGGGAAGGTACCTGTAAGGGAAGCGGCACCAGCAGAGACCTTGGTGGCTGCAGGTGCTGTCCTGCCAGGCCAGGCCCTTCACTGGGGACCCGAGCACCTTCCACCCTCGGCACGCGCTGCCTGTCGGTGCTGATGCTGGGTGGCACGTCACAGGGATGCCCCTCATCTCGTCTGGTCCTTCTGTCCACAAGCGTGGGCCGTTGATGTCTCCACTGTCACACAACTGCCTGGCCCATCAGTTCCCCTCCCAAGTATTTTGACAGTCCTTCCTCAGGTGCAAATGCCTGTAGTCATTGCAGGTTCTTATAGGAAGGTTCTTATTAACGTGTGATGTCCTCTGCGTCTGGTGGCACAGCTACCCTGCTCTCCAGGTTGAGATTCCCATGGGATATCTCCCGTGCGCTCACTCTGTGTTTGATCTAAAATGAGCCCCTTGCAGACAGACACACAGGTGGGTAGATCATGCCAACCTCTGACCCGCATGGTCACAACCACTGACAGGGAACTTCTGCCCTTTTGCTGTGTTTACTGCATATGCCACATGGCTTTGTAGGTCTCATTTCCTGCATTACTGTCTTCTTTTGTGTTTAGTTGATTTCTTGTAGTGAAATGTTTAAATTCTGCTCTCATTTCCTTCTGTGTATATTCTACAGCTATTTTTTCTCTGCAGTAACCATATGGATTATATTAAACATCCCCAAATGCTAACACTGTGACTTCAATTTTACCACCTTAATTTCTGTGTCATTAAAAAAGTTGCTTCACTAACAGGTCTCCCCAGCCCTTCCCACTGTAGACGTCACAAGATCACATCTTTATACACTATACGCCCAAAAGTAAACTAATAATCATTTGAAATTCTTTGGCCTCCTAAATTATGTTGCAAACCAAAGTTGCAATCCTACCAGCTCTCAGACCAAACGCCAACTGAGGTCCCTGCCCTCGGGGGCTGCATGTTGCTGCCCGGGGTCCTAACTGCCCCTCTACAGAGTGCTCCAGAACCTCCTGTGGGCAGGTCTCCTGGAAGCGAGCGTTCTCTTGGTGTCTTGGCTGGGGGAGGTTCACGGTGGGCAGGTCTTCTTGGTCACCCTCATCTGTTTATTTAGCCCTTGGGATCTATCAGTTCATGACCTGCTGGCCTCTGGCCTCTGAGAAGAATCTGCTCACACCTCGCTGAAGAGCCCATGCATGGGACAAGCCATGCCCTCCTGCTGCCCTCAAGATCCCGCTCCTCTCTGGCTTTCAGAGTTCCATTGTGCTGACCTGTGTGGTTCCTCTGAGTGCCTACTTGTGTTTCTTAAGCTTCTTATGTTCATATTCATGTCTCTCAGCAAATCTGGGACGTCTACAGCCACTGTTTCTTTGGCTGCTCTCTGCCCCCTCTTTGAACGTGCATGCTGTGCACTGAGTGGAGTCTGGGTCCTGCAGACTCCCTGCATGCTTCCTCCGTCCTCTCTCTCACTGCCCCTCAGACTTGATGACTTCTGTTGACCTGGCTTCAAGTTGACTGATTCTCAGCTCCGCTGGCTCAGTCTGCCTTTGAATCCCTCTACTGAGCTTTCCACTCACCTGACGCACTGCATCCTCAGCTCCAGAACAGTTGATTTCCAGCCACCCGCGCAGACACTTTAGGGGCCATTCCTCTTAAACACTCATTTACTAAGAAGCAAAAACCTGACAGGAGCTCGTTTTGAAATTTTGCACCTATTTACCTTTTAAAGGAATTCTCCCCTACTGAAATTGAACGTGACGGAGATGAATGCCATGCAACGCTGAAGGTTGCCACTGCACCACAAGGTGGCCCCAGCGCACCGAGAGCCAGAACTCATGCCGGACGGTCTCGGAGGGAGTGTCTTCCTACTCTTTCTATGTACTTACTGCCAGTAACACACTGACACACCATGTCTCTCTGCCTCCCTTTGGAACATTCTGGAAGGCAGAAGGCAGGTCCTGTGGTGGAACCTGAACAGACGGGAGGTAAGGCACTCTTCTGCCATGTGCTGCGCCATGACTCTACTGGCCACTTCTGCAGCACTGCCTTTGAACTGAGTCAGCTATGTTCACAGCCTGCAATAAAGCACAACTCACCACAGTTAAAACACCATCTGAACTAAAATAAATACGATCGAGACAAAAATGGCCTACTTGGGAAATTAAGGACTATACAGAAGGATGATTCTTAATGTGAAATGGCTCCTACCAATCAGTAAGAAAAACTTGAGCGCGACACAAATGCCAATCTGGGGGCAAGGTCCACTGTGAAACAGACAGGAGGCCATTCCATGCAAGGGCATGCTCGGAGGCAGTGGACACACACGACCCCGCTGCCGGTGCTGCTGGATGTGACCTCTGGCCACCCTTCTGCAGGGCATGGGGGCTGGGGCTCCAGGCCCTGAGGGTGAGCCCACCCGGAGCTGAGACCGTGGGGAAGCCTGTCAGAGTGGCGGACCTCGCCACACCCGAGCAGGACCGGCGCCTCACCGGGCTTACACCTGGCCCACCCCGGTCGAGTCGTCGGGCCTGAGGAGCAGTCTGTGAACGGCAGGAATGCCTGTGACTTTTTAGGTACAAAAGCAGATGACCAAATAGGTATGTCATCACAATTCTGAAAGAAACTGTAAAAAGGAGAAAACAGATCCCAAAAGACTGACCTTAATACAAATGCTGCTATTACTCAGAGGTACTCATAGATTTTTTATTCTCGTCCTTATACTTCAATGTGTTTCTAGATTGTATGCTGTAAGCATAGTTGTTTTTATATTCTGAAAGAAAGAATGCATCATAAAATAGATCCTATTTAGGGTGAATTTTAAAACCTTTCACACATTTAAAAATGCAGAATTACAAATAGTCAATAGCTTTTATTAACATAAAGATATAAAAATTGTAGTGTGATATACAGAATTCCCAGAGAGCAATTTTAAAAAACATTTTAATGCACTTCTTAAACCTTAATTTACCAGATAGCTTTACCTTGTCTTACTGCCACTGACCTTTCAATACAAAAAGTCTATGACTTTTGTTTTATAAAAACTACATTAAGATTGGGGTTAGGTAGCTCTGTCCCTTCTCAGTCATTCTACGGTGAAGAACGAGTCCACTGCTAGGACCTCTGTGGGCCCAGCAATGAGCTACATGGACTCTGTGCGTAATCACAACACCACTGTCAGGTTCCAGTACTACCAGTTGCCACATACCATGCTGTCGCCCATCACTGCGGGCAAGCAGCATGCCCTACGCTGTTGGCCAGCTGGCCAGACTCGCTGTGGAGCTGTAGTAGGCACTACCCAGGCTAGCCTGGTTGTTTCTATGAAGCACATGTGATCCCTAACTTCCCACCCTGGAATCCTAAACCCAACCACTTATAACATACTCTTAATTAGCTCTATAAAAATAATCTTTGTCTCAGATTAGCGTTCAGCTCCAAGTCCCTAAAACAGTCCAGGGAGCTTACATTCTCTTCTCTGGTTCAGGTACAATATGACGTGAGATCACTCAGCTCTGTCAAGTCTGAATGAAATGGCTGAAGATGATTTGGCCGATTCTATAGGCACAGGACTCGGCACACACGCCATCGAGGAGGGCCACAGCTCCACCTGCAACGTGGGACAGCCTCCTCGGCCAGCAGGTTGGACAGCACGATGGGGTTACCTTAGTGACCTGGGCTCCCGCCCCGTCTGCTGGAGTGAGGGGGACGGTTCTGCACACTCCATGAGAAGCAGCACGTGGAGGCACGAGAACTGCAGGAACTGGATACAGGAGGGCAGGGACAGCACGTGGCCCGATGGTCCCAGGAGGCCTCAGGAGCACAAGTGACAGCGTGTGCAGACAAGCTCCACACAAGACTGGCGAGGAGGAAGCTCCCAGCGTGGCCCCGCCGCCGTCCACATGGGAGGCCTGGACATGCTCCTGCCCAGGATTGCAAGGCCGGGCTCTGCCCTGGGTGATGGAAGAGGGCTGTGCTGTGGCCTCTGGGTTCTTTCCAGATCAGGTCTGATATGCACTTGTCATTGAAGTGGGAATAAATATCTGAATTTTACAAATCAAGAACTATGCATGTAGCCTAAAGAAGTGCCACCCTGCAGTACAGCAGAGGCCACCCTTTCCTCCTAGCGTCCATGTCTGTGAACGTACCTGGCAGGACTAAGCACCTTCCAGCGAATTCAGGAAGTGCTTCCAGAAACAAGGGCCGGGACTGCACAGGCGTCTGCAGAGCACGGCGGGCGCCTGCGGGCCCTGGGGGCACTACATGTTGTAGGCCACATAGACGGGGTCCAGCTGGTCCGCAAGGAAGCCATCCCGCAGGTGCATGCGCTGCTTCTCACCCCGGGAGTTGATGGGGATCACGCCAGGGTCCACAATGACCACCCAACCCACCACCAGAAAGTGCTCCTCCAGCACCGCATTGGTCACCAGGGCCACTAGGTCCAGCGCATCCTGCTCCAGCCCGTCCAGCTCCACCACCACCACCAGCAGGTTGGTCCAGGTGAACACAGCACTGTGAGAGGTAGACAGTCACACGGAGGGTATCAGCAAAGTGCCAAGGCAAGCTGGCATGTGCCACAGTGGGCCACATGCCCGCAGGGCACCACGCCTCAGCCCAACTGCTGCTGAGAACCAGGAGCCTGCGACATCAAGGAACCACATTCAAAGAAATGCCCAAGGCACATGTGGCAGAGCCTGGGACTTGTGCCTGCACATGTGGGGACAGCCTCTTGGTTTAAAACTGATGAGGAAGAAATCCCAGGGAAGGCAAGGAGGTCCACACTGGTGGTGTTCCCCAGGAAGAACCAGAAAGTCCAGGTCCCTCCCGAGACCTGTCCCTGTGGCATGGCAGGACCAGACCCTACCCTCCAAGTGCGCAGAGGGGCAGGGTTGTCTTGTCCAGGCCCTTACCCACTCGGCGATGCTCCTATGTGCCCGGATCACAGACGTCTCGATGTCGATGGGGTGGTACCTCATGCCTCTGAGCTCTAGCGTTTCATCCAGAGACCCCACCACGTAGAGTGCGTCATGGCGCTCTAGGACGCAGGCAAGAGCAGGTGCTCAGAAGGCAGAGCCACTGAGGGCCTGGCCAGGGGCCCTGGTGCAGAGGCCAATGGAGAGGCTGGCAGCCAGCAGTTACCACGGCGAACGCCCAGGCAACAAGTGGGAGTGTGTACTTTGAATAGTTCACACCTCTGGAAACAGCAGCAACCACAGGGGCAACCTGGCCACTGGGGCTGGCTGCAGTCCTTGGGACCCCAGCCATGGCTCCTGACGTCACACCCCGGCACACTTGGGGCAGCTGCTGGGAAGGCTGGATTGTCTGGGAGGGAGGGGCCTTCTGTCCATCACCAATAGCCACCACCCTCCCTCACCCCATCCTCACAGAGGCCATGGGTCCAAGATGGTGAGGAGCAGCAGGTGCAGCAGGTCATAGGGCAAGTCATGGACGCCCACCCTGCCCCCCAGGGCTGCAGCAGGCACTCACAGCGGCCCTCACCCTCCACTGGCATCTGTGAGCTCTGTTCTTCGAAGGAAGCCGAGGTAGCCAGTCCTTGCCCAGATGGTCTGAGTGTCTCCAAAGCTCAGCCGGGCACTGAAGTGGTCGACATGAAGCGCCTCCTCCCCGTAGACCGTGTAATACCCAGTGGCATTGTGGGGGCTGCTCACCCAGATCTGGGGGGGCCCAGAGGACAAGAACATGGGCACATCACAAACCAGAGAGCACAACTTTCGTCCTGAGGCAGCCCCTGGCCATGAACAGTCTTGAGGAAATATGAGCCAAGTGGGGGGGGGCCATTTTCAGTGCTGCATTCTGAGGACTGAACACAGCTACAAGCGAGGAAGGCAAGGGAAACAACGACTCATATTCCTTAGTTCAAGGTGCACTGCTCTGTGACTGACATCTCAGGCCCCAGAGGCACCAGGTGAAGGAGACACAGCTGCTCAGACCAGACTGACACAACGGGGGCCTGAGCACACAGTGCACGTCCACACAGGTACCCACACTGGTACTGACACGTGTGTTTGCCTGCGCCCAGCACAGACCCAGGGCCAGAGTGGCAGGTGGCCTCCATCAGGCAGCTGGCTCATGGCAGCTCCTCCAGTCATCTGGGGCCCTCGGGACGCGAGGCTCTGTTGGTGGGGCACCTCAGGGAGGTGCCCAGAAGCCAGTCTGGGAACATAGTGACTGGGATAAAGGGCCAAACAGGATTGCCAAAGCATGTGTGGCTCCAGAGTCAGAAACCCCAAATCCGGGACAGGAAGGAGATGAGGGCAGAGCTGGTGAGGCTGGAGGGCTCTGGCACCTCCCGGTCGAACAGGCAGCCTTGGCCAGCACTCACCTCGCCCAGGTGTGAGTCTCCAGGGGCCCTTTGGTCTCCGTGTGTGCAATGACGACCTTCACCCCTGGAAGAATCTGGAAGGAGGACAGCTAGCTGTTAAAGGCCCTCATCCAAGAAAATAACAGGAGACTCCTGACACAGGGGCACCAAAGAGTATCCCTCAGAAGCCCCTCAGCAGGACTGCCCCCTGGGGCAGGCCAGAAGTCTAGAAGCCACTCCAAATCTGACTTTTTGAATTTAAAAGAAAAGAGATGCTAAGAGAGAAAAGTGAGTTGTGAACCTTAGCAGGACACCACCAGGCCCTGAGCACAGCCTGTCATTTCCCGTCTGGGAGAGTGCTGGGCTCCACCAGGGCTTTCACTGAAGCTGAAGGCCCTCCACCTCCACTGACCCTTCACAACTAGAGACTTCAGAGCCTCCTTCTTCCCCAGAGACCTGCACCTGACCCCTCCTCAGTGCAGGCTCGGGCAGGCTGGAGGCCACATCCCAGCCTCCTAGCCAACCCAGGACCTCTCTCTGGTCCAGGTCACCACCTGGCTGTACAGGCTTGGCTGCTTGTTCTGCGTCTTCGGTTGGAGGTAACGGAGGGTCAGGGCAATGGCAAGTGGCCCTCAGGCAGGTGGGAAAGGGGACAGGGCTGTGGAAGGTGTGGTTCTACGCTGGCCCCAGGCCCTCCCTGCTCTGCCTGTCTCCCTGGACCCACCTCACTGTGGCCCACTTGGGCCCCAGAATGAAAGCTCTTCTTCAGCCCAGCAGGCCCAAGCTGCTGCTCCAGTAAGAGGGGAAGGAAAAAACACTCCAACCCAAGGGGACGGCCACAGGGCAGGGTGGGGACAGGCCCTGAGAGGGCTCCCAAGGGCGGTGACACAGGGTACACATGTAGGGGGTGACATCACAACTGTGCAAAGCCACCTGGAACAGGCGCTCCAACACAGGCAGGGCCAACTTCCCATCTCCTCACAGGCCTCCACGGACCATGTCCATTCAGCTCTCAGCAAGGCTGCTGCTTAGAGCAGCTGGAAACGTGTGTGGAGCAGGCTCTGCAGACTGTCCTGCCACTGGCCCACACGCCGCCTCCTGGGCCAGCCCCACAGCCTCACCGGGGAGCTCCCACAGCCCACATGCCAGCTGTTGCATGGCTGGCTCTGGCCCCTCTCTGGGCAGTACTGTGCCTCCTAGAGGCAGCTGTGGCCATGGCCATGGCAAATAGAGTTGGGTAGCCAGGCCCCATTTCTTGAGCTGTGCAGGTGCAGAGAGGCAGCGTCCCAGGGACCCAAGTCTCCCAGGTGGGTGGCCGCTGCTGCCTGGGCCCTGGGGACCCCACCATGCACTGCATGCCCACTCCACCAGCCCCGCCTCACTTTCTCACCCTGTCCAGTGACCCTGACTCCGAGGGTGGTCCTTTCCTTCTGTGTCTGCACCTGCTGGCTCTCACAGGACTTAGTGCTCACCGAGGCACTTCAGACTCAGAGCTGCACTCCCTCAGCATCCTCTGGGGCTTCAATAGGCCAGGACTGGCTTCAATGGCAAATCCCCACTGGCCTGTGGCCCTGACAGGACCCCTTTCTTGTTGCCACCTGACCTCAGCCACCCAGCCACCCTTGAGTTTAGGAGTGTGGGTGGCCCTGGTCAAGGGGAGCTCATCTCTGCATCTGCACCTAGATTCACACTCTTGGGTGCAAGCTCAGTAAGCGCTCAGAGACTTGAGCTCGTGCTTCTGAGAAGCAGAAGAGGAGAAAGAGGCTTCTGCAGTGGCCCGACCCACCTACCAGGGCTTGGTTGTGTTCGCTGGGCAGCACACAGCCGCAGCACCTCCCCCTGGGTGATGTCTGAGACAGGACTCAGACTTGTCATTGAGGTGCATGAGTCCCAGTTTCTACTACCTTTCCAGACTCCATCAAGGGCAGACTGTGCGGAGAACCCCGTTCCACCAATCGAACCCTAAAAATTAACAAAAAATTTCAGAATAAAACTCACATTGTGGGCAAAAATCTCTGGAGACATTTTCCCTGAGGGTGTCTGTCAGCAGCTGGAATGTCAGCCTCTTATTAACCAACTCCCCACCCTCAGGCAGGCCCCACCTAGGCCATCCTCGACTGGCCAGCCCCTGGCACCCAGGGAGCTGTGGCCCACTATTTATTTCAAGTTGCACCACCTCTGAGCATCTGGGGATGGCACCCAACCTTCCCAGCTGGGAGGGGCCCTGCATACATATGACAGACCAGCAGGTTCACACCACGGCCCCTCCTGATGTGAAAACTCAGGCGGACGCTGAAGCAGCACCAGGAAGTTGGTTCTTGCCCTTAGTTACCCTACCCCTGCCCTCTAACCTTCCCCAAGAAAGCATCCATCACTGCCCTGGCTGTGTGAGGGAGGATAAGGGCTGCTCCCTGCAGCTCTGAGGGTGTGGGGGATGGGGAGGAAGCCCATGCTCCCCACAGGGCACCCTGAGCAAGTCCACAGCACCACTACTTCTCTCAGTGCGGATGGCCCTGGCTGAACCATGGTCCATTAACATCCAGGGCCTGAAGGCTCTGACCCAACCAGTGTCCACTAAGGTCTGGGGACCAGGGTGATGTTAGTACAGATCCAGGCTGTGGCCCCTGGCCAGCAGGTGTGGACATTACCTGTCATGGCGCAGTGCCCTCATGTCCACATAGACGGTAGTAGGGTCCGGGCCAGCTGTGCCCTGGAAGAGGAGAAGCACAGAGGAGCTGCCCTCAGGCTGCACGCTGCTCTGGGGGCCACCGGCACAGCAGTGTGGCAGCTCCTCTAGGCCCGTGGGGGACACCCAGAAAGGCAGCCCTGTTCCTTGCAGCAGGTCTGCCTTGGGGCTCAGGGTCCCATATGGGTTTAAGATAGCGAGGGAAACATTCAATAACGCTGAAAACAACAAACCATACAAGTTTCACTTCAGTTCTAACTCTATTAGCAGTGATCTCTTGCTGTGGTGGGGACATTTCTGCCCTGTGGTCAGAGCAGGACCTGCCCTCACTAATCTTGCTGGGAACCCAGCACAGTGGCACTCACTCAGATGGGACAGAAGACAACTCCTGTCCTGACTTCTAAGTCTAATGTTCGACCCAGTCTTGATTCAAGGACAGACATGCTGCTCCATTGGCTGAGGAAGACATTAACAAACGGACTCTGATCAGCATCATTCCTGAAGACCCCAGATAACATCGGCTTTGTCTGCCCTGAACTAACACAAAAGCCTCTACGAGATTCAACTGGCCCTTGCTCCCTGCAATGCTGCCAAGGTCACACTTTGAAAATGGTTTTACTTTAAATTTGGTTATGAAGAAGCTTTTGTAATATGTCAAATAATACCCACTGTGAACGAAGTCAGACAGAAAAGAAACACATATTCATCTGAAATTCACGAGGTCACAAGAACTGGGGGTGGGGGACAGGCACTAGAAAGGTCGAGGGCAAGGGCAAGGTCATACCTGCTCAGCCAGTTTTCCCAGCCTGTTGGGCTGACAGAGGCCAAGGGGCCAGCAGAGGGAGACAGGGAGGAGACAGCCACGGGAACACAAACAGAAGGCCACAGGCCACGTGAGAAACACGGAAGAGCAAAACACATCACTGTATCTTCAGAGCACAGGTGGTATCCCACTGAGAGCCCTGCAGCCACATGGGCACCTGCTCACCAGCAGACAAGCAGGTGCCTCCAGCACCCAGCCAGGGACACAGGCTGCAGACACAGGGCAGGGTCTCAGCTCACAGCCATCAGCCCAGAGTGCCAGCCACCTGAGGGACATCAAGGCAGGACCCCAACACCTTCCACTGTTCAAGGGTCTGAAACTCCGAGAGGCCAACAGCCTTTCCCAGACTGAGAGAACATCAGCAGAAACGTGGGGTGCTGGCCTAACACTGATGGTCTGCAGCTGTGCCCCACTTGCACATGTGGCCTCCTTGAGGACGGCACAGGCTGGTCCAGCACTGGAAACTCAAAGGGCCCCTAGCTCAGCCCTGGAAGCAGCTGTCTTACTCCCCAGCTCTTCCTGTGCTCTGTAGACACAGGTACTGGAGGTGCAGGATCTCTGATAAGCTATGTGAGTTTAAGATGCTTCCAGAAAGAAAGTAAATGGAGACACTAAACCCAAATTCGGAAAGTAGAATAGAAGCCCTACAATGGGAACTTCCATTTCTGCAACTCACAGCTTCAAAACAGATTTGGGTGCACATGAATTATCACACATATCAATGTTGCCATTTACACTTGCTAGATATCTTAACACAGTAAAGTCCAGCCTTGCTTTTAACAAAAGAAAGTTGTGGGGGAGGGGCTGGAGTTGTAGCTCAATGGAAGAGTGCTTGTCTAGTATGTATGAGGCATTGAGTTTGATCCTTAGCACCATCTAAAAATAAAGCAAAGGCATTGTGTTCATATAAACGGCTTGGAGCTCCAAATGGCCACGTGAAAATGAAGCAAGGGCTCAGAGGTGGAGCAGTGGAGCAGGCAATTGTGGAAGGGTGGTGTGAGGCTGGCCCGTTACCTGGAGACAGATGGCTACGTTGACCCTGCACCCAAAGGTGGTGCTCACGGCGCGTGCAGGGAGGCCCAGGTCCTTGAACAGCTTGGAGAAGGACTGTGTCAAGGCGATGCGCGGTCGCTCCTCAGCCACCACCATGCATGTGCGCACACACGACAAGTTCACCCCTTTCATCTGCAGAGCAGCAGGGAGCTGGCACACTGCACACAGCCCAAGGCCAAGGGCACTACCCATCTTGGAAATTAATGGGTGGGGCCCAGTGTGGCCTGGTCCTAGGTCTGAGTGCACAAGGGAAGCTGCACATACCTGTCTGCCCCACCTGTGTCAGGCTGGGGGGTTCTGGGCATGGGAGCGTGGTGGGCAGCCCTCCAGCCTGCATCCCTCCCCTCCCTCCTGCGGGGATGTGGTTGGAGGAAGGCACAGGGCCTGGGGCTGTGCAGGGGCTGATGTGGGCCGTGGGAGGGGGCACAGCCTGGCTCAGGGCGCTGTGGCCAGGAGCCTCTGCCCCAGGACTCACCCTGAGGGCACCTATCTGTGCGCCCAGGCCCTTGGTGCACATCTCCATCACAGAGTAGGAGCAGAAGGTGACGCGGGCCTTGTACTGGCTGACGGCCGACAGCCACAGGGACACATTGCTCTCCAGCTCCAGCGGAGGCACCAGCACTGATTGGTGTCCGGAGTAGACACTGCAGGAGGGGCTCAGCTGAGGAGGAGCCTCTGTACCAGGTGCTGCCCCGTCCTCAAGAGCCCCATGCTGCTTTCACACCAGGGGAGCCTAAGGGGAAGAGCCACGGGGTGCAGGCTAGGGGCACCACGTATGGGTCCTGGCTTCTACTTCAAACACCTGAGGAGGAGCCGGGCCCCCACAGAGGACTCTCTTGGAACAGAGCGACCTTCTCTAGCATCTGAAGGAGTGGGGCGGATGATTCCAGCTTCCCATGGTGGATGGCGCTTGTGTTTAGTGAAAGACGCTCCTGCCCCTTCAGTTTCAGACCCAGACTCCAACCATCTTGTCCCAAGGAAGCCTCATGTGTGTCTCCAGCATCTAGGGAGGCCAAGTCCTGGAGCAGCAAGGGCACCGTCAGAGCCCAGCACCACAGCTGCACTCACCTGCACAGACACCACAGGGCGAAGCCCAGGCCACAGTAAGGGTCCAGGCAGATGGCGATCTGGCGAGACGGGTAGAGCTCACACTGAAGCTTTATGGAGCGGCACAAGGCGCTCGTGGCTGCGTGCGACATCTTGAGGAGGAAAAGAATGGCCTGCTAGCGATGAGAAGGATGAAGGTCGTGGCTCCCACTACTGACCCTCACACTGACTTCCTCCAGATGGCTGGCCTCCACCCCCACAATGCCTAACAGACCCCTGGGAAATGCACAGGAGTCTTTGAAAGAGGATTCCAGGAGAGTGTAAGGTTTCAGGTGAGCGCTCAACCCTAGTAAGGAAACGGATATATCAGAGCCCCTGTTCCTTGAGGGTCAGTCACAAGCTAGAAAGCTGGACATCCAAATAAGCAATACCCTCAGGCTAGTCTAACTTGGGGGGTTTGTTGGTGCTCATCACAAACTTTAAGGCACAACCCTGTTGCTGTGCACTCTGGATAGGGACCTGCCTAAGCCACACACTGTGTTCCAGAAGCAGAGCACACAGGAGACCTCCTCAAGACCCACCTTCACTCCTGCCAATATCCCTGTGGTGGACACACTGAAGTCCAAGTAGGCCAGCACATCCGGGGAGGGTGGTCTGAACACACTAGCCACCTTCTTTTTTGGTATGTCATCTGTTAAACAGGGACACAGTGAGGTCAGTGTCCTATAATGTGCTCTGCTTCGGCCTCAACAGGTGAGAGGAGACTGAGCGCCCGGGCAGTCCCAGAGCACACACCCAGTTCTCATATCTACAAGGCAGCAGCCTCTGGACACAGGCTGGGCAAAGGGCAGGAGTGAGCCCCTGGGCTGTGGGCTCTGGCTGGCCCCCCTGCTCTGAGCTGTCCCCTTTACCCTCAACCGCTGCCCTGGAACTTGTTCCTTCTGCCCTGGAACTTGCTCATAAGGGTATGTTGCCAGGTGGCAGCCACAGACCATGCGGTCCCTGGCTTCAGTACTGGTAGCACCTTGGAGTGCACGGGCTGTGGTGGGGAGAGGAGGGCTCTCTCCTGACCAGTGCTCAGTGCCTGCAGAGCTGTGGGATGCTGCTGGGCTGGGTGTCTCCACCTAGACAGGCCTTAGGCTGAGACAGCCTTCACCAAACTGAACCAACAGCCCAGACAGAGAGGTTCCAGCCCCCTTCCAGGCCAGCCCATGCATCTCAGCAGTGATGGAGACAGGAAGGGCCAGGGTGCATGGTGGGTACTCTCCTCAAGGGACTGGCAGAAGGCTCGGACAATGCCAACCTGCTATGCAAGTAGCAGAGGTAGCCAGGGCAGGAGGGCACAGACACCAGCACGTGGGCCTGGGAAGGGGAGTTCACAACAGGGATGGGGTCCAGCAGTCTCATGGACTGCGCACTCCACAGGAGGTAGCAGGGCCCCAAATGGGCTTCTCTCATTTCAGATGGTCATTCACCCTAACACTTCATTTTGGATGGCAAGAATGTAATCCCTATAAAAAAGTGAAGAAACCCTACAAAGAGGAATCTATCCACAGGCCAGCTGCCGAGGATGTACCCAGTGTCCAGGATGGTCGGCCAGGTCCTGATGTCCACAGCGGCAGCTGCCTCCTTCGACCTGAGCAGCCGGGTGATGGCCTGTGTGGTGAGCACGCATGCGGACTTGCTGACCTGCACAAGGGAGGCGGCCATGAGCTGGCGAGCTTGGGGTCCCGTGGCATCCCTCCCAGCACCACCCGCAGTGGGGCTGGCACGCACCTCCACGATCATCTTGACGGTGGGCAGCGTGGTGCCAGGTTCTGGGGGTGTGGGGGGCCGCACAGTAACAGGCACGCAGCCACAGTACAGGCAGCCATAGAAGGCGGCAATGAGGTCACCCCTGGGAAGGTGAGCAGACGTCAGGAGGGTCCAGAGCACAGTGTTCACAACCGGGCCTTGCAAAAATTTTCTGGCCATGGCATTTACCAAGCCCAGTGCTGATGGCAGGGCCCGTGGCAGTCAGGTAGGTCCCTCCTCACCCCAAAGGCCAGGCATTGGGAGGGGCATGCTACAGGGGTATACTGGGGAAGCACAGGAGCTCTGGGCAGGCAGGAGGGACCTGGAGGCAGGAAGGGCCTGGGGGCCTGCACACACTGACCCTCAGAGGAGGCTGAGACAAGCCGTGTGCAACGGGGGTTCCCACAGGACACACCAGGAGGGGCGGCACCTGGAAACCAAGACTCTGGGGTCCTAGGTGCTGGTGCTGGCCCCGGGCTGCCTGCTCCCTCACCAATACCAGGTCAGAGGCACCACCCACCACACTTCCAACTTTCCTAGAGGTTTAAAATTGCCCATAATTAAAGACTTGTGGGACCCTGTGCCATGCTTCCAGAGTCAGTGCAACAGATCTCAGTCCCCTGCCCTGGTCCCCCTGCACACAGAGCAAAGTCCTGCCAGCCTCTGTGGAATCAGAGACGATCCCACAGCACCCTCAGGCTGCAGACACTCGTTCCCAGAGTCAAACTCAATATGTGACAATGACCCAGCAGCCAGGGCCCTCAGTAACTCGAGTGGACCACGGGCAGCAGCTCAACACAAAGCAGCAGAACACAGGAGAGCACCCTGCATGGAGGCCACACAAGAGAAGTACTCAGCCAGGGGTCCTCCTCCTGCAGCCCAGGAACTCGGACTGCCTGCCAAGCATCTGTCCTCCTGTCCCTGCACCCCCAAACACAAAGCACGGACTCCATCCCACACCCCAATTCTGCATCTCCTGAATGGCACTGAGCCCTTCAGAATGGGGTGCAGGACATGGACTGGTCCCACCGGCCACGTGGCACACCAGCTCCGCCACCCCCAGGGCACACTGGGCACTCAGCACACAGCTGATCCTGAGACCAGGCTCTCCCCGGGCAGGCTTTCAAAGTGAACTGAAAACCAGGGGCTTTCTCTTTTTTTCCCATTAAGAATGTGGGGCTGAGATGCAGCAAAGTGGCAAGAGTGCTGGCGTAGCCTAGGCAAGGTCCTTGCCTCCAACGCCAGCTCGGAAAGAAAAGTCCAGACAAGTAGGTGACAGGAAGAACAGCAAAACACCACCCAAAGCGGGACAACAGCAGGCTTCAGTCACGAGCCTCATCCAACCACACACCCTCACAGGGCCCTGCGTATGATGCTCAATGTTACAGAGATGTAAAGCAATGCAGAGTGCCGTGGCTGGGCAGGGGTGAGTGGGCAGGGACGCAGGGCAGTGTCCAGACTACACACTGGATAAAGTTAATGAGCAACCATAGGACATTCCCATCCTGAACAATCAGGAGTCTCCGGGAAGAAAGAGCAGATCTCAGCAGATGGGTGGAACCCCGCAGGCCTGAGCCTGTACTGCAGAAAGGGTATCTAGGGGACACTATCGCAGGCCTCTGCAGGTCTCTGTTTTTGCTCCGGGTAATCAGAATCTGAGCTCGAGAGATGACAGAGGGAGAGGTACAGGTGAGCTGAGCACATGCTACCCTGCCAGTGTGGAGCCACCAGGGTCAGAGATTCCAATCAGCCACAAAAGGCTCTCAGAGGGGTCTGAGCCTGGGAAGGCCATGTGTGGCAGAGGGGCTTTTGGTAGGCCAGGAGGGGTGGTCTGAAGTGTGTACCTACCTGGGGGGTAGACCAAAGCCACGTGGTCCCCAGCATCTAGCCTGCCCTTCTCCAGCAGAGCAGCAGCTACCCTCTCAGCCCTTTTGTGCAGCTGGACACAGGTGGCAGTGCTGGTGACGGTGCCCTAGGAAGGCAATCAGGGGCATCACTGTGCTGGCATGCAGACAGGCAGGCAATGCCCAGGACACCAGACACATCACCTGCAGTGTGGGGCCAGCAACCTCAAATGGCCCCACATATGAAGGGGGCCCCCCAGGGCAGGATCCAAGCACTGATAGGGTCGTGGGGCTCAGATGCTGAGACTCCAAGGCCTAGACTCGTCCAGGGCCACAGCCTCTACCTGCACCACCAGAGGCTCCTTCTGGGTCCGAGGCAGCATGTTCTTGGGGACCCGATGAGTACCCATGGGGAACACAAGGTTTATGGAGAACGATGGGCCAAAAGGAATGTGGATGCTTAAGAGTGACTCTGAGCAGAAGCCTGCAGCAGGTCTGGAGGCCCCTAGTTCTCCAGCCAGCATCTCTGCTGGCCCTACCAGTGCTTCCTTGTCCCTCATAAGCACCCATCCCAGGCCTCAGTCAGCAGCCCAGCATCAAACCTTTGCACGCACCTCTGACCACGTCTCACCTGCCTGTTCCACTGCTCTCTGTACTGCTGTTCTGTGCCAAGCTCCCAAACCCACCCTTCTACAGTTCAAGAAGGCACCCCTGACCGTGAGCACCCCCAGCTACTCCACCCTGTTGAGGGCACCCAGTGCACCCTAGCGATGAAGCCCAGAATCCCATGCCAGGCCCCACCTCGCTGGCCTCCACGCCTGGAGTTGCAGGATGGTGCTGCTCAGTCCACTTGCTACCAGCCCCTGTGCCTGCCTGCAACCCTGCTCAGGACTATCCACTCCCCGCTGCTATGATCTCAAGCTTCTCACCATAAGTGGCTATACCCTGGCCAACAGTCAACCATGCTGTCTGCATGTTTTCAAACTCAGAGGATGAACAAACACAAGAAATAAAAGTGCCCAGGTTTTAAAATACAAACATTTCCTTTGAGTTCACAAAACTTATGAGTAGTCATATGCATATTGTTCTTGATTTTTAAAACAAAGTTGATGAGAATTTTCCTGCTCAATCCAAGATACAACTGTGTGAACTGCATGGAAAACAGGGTTCCACAAGGAAAGGAGCAGGGAGCAAAATCTGAGGCCCGCTGTGCTCCAGACGCAGGGGGCCCTGCCTCACCTTGGCATTCAGCAGCACGAACAGCGGGTGGTCAGGAGTGGTGTGCGCTCGCCACTGCAGCACGTCGGCCAGGAACAGGAACTGCACAGAGGGCCCGGCTCAGCGCCCACACGGCCCCCGGCCTCGGGCCCCCTCCGGAGTCACCGTTACCTTGCGTGCCTGGTCACTATCCTCCAGGTGGGTCAGCTCTCTCCCTGAGGCCTGCGCGATTCTCTTGCCAGCAACCAGGTTCCCCACGATCATGGAGGCGGGTCCAACCTCTAGAGGTGGTTCCAAGGGAGAAGCTGGGGCTTGGGATCAGACTCAACCCAGCCTGAAAGTCCCTCACACTTGTTATTTTGAAACGCACCTTAATTACACATTTAGTCTTCTAAAACACAAGTGTTTGTAAAACCAGCTAAAGGATTATACTGAGTGACAGAGAATCCCTTGTAAATATAAACCACACCACACTGAGAAACTCTGAATATGGCTTATCTCAGGACCTCAGCTGAATTCTCAACACTTTACTGTTGTACTGTATTTATGTGTGTCAATCTGAAAACTAAGTCTTCCTGGTGAAATGTATTCAAGTAGGGACGTTTTGTGTGTTCCATGACTAGCAGAAGTTAGCTTGCACTCAGAGTTCACATGACCAAAGCAATGACAAATGGCATATTACAGCTAAGCCAGTCTTAAGATCAGGGAGGGGACGCTGACCACTGAGAGACCCCTAAGGTCCCATCAAGCCCACAGCTATAGCAGGTACAGGGCTGTGGAAGGCAGCTGGATCCTGGGGGAAACAGCTGGGCCCAGGGCAGGGAGGCCGAGGCTCCTTGGATCCAGGGCTCAGGCCTGTTCCTGGGCCTCATCTCTGTCCCCAGGGAGCTGCCAAAGCTCAGATGTCGGCCTTGGATCTGCCATTAAAACTGGTTCCTCACAGGTGAAATGCCCAAGTCCCTCAACCGTGAGCCAGGGCCAGTAGGCAGGGAGCTAAGCAACTGGGTACACACTAGCTCCAGCACTTGGCCTCAGACCCAAGGAGTGGCAGCGATCACTGCAGGGTCCGTGGGGCTGCACCATAGTCATGATGGGGTTGCTGGGCACGACTGACCTGGCTGCTTCTGACGAGGTCTGGGAAGGTTGGTCACGCAGGTGTGAGGACACATCAGCACGTTGCAGGGGTGCAGTGTTCCTCCCAGGAAGCGCTGTCTGGTTTCGGAGATGTGGATTCCTCCCAGGGGAGCCTTGGGCAGGGTGTTGGCAGGGACCAGGGCCAGACAGTACACGCCCACCTGGTGGATGCTGTCAATGGCCTAGAAGGTAAGGGCCCACTCAGCATGGGCTCCAGCCACACAATCAGGCCTAGGGGACACCACACTGGACAGGAAATCGTCACCCAGGGCTGGAGCGCCAGGACTCCTGACAGAACTGCCAGAGTCCCTGGGCCCTCAGAGAAGTGGGGGCAGCTGACAGTCTGGGGCACCTCCAAGCCAGGGCAGACAGCCAGACCCACCCCCGGACCCTGCTGAGGGCTTTAGACACCTGGAAATGTCAGAGGTGCCCAGGCTTATGCCAAGGTGGACAGGTCAAGGTCAGTGTGGACAGGTGCAGGTATCTGAATTCTGGGCAGCTTTCGAAGTGTAAGGCTGAGTTAGGTGAAAAACTAACCATACAGCTCCCAGGCCAGCAGGGACAGCTGGTGAGGTCATACTCCCATGCCCAGGGACACCTGGATCACACAGTCAAGGGTGGAAACGTACTAGGCCTTCCAGTATCTGATGGAATCCAAAGCTGGAAGGCCCAGTAAAGAAACCTCCCCATCTTGCCAGGCATGGTACTGCACATCTGTAATCACAGCAGCTCGGGAGGCTGGGGCAGGAGGATTCCAAGTTCAAAGGCAGCCTCAGCAACTTAGCAAGGACCTAAGCAATTTAGTGAGACCCTGTTTCTAAATAAAAAATAAAAAGCGTTGAGGATGTGGCTCAGTAGTTAAGCACCTGAGTTCAATCCCCAGTATTAATAAAAAGAAACCTCTCCATCTCGAATAGGTGGCAAGGAGTAACTGTAACACTTCAACGTTGGATTTTTTAAGCCTTCACTGACTTACGGTTTGGATCTGGAATGTCCCCCAAAAGCTCATGTGCTGGGCGATGCACCAATGTTCACAGGGGAAACCACAGGCCGTGAGGGCACAGACCCACTGTAGGCCCGTCCACTCGGTGGATTAATGATCTGGAATTCCTGGGAGGTGGTAAGAACTGCAGGCAGGTGGGGTGTGGCTGGAGGGGCGTAGCCGTAGGGACAGCACCTGGTCTGGCCCTGGCACTAGCTCTTTCCTCCCTCTCTCTGCTTCCTGGATGTCACAAGCTGACAGCTTTCCTCTGCCACACTCTTCAGTCATGCTGTGTCTGCCTTGGAGCTGGCTGATGATGGACTGAACCTCTAAAATCACGAGCCAAAATAAACCTTCCAAGTTGTTCTTGTCAGGTCTTCTGGTCACAGCAACAGAAAGTTGACAAAACTAGCATTACCGTCCCCTCTGAGTCTGTAGTTCCCCTGCCTATTCAACACCTCGACCCAGCTTCGGTTGCTCTTCTGAAGGTCGTAAGGTGTCTGAAGGAATTCCCTGCTCCGTTTTTCTTCCTTCTCTCCTTGCTGCTTCTTCTGTCTCTTTTCCCCTGCCTTCCTTTTTCTGCTACTGGTTCTTTCTTTTATTTTCATGCCCTACATAGTTCAGTATTAATATTACTTTCTTTAGAAACTGATTTTTCAGCCTAATGTAGGGCATTACTGCCCCGTCCACCTTTGGACTAGTGGAGCTGAAGAGCACATCTCTAATCAGTGTTTGCAGCCCACTAACATACTGTTACCCTCAGGTGGTCAGTTGCTGCAGCTGACCACCTCCTCCAGGCAGGCAGGGGTGGGTCCTCACACTATGAACTGAGTAGGGGGTACATAGACACAGATATCCCCCTGGGCAGGACACGACACAGAGAGAGCAGCTCACTACAGAGGCCCTCACTTAAAGGTGCAGTAGACATGCACATCTCAATACAGAGACACAGTGGCCCGAGAAAACAAGGTACTGAGATGCCTCCAGGAACAACTCTAGGTACCAAAATGAAGAAATGTTGGACAAAAAAATGTTTTAAAGTTGATTGTTAAGGCAATTAGTGATTGAAAAGATCTAAGGAATAAACAGAGATAAGAATATAAAAGAGCATTTCAACAGAGATTCTGAAAAGGAACTAAACACAAATCCTAGAAGTAAAATGTTCAAATAATCAAATAAAAAAACAGAAGTCTCACCAACAGATTACAGCAAGTAGAAGATGGAATTTTAGAGGTTGAAGACAAGGACCTTGAATACACAGACAGCAATAAGGAAAAAATTAGAAACTCTGATCAGAATGCATGAGAACTCTATCCAGATACAGTGGCGCATGCCTGTGATCCCAGCAACTCGGGAGATTGAGGCAGGAGGATTGCAAGTTCAAGGCCAGTCTCAGCAACTCAGCAAGGTCCTGAGTAACTTAGTGAGACCCTGTCTCAAAATAAAAAATAAAAAAGACTGGGGAAGTGTCTCAGTGGTTAAGTGCCCGGATTCCCCCTCAAATGTGTAAGAACTCTAGAGCAACACTAAAAGACCTAACTTAAGACTCAGGATACTTCCTGAATCTTGAGAAGAAGACATTCTCCCCTGATTTCCTTGGCAACATGTCCACCATTCAGATGTACATTACTTAGCCTCCACATGTTTTATAGTTTGTATCATTTCTCTTGTTGTCGATTTCTAATTCATTTCTATATGATCCAATAAGATGGAAGCAATTATTTCAGGGGTTGTTTTTTTGTTTTTGTTTTTTACATTTGCTAAGACTTGCTTTGTGGCTTAATATATAATCTTTTTTGAAGAAAGTTCCATGAGAAGCTGAAAACGAAGTGTTTGATTTTTGTTGGATGAAATATTTTGTAGGTATCTGTCAAGTCCATTTGAAGACCCTGTAGCATGTTGATTTGCCAACAGAATGGCCTCTCCATTAGTGAGAATGGCATATTGGTGTCACCCACTGGTGTTGTATTGGGTTCTATCTGTCCCCTAATGTTAATCCGTGTTCACTCATGAAACTGGGTGCACTGTGCATACATGTCACAGTTGTATCTTCTTGGACTGTTCCTTTATCACTAGGTAGTAACCTTGTTTCTACTGACTGATTTTGGTTAGAAGAAGCTACTCCTGCTTGCTTTCAGATTCCATTTACATGGAATATCATTTTTCATCCTTTCACTTTCAGTCTGTGGAAGTCTTTGCCTACAGGTGGGCTTCTCATAGACAACATAAAGTAGAGATGGGTTTTTAAGTCCAGTTTCCCACTATATGTCTTTTGTTTAAAGTACATTTTTCCACATTTTTATTGATTTATTATAGTTGTACTAAATGGTGTGATTTGTTGTTATATATGAATACATGCACACAATATAACATAATTTATCAACATCAATGGCCAGTATGTGACTTTTAATTGGAGGATTAAGACCAAATACATTTAGTGTTATTTGAGAGAGGTGTGTATTACTTCTTGTCATTTTGTTTCATTTCTGAAGTTTAATTTGCTCTTAATTCTCATTTGCTACTCTACTCTTAGAAGATTTATTCTTCCCCTTGCCCTCCTGGTTATTTTTATCCTCCTCTTCCATGTGTAGGGTCCTTTAAGTACTTTCTGTAGTGCTGGCTTAGTGGTGATAGATAATTTAGTTCATGTTTATCCTGGAAGGTTTGCATTTGTTCTTCAGTTTTAAAGGGTATCTTTGCTGGGTACAGCAGTCTAGGCTGGCAGTTATTTTTTTCAGAGCTTGAGATACATCATGCATGCCCCTCTAGCCTTTAGGATTTCTGATAAGATACATACTATTATTCTGAGTGATGTGACTTTCTCTCTTGAATTTTTTAAGATTTTTTTTCTTTGATCTGAATATTTGGCATTTGTGCAGTAGAGAGGTTCTTTTCTGTGTCTTGTCTATTTGGGGTTAGGGTTAGAACAAAAATCACATAATTATCTCAACAGATGCAGAAAGAGCCTTTGACAAAATTCAATACCCTTCATGAGAAAAACCCTGAAAAAACTAGGGATATAAAGAACCTATCTCAATATATAAGGGCTATATGTAACAACCCAAAGCCAACATCACACTGAATGAGAAAAAACTGAAAGCACTCAGTCTGCTCTCGCCATTCCTATTCATTACAGTATTTAAAATTTTAGCCAGAGCAATTAGAGAAATAAAAGTGATAAATAAGAAAGGAAGAAGTCAAATTTTCCCTATTTGCAAATATTATCATATACATGGAAGACCCTAAAGACTCCATCAAAGGATTCTCGAGCTGATAAACAAATCCATCAAAGTAGCAGGATACAAAATCAACATATAGAAATCAACAACTCTTCTGTAAACCAATAATAAACTCATGAGAAAGAAATCAGGAAAACAATTCCATTCACAATAACCTCAAAAAACAAAACAAAAACCTAGGAATAAATCTAACCAAGAAGATGAAAGATCTCTACAAGGAAAATCACAGAACGCTGAAAAAAGAAAAAGAAGACAACATAAGATGGAAAGATTTCCCATGTTCATGGACAGGTAGAATAAATATCATTAAAAAGGCCATATTGCAAAAGAAACCTACAGATTTGATGCAAACCTTAACAAAATACCAATGTTCTGTAAATTCTTCACAGAACTAGAAAACAAATCCTAAAATTCATATGGGAACAAAGAAGACCCTGCCTTACTGAGGAGGCTGGGCCAGGGGAACGCAGGCTGTTACGCAGGTGTCTCTGCGTCTGCTGCACATGGAGTACTCCACTATGAAGACCTCAAGGTGGGAGAGGACATGAAGTGTGGGACCCTGCATCTCTGGTGCACACCTTCCCAGGCGCCCACCTGCAGCACACGGCTCATCCACTGGAAGCTGTCCTCTTCAGAGGCATCGGGCCGCTGCTCAGCCACCAGGACGATCCGGTCGTCATGCAGCACGGTCACAGAGAACACAGCGATCCTGCAGGAGGACAGGCAAAAGTGACCATGCAGCAGAGGACACAGGTGCCCTCACCGCAGTCAGCCCCATGAATGTGCTGCTCACGGCAAATGCACAGTGACCCATTCTAGCCTCTTCGGGGCAGGGGAGTAAAGGCCAGCATACGATAGGCAGAACCTCAGCACTGAGCACAACCATGCACTGCTCCTCAATTCCAGCACTCGATTCCTCACTGGCTTGTGCACAGTCCTGATCAACAGCTCATGAAGCCCTCAACCCCAAACACTCCAGCTCTCTGCCAGCTCATCTGTGTGCTCACTGCCACTGACAGGCATGGCTTGTCCCTAACCATCTGACTTCAGCAATCTCAGTAAGGCCTCCTTTCCCTGCTGCCCTTTCTTCTTTCCTTTTCCCTCAGATGGCAAGAGGCTGGTCTCCCACCAGACCCCTCCCACTCCTAGGCAGCCAGTCCCTCCTGGGCCTTTTGTTTACACACGTTCTCTTGTTCTGTCCTTTAGTTAGCACACACACTGACACATCACTCGCACACTAACACACCCTGCATACATACCACACCAACACAAACTACACCCTGAACACACATGCTGCACACATATCAATGCAGACCAACACTCACACTACACACACATACCACATACACCACATCAGATACAATAACCCACACACACATATAGCCACAGCTGCTTCTATCCAGCAGAACTGGCCCAGCAGCTTCCTCACTGCCCCTCTCCACAGCACATACTGAACACAATTCTCTTAAGACCTTGTCTAAAAGTGTTCCTAACACACATTGTTTTGTGGCAAAACTTCTGAGGTTCCTGTGCTGGGGAAACTTACTTCACTCCACAGCTGGGACAGACCCAAAACCCTCACACGAAACCCACACATCATTGTGCCACCAGAGGCATCTGCCTGGCTTCCTGGTGCAGCGGCTTGTCCAGGGTCCCACCTCCTACCCGCCCTCCACCACCCTTTCCCCCAGCCTCCACTTGAGGCCCTTCCTCTCCTCTCTCCCCTAAATGTCACTGAGCTTTCTGCACTCTGAGCAGCTTCTTACCCTGGCCTGCCAGGTGTCCCTCTTCCCCCACAGCTTTTCTCACCCACCACCTGCTGTGCCATCTGAAGGTCCCTCTGAGAGGTTCCCTGGCCTTATTTCATGCTGCTGATCCTCTTGGTGCTCCAAGAGCACACACAGACAATTGGCTGTGACTCTGCTTTAGGGCCCAGTACTCCTTGGCCTCTTCCTGGGGGCCAACAGGCTACCTGTCTGCAGGTGTGACCACCCCTGCCCCTGCCAATCACCTGGCTGGTGTTGCCACGTCAGCTCAGGTACACGTGGCACGTGAGGAGGCAGTCTCCCCACTCACCCCAGGAGTAGAGCTGGGCTACCGTGATGCCATTCTCACACACACTACACCCACAGGGTCCCCATGTCTGCTGTGGGGGGCAGGATGTAGGCCAGGCACTCGCACCCAGGCTGGGACTGCCCTTCCCTACAGACATGGGCTCACAGCCTGCTCGATGGCCTTCCTGAGTGGGTGACTCACATCTCCTGAGGCCTTCTTGGGTTTCTTTAGGTCTGACCTAGAGGAAGGGCCAGGAGTTCATCTGGCAGAATTCCCTGACAATTCCTTTAAGGTACAAAGGCAGGGCTTGGCCTGGCTCACAGGACCCTCATTTGAGTGGCCAAAGGCCCCCCCCTTGGAAGAATAAAATTTAAAGTAGTGGCCAGCTGAGCAGACCCTCGAGGACAAGGGCTCCTCCATGACAAAGAACCCTCAGGCTGGAAGAGCTGGTAGAGACCCTCTCCCAGCCCTCTGCCCACGGTGGCCAGACCCAGAAGTGCAGCAGTCTGCTCAGCAGAAAACAAGACCCACCATATGCGAGAAAAGAGGCAGACTGTCACCTAGGAGCAACACAGCAGCTTGCATGTCCCCCAGCATCACTGCACAGGAGTCAGCTGCAGGCTGCTCTGTTTCCCGCTATGTCTCTAAGGTCTGAGGAGGCTTGACCTGGTCTGTCTACTCACCTGTCCCCAAGGCTGGTTGACCCTTGCCCTCTGCCCTGTTATACATCTGGGCCTTGCTCTCTCTAGGAAGTGAACAAACTTTGGGTAGTGCAGGACATTAACTCTGGTATCGCTGTTGCAAAACACTTCTCTTTTCCTTTGTGATACTTTTCTGATATACAGGAAGTCTTAGGTTTGGCAAATCCAGATTTATTGGGCTTTCCTTTTCCAGTGCACAGACTTCCCCAACGGTTTAACTGGAGGATATCTGAAAACCACGGCACAGGGTCCACAGCGCATCACCTGCCTCTGTAGACAAACTTCATGGGCTCCACGGCCAGGCGGTGGCCCACGACGTCGTCTGCATTGTGTCTGCGGACCTCCCACGACCATCAGCCCATCAGCTTGCCCCACGACGAAGACCAGGTTGTCCTAAGGAAGGGGTGTGGTCAGCCCACCTGGAGCCCAGTGCCTCCCAACACAGGGTGCAGAGCGCCACAGCACCCTCTCGCACTAAGGCAAGCAGCGGCTGCGGGTGAAGGCAGCTGCTGGGAGGTGTGGTGCTATTGGTGTGAGACAGGCTCCGAGGGCTTCAGTTTGCAGGCACACCTGCAAAAAGGCACTGGCTGGAAGCCATTGGCTGAGGGCAGGGTTCCCAAACATGGCACCTGGTGCCTTGGGTTGACATCCTGTCATGGACACTGACCCACACATGGTGGATGCCGAGCAATACACTGGCTCCTAGGGACCCATAAGCTGCCAGTGGCACTCCCTCACCAGCAATGACACCTAATGTCTCCTGGGAGCAGGGGGCAAGAAACACCCTGCTGAGAATCACAAGGCCAGAGGCACACGGTGGATCTAAACACATCAGATGCCATAGTTGGTGGACAGTAGCACTGTGTTTCCTGCGCCTGGCATGTGACCCAGCCTCAGCAGCCCCCGGGCCACGTGTGGTCTGCAGGCTGGTCTCACAGGGGTGTGGACAGCCCTGCAAAACAGATGAGGCCACACACTGGCATGGTCAGCAAAACCGACTGGGGCACACAGGAAATCAGAGGGCAGCATCCCTTGCCCCTGCCCGGCCCACCCCAACTGCCCTCCTGGTTCAAGAGGACATACTCACAGGCCCGATGAAGCCCAGTAGGCCTGTCCTGGTGAAAGGCCTCTCAGAGACAGGGTCTCCTCCTACCGTGACGGGGACGGTCTGTACAAAGCAGGAGGCGTCAAGCTGCAGACTGGTGGGTAGGTGGCACCTCCCCAGTCACAGCCCAGAGTTTGGCTATTTTCCATTTTCCTATTTCATGGGGTAAGAGACTGCAAGGCTGTGGCCTGGACTCCTGAGGTCCTTGGCCTCCTGCTCTGTTCCATGGGTCTGGCTCCTCCACCTGGACGCCTCGGGAGGCAGGGCTCAGGTACCCCTCACATCTCTGTCTGCCCAGTGCCTGGCCTCCACCAACCTTGGCAGGCTTAGTCTGGGCCCTGAGTGTCATAACGAGGCGAACTCAGCAGACCTTCCTGCTGGCCAGGCTGTCGAGGCCTGCAGGGCACTGTCCCGGCCACCCCATTCAGGGGTAGAGGCACCCACAGCAAGCAGCTGCAGGCCTCCAGCACCCTGCACCCCTGGGCCCCATCAACACCAGTGGGACTTGACTTCAACATAAAGACCAGGAAAAGCCACAAACCTCAAACACACTCTTTGTGATCCCCGGTAATCCGTAGTACGCTGTTCCGGTTGCACTAGAACTAACACAGATCTCTCCAACTTCATCAGTTTTACAAAGATACGGGGTACCTTCAACCTTCACACACAACACACACTAGCTAAAAAGAGAAAGACATTCAAGGCCATGAGTGAGGACATTATATAAACGAATCACTCACAAAGCCCTATCTGCTGTTGCTATATGTGAAGTACGGAAACAAGATATCACAGAAACAGTGGGGTTCTTCGTAAGGACCATGACATGAATACGTGTAGACCACCTCCACCTAGCTGTCAAGTCTTCCCACGTTACATGTTATGAGAAGCAGAGGGCCAGGCTGAGGTTCAGTGGAGGTAAGGGCAGAGTGAAGGGTGACTTTAAGTGCACAGCAGGTCACTCATGTAACAAGCCCTGTCAATGAGGACGTTTCCTCTCAGGTGACAGAAGGCCAGAGGTATAGCCAAGTGCAGGAGGTGCCTGTCTGGCTAAACAGCCTGGAGTAAGCTCCAAGGCAACGCTTTCAGACACACATGGAGGACACCACACTGCACAAAGCCACTTCACACCGTGGTGAACACAGACACTGTGGGGCCAACACGATAGGAGGCCAGGTAACTGCTGACACAAGAGTCACTGGACTCCATGGTGACCAGTCCACATGCGTCAAGGGCATAGCCAGGGCCTGCGAAAGGGACCCAGAAAGCAGAGAGTAATGGCTTAGGGGAGCACTGTGCACACAACACCTGGGGGCTATGCACTCATCCCAGGTCAGGGACTGCTGGGTGTCCAGCACTGCCCTTGGCTCTTCCCACTAGAGCCCCTGGCACTGCACCCAAGAAGCCCATCCATGTCAACAGGCCACCTGTGCAGGCAGGGTTGCAGCCAAGCCAGATCGCCAGGTAGCCTGCAGGTCCTGTGCCTCTGACACAGGCAGGCAGCACAGGGATGAGGGGGACCAGATGAGGCAGGGCCCCAGCCTCTAGACAACCACCAGAAAAGCAGGACAGCTGCCTGTGGGCCCCACGAGGCTGTCTGCAGGAGGCCACCTCGGAAGCCTGGCATCACCAAGGGCCTTCGGGCCAAGTTTCTGCCCCAACTTCCTCAGTAAGACTGCACTGTGGGCATGACACTCCACCTTCCTCCTCGCCACACTGCCACAGGGCTGTGACCCTGACACCCATGTGACCTCTGGCCACAGGCCAACTCTGAGAAGGCAGGTGGGCTCTCTGGAAGCCACGGGAACTTCTAGGACACCTCACCAGCCTCCTCTCACAAGTGGCCTGTGACAGTCCCTCAGGGAACCTTGTCTGCAAGTCACTGGCCAGTGTGACCTCCTCCAAGGCTCCGCAGGGGCCACCAGGGCCAGGAGGCATGAAGCAGGGGTGACGCCCAGCACTGCAGCATGACTGCAGGTCAGCTTCACCGGCCACGAGCACTCCTGTTGTTTCATCCTTAAACTTAACACAAAGGGAGGGAAAGATGTCGAAGAGCACTGTGTGAATGGAAAATGGTTTTGAGCCTCTGCTCAGGCGGGCATATGCTTCCAGAGCACTCCACAAGGCAGCCTGTATTGGCCGCAGCAGGCAGACGCTGGCTGGCTTTACCTCCAGGCATCACCTGGCCCCACATCCTGGACAGTGAGGACGGACAGCTTCTCCTCAGTGTCAACTCTGACCACACCGTGGCTCAGACCATGCATGGACAGCACAGCTTTCCTTGGAGGAGGTCCTCCCAGGTCAGGCGGCCTGGAAACAAGAGTACCAGCAGGCTGGCTCAGGGGTGGCACCCACCTGGTTGTAGCCCCAAACCACAGCAAAGCAGCTGTCTGTGCCAGGGACCATCAGACTATTCCAAAGCTCTTGGGGCAGCAAGCCCTGACAGGCTTCTGGGAGAAATGGCACCATGACTTCCCAGAGAGGTCATTAAAAGTGATTCCACTTCCACCTGGTAGTCTTGGGATGCTTGCTGGAGTCCTCAACAGCAGCTGAGACCTCGTGCAAGAGGGTGTTCAAGGGGGCCAGAAGAGCCACCTGCCCGCTTCCCGCACAGCAGAGGCCCAGTGGAGTGACACACACCCCACCCACAGGAGCACCAGGAGATCCCACATGCTGAGCCACCAGCGGGGCAGTGCCCTGCTATGCAGCAACAGCAACAGGAGCCCTGAGGAAACCCAGCACAGCACTTCCTCTATGAGAAAAGACACTCAAGCAAAACAAGTCACCCAGGAACAAAAGGAAAACAAGGGGTAATTCACAGTGTGAAGGGCAAAGGTGTTTTTAATGCTAAATTAAAACTAGGGCTGTTCCATATTTGGTTGTCTGTGAGCACACGCGGCCTACACTGAGGACTCTGCAAGGACGGTGCTGGGGCAGGCAGCTAACAAAGACCCTCAGCTGTGGGTACTGGCCTGCAGCCCCCAGGAGTGGCTGGGCCAGCTGGGCAAGAGATGACAAGCGGGGAGGAGGGAGCCAGAGGCCCCAGCTCCGGCCTAAGGAGCAACATGGCACGTGCTGGGACATGGCAGGAACCCAGAGCCCAGGCCCAAGGAACTCAGGTGTCTGCAACCTCACAGCACCCACTGACCACGCTGTCAACAGACCACCACAGACACAGCCAGGTGGTGCTGGGGCCTCTCCAGGTCTGTCTCAGCCAGATGAGAATGAGGGCCAACTCACCAGCAGTGTGTTCACTAAGGCCAAAGATGGCAATGTCAAGACCCCGACTGGGGAGGAAGCACTTAGGACAGAACACCCAGAGGCTGCAGGGTCACCTCCAGCTGAGGGAGCCTCCCTCCCACTCCTAGCACACATCTGGGCTGCAGTGGGCTGGGCTCGGCCAGTACTGCTGCACAGCGGGCTTGGAAACCTGAGGCGCCCAGGACAAACTCCTGCCATGGAAGGTTTCAGGGAAGGGCTCACCTGCGGATGGCGACCGTCAGCGCCTCAGGAGAACTGGCACAGGGGCAGATGGCCTCTGGTCTCAGGCCTCGGGACTGGAAGACGTTTGAGGAAGGCAATCGCAGGAGGATATGGACCCTGGGAGAGCAATGGCGGGATGTGAGGAGCACCTGGGGGTGGGGGTAAGGCTCTAGGCCACAGGCCTGGCAGCTGCACCCGTCAGCCTGGCCCCCACCTGCACACGGCCCCAACCTAAGAAAGGTCATCACAACTCAGGGCAATGCTGCCTGCAGGGTGGCTACGTGCAGGGGCACATGGAACGTTTCCAGTAGCAGCAAGTCAAGAGGCTCTTCCCAGCATCGTGCTGTGCTCCTTAGGGGCCATGCCCTCCCTGTCTTTTCATGGACAGTGGTGGGACAGTCCTTGTGGCTTCATGTCCTGAGTCAACAGAGTCTGCTGAGGGACGCCTGTGGCCCCAAACTTGCCCTACCAAGGCCACGCTAGGCACTGATGGCCCACCGTGCAAGGAGTACCTGGGCTCCTGGAGGAGACCTGAGCTGTGCAGTCAGCACACTGGCTGCAGGGCACTTCTGCACCCCAGCCCCTGGCTGTCCCCCTCCCGGGATGGCAGGCCTTAGGAGTGGGTGCTGGAGATGTGTGGCCCTGCGACCACCCTAGGATCAAATGCAAACCTCTTCTACCCTGGGAGGTGCACAGGAAGGAAGGGGCCATCCACGGGGAAGGAGGACGACCACATGTTACTCAGTACCATGGGCAAGGGAGGGGGCATCATGAGGTACCAGGGAGCTGATGACCATGAGGGAGCCATGAGGGAGCCAGAGGCAGCACAAGGCTATTAAAGGCGGCAGCCCTGGATGGAGTAGTGAGCTCGGACTTGACATCAGGGACCCTGGTCCTGCCTCAGACAGCGGGAATGCGGAGGGCTGGCAGGGAGGAAGCAGGTGGTGGGATGAGAGCAGTACTTCAGGATTGAGGCAAGTCCCATTCGGCTCCAAGGTGGACGGCGGGGGGGGGGGGGGGGGGGATGAGGGTTGGGGTGCTGTGTGCCCACTTGCTCTCCCAAGGCAAGGGACTCACAGGCATGAGACCAACAAGAAACTCCTGTCACCTGGTCAGCAGGCACAGGCTGCACAACAGTCCCTGCCTGACAAGGGCCACCAGAGTTCTCCAGAGCCCTGGACAGTCACTGCACTATACCACTGTGTACAGGAAAGGTCCCCAAGGCTCTGGCAGCAGTCACAGCATCTCCTTCTGGGGCAACGTGGGGCCAGGCATGCATGGAGGAAGAATAGCTGTCCTAGTGGGAGAAGCTGGGCCAGGAGCCAGAGCAGTGGGCACAAGGCCGAGGCACAGGAGGCTTAGCCCGAGGCTACAGCCATGAGGACCCCATTTCCCAGCACAGTCTGGTACTCGCTGAAGAAGGGTAACACGTCAGGTGGGTGCTATGGATGGCTAAAACTGCCTTCAAACTTAGCACCTGAACAAAAGGTGTGAGACGTGCCAGTGCAGCAGCAGCAGCAAGCGCCATGCAGAGCCTCTGAGAACCCCGGTTCCACTCGACACTGCCCTGGAAGTGGCCTGATTCTGTTTCCCCACAGATTCTACTTCAAGGGAGTGCCCAGACTCCCTGGAGAGTCCAGGTGGGAGGGGACACCACCGGCTATGCCAGGGCGGAGGTGCCTACTTACATGGGTTGGCACCATCGGCCACAATCAGCATCCGCAGTGAGCTGAGGCTGACATCCCTCTGTCCTCGCTGAGCCAGCAGAGACCAGTGCATGTCGCGCGACTTCACCAGCGCAGCCTGGGCTGCAAAGAGAGCGGAGCACCGGGTTGCAGGATGCAGCCTCCCATGCTGGACACAGCCTTCACCCACACAGAGGCATGCACCGGGGGCCAGGGCCTGCTTCCAGCCCCCATGCTGCCTGCAGCTCTCTCTCACGGCCCCCTGCCTGTCCCATGCCTTCTCCTCAGAAGTCAACTAAGAGATGCTGTTTGAGGTGACAGAGCCAGAGCCATCTCAATTTCACTGTGTCCTCTGGAGCTCCATATTGCTCTACACACATCCGGCCTCATGCCGTCTCTCCCAAGGAGCTGGCCCTGGTTCGATGACACACCATTGTCCACACGGCTGTGCTGCCTGGTCTGCCAGGTGTGGTCAGCCTCCAGGTAGACAGGTAGGAGAAGCCCTGGCTAGGCACCAACTCCACTCCTCCTTGCAGGCTTCAGTGTCCTCCATAAAGCTGGATGAACAAACAGCTGCCACCAGACGTTGCTTGGAACACACCCAGCAGCGTATGCTGCCACCACAGGCAGGACTGGGCAACGCAGCACCCAGGAGAGTCCGGGCCTCAGCATGCAGCTTTACCAGGCACATGGGGGAGGCCCATGCTGTGCCAAAAGGCTGTGCCATGTCCTCCTCCTTCCTGGGGGAACATGGATCTTGGGGTGGGGACAGCAGGACCCTACTGGTGGCCCCATCTCGCCACAAGTAACTCAAAGCTTTGTCACTGATCACGTCAAAGGTCCTAACTTCAGATTAAGAGCATTTCAAATACTAAGCTTACTCCTGCGGAGAAAAGCTGTTGCTCCTTTCCAAGGGGCTGCTGCCTTGTGCAGGTCACCTTGCTCAGCCCAGAGCTGCCTGTACCTGCAGTTCTACATGCTGGCTTTACTGCTTTGTAATTCACAAACGCAGTTCAGAGACTTTAAAGAAGGTGGAGCACAGCACAGTGCTGGTACCTTTGTAGGAGCACACTTTCTGGATCCAGGAGAGTGGGTTGGCCTTCATAAGCGCGTACGGGATGCTGACCACATGCATCCTATTCATGACGCTCTGCAGGAGAAATGGACCTACTGGGTGAGCTGCACAGCCCTGCCAGAAGCCAACAAAACAGTGCATCCTCACCCCACTCCCTCAGGGCTCGGCGCATCTCTTGGAACAAGACAGGTCAGCCAAAGGCACTCACGGTCAACACTCCATGCCAGAGACCAGCATCCCTCTTGAAGTCCAGAACGTTTGTTAGCGTTTCAGCTGAAAGCAGATAAGGAAGGTTAACAAAGGAGCTGAGTTCTCTTTTCTGTTTTTCTTTTTTCACTGGGGATTGAACCAAAAGGCCAGGATCTCTCCTGCTTTATCTCTGAGCTACACACCCAGGCCTTTATATATTTCTTCCTTTATATTTTTTATTTTGAGACAGGGTCTTGCTAAGTTGCCCAGTTGGCCTTGAAAGTGTGATCCCATGCCTCAGCCTCCGGAGTTGCTGGATTACAGGTATGCACCACCACACCCAGCTGCCCTGTTTGTTTCTAGAGAAATTTCAAGATGAGTATATCACCAACATGTCAGATTTTAAGGAAACAGAAACAGCATTTCAAAACACAATGCACTAACTAATCAATAATCTTGATGGCCTATCAAATTACTGGAAACATACAGTTCTGGACTGGGGTAGAGAACCTTGCTGATTGCAGATCTGAAAACAGGGAAGGTAGATACTGAAGAAGCTGCAGGACAGGTGGTCACCTGCTTCACCAGATGCCCTGAGTGAACACTCCTCAGAATCAAGAGGTGGAGCAAGGGACTGACAAAGACATTTTGCCTCTCAATGTCACACAGATTCCCAGCTTTCCACCCAGAGGCCATGGTCCCGGGTCCCTCCTGAAGAGCTGGTGGCTCAAGCTGTCTTCTGAAGCACACCTCCATCTCCCATAGGGGAGGAGCCCAGGCCAAGCCCTCTGGCTGCCACCTCACAGCAGGCAGAGGACAGCACCTGGGTTCCAAAGGCCAGGGCTACCCAGGAGCATGAGGCAGACCCTGAGAGAACCAGGGACAGCAAGGTTGCCCTGTATGCTGGAAAGCTACTGCATTATGAACAGTAACACTGAGACCCAAGACCCCACAGTAGTGTAAGACCACATCACAGGTGGCATGCATCAGGCCAGCTCTGGTCCTAAGAGGAAGGGGCTCCCAGGCCCTGGAAAAACACCTGGAACCTTTTCCAAGTCTCCACCGATGCCTGAGTTATGTCCACATGATACCCCTTGCAACATGGTGTTCAACACTACTCCTGGTTTTATTTCAGCATTACAACATAAGAAAACTATGCTAGAGAAGATTTTTAAATATTTCTCACATTGTACACTATAAAAAACATATTATCTATCAACACCAAACAATAGTTTGAAAATCATTTTACAATATTTTTCTAGGCTAAATATCTGATATTCAACAGTAAACTGGGAGCTGCCTATTCTTTCCCAAGAGATGACCTGTGATCACGAAGACCTACCCAGGGCGGCAGCCACGAGAGGCATCCACAGAAAGTGCGTCTCACCAAGTTCTCTGCACATGGGGACCAGCCACTGTGTGTGTGTGACTCGCCTGTGTGCAGCCTCAACACCCCGTTAAGTCAACACCCATGCCCTGGCCGAAATGACCCTGAGGGTCATCCAGTCTGCAGCATGGCCTTGCACTGCCCGCACAGCTGTCCACAGGGTGGCTAGACGAAAGGGCACAGGCCTCCAGGCTGGATGCTGCGCTGCAGGGGCAGACTGGGGCGAGATGGGTGCTCAGGACTGTGTGGGGTGGGAGGGCCTCCGTGCTGCCCCGTACGTCCTTACCTTCTGAGTACCCGCAGGCCTGGGTCAGAGCCCGGCACTGTGCCAGCAGGGACGCGTGGGACACCGTGACACCCACGGTGCTGCCTTCTTTGCTGGTCTTATACTGTAAGGTTTCAAGGGAAAGAGCATCATGTGGTATCCTGGAGGCTGTGTGGGCAGAATGAGGGCTGACGGGGTGCTGGGGCAGTGACGGGGCTGGCTCCCCTCACTGGCCACCCTGAAGCTCTTCACACCCCAGCCTCCAGGGATCGAGTGGGTGCCCGGGACAGAACCTGAAAGGTCTGCACAAGGTCCTGTAGGACACTTCCTGTTTCTGGGGCAGAGACAACAGGTAAGGAGAACTCGGACCTGAGGTCACAACACACCACGTCCAGCCCATGGTGATGCATGTGTGGGGCCCACTCACCTCGATGTAGGCAGTCCCAGTCCCAGTGTCCTGGGCCAGAGGGAGCCAGTCCTTGGGGGGTTTAGCCAAATGCTTCCCATCGATCACCAGCCAGGCAAGGGGGGGCCAGCCTGTGAAAGCAGATGGGGACATTATGCTGGAGTCGGAGGGCCCTGCTCCCCACCACAGGAGCCTGTGTTTAACACGCATTCAACGCACAGCCACTAGCCAAGTTTAGTCTCATTTCATCTCATTTCATTTAAATAGGTATATCTGGTCAGTGGCCACCACCCTAGACAGAAGGAGTAGATACACTGAACCAGACAAAAATGGAGCTTTACCAGATCCACTTCCTGGAACAGCCAGCCTAGCGCACTTTTCACACCCTGGAGGCTCACCTTTGAAAGTCACCACCTCTCCCGTCTGTGACTTGGGCAGACCCTTCTGACACGCATCTGTGGTCAGGGCCAGGGTGACGCCACAGCTGCCCAGCAGAAACCCAATCTGCTGACTGCCTGCATCCTGCAGAGAACAGGCAACAGAGGGCAGGTGAGCAGTGGCAGGGCCAGAGCACTGGCCACTGGTGCTCCAGGCTCTCGTGGAGAGCAGAGCTATTTCTAGAAGTTTCAGTTTCAGGAAACTTCCAGAACAATTCAGTCCTATCACTGGTAAGTGATTATATTTTCATGGAAATAGCACATGAAAACAAGAGAATTGTTTTTACATTTAAAATGCATTTTTTATTTGTCTTGCAGTAAAATAAAAGGTTCTGGATAAAGGGCTAATTTCCAAAAGTTTATTCTTACAAATGACATTTAAATGCATTTTAATGAACTCTAAAAATAACAGCACTGAAATTTCCATTGTATCATGCTTGAAGTTTATGTGCTGACTTGTGCTTACCAATGCGAGTCATGCCACAAGACACCCTGGCTCCCACCTCACAGCATCTGTGCAACTCCCATGGCAAAGCTTTCTCATCTTTTCACATAAGTTTAACCAATCTCTAGTTTCTTTCCGAGGGGTCATTTGTTCAAATATCTGACTGTGGCATCCTCTAAGATGCTCTGGCTCCATTTGCAAACCTCACCTTTGGGATTCCTGACCAGCTGCTCTTCACAGTGCTTGCTCAACGGCTGCCTGAGCACAAGGGTCAGGTGCAGTAATCTGACTTTCTAAAATACATGCTGGTCTACCTCCAGGAGAAGTTTTCAACAATCAGATTCTCAATGTTTACACCTAACATGGTAGAGCTACCTAGGAGAGTAGCAACTCATCAATTTATCAGTCACAAGAAGAAAAACACATGGGAACTTATATCTTGCTTATTCAACACTAACCATCACCTGGTTTTGAGCAAAGGTCAAAGTCTTGTAAAATCACATTCTGTTCCTGGAGGAAAGAATGCCCATTGCTCCTGCTGGGAAGTTCAACCAGGTGTCCGGGCAGCTCCCCAGAACAGGGCAGCAGAGTCTGCATGTGAGTCTGGAGACACACTGCATCTGACTTCACGTCAGCCCACCTGTGACCAACTTCCCCAAAGCAGGGCACACACCAGCTCACACCAGAGCCAAGAAGAAAGACCTGGCCCACCATGCACCAAGTTCAGGACGCCCAGCCCAGGCTTGCTACCTTTCTTGTTAATGGCACTTCTATGGGGACAGGAACCAGCTCTGCCAGAAGACACCCATAAAACGCGACCATGAACATCACGGGGTCGCTGTTGGGAAACACGAGCGCCACCTGCAACAGTACAAAGGAAACCATGAGGTCTCTTTGGGAATGATGGAGTCTTCAAATGAGGCTCAGACAGCTGATGTTCTGACAGCTTTCCAAATTTGGTTCAGAATCTAAACTTGGAATTGGTCTTTGGTCCCTCAACCTCTGTGTTCATGTGATTCTGAATGACTGGCTTGTGGGTTAGGGTGGTCTTTACTCCTCAAGCCAAGGCTATCCAGCTCTTGCTGGATAGGGCCTGTTCATGCAGACCACCACCTGAATCAAGTTACATCTAAAACAACTGTTTGCAAAGCCGACAGTCCTACAGCAGCACTATCACTGAGTGGTCTTCACTCAGCGCCTGCAGGGACACGGCAGGCCCCAGGGAACCATCCCACTCTCACCTGGGCACCGAGCTCCCACCTGCCCACTCCCACCTGGTGCTGCCACTGTGAATTATCAGCTCTAACTCATTCACCTTGCATTTTAATTAGTATCAAAAATTTTAAAAGCAGTCTAAAATGACAAAAGTACCAATGAAAAACAGACCATGCCCTGCTCTTGGTCACTCACTGATCACTCACTACAACAACACTTTTAAAATATTCTAGATCTTTCTTTTGTTGTTCACGCTCAAGCTTTTAAATACTGTGTTTACACTGCTACATTCATCTTTATATCCTGTTTACTGTGGGGGAACATTTAGTTTTCCTGTATTCCTCCCTTTCCCTCCTTGTAGCATCCCAGGTTTTTTCAAACTGTACCTGCTCAAATTAGAAGCTTCATATGGAAAAGCATTTTCATAAGCCCCAATATTGCAGTAATTGTTTGAACCCCTAGCTACTGGTCAGAACAGTCCTTAAACAGACAGACTTAGCACAGGGTCCCTGGGAAGACGGGCCCAGAGTCAATCTGCCTGAGACAGCTGAGGCTGGGGGCACTTGCTCTGGCCTGGGTTCTGCAAAGTACAACTGCCATCAAGTTCATTCGTGAGAGCTGGTGTGAACAGTTGCCTGGTGATGTGACCCATACCCTGAGACCAGATGGCTGATACAGAAAATATTCTTTCAGAGAGTGCTGTGAAGCATTGTTAACATTTGTGAAGGGTATCAGCGTGCAGCCTGAGCACCACCAATCTCTGACACTACCGGCTTGCTGCATCCATGTTTTATTAACCTAAGGGCAACAGTCTCTTACAAGTAGAGAGCCCATCTGCAAGTCTTTGTCCTTGCAAAGAAAATGAGCTGCAATCCCTAGGATCAGGGAGTTGGGCAGAGGGGGCAGGGGTCAAGGTGCTGGTGGGCCCATCCTGAAGCACAATACACATTTTGCCTGGGCACAGTACCCCTAGGAGTGGCGCCACAGGCGTCTCCCTCTTGCTGGGACAGTGTCCCTCTTCCACCTGCTCTGTGGGCTCTAAGATGCCCAGCAGATGAGCCAAGCGCCTGCAGGATCCGGTTCCCAATAACCAACCAGTCACATGACCCCACAGCTTCACTGGTCTCATGCTACTGCACACCCCACCCAGGTCTCAGTCCCCTGGCCCTACTGGGCTGAGACCATCCGTGTGGCTCTCCTGTGGGGACCTCCTAACTCATTGACACACATCCCCTAGGAACTTGCCAGGAAAGGGGCTCGTGAGCCAGGTTTGCTCGAGTCCTGCATTGTCTGCTGGGTGGGAACAGGGTCTACCCACTGAATGTCTGAGGCACCCTTCCTGTCCTGCAGGGTTCTGCTGAGGAGTCCCCCTGAATGTCTGAGGCACCTTCCTGTCCCTGCAGGGTTCTGCTGAGGAGTCCCCCTGAATGTCTGAGGCACCTTCCTGTCCTGCAGGGTTCTGCTGAGAAGTCCCACACCCTGTGACTCCTGGTGCTCCCAGGTGCATGGCTCTGAGGCGCCGTCTGCCCATGGCCACATGCTTTGGAGTGGTCAGATGCTTGGTCACTTGGCGTGTCTGGTTCCTGCCCTCCCTGGACCTCCAGCACCAGGCTGGCGCTAGGCCCCTTCACTAAGTCTCTAACTCTGCCCTGCTCCTCTACTTTCCCATCTCGGTCATTCCTGCTGACCCTCTTCTCTCGACTATGGCACAGGTATGCTAGCTCCAGGAAACCTGCTTCTGTCCCAGGTTTTCTCCCTCTCTCACCCTCCTCCATCTTCAGTGCCATCTGGCTACTCTCCTCCACCCTGGAGCTTCTCTCTGGAGTGAGGCGGGAACTGCTGGAACTCTGCTGTGTGTTGACCTGCTGCCTCACTGCACACAGCCTGTCACTGGGGTTTCCCTGGTAAGCCTGCTGATTTCCAACACGCACCCTGCTGTCCACACTGACCTTCTGCAAGCCTGGGTCCTCAGGTCATTCAGCCTGCCTGCAGCAGTGCCATCCAGAGGACCCTATACCACAATGGAAATGCTCTGCCTCCATCTGCCCAGGAGAGTAGCCATCCCTACTCATGGCTCCTGCAACCGAGGGACTGAGCTTTCAGTCTGACTTAATGTTGGTTAATTTAAACAGCCCCCATGTGGCACCAACCATCTGGAGCAGTGCAGGAATAGGGGGTTGGCTTCCAAGGCAACCCTGTGGGGAGGAGATGACATAAAACATGCAGAACTTCACCGTCAGGTCAACGTTCACATGGACCCTCGCCCTGAAAACTCAAGGCTTATCAATGCCAACGCACGAGAAGTCCAACATGGGCTAGAAGACCAGTGGGTGGGCGACGAGGAGGGCAGGAATGACCACTTCACATCTGCATCACAGACCTTTCCACATGATAAGTTTCCATTGCTGACTTTGAATCCCATGTGTTAACACTCATTATAAACAACCAACCGAACTCAGACTCAGTGGGACAGGCTGCTCACAACTGTTTTTGCTCAGTCCAATAAAGTTACATCTAGTTACCTTACTCTGTCTCCAGGTTTAAGTAGTGGTTCATTCTTACTAGTCAGTTTATTAAGTAGAGTATAAGCTAGTTTTAAAACTCCGACTCCAAAGTTTGCCTAAATAAAATAAAAATACTGAGCAACGTGATACTTAAGAAACTAATCATTAACATTTTAATGCAGCAATCATAAAACATACCATTAACATACCATTACCCTAAGACTGGAAATCCAGTTTCCAACTGACAACAAACATCAGTTTTCTCCCAAGAACAAGTTATACATTTTTTTTCTTAATGAAACATAAAACAGGATTTTATTACAGGACATTCAGAGTCCGGCAAAGCAGCAGAACGTGCCAGGTTGTGCGTGCTTTCTGCCGTACACAGGAGCACACACGTGCACGCATCACAGGAACACACATGCACGTGTGCGTGTCAGTTCTGGGAGGAGCCACCACTCATGCTGCCCCCTCAGCCAAGAGTGCTGACCACTCCAGGATATCCACCCTTGCCTCCGGTGGCTGCTATGCACCTCCTTAAGGGCAGAGCTTCCTCCAGTGGCTGAAAGGGGCCCACAGCTGGACACTACCTCTGCCCTCCTGGTCAGCAGTCACCTTGTGTGGTGCCTGACCTGGTGAGCTGACAACAGCCTCACCCAGGAAGACAGTGGGTTCAGCAGGAGGAGTAAGGAGCACAGGAGGCATCCACTCCTGAACCTGATGCAGCCGCCACCCCTGTGCACAAGGCCCAGCCTTGGTCCTGAGGTTTGGTGGACACTACGGGCTCTAGATCTCGCCTTGCGGTCTAATTCCTGCTCTTTCCTTCAATCGCATCACAGTCAGAGAGGAAACACAACTCAAAATAGCATGAGCTACTTAAAAGGTCAAGATGTCAACAATTATAATAACTCCAAACTGAAACCAGCAAACTATGAAAAAAAATAACACATTGTGATCAAGTCAGTTCTACCCAGAAAGGGTAGGTGGAATGCAGAGGTTCATGGAAACACAGCACCATTAACAGAACAACAACAAAAAATGAAACACCTCAACAGATGGAAGAAAACCAACGATCATCCATGGTTTAAAAGTGATTTTAAATGTCTTTCAAAAACGCTTCCTAAACTAGAAATGAAAGGACACATGCTTCCTTAACACGACACTGGGCACCTTGAGCCCGCAGGAAATATCTTGGCTGAGGTGGACACTGGCACCAGGGGCTTGGACCTGGCAACCCGCCACTCACAGAAGAGCATTCACACTGCCAAAGGCACCGAGCTGCACCTGCACCATGAGCTGTGTGACAGCAGATGCAGTAAAGAACCAAGACACGCCACGCACAGAACATACTGCACAACTCGAGTTGTTAGTCCACTGCACTGCTCAGAACGCAGCTGGACAACGCACACCCAGGCAGCACTGTAGGACACATGGCATCTCAGGATCTGCTGCACAAGTCACTAGGCAGCAGGTGTGTGCATGCTGCGGCCTCCGCCAGACCCCCCACCCACCCAACCAGAGCACAGCCGCCCTCTGTGAGTACTTGCCGTAGGTGAGGGTGTGGATGGCTTTCCCCGCTGTGTCCAGGGCAGTCAGGCAGGGGGCCTTGGGCTGCGCTGTGCCCCACCGCTGCAGGGCAGCCAGCAGGGATGGTGGCCAGGGCACCCCTGTGGCCAGGGGCTCCCCTCTCAGCACCTCCATCTCTTCTCCCTCGGGTTTTGGCTGATTGGGATCTGGCTGCTGAACTACAAGCAGGGTCAGGGTTTAAAAGTCAGCACCGCAGAGGACCTGCACACCTGTCCAAGTGTCCCTGTTTCATAACTGTGGTGTTTAATCCCCACTAAAAGCTTGCCATGATTTGTTTAGATCTTTGTCATTACCACAGTCACATAAAGGAGTCAGTCGTGGACAGCACGATTGGATATGGAGTTAAAAACAGCCCCTACCCTCAGGACAGTTCAGCCACAGACAGCGAAGGTGGCTTGGGAGGGCACCTCCACCCACCATCGGGGATGCACTGTGGCAGGTGACGCCCGCCACCCCAGTGTGCTGCAGCACTGCGGGCCCCAGAGCCTGGGAGGCAGCTGAGCGACCGGCCTACACAGGACCAATGTGACAGGACTTCAGTCCAGGAGCTGCCACGATGGTCACAAAGCACCACGGAGCCCAAGGCTGTGGCACCTGAAGCCCCCCTGTGTTAAGAAGGACCGGCCTCCAAGGCTCTGAGAAGCTGAGAGCTATGAGCATGCTGTGGTGCTCTGAACCTGAAAGGCCCCGTCTGAGCCCAAAGGATAAGCCAGGAGTCACATGGTCTGCCACTGAGGGCTGGCAACACATGCAACCCTGGGCTTCATCTCTGTGCCCCTGTGAGGGTGTGTGCTTCTTTCTGTTTCTCCTTAGTTGTTCTTTTTAAAAATAAATCTACGCTATTAGTCTTCTTTTGCAGTACTGAGGATTAAATCCAGGGGTGCTCTACCACTGAGCTACATCCTCAGCCCTCTTTATTCTTTATTTTGAGACAGGGACTTGCCAAGTTGCTAAGGCTGGCCTCAAACTTGCAATCCACCTGCCTTAGCCTCCAGAGTCACTAGGATATTAGGCATGTGCCACCATGCCCCGTATATTGTTTGTTTTCCAAATATATATTCCATTCATAAAAGAGAGGTTAAAATTCGGAAAAGGAGTTGAATCTGTGCTAAAAACTCAATACTTTAGAACCATAAGAAGAGAAGTATTTCACATTTAGAGTTTAATTAAAAATATAAAGAACGAACCTTAGCAGTGTTGTTATAAAGCCCTAACCACTAGACTGGGCATGGGGAGTGCAAAGTCTCTCTAACCCTGACCGGGTTTCCTACCTGCGGGTTCTACACTGCACATGCTCACCAGAAACTGGGCACAAAGAGAAAGGTACTGATGGTGGCATGGCAACAGGAACGCACATCCGTGCACCACCACCTGCACCTCCAGATGGCATGCACACACGGGGCTCAGATCAGAGAACTCTACCTTCCAAAAGCTCCTCAAAATCGTCCACGAAGAACTCCTTCAGAGGAGGGCGCTTGGGCCTCTTCAGGGTGTTCAGAAGCTGCTGGATCTTGGAAGACACTCTGCTGTGTACAGGGACACCTGTCACAGGGAGAGCAGAGAGGGCCTGAGGCAAGACCTGTCATACACAGTGTCCAGCACCAGGCCTAGGACAAGCCTCTTGGGAGCACCAGAACTCATACATCCAAAGGACGATCTCAAGTCTGCGGGCCCACCAGACAACTGTTCTGGAATTGGTTCATTTCAAAAGCATTATTGAAAGCTTTCAGTAACAGGACTTCTTCCATGTTACAGTTTTCAAGCTGGTCCAGGGTCCCCTCGAGTGGCTGAGGGCCTTTCTGGGCATTGAGGCCAAGATCACCCCATGGTAATATAAAGGCGCCATTTGCTTTTCTTCCTCTCTTGTCACACGCACCTAAAGTCACCAAGAATGCAAGTGACCCAGATGCTTCCATCGGTCAGTCACAAAAGAAACCATCAGAGCCAGAATGAGCCCTTTCTTCTCTCCTAGTGTTTGCTGTTTTGGAAATTCTTTTTGCATAAGTATGTGTGATTTATCTCAACATATAATGAGTTTATTGCTATTTTAAGTGAAATAATAGTTCTAGTTTTAGTTTTAATTTCTAATAAGATAAATATCAAGACATGTAACCCATGCAGGCTAAGAAGCTCCACAGTGTTTTAAGTACCTATTAAGAAACATTGTTCCAGTTTTCAAGATGGCAGAATAGAGGAGGTCACTTTCCTGGGTGCTCTGTGGCATGAAACCAAGAAAGCACCACAGACAGCTTTCTCAGCAAGTGAGGTACTGGAAACCTTCAGGGACACTATAAGTCCACAGGGTAGAAACCCTTATTGCCTCAGATCCATATTGTTAGATGGGTAGACACACAAACAACATGAAAGAGCAAGGGAACAAATCACTCCAAAAAAACCAGGACACTTGAATAGCAGAATCCACCCACACCACAGTGGAAGAAATGTCAGGGAAGGAGTTTAGAATGTGCATAGTTAAACTGATATGTGAAGCAAAGGGTAATAAGGACTGAAACCAGAGAGGAAACACAGGAAGTGAAAGATCATTTCAATAAAGAGGCAGAGATTTAAAAAAAGAAAAAACAAGCAGAAATCCTTGAAATGAAGGAATCAATAAAACGAATTAAAATTTCAACTGAAAGCATAACCAACAAACTAGATCACTTGGAGTTTCAGGCAATGAAGACAAAATAAATAATCTTGAAACCAAATTTGACCATGGAGAAAAGATGTTAAGAGACCACAAAGAGAACTTCCAAGAAATACGGAATAACCTCAGACCAAATTTAAGATTTGTCAGGATAGATGAAGCCTCAGAGATATAAACAAAAGTAATGCACAAGCATTTCAATGAAATAATATTAGAAATTTCCTAAACCTAAAGAAGGAAATGGAAAATCAATGCAGGAGCCTTACAGGACCCCAAATATACAAAATTACAGCAGACCCCTCCAAGGGCACATTATTATGGAAATGCCTAACACAGAGAATAAGGATAGAATTTTAAGAACAGCCAAAGAAAAACGACAGGTCACATTTGGAGGGAAACCAATCTGGATGTCAGCTGATTTCTCAACCCACGCTCTCAAAGCCAGGAGGTCTTGGAATAATACACACCAAGCTCTAAAAGAAAATGATGCCAACCAAGAATACTATACCCAGCAAAATTAAGCTTCAGAATTGACAATGAAATAAAAACCTACAACTAGAAAGCCTGCACTACAAAGCTTACTCAATAAAGTATTTCATGAAGAAATGAAAAATAAAAGTGAGAACCAGCAAAGAGAGGAACTCTACTAAAAGAACAGTGAATCAATGGAGAAATTAATTCAAACTAAAACCCAGAAATAAATCAAAATGACAAGGAATAAAAATCATTTCTCAGTAATAACCTTGAATGTTAACAGCCTAAATTAATCAGTCAAAAGACACAGACTGGCAGATTAGATTAAAAAACAAGACCCAGCAATATGCTGGCTCAAGGAGACTCACCTCCAAGGCAAAGACATCCACAGACTGAAGGTGAAGGACGGGAAAAACATCATTCACGTGGATCTCGTAACAAGCTGGGATTTCTGTCCTCATAGCAGATAAAGTGGGCTTCAAGACGACGTTAATCACAAGGCACAAAGAAGGACATTTCGTACTGCTTAAGGGAATCATACACCACAAGACATAACAATTGTAAATATATATGCCTCCCAAATGGAGCATCTACATACATCAAACAAACCCTTCTCAACTTCAAGAATCAAACAGACCACAACACAATAATACTGGGTGACTTTAACACACCTCCCTCACCACTGGAAAGATCCTCCAAGCAAAACTAAATAAAGACGCTAGAGAAGTAAAAAACACAATTGATAAGTTAGACTTTACAGACACATATAGAATATTTCATCCATCAAAAAGTAAATACTTTCTTCTCAGCAGCACACAGATCCTTCTCTAAGATAGACCACATCTTAGGCCACCAAGCAACTCTTCCAAAACACACCCACAAAAAAGAGATAATATTTTGCATCCTATCAGATCATAATGGGATGAAACTAGAAATCAACAATAAAATTAAAAAATAGAAGCTATTCTAATACCTGGAGGCTAAATAATATGCTACTGAATGATGAATGGATAGCAGAAGAAATCAGCAATGAAATTTTTAAAAAAACTTAAATGAGGTAAATGAGAACAGCAATAAAACATATCAAAATCAGTGGGACACTATGAAGGCAGTGCTAAGAGGAAATTTCACTGCATTGAGCTCATTCATTAAAAGAACAGAAAGTCAACAAGTGACCTAACATTACATCTCAAAGCCCCAGAAAAAGAAGAACAAATCAACACCAGAAGCAATAGAAAACAGAGCAAAATTAAAATCCTTGAAATTGAAACAAAATTAAAAACAATCCAAAAAATTGAGAAAACAAAATATTGGTTCTTGAGAAAAAAAAAAAAAAACACAATGAAATAAATAAATTCTTAGCCACACTAACAAAGGCAAAACTCAAATTACTAAAATTTGCGATAAAAAAGGAAATATCACAATGGACACTACTGAAATACAGATGATAATTAAACCTACTGTGAAAAGCTATACTCTAATAAAATAGAAAATCTTGAAGACATCAACAAATCTCCAGAGACATATGACCTACCCAAGTTGAATCAGGAGGACACAGAAAATTTAAACAGCTCAATTTCAAGCAATGAAACTAAAGACGCTATAAAAGCCCACCAAGAAAGAAAACTCCAGGACCAGACAGATTCTCAGCTGAGTTTTACCAGACCTTAAAAGAAAAACTTAACACCAATCCTCTTCCAATTATTAAATGAAATAGAAAAGGAAGGAACACTTCCAAACTCATTCTATGAGGCTAGTATCACCCGATACCAAAACCAGACAAAGACACACCAAGGAAGGAAAACTTTAGACAATATCCTCGATGAACATAGATGCAAAAATTCTTAATAAAATGCTGGCAAATCACATACAAAAACTTATTAAAAAGATAGTACACAAATGGTATGCCTCTACTTCATGTACAAACAGAGAAACAAGAAGATGTATCCCATTAGTTTACAATACAAATAAATTTAAAAAAAAAAAAAGAGAGAGTGCTCCATGATTCAACCCAGGGAGGCAAGGTTAGTTCAACATAGGGAAATCAACAGACTAATTCATCACATCAACAGACTAAGGTAAGAATCACATGATCATCACAACAGATGCAGAAAAAAACATTTGACAAAATACAGCACCTCTTTGTGTTCAAAACACCAGTAAAACCAGGGATAGTAGGAACATACCTCAACATTGTAAAGGCCGTCTATGCTAAACCCAAGGCCAACGTCATTCTAAATGGAGAAAAATCGAAAGCATTCTCTAAGTACTGGAACAAGACAGGGATCTGCCCTTTTGCACCACTTTTATTCAACATTGTCCTTGAAACTCTAACCAAGCAATCTGACAGACGAAAGAAATTAAAGGGACACAAATAAGAAAAGAAGAACTCAAACTGTCCCTATTTGCTGAAGACATGATTCTGTATTTAGAAGATCTAAAAAAACTCCACTGGAAAACTTCTGGAACTCATAAATGAATTTAAGCAATGTAGCAGGATACAAAGTTGATACCCATAAATCAACTGCATTCCAAACACCAATGACAATCAGCTGGAAAGACAAATCAGGAACACTACCCCATTCACAACAGCCTCAAGGAAAATAAAACCTTGGGAATCAACCTAACAAAAAAGGTGAAAGACCTCCACAATGAGAACTACAGAACACTGAAGAAAGAACCTGAAGAAGACCTTAGGAGATGAAAGGATCTTCCGTGTTCTTGGATAGGCTGAATTAATGTCGTCAAAATGGCCATACTAGCAAAAGTGTTATGCAGACTTACTGCAATTCCTATGACGGTTCCAAAGATGTTCTTCAGAGAAACATAAAAGGCAGTCATGAAATTCTTTTGGAAAAATAAGAGGCCCAGAATAGTCAAAGCAATCCTCAGTGAGAAAAGTGAAGCAGGAGGCACATCACTCTACCAGACCTTAAATTATACTACAGAGCCACAGTAACAAAACCAGCATGGTATGGCACCAAAGCAGGAATGAAGACCAACGTAAAAAGAATAGAAGATACAGAAACAAACCCACATAAATACTATTATCTCATACTACAAAGGCACCATAAACATATACTGGAAAAAGGATAGCCTCTTCAACAAATGGTGCTGGGAAAACTGGAAATCCATATTCAACAAAATTAAATTAGCCAGGCGTGGTGGTGCAAGCCTGTAATCCCAGCAGCTCGGAAGGCTGAGAAGAAAGGATCACAAGTTGCTCTTGAGGCAAGGAGATGACCCAGAGACCTTGCCTGGGCTCCACTGCAGGGAAGTTTTGGCATTTACTGGTAAATGGATTGAAACTGGAGACTATCAATGCTAAATGAAATAAGTCAATCCCATAAACCAAAAACCAAATTTTCTCTCTGATAAAAGGATGCTAATACACAATAAAGGGGTGGGGAAGGGAGGAACAGAAGTTCATTGGATTAGACAAAGGGGAATGAAAGGAAGGGAGGGGGGATAGGAATAGGAAAGACAGTAGACTGAATCAGACATAACTTTCCTATGTTCATGTATGAATACCAACCAGTGTAACTCCACATCACATACAAACACAAGAATGGGAAGTTATACTCCATGTATGTATAATATGTCAAAACACATTCTAATGTCATGTATATCTAAAAATAATTTGCAAAAAATAAAAAAATATATAAAATAAATTTTTAAAAACCATAAAATGCTAGATAAAATCCTCGTGAAAGAAAAAAAAAGGATACAGAGTCTAATAGAATAAGGATGTAAAAGGAGAAAGAAAAAAGAAAAAAGAAACACTGTTGCATTCTGGGGGATAGAAAAATCAGCAAAAGTAGAGGAAAAAGTGCGCTCAATGGACTCACCATTTTCTGGATGAAAACATGCAAAAATAAATCCACATGCAAAGAAGCAAGACTGCAGCGCGCACGCTTCCCTATATCTCCAGATGAGGGAGGTTCCCCTGCCCTGCAGAGGGGCCTGCCTGCACCCCACTGGCTGTTACGTTAAGGGCTGCCTGTTATCTTCTGTGAGCTGCTCATTCCTATTCCTGCCCCTCCTCTCAGGCCACAGTCAGCAAACTTCCCAGACACTCTGGTCCTGAGGGCCTGTTACTGCTTCTTTCTCTGCACTGCAGAGTAGAGTGCAGTCAGGGGCCCTGGGAAGGCAGTGTGGCTGGGCCCAGGACACCCACTCACGGGCAGGGGGTCAGGCCAGGAGCCCAGTTCACTGCCCTGAGTCTATACAGTTTTCAGTATTTTCCTGGTGATTTTAGAAAGTGATATTGTATTAGAAATATTAGACTTTTATTCATTACCTATATAACAAATATTTTCCATTAGGTTATCAAGTATTCTTCTAGCTTTCTTTATAGCATTATTTTACCCTTAAAAAAAAAAAAAAAAAAGAGAAAAAATGCAACAGAATAAGTATTATTTTCAAGTGGAACCCTCAACAAAACAGACTGTGGGTTGTTCACAAGTTTTAATAAACTTAAAAGGGGTTAAATATGCAGCAGAAACACATCTGAAAAATGCAGCTAGAAATCTGCTGAGATCAACAAACATCTAAAAAAAACAATGGGGCAAAACTGAAGGCAGAGGAGAGACTAAGAAAGATCCAGAGCAGAGCACTACGAGCCAAGAAGGTGACCGCCAGTGGTGGGCGTGGGGAGGAGGGCTGGAGCTCCAGGTGCCTGAACAAGCGAGAAGGGCCCGAACACAGCAGTCTCAGGGCCAGCCTAGGAAATCTGAAGAAACAACGCACACAGAAAGCAAGCCCCACGGCAAAAAAGACACCAAGGACACCTGTGGTAGAAAAGACCCAGCAGCTGCAGCTGGGTGGACCCGACAGGCTCGGTCCACCCTGCCACCAGTCCCACCGCCCTGGGCACACCAGGCAAAAAAGAATAACAGACCCCAGAAAATCCTGAGCATGCGCGCGTGCGCGCGCGCACACACACACACACACACACAGAACAATCTGAATTCAACAAAGTGGCAAAGCCATTACACCCACAAAAATAATCAGTAGTATACCTATACATTAACAATGAATAATTGGAAAAGGAAATTACAAAAACAATGTCATTTACAACAGAATCAAAAAGAACTAAGGACAGAGGCAAAAGACTTCTACAACAAAAACACAAAACATTGCTGAAAAAAAATTAAAGACAACAAAAATAAATGCTCGTGGGTAGTGTGTCACACATTTTAAGTTACAAATCCAGTGTAATCCCTATAAAAAATCCCAATGACTTTTCTGCAGAAATAGAAAAACATGACCTGAATTCACAGGAATTCTTAATAGTCAAAACCATCCTGAAAGAGAACAGAGCTGGAAGACTCTCATACTTCCTGATTCCAAAACTGACAAATCAAGAGTAACTGAAACCATGGTACTAGCATGAAGACAGACTACAGACCAGTGGGACAGAACAGAGAGCTCATGTGAGCAAATGCCTTCCGACAAAAGTGCCAAGGCCACTCGATGGGGAAGGGAGAGTCTTTTCAACAACACTGGAACACTAGATATCTACCAGCAAAAGAAGGAAGGTACCATGTCCAAGAACTGAACAGTCACAGAACTGAGCACAAGCCATGGCACTCTAAAACTCCTGAAAGGACAGCCCGGCCAAAGCCTGGCCACACTGGGATTGGCAGTCCTTTCTTAGCTCTGACTCCAAAGGTATTGGCAACAGAAGGCAAAAAGGACAAATGAGACTTCATGAAAATTCAAATTTTGTATACCAGAAGACACCATCAATAATTCCCGGTGACTCAGGAGGCTGTGGCAGAAGGATGGCAAGTTCCAGGCCAGCCTGGGCAACTTAGGGAGACAATCTCAAATAAAAAATAAAAAGGGCTGGGATGTGGCTCAGTGGTAAATCACCCCTGGTTCAATCCCCAGTACTGAGAAAAGAAAAAGAAACTTACCAAAGACAGCTCAGAGAATGGAAGAAAATATTTGCAATATTATATCTGATATGGAATTAATATCTAGAGAGTATGGGCAAAATAAAAAACAAGCAAATAACCTGATTCAAAAAAATGGAAAAAGAAAAACAACTTCAACAGATATTTCTCAAAAAAAAAAAAAAGGTCTTCAAGGTCCAAGAGCACATGAGAGTGCTCAGCATCACCAACCCCAGGGAAACAGACCAAGCCAACGCACCCTCCTCCTACCAGAATGGCCACCACTAGAGCACGGGCTGGTGCCAAGGGAAGACCCAGGGCCCTGGTGCACCCCAGGGTCTGCATGGCAGACAGCAGGGCAGGCGCCCCAGCACTGAAACAGGGCCACCACGCACGATCAGGCCCCCACTTAAAGACAGGGGCCCCAGAGAACCAAAAGCAGTTCATAGAGATCGCCTCATAGCAGGAACAGGGTCGTACTCTGGGCACACAGCAAAATGGTGCTGAGCACCTCCACGAGAGGTGGACAGACAGCTGAGGTGCACCCTGGGCCCAGACACTGCTCACAGGGAGGGTGAAGGATGGCTGGTCCTGAATAATCCAGAGAGTGGCAAGAGCCAGGGGGGTGGAGAGTGAATATTCATTGCTCAACTTACATAAACTCTAGAAAACATAAACTATCTGTGGTGTCAGGAAGTAAATCAGCAGCTACCTGGGTGGTGGGGGTACAAAGGGCAGCAGCCACAGAAGGACGTGAGCATGCTGGACACACCCACAGCATTCAGACATTAAGACTTCTAAAACGGTACATATTGAAAGAGGGCGGTTCATTCTATGTTGACTTTATCTCTGTTAAGTCCTAAATTTTTTATACACGAAGAGCAATATATCACACTAAAAACGTGTTCAACCACTGGACCCCGTTTCATGTTGATTTAGTATTTTTCTTTTGCACTGAAAATAAAATGAAAACCTCAATGCAATGTAACCTTCTGTTAGGAACATCAAAATATCCAGGAAGGCTTGAGATCTGAGATCCTCTGTGTTTTTTCTGTGATTTAAACACTGTGTTGGTACTTTGGGAAAAAAAAAAAAAAAAAAACTTGACATGATTTTTGATAAAATTCACTGGAAATAGTTTCAAAATGAAGGGTCTGCGTGAGGACATTCTGAGAGTAGCTCAGGAAACACCACACCCCTGCACCCGCTTCAGGGTGCTGAGGATGGAATCAGCACTCACTGAGGCCACTCTGTTCTGCCCTGCTGAATCCATACTAAGGTCCCAACAGCGCCCTGCTACCTACCCACTGTGAGTCCCACTCCCTCAGCATCCAATCTAGATTCTGAGGTTTTGCCCTCCTACTCTCCTCCCCAATCTGACCAATTTCACATATATTTACTATTATTTCTCCAAGTGATGCCAGTAAAGGGAAACCACATGGTTTTCCCTGTACCAGCACCCATGGGAGATAGTTGATGGCTGCTCTGGGCTTGCTCAGGGGAGCACAGGGAAGCTGGCTCCACCCAGAGAGAAACCTGTGCTCTGGTCTCTGGAAAGGAGAGAAGTGTGCTCACCATCTGCTGTCTCCAGGATGCTCCCGCCATATCCCCGAGGAGCAGCTCTCACAGAAGCCACCTGGGGACGTTCATAGTGTGGACGGTCCACGAGGCCTGTGGTGACATCAGGAGGGGCAGAGTGCAGATCTGCTTTTGAAATGAAGACGAAGTGGCTATTAGTTCAGAGCAGCACACAGTGCTGTTCAACCCGCCATCAGAAGCTCCCCCAACGGAGCACACAATGCTATGAACACCCAGGTACACAAGCAGAAGTGGGGAGGCTCAAAACTCAAAGGGATCCAGACCCCAAACTAAGACCACAGCACAGAGGCAGGCACACAGCAACTGGTCTGTGACCACCGCAATCTAACCAGAGCCAGTTAGAATTCTCCCTCAAGGGAGCTGGACAAACCTAAGATCATGTGTCAAGAGAACATTTTGCAAAATCAGCCAGATGTCTGTAACCTATTACCCACCAAAAAGTATGCTGGAGCCAAAGACCCCACCATCGCAGGCATTGTAAGAATAAAACTGCAAAAATGTCTGTGATGAGCTGTGTGAGGTGGCATGTGCCTGGGACCCCAGCAACCTGAGAGGCCAAGACAGGAGGACAGAAAGCTCCAGGCCAGCCCAGGAGACATGGCGAGACCCCATCTCAAAAATAAAATAATAAATGAAAAACAAGGCGACCATACTATGAGACCACAACCAGTTTCTAAAAGTAAGATGGGTTACTGTCACATCTAAAGACTACGGGAGATGGGGAATGCTTCAAGTATCCCTTCTGTTGCCTCACGCACACTTGTGTTCATTCTTACGGTGCAGCACTGCTACCTCCCCAAGCAGGAAAGATGCTACACCAGAAGGACTAACAGACACTTCCCACAGCACTGGGCAGCAGACACTTGTCCCCAAATCTAGGTTTGCCAACCAGGGCAGTTGATGGCCTTGGACTGGTCTCTGGTCAGTGGCTGTGCTGGGGCCACTCTCCAGCCCGCCAGCTCACTAATGTTAACTTTCTGTCAGCTTCCACTTCCTTAGGAGGAAAGACCAGATGGGAATTGTTCACAGGACAGAAATGAGATAGCAGTAGACAAAAACCACTCTTCATGCAGCAGAACATGCTTTCTGGGAAGAACGACAGCTTCCGTGACAAAGGCTCACAGCCCTTCAAAGAGTGTGATGCAGAGTGGATGAGCATTTTAGAACATTATCAGCAGGTTCTCTGAATTCAAAAAGAAATTTCCTTGCTGTGAAATCTAGCAAAAAAAAAGTGATAGCCAAAAAAAAAAAAAAAAAAAAATACACATGGAAAGCAAAGTATACATGGTAACTTATATACTCTAGGTAGTGTTTAAAACAGCCATATAAACTACTCAGAAATGAACTGCTGTAACTAAAAGTACTGCTTTTAAATAAGGGTTTGTATTTATGTCAAAATATTTAATGTATTCGACTTCCTTAATCTGAATCCAGTGGGACGCAGTGACGTATGCCTATAATCCCAGGGATTCAGAAGGTTAAAGCAGGAAGACCACAAGTTCAAGGCTAGCCTCAGCAATTCAGCGAGACCTGAAGCAACTTAGTAAAACCCTGTCTCAAAATTAAAAATTAATAAGTAAAAAGGGCTGGGGATATAACTTCAGTGGTTAAGCACCCTGGGTTCAATCTCTAGTACCAAAGGGGGAAAAAACTGAATCTAACATTTTTTTAAAATTACCTTTACCTAATATGTTTCTGCATCAAATTTTTACTTAATATATTTTCCTCTTTCCTTATTTCTCTCCTTAGTTCAAACTAAAGAATATCTAATGTTAAAAATAAAATGCTTTTACAAGAGGAGGAAGGCCGAGTGCAGGCTGAGCAATCCCATATCTGAATGCCTGGACCCATGCATTCTGGGTCCCAGAGATTTTCTGATCCCGGAACTTGCATACCTGACTGGTTAGACATTCCTAACCCTGAAGTCCAAAACCCAAAACATTCCCACGTGGCACCCAAAGTCTCAGATTTCAGAGCATTTAAGATTTCTGATTTTCAGATTAGAGAAACCTAAACTTTGAGATTGTACTTTGAGATTTAGAAACTCAAGTCAAACATGTCCCAAAAAGGCCACAGAAACGACTGAGGCAGGCTGTTCCGCAGGGGAACACCTGTAGCCCCTGTATGTGGACAGTGTGGCATGGGGGCCAGCTTCCACCTGACTTACCTCACAGCAGCGTGGCCCTATTCAGCAGGAACACGCAGACCAAGAGGAAATAAAAGAACAACTCTGACAGGGCCCCATGGAGGGGCAATGAGAACCCCCCGCCCCCGGTGCAGCCACTGACCAAGCCTGTAGGTGAGAGCGTCTCAACACGCAGCCCCCAGAGCTGCCTGGGTGGCCCGCGGTCCCCCACTGCCAGCCCACCTGTCCACGGGTGCACCAGAGGTACTCTCACTTCGGTTTCAGGAAAAAAAGCAAAGAAAATGAAGAGGATCAAGAAAACAGGTCAGCCCGGGCTCCACACTGAGCCAGCCAAGTGATGTCAGGAAGTTATGATCACCTTTCCTGCCTTCCTTCCTCTAGAAATGCGGTCAACCAGGAGTCTCAGCACAACCGCCTGCTGAGTGTCGGGGGTACGTGCCAGCCACATGCCACTAGGCGAGCTGCCATCTTTGTTCACAGAGCATTTCAAATGGATGCAAGGCTGCACTTTTTCCTTCCTGAGTGTGATCTGAAAGTGAGTGATTTGGAAGAGATCCGTGCATATCTATGGTTAGCTTTGACTGGCACCTCGATTTCAGGTTGAGGGACACCTGAAGGAAGAAAGGCCATCACAGCTGCAGCCCAGGACCCCTGTCTCAGGACCTCAGCTGCTCACACAGGACAAGAGAAAGGTAGCCAGCACAAGTGGGCTGTGGCAACCACAGAAGGCAGGAGACATGGAGCAGGGTGGGGTGGAGGACGCCCACATACCATGAGAACGGGGCTGCCAGATCACAGAGCACAGAACTACTCTGGTGACCAAGGGCATCTTCCGGACAAGAAAGGGGAGGGTCTCCATGTGGAAACACTGAGCCACCAGGCCTACTATTCAACAAGCTACAAGGCTGGTCTGGAAGATAAACTAGCCAAGAATTATCCCGCTCCTGTCAAGTGTGATCACTGAAAGCTCAACACTGGCATTCCAGGCAGACAGACACTGAGCACATTTGCCGTGCGAGCCCGGCTGCCTGCAGGAGGCGCCACGGCCCCATTGCCCTGCACCTGAGAGGCTAGGGGAGCGCCTCCATCCTGGGGGTGCTGACCCTGCCCTGCTGCGGCCACGGCAGCTGATTACTGACCTATGTGGGCGTGGGCTGTGCGGCCTGAGAGCGCGGCGGTGGGTCTGCCTCCCGGGTGAGATGAGGTGGAAGATGCGGAAGATGAGGTGGACGAGCCCTGAATGACCCGGTCGAGCCAGGGCTCGAAGCCAGGGTGGCTTTGGAGCGGAGTGGAGCTGAGTCGCCCGGGTGGCTGCACAGAGCCCTCATCTTCTGAGGCGGACGACGTGTCTGCGTGAGAACAACCACGACAGGCATGATGCAGGGTGGGGGGCGCCAGCACACCCAGGCCCCTCCCCAGGTCACACAGGAGCCACACTCCTAGAGGCCCTAGAGGCCCTGGCCTCCACCACGCATAGGAGTGAAGTGGGCCTCTTTGCCTGACCCCATCACCACCGCCCACCCACACGGCCACGCCTGTGGCAGGCGGACCCAGCCCGCACAGTCACAGCACTGGCGGCCTGGGGGCTGTGCCCTGAACACGGGTGTCCTTGCAGATATATCATGTGAAGTGGCTCCAGAAAGAGCTCGGTCAGTGAGTTAACTGTGGACAGAGGTTCTGTCAGGTCGGCACAACCACACTCACAGGTTCACAGTTATCAAAAGAGTCTTTGGCAACGGCACAGTGTCCACGGCTCTGGCCACTGGAAATAAACTGACAGCCATTCCTAAGATGCTTTCCAACAATAAACGTTAAGCAAAGAAGAATCATAGTGAACTGCTGACTCGTCCTGTGACTCTGATTCCAGATGCATCAAACCAAACATGAGTGTCAGCACCTTGTTCCTATGAAACACAAGGGCAGCCATGGAAGCTTGTGAATGTGAAGCCACCAGACCCTCAGACTTCAGTCCGGGTTTAGTAGGAAGCCAGACAAACCCATCTACAACTTTTCAATTCTCATGGAAACAGCCAAGAAAATGACAATACGTCACCCAGAACTCTCAAAACAGTCCTCTACTGTCCCACTGAGGTCCTGGAAACAATGTACCAAATAGTAGGTGACAAGATGAGAATGATCTTAAAGATCTTGATTCAGGAGATTTTGCATTCCACTCAATGCTCATTTAGGGTTCCTTTCTTTACCCCAAAACATTAACAGTACCTGACTTAAAAAAAGAAAACTTTAAAATCCACACACAAGTGGCACAGAGCACAGCGTGCCCCGTGTGAGAACAGTGCCATGTGCTGCATAGACACTCGTGGGGGATGCGCGCGCGCACCCACACACACTAAGCACTCTCACGCTCTAAGTCCCCCAAATCTGTGCTCCAGAGCAGAGGGACATCCCAGCTCAGGGGATCAAACACCAGGCCCTCAGGCCATGGGCTAGGCCTAGCACCATTCCCAACACTGCCTGTCAATACCTGGAGGGGTGTGGGCGTCCATGGAGGAGTGCGCCAGGACGGAACGTCTCTTTGAGGGCATCGGCATCTTCCTCTCCTTGTACTTGGCCAGGGCTGCTTGCACGGCTTCTGTGTGGATGTCTGCAGAGACAGCAGCAGCAGAAATGCTTTTACAAAACAAGATGGAGTTTCTGTCCTCATGGGTCGCAAAGGGGACAAGTCTCTAGCTGTCTATACATCCTGCGCTTTATCTAAATAGGAACCAGGGAAATATTTCCATAGTTATAAATTAAAACAACAACCAAGGAAAAATCCCCGAATTTGAAAATCTAGTGAAAGGGATGAGCCTTAACGAGTCTGTGAGGTGACACCAACAGCGAGACTCTCCGGCCTGCTCCTCTAGGAACACCCACTGCAAACACAGAGAACTGCTTAGAGAACTTCAAACTCTCGGCACCCTGGTGGTATGAGTGCTACCACACGGGTGTCTTCTAGGTTGAAGGGACTCGCAAAGCAGAATCTCGTGGCAGCCCCCCCTCCTGAGCACACACACGTGCAGACCAGAGCACAGAGAAACGGGGACGGCAGTTTGCAAAGCTCTGTCCGCCAGACAGAAACAGGCCTGTCAGTGCAGAGACTCGGGAGCTGAGGCAGGAGAGCCACGAGCTCAAGGCCAGCCTGGCAACTAGTGAAACCCTGTCTCAAAATAAAAATGAAAGGGCTGGGGGTGCAGCTCAGAGGCAGAGCCGGGTCCAATCCCCAACACCACGAAACAAAACAGAAGAAAGAATGTCTTACCTTGTGCACAGAAAATGTCTACCAGCGCGAGAGCCCTCAGCATGGTCGCCCTGGACTGTGGCCTTGAAACCTCGCCTCACTGTAAGGCCACTGAGAAACAGTCAGCTCCAGGGCAGGGGAGGAGCCCAGAGCCTCACTCTAACGGACATGGGCAAGAACTCAGACCATGTGAGGCCAATCCCAAGAGTGCCCAGAAGCCAGGACAGGCAGATAGTATCAGCAAGGCTGACACATCACAGAAGTGTACTCAGGAAAGATGAAGAAGGGAGAGGAAAAGAGGAAACAAAATTAACTGGCAGCCACAGGAGAATGCCAGTACCCAGTCCACTGTCTTGAAAACTGGCAAATAAAGAGGAAGAATCCAGTATGTACCCTCCGACTTTCCTGCACCAACCAGCAAATGAGGGGAAGTTCTTGTTAGAGACACATTCTGGCCTCTGAATGAGGATCGTCAGAACGCCTTTCACCATTCTGCAGCCCTGGGAAACAGAGCCAGGGAACACGTACAGCTCTGGCTTCTGCTTCATAATGAAAAGCAAGACGGACTCCACACACCACAGAATTGAGGAGCACAGGCCTGCGGCTTGCACAGAGCACAGTCCAATCCCAGCCCCACTCTCCCATGCCCAGGAGTTAAGGAAATACTAGGCGGCACACAGGAGCTACCAGACAGACACTACCAGGCTGCACAGGCTGAAGACTAGGGAAGATCAGAAACTTGTCAACCAGCTGCCACATGCACATCTCACTTGGGTCCTGGGTCCAAACAAACTTGTCTTAAAAAAGCTACATGAACCCAGTAGGAATATGTGATATTAAGGAATTACTGTTCATTATCTTTTGGAAGTACAGACAGCAGTACCCCCTATCTGTGGTTTCACTTTCCACAGTCAACTGTGGTCTGAAAATATTAAGTGGAAAATCCCAGAAATAAACAACTCATGCTGTTCAACACAGCATGATGAAATCTCACCACACTGTGTTCCAGCTTATCCAGGACATGAAACACCCTTTGTCCAGTGTATCCATGCTGTATATGCTACCCACCATAGGTTACTTAGTGGTTGTCTCAGTTATCACATGGACTGCTATGGTATCACAGTGCTGGGGTATAAGTAACTCTTATTTTATTTACTAATGGCCCCAAAGTACAAGGGTAATGATACTAGCAATTTCAATATGCTAAAGAGAAGCCATAAAGTATTTCTTTTAAGTGAAAAGGTAGACGTACTTAACAGGGAAAGAAAAAGAATCATGTCCTGGGGTTGTAAGATATACGATAAGAATCAACCTTCCAGTATCCAACACACTGTTTTGGAAAACTGGCAAATAAACTGAAAAAATCTGGCATGCACTGGAAGGAAAGAGAAGACCGTTAGCTATCATATCTCAAACTCGTTTAAAAGTCATGGCCATGGTGTATGGTAATGAATGGGCAGGTGTCAGCTGGGTGAGGTGAAGCACAGTGGTCATCCCAATCACTGGGAGGCTGAGGTAGGATCACAAGTCCAAGGCCAGCCTCAGCAACACAGCGAGGTCCTAAGCAACTTAATGAGATCCCGTCTCAAATAAAAAGGCTGGGGACAGGGCTCAGTGGTAAAGTGCCCAGGGTTCAATCCTCAGTACCAGAAAAAAAAAAAAAAAAAAAAGATAACACAAACATTAAACGTGTGTAGGAAAACATGGTACAGGGCTAGGGATATAGCTCAGTTGATAGAGTGCTTGCCTCACATGTACAAGGTCCTGGGTTCAATCCCCAGCACCACCAAAAAAAAAAAGAGAGAGAGAGAAAAGAATAGAAAAACATGGTATCTACAGGGCTCAGCACACGCCCTACAGTTTCAGGCACTGACTGGGGATCCACAGCGAAGTGAAAAGGAGAAAGACCTTAAAAGTACGGGAAAATAAATGAACTTTGATCCACACCCTGCACTTATACTGAAGCTAACTAAATAATGGAACATAAACTGGGCACTGTGGCATATGACTGTAATCCCAGCCACTAGGAAAGGTGAGGCAGGAGATCAAAGTTCAAGGTCAATCTGGGCCCAAAACTCTGTCTCAAAGTTAAACACAAAAGGGGCTAGGGAGTAGCTCAGGGGTAGAGTGCCCATGGGTTCAATCCCTGGTTCCGCCGATCAATTGGACTTAAGGTTAAAACCCAAAAGTATTAAACTTCTGAGAGGATATAAAATTAATACCCATAAATCAACTGCATTCCAAACACCAATGACAAATCAGCTGGAAAGACAAATCAGGAACACTACCCCATTCACAACAGCCTCAAGGAAAATAAAACACTTGGGAATCAACCTAACAAAAAAGGTGAAAGACCTCCACAATGAGAACTACAGAACACTGAAGAAAGAACCTGAAGAAGACCTTAGGAGATGAAAGGATCTTCCGTGTTCTTGGATAGGCTGAATTAATGTCGTCAAAATGGCCATACTAGCAAAAGTGTCATGCAGACTTACTGCAATTCCTATGACGGTTCCAAAGATGTTCTTCAGAGAAACATAAAAGGCAGTCATGAAATTCTTTTGGAAAAATAAGAGGCCCAGAATAGTCAAAGCAATCCTCAGTGAGAAAAGTGAAGCAGGAGGCACATCACTCTACCAGACCTTAAATTATACTACAGAGCCACAGTAACAAAACCAGCATGGTATGGGCACCAAAGCAGGAATGAAGACCAATGTAACGGAAGACACAGAAACAAATTCACAGAAATACAGTTATACTAGACAAAGGCGCCAAAAACATACATTGGAAAAAAGACAGCCTCTTCAACAAATGGTGCTGGGAAAACTGGAAATTAGACCCCTATCTCCTAACCTGCACAAAAATCAACTCTACGTGTATCAAGGATCTAGCATTAGCATTAGACTAGGAGAAATGTAGGCCCAACTCTCCATTATGTTGGCTTAGGAACCAAATTCATTAACAAGACTCCTAAAATGCAAGAAGTAAAATCAAGAATCAATAAATGGGATGGTATCAAACTAAAAAGCTTCTTCACACCAAAGGAAATAATCAAGAGTGTAAAGAGAGAGCCTAGAGAATGGGAGAAAATCTTTACCAACTGCACCTCAGATAGAGCATTAATCTCCAGGATATAGAAAGAACTCAAACTCAACACCAAAGCGAACAAATAACCCAATCAATAAATGGGCAAAGGAACTGAGCAGACATTTCACAGAAGAAACACCAATGGTCAAAAAACATGAAAACATGTTCAACATTTCTAGCAATTAGAGAAATGCAAATTAAAACCACACCGAGATGTCACCTCACCTCAGTCAGAATGGCAACAATCAAGAATACAAGTAACAATAAACGCTGGTGAGGATGTGGGAAAAAGGCACACTCATACATTGCTGGTGGGACTGCAGATTGGTGCAACCACTATGGCAAACAGTACAGAGATTCCTCAGAAAACTGGGAACAGAACCACCATTTGACTCAGCTGTCTCACTCCTCAGTTTATATCCAAAGGACTTAAAATCACCACATTACAGTGACCCACCACGTCAATGTTTATGGCAGCTCAATTCACAAGAGCTAAGCATGAAAGTGGAATACAACTTTGACAGACATGGTGGCAAAGAACACTAACCAAAAGCCTGGGTGGTCAGAGTGTGGTGTCCAGCCTGCCCACCAGCTTCCTGGTTGTGACCTACCTGACCGGAAGCGCTCATCCCTGGAGGCGATGGGCCGAGACCTCTGTGGCTGGGGTGCAGCGGTGGTCACTGAGGGCCCAGAGACTCTATTCTCTGCTTGCAGACATTGATCTAGCCCTAAAACAAAATTTTTGGGAATACCTTGTATAAACAATCTGCTTTTCCAGTTATGAAAAAAGTGCCACTTCAAACAGCAAGTATTTCTCACTCATGGCCACACACGCTGTGCCAGACCTGGTGAGGCACTTGACCAAGAAGAGCTGCTGACCTGGGATCAGGGTGTGCTGCTGTGCTCACTAGGACATCCACGCTACCTCTCCCCACACCACCAGCCCCAGCCCCACCTCTCATTCTCCATCTGCAAGGGTGATGCTGACAACTCTCGGGCACCTGGACAGCACGGCACCAGCAGCTCAGGTCAGATGGGTGCACTGCCAGTCTCTCAGACAGCAGTTTACCTACAGAGTGCCCCTGCAACACCCATCATTGCACGCAACTCTCCTGAATGTGCAAGGGCCTGTGTCCCTTTTTCTCAGTACCGTCCACTATGTCAGCAAATCCTTGGTGAGAAACAGTCACCCACCATCAGGGGCTCAGCAGTCTTAGCTGCCATCAGAGAAGGTAGAACAGAGGAGGAAGAACAGTGGAGCAGTATTGCTGGGTGAGGTGCCCGGGACGCGAGGCCTGCACACGGCCCAGCCTGCCACCACGCAGTGCTTCCAGCCTGCTACTCCCAAAGTCAGGTTCTGCAGAAGGGTGGCCACAGGGCTGCCTCCTCTGCACAAGCCTCACCAGCCCTGACTGCAGCCTCCACGGGCATAAGTGGTAGAGCAGGGCACAGGTGCAGGGATCGCCCTCTGTCTCTGTGCTACTTTGGAGTCCTGATCTGCTGACACTTGTGAACAGTGTACAGCGAGACCTTTAGTTGGGAGTCAACAAAAACAATGTGTTCAACTTCAGGTCTGTTTCAAAATGTCTCATTAACTGACCAGCAGCATCCCAACCCCCATGGCTCCTGACCACACTTTGACAAAGAGGCAGAGTCCCTCCCTGACTCAAACCTGTCAGCAGCCACTGTGACAAGCAGAGTGGCAGAAGCGATGTCATGTGACTTCCAAGACTGGTTGTGGAAAGCAACAGAGCCCTACCTGGCTCCCCAGGACTCCTGAAGTCCACACAGGGAGCCACATGCTGAGGAACCATGCAGGAGTCTGTGGGCCCAACAGCCTTGAGGGGTGGCTCCCAGGACACAGGCCAGAACCCAAGTTCTCACTCTGGCCATGCAGTTGGGGTGAGCTCTCTCTGAGCTGGCTGAAGCAGAACAGAGCCTGCAGAGGGGCTGTTCAAACACCAGCTACGACCGGGGTGGCTGGCCATGTGGCATCGGAAAATAGGAAAATCAGCTCCAGGAATCAAGCCAAGCTCCTCAGAGCCTGAGCACATGCATGCATGCATGTATGTGTGCACATGCATACAGCAGCAGCATGCAGCAAGGCAGGGCCATGCTGGAGTGGACCAGAATGGGTCCTGGGACTACGAAGGGGCAGAGTGCAGACACAGTGGACACCCTGGTGCTTACATTCCCAAACACAGGCACTTCCAGCCTCCAGGACAGACTTGTTTACTCAATAAACATACAAACAAAACCCACTCTGAAACTAAAGGGTCAAAGAGAAGTCATATTTTTAAATTTTCACAGCCATCAAGAAGAATCTTTACAGCAGCTCTTGTGCCTCCACAGCAAGGTCTGAAAGTGCATTTCCCCACATCTTTGACAGCACCAGGTGTCACAAGAAGTAGACATTTGCCCATCTGATGAGAGCGAGAAGGCTCCCTTCAATTTGCATGTCCATGTCCACTCACAAGATGGATGAGACATCGTGTTCATTGCCTGCATTTTCTCAGGTTTGGCTGATGCGTCCTGCAGTAGAAAGGTGAACCCCCCTGGCCTGGCAGCCTGGCGGTCACCCCAGACCTCTCCTCTCCGCTCTCCAGGCCACCAGACTTGCCTACAAAGACAGCCCTACTCGAAGCTATTTGCACATGCTTCTGACTTTTCCAGCTTTCATAGTTAACAATGTCCAGAGCTTTGATCCTTCTGAAATCCGCTCGCTCATGGTATTCTCCAGGGCAGGTCAGCTACTGAGTGACCTTCCCTGGTGCCCATGCACACACTGAAGGCCTCTCCTGCAACAAGGCCACTGTCCCCACTGAGGTCACTAGGAGGGTCCATATCTCCAAGACCAGGCCTTCTTCACTACTTTGTTTCAAAAATGTACTGGCTACTCTCAGAACTCTTCTCCTTCCACACGTTATTGCTTCCAATTCCAACTTTAAGAAGAGCACACACTGATTTGGAAACTGCCAGTTTTATAATACTAAGTTTTTCCACTAGGAATCTGTCACGTTTCTTACTATGTTAGGGTCTTGGTTATTTCTTCCAAATAGATTTTATGATTTTTTTAAAAAATTTTTTTAGTTGTAAATGGACGCAATACCTTTATTTTATTTATTTTTTTATGTGGTACTGAGGATGGAACCCAGTGCCTCAAATGTGCTAGGTAAGCACTCTACCACTGAATTACAACCTCAGTCCTAGATTTTGTTTTTGTAAGTGTTTTTAAAAAATATTTTTGTTTTAGTTGTAGGTGGACACAATACCTTTTTTATGTGGTGCTGAGGATCAAACCCAGGGCCTCACACATGCTAGGCAAGCACTCTACCACTGAGTTCAGCCCAGTCCTAGATTTTATGATTCTAATGTAAGTTCTATGTCTTTTTTGTAAATCTATTAATAAGCATTTGACAATTTATTTTGTTGGGAATGAGATCATTTTCATACTTCAAAAAAGAAATACTGTTAAAGAAAAGCCATTGATTCTTGCATGTTTCCCTTCTTTGTATCTATGAAACCAAAAACTCTAATAATAAGCAGTCACCTGGGTTTCCAAGTTATAAAATAAGCACCTAAGAACAAAGGGACAGCAGCCTTCTGCTGCATCATTGTGGCCACCAAAGCAGCATAGAGGGAGTTGGCTCTGTGGGCTTGCCTTCACCCTCCAGGATGGGAGTGGCCAGTCACGCATCACTCAGTTTGTATCTGCTCAGTTTTGGCAAATGGGCTTTAAGATGTTTTAAGTTTCCTTTAATTCCAATTTGACTTGGTTTGGGGTTTTTTGTATGAATAAATATCAGCATGCAAAGAGTCTTTTCAGCACTCTTTTTGTTGATTCATTATAAAATATACTTTTCCAAATAGGCAGGACACAGCATGCCTGCAGCCTAAGCAACGCCACACAGGTCGGGGGCACCACACACCCCGCCTCCTGGAGGACAGGGCTGGTTGGCGCCTGGGAAGCCTCACCTCTCCTTCCTTTACCAGTGAGCAAGCGTCCCTCAGTAGCTCAGCCTGGCCTGCTTTCCAGACTTAGGCTGGTGATGTTCCTCCATAGGAACTTCTCTCACCAAGTCGCCCTGTGGGTCTTCCCTGTTTCCACAGGCTGAATCAGGATGGTGGAGGGCAGTGTCCTGGAGGGCACAGAGCTCCTCTGGGAAACTCACGCTGGAGGGAGCTACAAGCCCCCCAATCCCACCACAGTCCAGCTAGATCCTTACAGCGTGGCCACAGGCTGGTTTGTGCTTCCTCTGGTTCCTCAGGTGCTCTTGGGGTTTGCTCCTGTGAAACACCCACTCAGGTCTTTGCCCAAACTCACTGAGTAGGAGGCTGTCTCTCAGGTGCTTTAGCTTGCAGTTGGACAGTGTCCCAGGGCTCAGTCCCACTGGACAGTGCATTTCCCCACGCAGCTTTGCACCAACCCTTGCAGTCATCTGCCATGACCATCTCTCACTCTGCAGGCTCTCTTCACTATCTCTTGATGGTGACACTGCTGACTTGAACACAGTCCAACTGAACCACCTTCTCCCTTCTAGTTGCTGCTGTGGGACACTTGGTGACTTGAGAAGCCCATCTATCTCCAGCCAGCAATGACTTTCCTCTAAGGTCTTCCAAAGGCTGCACAGTGTCTGAATCTCGCACTGGGGCCTCACATGCCTGCAACTGACCTGTGTGTCCAGTGTCATGTTTCACACAAGGGCAGGGTGTTGGGCAGGCACCCAGCTGGGATGCCATTTCTCCCACAGGCCTGATCCACAGCGTGAGCATCAGCATCTGGAAAGCCCTTGCCTACAAGCCCCTGTCTCGGTGACAGCAACTTTACAACAGCTGTCCACATCTGGCAGGCAAATCCTCCTCTGCCATCCTTTTTGGAGTATATTTTAGAACACTTGACCTACACATGGATATGAATTTTAGAATTAGCCACAAAAAAGAAAACTCTTGAAATCACAACTGTGCCATATCTATAAGTCAATGTAGCAAGGAAAGATGGCTTTATGGCATCTGCCCAGCCCAAGTGAGGAACTGTGCCTGGTCATCCCTAACCGTGGAAATAGCAAGTCCTACCTGGAAGGAGATCTGACCAAGCCAGGGCTGCCAATCACATTCTGAGCCTCTGGATCTCATTATCTAATGTCAGACACATTATCTTTCCAGTCCTTTATAAAATATGAAGCACATTCCAATGTTTATGATCTATATCCAATTTTTAAGACAAGCTTAGTGAAGCAGCATAATGCCGTGAAACCCCTGTAGGTGGGGACCTTACCTTGGATGAGTGGAACGTAGCGTGCCAGGAGCTTGGCCCTTTTCTTCTCATACCCTTTTTGAGTGATGTCACCTAAAACATCAAGGGAAGAGAATTACATTCCTTCTAAACCTTAAAAAAAATTACTGAAAATTAACATATAATTGAAAAACTGGACACAACACTAGCATATTCCAAGTGGGTGGGTGGCTTGGTCCACAGGTGGATCACTCAGCCACAGAAGCAACACTCTTGGCATGCACTGTCATACGGATAGGCCTCATGTGAGCTGCTGAGGGAAGGATACCAAGCTCAAAGGCTGCATACCAGATACTCCATGCACACAGCCCTGGAAGGGAAAACCACAGGGCTGGAGCAGACAGCCGTCAGTGCTCAGAGGGAGGAAAGACTTCATCAGAGGGGACAGAACATCTGGGTGGTGGAATCATCTTATGGCCTGACTGTGGTATAGTTACACAACTGTGTGCATTTGTCAAAAACTCAGAACCATAGGCCAGGAAGAACAAATTTTATTAAGTAAACAATATTTGACTTTTTAAAAATCATGAGCAGCATCCCTCGGGAGCTGGTCAAAAATGCCAACTCAGGCCATACCCCAAACTGACAGCATCCCCTATGGCATTCACCAAGCTCCTCACATGATTTCCGTGCATGTTCAAGTTTCAGAAGAATCAGAGAAAGGGGCCCACAGGACACAGGCCCCCCCAGGACAACAAGTGTGCCTGGGTAAGGACCTAGGAAAAAGGATTGCTGCTCCAACAAATCATCACCCTGAACACCTGAGAGCACCTTGAGCCACCAGGAGTGAAGGAGGAAACGGGACTTCAAGTAAACCCAGGGTTCTTGTTTGTCTATCTGTGGTGCCAGGGATCAAACCCAGGGCCTCATACTTGTGGGGCACAGGCTCCATGCTGAGTTACGCCCCAGCCCATAGGAATATTCTTGATCTAAGCTGCCCTTTGGTTCCTACACAAAACTAGAAGTGCTGACAGTGGTTCTTCAATGTTTGTCTGAAGACTTTCTTTAGAACAGAAACAATTTTACTACTGGCTTTCAGTACAACTGTGTACCACCTCCACTACTACTGTCTTCAGATTTTTAGTGTTTTTTAAGCATTGCTCCACCCCTTCCCAGAACAAACAAGCAGTGAGGCTAGTCAGAAGACAGGGGCTGCTGTCATTTACTGAGTGCCTACCCAAGTATTTCCTTTAGATGAATTTTTGAATTTACCTTGACGATAGGCTTTAAGGACATCAACATGCTGTCCTACAGAGGAGGAGGCTGAGGCTAGGGAAAGCCAGGCCTGTGGCACAGGCGAGCAGCTGCTCAGGTTCAGACTAGTGAGGACAGCAGCCCACACCAGACCTCCACAGAGCTCTCCTCTTTCCACCTTCCCTTGACCCATTCGTACCAAAAATGTTTGAGGCTCTTGGTTAATGGATTCTGTTGGCTAAATACCATGAAAAAGGATAACAGAAAGATGCACACAATGGTACTTGAAAATCTCCACGATCATCATGTTCAAGAAATTAAAAAGCAAAAATACATAAATCCTAGAACTGAAAAATATTGTATCTCAAATTGAAGAATAAGACTACCACCCCCAAACCGAAAACATTACTGAGACAAACTGAGGAAGACCTAAGGAAATGCACAGATAGGACACTTTCATGAATCTGAAAACTCAAAAGTGCAAAGACGTGATTTCTCTACAAAGGATCCTCAGTCAGTAACCCCAACCAAAGGTCTTATACATGAAAACTGACAAGCTATTCTAAAGGTTAGGTACCTCAGGTTTGAAAGACAAAATACAAGGACAGACTTCCTCATCTACTTATGAGATGGACTGATAAGCTACAGCTGACATGGTAGCTGAGCAGATGGGGAGGTGGGGCAGAGCCTGTCCTCAGCAGAGGGAACACCACAGCTCCTTAAACCCTGGTCCTGGACAGGCAAAGGGACAGAAATGAAGACTTCTCAAGACTTCTCACTCCATTCACAGAATTCAGCTCCAGGTGGGTTACACCCAGACGACAGAACAACAGGACTCTAAAGCAGTACACAGGAAATGCTCTCCCTGCCCTGAGGCAGGGAAGTTCTTAAACAGGAGGCCCAGAGCACCAGCCTCACAAAAGGCAAAGACAGTGATTCAGAGTCCAAGAAGGAAGCAGAACAATAAAAGAGATGCTTCCTCCTCCGACTGTGCAGGCCAGGCGGCTGGGGTTACTCCCCTATTGTTACCTTAACACTTTACCACTCACTTACCACTCACTCCAGAGCTTATCACAAAAGAAATCTATTCTCTCACAGTTCTAGAGGTCAGAAGTCCAAATTAGATTCCCGTAGTGCAAATTGGGGGCCAGCAGGCCTACCTTTATTCAATGCTCCAGGACAGAACCACCCTAGGCCACTCTGCCCCAGAAGGGGCTGCTGGGCTTGCCAGTCCACCTACCTGCACACTCACAGGACCTTCTGCCTCCTTCCACGCACACTATGACAATACAAAGGATCTATCAGGAAATCCTGCCTGGCTCAAGAAAGATCCTTCATCACAATCTACAAAAATCCCTTCTAGAAATAAGTTAGCATTGATTCCACTTTCCAGGGATGAGGACCTGCTACCTTTGGGGCCATCATTGCAAACACTGCAATGGGCAACCAAATCTCTCTCTCTCTCTCTCTCTCTCTCTCTCTCTCTCACACACACACACACATACACACACAGAGTGAGAGAGAGAAAGAGAAAGAGAGAGAGATAGAGAGAAAACATTCTTGGAACTTGATCCACTCCTGACACTGGAAGAACTCACAGCACCCACTCAGACATTTTCCCAACCGGTTAGCTACACAGCTTACTTCCAGTGAACTTCCTTCCAGTGAGCTGCCCATTGAGCACCCTGCCCTGTGTGCCTGGTGGCACCTTCCAAGGGGTGTCTGTTCGCAGGCCAGGGCTCCCCACAAACCTCAACCCCGGGGCTGACTACCTGGGTCCAATGAGGCCCTGCACCCCTGCATCTATCTATCTGCTGGCCAGAGATGCTCAAGCACGGGCCTGCCATTCGGACTCCCAGAGTCAAGTCTGCTGTCAGTTTATTTTCAGATTTTAACATCTCTTCAACTGTTCAAAGGTAAAGGATAGTCACCTTTACCTGATGGCTGGTCACAGAAACTGAAGCAGAATTAAAGACAGGCAGTTAGTGTAGAATAGGTGATCGGGTTCAACTGAGAAAATGGAGGCCGATTTGAGTCCGCAAAGTTGGAAACCACCCCTTGGAGATTGGGATTTACAGGACTCCAGAGTCCTTCTATACTACCCCTCACAAAAAGGTTATCATTGAAGCAACTCCTGAACAGACAGCTACTAAAACGCCCCCTGGGCTGCCACTCTCTTCATGTTCTTTAAACCAAATCTTCTGTCCCTGTTCCAGATCCTTCAATCTACCTTCCAGATGCTACCAAAATAATCTTTGTAAATCAAGGACAGAAGCAGAATCAGAGGTTATAAAATAAGAAGAAAGGACAGGCAGCTAGCAGATAGATAACCACGTAAGATCAGGAAGATGGGGGCTGGTTCGAAAAGAAATAAAATGCTAATACCTTCAGGACACTTCCCCTTCCTCCTCACCTGTTGCCAAAGATTACCTGCCTGCAGGAAACTGTTCCTCCCAACAAGGAGTTGTTCATGCTCTTCCTGGGCGGCTCCCTTCCTGTCTTTCTGGGCAGAAGTGGAGAGGTTCAGCCGCTTAGGCAAGAAAAGAGGAAGAGGGGGCATGAGAAGAAAGGATAAAAGGGGCAGCTCAGGCACCAGCTCTGGACCCTCTCCTCTACAAAGAAGTCCTTCCCTCCCTCCCTCCCTCTCTCCCTCTCTCTCCTAGCCTTTAAAAAGTACTTTTTGTTCTTGCCTGATGTTTCTCAGGTGTTCAGTTTTTGACATGGGGGGAACTAGATCAGATCCTGATCTTCAACACCAGTTTCTCACACAGGTATCATCTCTGGTCTCAGTTACACAGAATTATTATCATTATTATTATTTTTGAACCAGGGTCTCACTAAGTTGCCCAGGTTTTACTGAACTTGCAATCCTCCTGCCTCTGCCTCTCAAAAAGCTAGGATTACAGGCTGTGTGACCACCCCCAGCAACACAGGAATATTTTAATCACTGCTTAATAACTTAATAAAAAAAAGGGGGGCTGCTGGCTCCATCATATAAGGAAGACCTGTTTAGAATAGCTGCCCTGGTGATTGTGGACACAGCGACTGGTCGCCTGTTTGCAACACCGATGAATTCTGGAAGTGAGCGCTATATCCCCCCAGCCAGTGGTAAGAGCTGGGGCAGAAACTAGCAGGTGAGGGATTCCATAGCAGCACTTTTTCTACTCAGTGCCTTCCAGCAGAGCCCACACTCTGTCGTGCTGTCCAACATGGCAGCCACTAACCATGGTGGGCATTTACATTTTAATTAGTTATGAGTAAATTAAACTGAACAAAGGGTTCTCCAACACCGCTGGCCATATTTCAAGTGTTCCACAGCCACATGTGGCTAGTGGCCATCATTCATACAACAGAGAGCATTCTGTCACTGCCCAATGTTCCACACAGCACCCCAGAGCTAAAAGGGGCCAGTCGTTCCTCCTGTCTCATTCACACAGTCACCACACCCAGTCGGCATCAGATATCCAGGAGATACCTGAGTGTGCTCAGAGGCTAGTCCAGACTCGAGAGAGGCCAGTCCTAATTCCTTACAGTGTATGCACCCAGGCTGCCCCAAGTTGGCCGCTTCCTTCCCACCTGCATCAGTCACCTGACCTGGGACAGTCTGGAATCACCCTGCTTCCTCCAGCCCAGTCCTCCCTGCCCAGCCCTCCTCTTGTGATGGATGCAAAAACCAGGCCTGGATATAAAGAAACTATAAGAAACTTCTGTGAAAAGCTAGTGCCTGAGGAAAGGGTGTTCTCCCTCGCTTCTGTCAGCCCTTCTTCAGGAAACCTAATCAACCACTGGCTCCCACATTTTGGATTGTCAGTAACTCCCTCCAGGAATCTAACTACTCCTTTGAACTGTAAACAACCTTGTTGATTGAGATTTATTGAAGGTCTGCAGAAAAGTCAGTTCTTCTCCTTATTTCTCTCTGCTTCTGTAAACATGCTTCCACTAGAAACCCCACGCTGGACCTATTGGGTAGACTAGAAATTTATGGCACCAGACAGCTATAAATGTTATGAGAAACTGGGGATGGGGGCCCAAAATTTGCAGTCTGATTTTCTCTGGGTCCACAGGGGTAAAATAAAGTTTGAGTTCTCACATTCCCACAAATCTCCCAGTGGACTCTGCCCACAAAGCGAGGGTCACTCTGGGTGACAGGCCCTGCATGCAGTTCATGAAATTGGAGGGACCCTCTTGCACTCTGGTCTGCTGCACAGGATGACACACAGAGTACTCTGGGCCACACAGGTGGCAGTGGCACAGCAAAGAACCAAGGCCTGCTTGTTACCGATGAGGGACCTCTCCTCAACTTGCTGATAACAGCCTGCTCACGCAGCCTCTCCTCTGGGCACACGCTTCCTGGTATGTCTTCCTCTTCTCCTGAGGATGCCAGTCCTACTGGATCAGGCCCCCCAACCCATTTAACCTGTATCACCTCCTACACGCCCCATCATAGGTAGACTCATGGGATTAAGGCTTCGACAGACGAACAAGGGTGTTCTTTGAGTTTCAGGCTCTCTCAAGGCATGAAGAGTTAACATGGCCTGAAGAAGAAAGAGGCCTTCTATTTCTTCCTTAGAGCCAATTAATACAAGCCCAAGAGCACTGCTCCCCAACCTCTGAGTTCAAGAACCAGAACACCCTAAGAAGAGAGGTCATTCGTACCCCGTGTGAAAAGAAAGGGTCGCCCTGCAGATGTCTTTCTAAGCAATTATCTCTTGGTAAACAATAGAGGTAATAATTGTTTTTAACTGTTGTGTATTTATTGACTTAACAGTTGTCTTTGCCAAGCAGGATGTAATTTCCCAGTCTTTTTAATAGACAAGTCCAACACTGGAAATGTTAGCCAGTTCCAGGGTATACACCTTAAGCCACAGGCTCATGGCTCAGACCCAGAGGCACGCTCCACGACAGACGGTGGAGGCTGGCGATGTGCGGGACAGGGAGCACCGCCAGTCCCCTGCTTTCCTCTTCACCTCACGCTGCTCACAACAATCGTCTTTTTAAAAATCAAAAAAATTAAAAATGAAAGATAAACAGGCAGAACAAAGATCTCCCAGTAGCCTAATCCTTCTTTATTTCCACCCTTCTTCGGTTATGCCCTGGTAGAGTAACAGAACACTCCAACTGAACTCACCTTTCCATTAAGTAAATATGCATACACCACACCAGAGAGATACATGTCTTCAAAAATGAACTTACCGCTCCTCAGTTCCATCTCTGCTTGGAAACTTGGCCTGGCAGTGACTGGAAGGTCACAGCAGCAGCCCATGCTGGGTGCTCAGTGGGGGGACCTGGGTTCAGGTGTCCAAGCTCCTGTCTCCAGGAGGCACTGCACCAGGCCAGGTTCTTCCCTCCCTAGACCCATGACTCTTCTCAAGCCTTTAAGTCAAGGGTGCATGTCCACCTCACTTTATAGAACTGAGATCAAAACAGACAGGAACTTGATGGCCACAGGGCTGCCCTGGAGCACCACCCTGACCCATGGACGCCCAGAGAGGAGTTAGGGCTTTCTCAAAGAAGGGTGCCCTGGAGACAGCATATTCCCTCCTCCCAGCCCACGCACCTGGCCTGAAAGTGCTGGTCGTTCAAGACCATTCTCCTTAAGGTCCTCAGGCCTGCAAGTGAAGACAGACACCAGCTACAGAGCCCTACAGAGAGGCCAGGAGCGGGCACTGGCCAGAACCCTACAGAGAGGCGAGGAGCGGGCACTGGTGCTACAGCAGAGACAGCTGTACCAGGCAGGTAGCCAGAGGAGCCATGCAGAACTACAGGACAGACACCTGACACCACAGGACTTGCGTCACAGGCACTTGACAGACACCAGCTGGAGGGAGGAAGGGATGCCTTTCCAGAGAGCAACACCAACACCACAGCACCTCGAATTCCGCTCTGCCCCAGCCTCATCATAGGACAGAGACCACACGGCAGCACCTGTCCCACAACAGCCCTGTGCAACCCCTCATCCAGGAAGAAGCACTCGTCAAGGACCAGAGGCCATGGGATTGCTTCCCCTTGCCATTGGATCCCTGGGCTCCCTACACACGATCCACCCCAGAAGAGGCCCTCTACCACCACGGACCTCCCCACCATACAGCCCTCCACACGGTTTCTCGCCTTGACTCGGGTGTGTTGCTCAGGGAGGCCTCTCCTGTCCTCCCTTGGGGCTCCTGGACAGGCCAGCGCACTGGTACCTGCTCCCACACCTCCTGCATCCTTACTCTCTGAAGGGCACTTGTGTGTGGTCTAGGCACACCATCATCTCTCCCCTCAGACCAGCATGTGGGGAGCAGAGGCTCCTGTCCAGGGAGCTGTGCTGATCCCTGAGCACATACCTGGGGGCAACCAAGAATATGATGCACCGCCTGGAGTGCGGCCACATGCCTCACTGCACGGGGCCACCACTCCACGGGGCCACAGCAGCTCAGTCCATGGGCGCCACGGGGCCACAGCAGCACAGTCCATGGGGGCCACGGGGCCACAACCCCACAGGGCCACAGAGCCCCAACTCCACAGGGCCACAGCAGCACAGTCCATGGGTGCCACGGGGCCCCAACTCCACAGGGCCACTGCAGCACAGTCCACGGGGCCATGGAGCCCCAACTCCATGGGGCCACAGCAGCACAGTCCATGGGTGCCATGGAGCCCCAACCCCACGGGGCCACAGCAGCACAGTCCGTGGGGGCCATGGAGCCACAACCCCACAGAGCCACAGCAGCACCGTCCATGGGCGCCACGGGGCCACAGCAGCACAGTCCATGGGCGCCATGGAGCCACAGCTCCATAGCTCCATAGGACCAGAGCATCACAGGTCCACAGCTCCATAGGTCCACAGGGCCAAAGCACCACAGGTCCTTGGATCCAGTGCCACAGAGCCACAGATCTACAGGGCCACAGGTCTACAGTGACAGAAGGCCACATGCAGATAGCCAGGGCTCCCTTATATCCTTCCTCCATTGGCCCTCACACAACTAGACTCTCCCCATCTCACAATTATGCATGCAGTATCTCAGGCTAAAAAGCCAAAATTCAGTTCCTGGTTTCTGCCTGCTGCCACCCTAAGCATTCAGACGGGGGAAAAGTCCTAGAGTTCTACCATGGAAGCCACTAAGGATCTAGCTGCAGCTTACCTTTCCTGTGACTACTGCCCTAGACTCAGGCCACCATGCCGTAATCTCTGTCTCCTCACTAGCTTTTCTGGCTGTATTTCTCTCTCCCACCAACCCATTCCAGACATGGCCAATAGCAAGGTTCTACAGACATGCATGTTCCAAGTAGGAAAGGTTCCCACAGGTCCTCATCATACTTAAAATAGAAAACAGACTCTGACAAGTGGATGATAATACATAATGGGGGGTGGGGGAGCAGGTAAGGCAAGAATGGAGGAAGGATGGATTATGCAGAGGAAAATCAGGGGTGGGGAGGAAAGATAATACAATGAGACAAACATCATTACCCTATGTGCATGTGTGTACAGTGTGATTCTACTTCAGAGAAATGAGAGTTGTACCCCATTTGTGTATAATGAATCAAAAACAAAAACAAACACCAAAGACCTCCAGCTCAAGCCAGTCTCTGGTGTGACATAGCACCCCTGCCTTGGCCCACCTTGTCATCTGCTAGGGATGCTCCTCCTGTCACTCAAGCTGTCTGCCCAGGTCTTCTCTAAAAACCAGGCTACAATCAATACCTGCAGGCCCTTCGTCTCCCACCCTTGTGAAGAGGAAGCAAATGGATAGGACAAAATGTGCCTTGCTCTGCAGCAGAGCCTCTAAGAGTGCTCAGTTTGGAGCCTGGGCTCAGGGAGAACAAGGCAGGCCCAGTCCTGCTCTCCAGAGGCATCACAATGGACAACTATATTAGAGTCAATCACGGGCCATAGAATTAAGAAGAGTAAACAGTCCAGCGCAACACACATGCACGAGCAATCGAGCCCCCGGTACACTCCCAAACAACAGGTGACCAGAGGAGGCGCATTTACACCAACACCTCCAGTGCAACACACATGCACCAGCCACTGAGCCCCTAATACACTCCCAAACAACAGGTGACCAGAGGAGACACACTTATGCCAACACTGTCAGATGAACCAGCCCTCTGACCCAAGGCTCCCAGGCACCCCAAGCAGTGGCTGGTGACCTCGACGACACAGGTGCCATCATGAGTTAGATACCCAGGTTTCTGTGGAACACTCCTAGAACGGTAAGCACGAGGAGCTGGTGGCCCTGGCCAAGGGAGAAGGAGGCAGGCAGGTTGAACAAGAAGCTGTGGGCAGCTCTAAGAGAGTTTCAGCCAGACCCTATGTCATAGCAGGACTCCCAGGGGCCAGTCTGTGGATGTATGGACCCAGAGGGTGGCAGCAGACCATGTCCTTGGGGCCCAGTTCCACACAGCAGGACCCTCCAGCTGGGCCTGGCCTCCAGCAAGAGGACACAGGCAACACACTCACCTCCTCCTACCTTCTTCCTGGGGGTCAGCGCAACAAAGACCACAGCCTGGTTCACTGCATCCCTGAGCAGCCTTACTGATTGAAAAATGGTTATAAAAAAAGAAGTATCCAAACCAATTCCAGAGCATCTTGCTTAGAAACAGAACCCCACCTCATGAAGTTTTCACTCCTTAACGAATTCAGTGAACCCTCTTAAGAATACCTAAAATGTGCCAGGTGCTAAGGATGTAAAAATGAACAGATCAGGTTGGGAGTGAACCTCAGTGGTAGAGCACACGCTTAGCATGTATGAGACCCTGGGTTCCACGCCCAACACTGCAAAAAAAAAAAGCAGTAGAATGCTTCTCTAGCACATGTGAGGCACTGGGTTTGATTCTCAGTACCACATAAAAATAAATAAATGAAATAAAAGTTCATCAACAACTAAACACATTTTTTTAAAAAAAAAACTTAAATTATGGTATTGAAAGTGCTATTTTAAATTGAGGCTTGACTGACAAAAATTTGTATGTAATGTTTGGGTTTTTTTTTTTTTTTTAATACGATGTTTTAGTTGTAGGTGGACACAATACCTTTATTTTTTTATTTATATGTGGTGCTGAGGATCAAACCCAGGGCCTTACACATGCTAGGTGAGCGCGCTACCACTGAGCCACAGCCTCAGCCCAGGTTTTGGTTTTTGGTGTTTTGGGGTCTTTCTTTTGTTTGTTTGTTCTTTTGGTACTTGGGATTGAACCCAGGGGCACTTAACCACTGAGCCACATCCCCAGTCCTTATTCGTATTTTCTTTAGAGACAGGGTGTCGCTGAGTTGCTTAGGGCCTTGATAAGTTGCTGAGGCGGGCTTTGAATTCTCAATCCTCCTACCTGCTCCCCAGAACTGGGGTTATAGGCATGCACCACTACACCTGGCTTGATGTTCACCTCTTGAAAAGCTTGAAGGAAAATATGCATCCATGAAACTTGCAGTTAGATCTGGACTGTCTCCCCAAAACTGGGCATGCTGAGGGCATGTCCACATCACAGGAAACTCAGAGGTGGGCTAGGGCAGGCAATGGTGGCTCAGGATGGCTCCGACTGCACCAGCAGTGTGGACGAGGGTTCATCCACTCAGTGGATTAATGATTGGTATTTACTGGGAAGTGGTGAAAACTGCAGGCAGGTGGGGCATGGCTGGAGGGGTGTGGTCTTAGGGACAGCACCTGGCCTGGGCCCTTCCCCACATCCCTCTTCCTGGTTGCTGCCAGCTGACAATTTTCCTCTGCTACTCCCTTTAGCCATGATGTGTCTGTCTCGGGGCCAGCTGACCATGGACCAAATCTCTAAAATCTGGAGTCAAAATAATCCTTCCTTCCTCTAAGTTGTTCTTGTGGGGTCTTTTAGTCACAGCAATGAAAAGCCACTACACTATAATCATAAATAATGCCATAAACATGACAATCTCCTCCACAAGTCTGCTCCCTCCCTTTCTGTTTTGAGATAAGAACACTGAACACAGAATCTACTTTCTTAACAGATGGATATGTACTGTTAACTACATATCCATGCAGTACCGTAGATCTCCAGGAGTTACTTATCTTGCTGTGACCTGCACCTCCCAGATTCTTCCTGCCCAGCTCTGGGCCACCCCCACACTTACCTCTCTGCTTCTATGAATGTGACTATTTTGGACTCCTCATACAAGCAGAATCATGTACTATTTGACCTGCTACTGAATTTTTTTTTTTCCCCCTATTGGTGACTGAACCCAGGGCTTCATATGTTCTAAGCAAGTGCTCTACTACTGAGTTACATTTCCTGGCCTTTTAAAAATTTTAATTTGTGACAGGGTCTGACTAAGTTGCCCAGGCTGGCCTCAATCTTGCAATCCTCCTGCCTTGGCTTCCCACTATCTGGGATGACAGGCATGCCCCCCACTGTACCTGGCTGTCACTGAAATTCTTTAAGAAACTTATAAGTCAAAATTCTGTAAAGAGACATTTCACTCAGATGAGTAATCATGAAAAGAAAAAAATGCTGAAAGTAATATTCCTGAATCATAATCAGTTAGCCAATGCATATAATCTTTATAAATTCAAAGACCTAAAACACTTGATTGTTCTTATACATACAGACAGAAATCTTACATGTATCAGGTAACAACATAAATCCATGATCACATCTAATAAAAGTTGCATAGCTAGCAGCTCTCCAACAATGCTCTGGACTCAGGGTCCCTTCACATTCTTAAAAATCAAGCTTTTGTTTACATGGCTATCAATGTTCACGAGATTAAATTTTAAACAGGAATTTTTAAGATATTTAGTTCATTTAAACTTTTTAAATGAACCCACTATGTTAACATAAATATTACTGTTAATAAAAAAACAGATTTATAGAAACTTCCAAAGAGAGAGGCATTATTCACAGCTTTTGGTCTTTAGGGCTTGGCCTCCTGGAGACAGTTGGACACGCCTGTGCTGGCACTCAAGCTACTGCAGAGCACAGTTCTGTGGAAACGTGGGCACAGCGCCCATCACTGATCAGTTGAAAAGGGAAGGGGCAGGCAGCCTCTTCAGTGCTGTAGCTGGGATCTCTGAAGCAGTACCCAAACCAGCCCCACTACATTTCTTTCCTTTGTTTGGCAGCGGGGGGGGGGGTGGGGGGGGTGGATACTGGGGATTGAACTCAGGGGCACTCAACCACTGAGCCACATCCCCAGCCCTATTTTGTATTTTATTTAAAGACAGGGTCTCAGTGAGTTATTTAGCACCTCGCTTTTGATGAAACTGGCTGGGAACTTGCAATCCTCCTGCTTCAGCCTCCCCAGCTGCTGGTATTACAGGCATGCACCACTGCACCGTCCGGCCCCACTACATTTCTTGAAGAATAGCTGCAGTGCAAACTCTAAAGCCCACCCATGAACTTTTCACACTGTGACATTAAACCTGTTGTATGCCTTTGAACAGATCTGTATGTGATTTTGTAAGTGGTGTGACAAACATTTGGAGAATAGGGTTCACAGAATTGTGCAGGTCTTCCAAATGTTGAAACACTCTACCACACAATATCAAAAACCTAAGCATTGGTTAACATTGCCAAAAAAAGTCTTCAAGGGCTGGGGTTGTGGCTCAGTGGTCGGGTGCTTGCCTGGCAAATGTGAAGAACTAGGTTCAATTCTCAGCACCACATATAAATAAATGAATAAAATAAAGGTCTATCGACATCTAAAAAAAATGTAAAAAAGTCTTTGAGTACTAGGAATACCTCAATATAGTAGACAATTTTCGAATTTTAAATTTTTGCTCATAGAGCACAATTATTGGTCAAAATGTCAGTTATTTCCCCTCATTACTTTTCCAGACACTATCTACCAAATGTGCAAGTCTAAGTAACTAGTTTGTCTGCCATCCACTCATCCAAGTGCAAACAGCATTTCACAAGAGCAGCTGTACACATACCAGCTTCAGGTCCGACTACACAGCTGCAGATCCTGGCAGGCAGGTGTTCTGCAGAAGCATACCCACACGATGCCCTTAACACAGACTGCTGAAAAGACAACATTTGCAGGTAGAGACTTTTGAAAATTCATCTTTATTGCTTTATCATTGCAGGGTTATGTGAAAGTGGCAGTTTGACTGCAAGCAGGGCAGTGGTGGTTAGTACTGTTGGGGGCCCCGGCCTCAACTCCTGCTTAGCACAGCAGCTTTCCCCAGCATGGGCTTGGGACCATCAGCACACATCAACAACGGAGGAACAGAACTGCCATCTCAGCATTATTATGAAAGAAGCTTTTCCTCACATGTCCCCAGGCAGGGTCTTAGGAACCCTGAGGTCTGTGATCCATGGTTTGGGAACATGGTCAGATCACACTTGGAGGGGGAACACAGGGAGTAGACACCAGAGGTGACATCAGGAAAGGCCAGGGTCAAAGGCGACTCCTCTATCCTTCACTCCTCTGCGTCCTCCCTTTGCTGTCACAAAAGTGCACTGCTTTAACACACACTGTATGGAGCCTGAAGGCCCATCAAAAAACCAGAGTCAAAACTGGCCTTTGGAACGGAACATGGTCTCGCACCAGAGGTACTCCACAATCACTGAATCAACGCGTGTGTTGAGACGAAAACACAGAAACAAGGAGAACTCCAAAAGGGCAGACAAGTGCAACAGGAGTTCTAAGAAAGTACTCACATAGAAATGGACAGGGAAGGCTCAAAACAGAGCATCTAGGCTGGGTTTCCACAGATGAACAGAACTCAGACATGAGAAGATTTACATTCCACAAGTATTTAGAATCACAACAAATGCTTGTTGACATGAAGACAATTTTAGACAGTCATTTTGGAAACTAAGAACTATATGACATATTTTAAAAATTAAAGAGAAAAGTACTTGGTGAAAGAAGTCCTTCCCGGTAATGCACAAACTCAGCTTTTCAACCCCTGCATTATGAACGCAAGAAAACAAGGAACAGACCAAAGGAATAGATCTGTTAACCAGATAAAAATGAGCAGGCAAAGGTAGCCTACTGTGTGGGATTTCCTCTCTAACTCATTGCAGGCCACTCAAACAAAGAACAAATGTTACACCATTGTCTGTGTTTTTAAAGCAGTTCAGCAGCATTGCCTTCTAGATACCATATAGCACTGGTTGCCAAAATCAGCTGTGAGGTGTGCCCAAGGCGATTTCCCACAATAATAGGTGAAGCACAAAGGCTTGGGAACCCTTTTTTAAAAATCACAGTTGTTCTCCTAGCAACCTCACTTTCATCCATGAACATTCTGATATGCCTTCGGAAGCCACAGGTATGAATCTGTGTGTATCCTGGAAGAAGAGTGGGCTCCATCCTTTATTCTCATGTTGAGGTGAAGGAGGTCCTAAATCAAGAAGGGCCAAATGGCCAAAAAACACAAAAACATGGCAGCAAGAAAATAGCTGTGCTTTATTCCCTCCTGGGGATCCATAACAGAAACTCAGTAAACCCAGCACAAAGACAGGTTTCCCGAGGCCCCACCCATGGCTGCTGCAGACGAGGATCCTGAGCACACTGGGACCAAGCCCTGCGCAACACACGAAGGAAGGTGGGGACGCTGCCCACTAGTCTCAGCCCTCCCAGGCAGGGCTTCGCAAGTGTCCAGGTACCACCTACCACCACTTCCATGGTAGCACTGCCTGTGCCCACTTCCCTCCCCATTAGTGACAACACTGAGTCCAAGCAAAGTCTCACTTAGACAGATGTTGGTGCTGTGGAGAAGTTACTCTCTTTGACATAACTTTCTACTGACCTAGAAATTTATCTTTCTACCCCTGAATATGGGAAGGGGGATGTCACAGGCCAGAAAGAGTCCCACTTCCTATAATCTCTGCTTAATCAAAATATAAAATTGACACTTGTTTTAGGACTATGATTCATTAGCAATAACTTCCTTTAATCTGTAAACAAAACACCACTCAGTTTCAACGTGCTTTCAAATGCACTGAGTAAATCTTTACAGAAACCCTAGAATGTCACTAAGGTGTTTACAGAGACCAAACCCAGGTTTAGAGATGTTATAATTCCATGGAGATTCTGAGACACTTAACAATCACCAGCCACTGCCGGGAGATGCCAAAAACCTGCCTAATTGCAGTCTGTATCTAGGCATCTCCAAGTCCAGCAGCGAGGCCCACTGTTTACATGACCAAAACACACTGTAGAAGCCAACAGTGAGGTATGGGAGCAGGGTCAAGCGTGGCTGTGCCAAGGAAGTACTGACCTATTTTGGCCAAAAGAAAGGTGTGAGGCCAGTCTAGGGTAGGGAAGAGGACCAGAGTTGCTGCTCTCCACCTCTCTCCCTGAACACCTGCTGGCCACCTTTCTGAGCTTCAGGCACCTTTCGGTTCCTCTCTGTGTTACAGTATTTTGCCCTTCTACTAGCCCATGCATCCCTGACCTATTCCAAAGCATGGGTATAAATGTGTTCAACAGATAAGAAACTTTACATAAAGAATACTTCTTTCACTGAAGTACTGGTGTGGCCACACAGGTTACAAAGTTTTGTGAGGAAATGAGGTGATTTAGTACCTGTCAACTCCTAACAAGCATTACAGCATCCATCCACAAAGAACTGAGGGACAATGAGCATATTGAGCAGAACTTAGGAGAGTCTGCAAAAGCACACTTACTTATCTAACAAGTAAGGTACTTGTCTGTGGTTTTCCTGGACAAGAAGCCTTAACAAATTCAGCACAGTAGGTCTTGTCAGACCATTCCTACTCTCAGACTTCCTAAGGGCATCTGATCACCAAGAATTCTCAAATCCACCCATTTCTTACTGCTCCTCCATTTTTTAAAATGTGCCTCATATCACAGAATTTTTAAGAATTTGAATGTTAAATTCAAAACAGTTGTCAAGTAGCTGTTTTATTATAACAAAGATAACATTATCTACCTCCTAAAATTGATAAGAAACACAAGTTGGTACATGCCATTGCCTATTTAATTTGATGTGGTTTTAAGAATTCACTACACTAGCCCCAGCAAAACATACTAATCTGAAATTCACAGTAAGAATAATAAGGAATCAATTATAAATTAATTGACTGGTGAAAAGAAATCTAGCAGAGGAAGGAGAACGGGAGAGGAGAGGGATAACAGGAAGGGAAAGGGGGGATCATGAACTGAAATCCATTTCCATGCATGTTTGAGTCTGTCAGGATGAACCTAACCACTATATATAATCATAAAGCCCTAACATAAGATAAAAAAGAATGAGATTATGTTAACAGTGGATTCTAAAAACTGAAAATGCACTTAAGTCTCAAAAGCAGAGTTAGATGTTCAGATGCTTTTCCTCCAGGGCTGCAAGGCATCCCTGACACTGGGAGAGCTCACTCTCGACAGGGAGTGAATGGGCCCTCAGGACGCAGGCCTTGGGGAGGCAGAAGATTCAAGTCCAGGTTTATTTGCAACAATTAGAGAACCATTTAATGGACTTTTTTCTTTTTTTAACTTTCAAAAGTTCCACGCAGGGGCTGCCCTCTAAGCGTCGTGTTCCGCATGTGTTAAGGTGCGCCAGCCTCTGTTCCGGGGGGAAGGCCGCCACCACCCCATCTCCCAGGTGAGGCGAACAAGACCAGAGGCAGGGCCTCGCGGTCGGGGTCTGCAGGGGCGGGCGCGGGGCCTGGGATCTGGGCTGGGCCGGGGTCTGCATCCGGGGCGGCCGCGGCCGCTCCCATCCGACACCCGGCGCTGCAGCTGGCTGCGGCCCCGCCCAGCCGACCCTGGAGGACCCAGACTCCGGTCCTGACGCGACCCCGCCGCAGGGTAGCCAGGTCCGCAGAAGGCGGCAAGGTCGCAGGTGAGGGCGGCGGGGTCGCGGGTGAGGGTCCCGGGTGAGGGCGGCGGGGTCGCGGGTGAAGGTCGCGGGTGGCGGGCGGGGCCGCCGGTCCCGGCTGCGGTCCCGGGGATCCCGGGGGCCCCGGCGCTCACCTTCCGACAGCTCCAGCTCCAGCTCCGCCAGGCTCTCGCGCACCTCGATAGGCAGCGGCGCCGCCTCCAGCGGGCACCCGCGGTCGGCCATGGCCAGCGGCGGGCGTACGGGCGGCCACGGCGCTCCCCGCGGCCTGCAGACCCGCAGCAGCCGCTGGCAGCCGGCGGCGGGCCGGGCGCGGCCCGAGCGGCTCCGCACAGGCGCGGGCACGAGCGCGGGCAGCTCCTCCGCGCCGCCGCCCCGCCCGGCCGCCGCGTCTAGCCGCCCAGTCCTGCCCCGGAGCGCGCCTGCGCGGAGGGACGGGCGTGTGCAGCGCGCGTGCGCAGGGGGTATCCGCCCGGCCTCCCGGCTCCGCCCAGCAACACGGAAGACTGGTTTCCATTGGGCCTGAGAGCTCCTCGGGCCGCCCGGGGCTCCCATTGGGCGAGACGGAGCCTCTCCCAGCGGGCCCCGCCCATGCGTGGGCGTGGCGGGCCGGGTCTTCGACTTGGGTGGAGAGGCTGGAGCCGGACGCCTGTGGTGCTTCCGGCCTGTGGCATTTGCGCTTTTCTGCGTCGGGATGCTCCGTCCGGGAGCGCCGGTGCGGTCGGTGCGTGGACTCCGCGCTCCACCCTGGCCGGTACTGTGGTGAGTCGTGGGCCGGTGAGCGTCGGCCGCGGGGACGCTGGCCTGCGCAGCGAAGGCCGGGCCGGGTGCTCTTTCGCAGCGGCTGCGCCTCGGGAAAACCTGGACCACTGAGCACCGAGCAGTCGCCAGCCGAGTCCGCTTGCAGACGAAGATATCTGCCCCGTGCGGCAGCGTGCCCTTTTCCTCTGGCAGTAAAAAGCCCAGGTAGCTCCGTGGCTGGGGGAAGCCAGGCCCTTGGCACGTGGTCGCGGACTTCTCGGTGGAGACCTTTACGCCTCCAACCTGCCGGCGGCTGGGGGGTCCACCTCGCTCGCCCCGCCTCACCGCCGTCCCTTCCCAGACGTTTAATTATGGTTGTCTCTCAGGGTGATTCAGGCCGAAATGTGAGGGGCAGCAGCCGCACTACACACCGGGCGGTTTAACGGTTTATGTGCAAGTTATGGAGGCTGGACTTCAGCCCAGCGTTGGGCAGCATTGGCTCCATCTGAAGGCTGGCAGTCTGTTCCTGCCTGCCCCGGCTCCTGGTGGCAGCCCCAAGTCTGGTGTGCTTTGGTCTCTGGCTGCATTGCCTCAGCCCCTGCCTTCACGTCCTCGTGGCGATCTGTGAGCCTCTCTGCCCGAGTTTCCCTTTTGTATAAAGACGTCAGCTGGACTTGATGTGGGTGTATCTGATGAGCTCAATGGGTCATCTGGGGCATCCACTGCCGAGGAAGGTCACATTCAGTGATACTGAGAGTTTTGACTTCAGCATTCTTTCTGGGGGACACAGTCCCACCCATCACAAGCTTTAAGCACTGGCGTGTTGAGAAGTTTTATGATAAAGGAAGCTAGACTGAAATCGGGTAGTTTACTGAAATATAAAGTGGTAATGGCCACCTCGGCATCCTGAAGAGTACTGCACGGTTTCTTTACATCATTAGGTTGATCAGCCAGATGAACAGGAGGGAAGATGCTGGAGACCCTGGTAATACTTAGCTGCTCCAGAGTTGGAGATGAACCCTGAGAAAATTCAGAGGCCTGCTACATCCTAATTTTCTTTTTAGGATCTAGGGGTTAGGAGTACTTTATAGTATCCCTTCTGAAGTAGAGAAATTACTGTTTCTCGTACCTCCTGCCATTGAGAATGCTAGACACTTGATGACTTTTGAGCTGGTTCTTGACTCAGGTTCTGAAAGGCAGCGTGCTCCACACCTCAGAATATTGCCCTGGCCCACTTATAGGAGAATGTGGAAGACTGTGAGTTTTGAAAACAGCCCAGCAAGGAAAGCCTCTGCGTTAGGTCCAGGCAAGGATGCAAGCAGATGCACATGATCTAGCAGGTATAGTATCTGTGGTTATCAGTGGTGGACAGTGAGGCAGTGTGGGGTTTCCAGGATGATCCAATGGGAGAGTAATAATGAAGGATCTTGAGACTCTGTCCTGCCACCTGGAGCACAGAACTATCTGCCTTTGCAGGGGATTTATACACATATACATGCTGGCTTTCTGATGGAGATTGAGCACCTGATAACAAGACACTAAGTGCCTGTGCAACCCAAACTTCTAATTACTCTCAGCAACACATAAGGTCAGCTGGACCCTGTAGCAATACCCATCAGATGGAAGCAGTACATTCTGGATTGAGCACAAGAACATACAGAGGTCGCTAAGCAAGCTGCAGAACAGGCACACCTGCCTGGCATCCAGTGCTATTGTATCTGAGACTATCACTTCATACACAAATGACCATTGGGGGGACCCTTACTGCCAGTTGATAGAGGAAGAAAAATCTTGAACTTGGTTAACTTGGTTCATAGATGATGGGTTGGCTCCGTTCAAAATGAAAACAATAATTACAGCCACACTCGGGGTAGCCTTGAGAAACGGTGGAAGGACCACACGTGTGCTCCTACTAGGCAGCATTTCAGACAGAGCCCCAAGGTGAGATGGGCAGCGCTGATGGATGGCCTGGGTATCTAGTTATGGAAAAGCAGTTTGAAGGTGGGGACCAAAATGTCTTCAGAGTCATGTGAATAGACATTGCAGTAGGTACTAAGTGTGATGGTCTTAGTATAAATGCTAATACCTACCACACAGCATCCATGAAAGATCATCTATACAACCAAGTGGACAGAATGATGCAAACAGCTAACAGTGGAGAGCATCTCCCATAACAGCTAAGCTGTTCGTGACATGATGGCACAAGGACAAAGCCGCCAAAGTCGTGTGGACTTGGACATCATTCAAGAGCCTAAATTCATTGGTTCTCTGATCAAAGCTGACCTAACCCCTAGTTGCCACTGAATGTCTAACCTGTCAGCAAAAGAGACCCTGCTGAGCTTGCAATGTGGCCCCTTAAGTCAGAAATGCAACCAGTTTAGTCAGCGTTGGAACTCTTCCACTGGCACATTTCCCATGAAAAAGCCAGCAGTTCATTTTCACAAGAGACTCACTTCAGATATAGATTTGACTTTTCTGCCCACAAATGTCACCCACAAGTGTGTGTTCCATCGACATAGGTCCCCACCCTAATGTTCCAGATGGATCCATTGTATGGCCACAGAAGTGGAGTTGCTGTGGGATCCACCACCCGATGGAGTGCCTGGACAGCAAGTTAAAGGCACAGCTGAATCTAGTTGGGGGTACTCTGAAGACTGAATGCCATTTGCTAAGATGCATTAAATGCAAGACCTTTATCTGGTGCTCTGTATCCACACAGAGAGATACAGGCATCTGGAAACCAAGAGGCAGGAACAGAAGCAGCCCCACTTACCATCATTCCCAGTCACCACTGGGGAACCTCATGGTTCCTGTCCTCCCACATTGAGATTCTGCAGGGTCACAGGTCACACTGCCAGTCAGCCAAGGGTTCTTCTCTTTTTTTCTTTTCAAATTTCTCTTTGTATTGTTTGTTGTTATTTATTTAAAATTTGGATTTTCATTTCCCAGAAGAAAGAGAGGTTTGATCTCATGGGAAGAATCTCTGGGAGTCATTCCTTCTGTTTTTTTCCTTGAAGATCCTTTAGAGATCTTCCACTGTGAGACAGATTTGTCCTACTGCAGGTTTGACAGCCATCCAGGAGAAAAATGTTCCAATTTTCCAAACCACATACATTCATGCCACCATCGTTTGAAGAAGGAAGGAAAGCCAAATGTCCTTTTCTTCCCCATCCTAGGTAGTTATCTGTCCCTGAGTACATACTCACCAAAGGAGTAAAGTAACCCAGGCTTTGGGGATGGCACCAAAGATCTCGGAAAGGACTGTTTCCTGATTAAGTGAATTACAATGCCAGAGAGCAGGAGGAATGTGTTTTGAAGAGTCACCTCTTTAAAAGCCCCCTGTTCCTACTGATGGGCAGAATCCCAGCCTCTGGGACAGGAGTTCCCTGTGTTTCTCCTTTGCTAGCAAAGCAATAAACCTTTTTCCTTTTTCTCAAAACCATGTCCACATTATTGGATTGCCATGGGGGACAAGAACTGAGCTTTTAGCAAGAGGAAAAAACCAAGGCAGTGGGTGGAGCAGGTAGGAAGGGTTGGGAAGGGGAGAAAGAAAAGGTGAAAGAGCCTAACAGTTCCTCTGCTCAACTCAAACAGAAGTTGTGAAAAGGCAGAGCGAGCCCATCCAAGCAGGGTTGCTGGGGCCTGTGCTGCAACACTCCTGACCGGCTCTCTGAGGAGCATGGAGGATGTAAGAAGTGGAGCTCATACAGGCACACGCTGGGACCTTGAAATCTCCACACCACTGCACTGCTCAGCTTTGGGCTGTCACTGGAAGAGATGCTCACTACTGCCACACCAGGAGACTGGGAAAATCCCCCCCGCAAGCCTCTGGGGTCATCACCCACTGAGTCTAGCAGCAGAAGTGAATGGTGTGAAGCAGCAGCAGCCACAGTGATAGCAGTGGTGGCCCCAGAGACTGCACCTTGGACTCCAGCAGGGAGATGCCGGTCTCCACCAGTCTCTGGCCTTACCCCTATCTGATTTCAGCAGTGGCTGTGATAAGCACAAGCGGCCCCATCCCCACTACGGAACTGCCAGGGCCAGCAGTCCTGGCTAGCTGCAGAAACAGCCCTTGTCCAAGAAAGAATACAGAAAACACCCTTTGTGGGGGGATCTGGACCTTCCTAATTTGTCTCAGGCCAGATAGGACACTCACCAAGAACATATCAAGTGCCCCACTGGGCTGCAGACTGAATGAGTTCTGGGAACTCTGGAGTTCTTGCATCTAGGGACCAACAGGTGAAAATAAAGAAAAAGATGGAGCCACTGTCTTGGCAGTAGAGGTGGAGTTGTCAAGTTAATGATGCAGTGGGGAAGGAAGTGTGTGGTGGTCCTCAGTGGTGCCTCTCAGTAGTCTTTTACTCAACTATGATTAAGAAGCTAGGAGCCAGGCACAACGACTCGTTAGGATGAGACAGGAGAGTCTCAAGTCTGAGGCAAACCTAGGCAACTTAGTGACAGCCTCAAAATAAAGGGCTGGCAGTCAAGCTCAGCAGTAGAGCACCCTTGGGTTAAGTCCCCAGTGCTACGAAAAAGAAACTCGGAGATCCAGCTTGCAAATTTAGCATAATACATGAGCTGCTGGTTTAAGGCACACCCATGAGACATCAACTGAAACTTGTGGAACAGGATTTCCTAGCAGATGTTGAAAGACAGCCATCAGCAGGCCACTCTACCCTTCTGCCAGAGCAGTTGCTTCTGGGCAGGGCAGGGGGAGGTGTAAATATCAGGACAGTGAATCCAGAATGAGCTCATTTCTGTGCTTTGGTCACTTCAAAATACGCCTGCTACTAAGAAGCAATGTGTGCAAAACTACACCACTGGACATGGTATTCTCTGATGCAGGCATGACAGTGTTGGCAGACTGAGGACAGAACGCTCACCGCCAGTGCTGTGGTGTGTCAGGTAGGCTGTCTTCTCCTGCAGCAGGCCTGTCCTCTGGGCTATATTAGGGTCAAGTCATGAGTCCAGAAGCCAAGGAGATGTTGGTGGGTTTTGAGGATCAGCATCTCTGAGAGGCACCTGCACCAGGTGCAATCAGGAGGTTCATATTCTGGCTCCCTTATCACTTTTTGCTCAAGAACAATTGGTAAAGCCCATCAGTTCACTGCAGCTGGCATGTTCACCGGTTCAGACGTCACCATTTTGGTTCATGACATCAGAGAGATCACAATAATTGGTCCTAGTGAGCAGAAAGGAAGCATCCTAGATGCCTTAGTAAGACTTGTGCTAGATGGAGGGAGAATTCCATGGAAGTTTGGGCCTTGCCCTTGTGGCAGTTTCTGAAGGCTGGGTGGTCTGGAATGTCACAGTGTCCCTTGTAATGTGAAAGATGGCTTACACTATCTACAGTGAAGAGAGGCACAAGGCTTTGTGGGTTTGGGATTCAATGTATACCACATGTGGGTATCCTGCAAGTCTGACCTTTGCAATTCAGGACACCTGGATGGTGCTTCCGGTAAAGTCCCATAGCACAGGGCCCCTGGGTTCTGAAGTAAAAATTGGTGGCTAATTCATCATTTTGCATTTGAAAAGTAACATCTGAGTCATCCTGGGACCTGGCAGAAAACACACCTGCCCGTGGGATACAACCAACATGCAACTGAGACGGCCCATTCTGCCACTGTGCCGTCATGCCAGACGCGCAGCAGTGCACCATCTTCCAGGAAGTGCTGTCTACATGTTACATACCTACACGTGCGTGTAGTCTCTGGCCCTGGTTCCTGGAGTAAGAGGCTATCTTTTACTGTGATCCAGGAGTTCAATCACGGAGCCAGTGATCTCCTCAGGCATGGCTACATAGTGGAGCCATGGTAAAACTCCTCACCAGCAAGCTCCCTGTGTGGGGAGGGTGAAGCCTGCTCCAGTGCTGTGCGTCTCCCACCTGGCTGTCCCTGATTAATAAGTGTACGACCTGTGTAATAAGTGGACAGTCCCACATTCAGCACTTTCCTGAGTCATTCCAGCAAACTACCAAGCAGAAGGCAGGGTCGGGAGGCACACATTTGTAGTTGGCTGTAGAATCCTGAGTAGCCTGGGGACCCCATGCCTCCTGTCTCAAGTGGAGGCAGGCAGCTTGTGGGGTGATGTCAGAATTGAACTGAGAGACATCTAATTGGTGTGAATGGCATGAGCAAATGCAATTAGGAGACAAGGCTCACACAGGCCAGGTAGCACGGGTGCCGCAGGTGCTTCAGTGTGTTGTCCCCATATTTCCCCACTGCTGTTCCAGACATGGACTAGCCTGTCCTCCCAAAACTCATCTGTAGACTTCAAATTCCTTTGCTTCTTATCAGAAGACTCTTCTCACAGTGTCGCAATGGGTTTCTGAGTAAGGACTGTCCCATCTTGCCACAAACTCCCATCACTAGCAGCAGCTTGTCTAGTGGTGGAAAGACTGGATGAAGACAGTCACTGCCACTGTGGGGATGTGCACTAAGTTCCCACAGCTAGACCAAGTCAGCTGAGCCCACCGGCAAAGACAGGAAAGGGAGCCCTGGCCCGGTTCTTGCTTTCCATCCCATGACCCTACTCTGGGAGGGCTGCTCCAACTAGATGTGACCAGGTCCTGTTGAACCAGCAGCTGATCACAGCAACCCAGGAGGCTGATGCAATCAGCAGTCTGCAACCTAGGCCTCACCAGCACCTGGTGGTACTTGTGCTTGTTTCAATCTAGGGGAAGGCATAGGTCACCCAGCCAGCCACAGTGCTAGCTGGGGACAGAGAAAGGAAGTCAGTGACAGCAAGGGCGTGACTTGTTGTGCCTCTTCAACATGTGGATCAGGCACACCCCCATTTCACTTGCCCTTTTTTTTTTGAGTGCTGGGGATTGAACCCAGAGGTGCTTCCCAGCCTGGCCTTGAACCTGCAATCCTCCTGCCTGTCTCCAGAGTCGTGGGTGGGAAGACAGGCGTGTGCCATGCCCAGGTCCCCTCCCACCTCATACAAGGGGCTGTGGTGCATCGACACACAAGCCAGCTCGCAGGCATCAAGCCACAGGGCCTGGCGGGAGTCTGCATTGGAGCCTGGATGCCTCACAGGCCTGGCGTCAGGGAGGTGTGTCAGGTGACACTGGTGGCTGGACATGAGTGGAAAGGTGAGAACAAGTATCCCAGGGTGGACTGTGCTAAGCATCTGCCTGTGTGGTCCACCTGAGCTCTGCATGGGTGCTGAACTCTGCAAGGCACCTGGCCCAGGCTCCCTGCCCTGGCTGTGGTAGCGGGGAGGGGTGGGAGGGGCAGGAGGGGCAAGATGGGCACTTTTGCCTTTCACTCTGACATCTCCTGTCTCCTTGGGAGGGTCCTATCCTAGAGCCCCAGGTGACAGCTTCCAGCTGCTGTGCATCTCCAGCTGCCTCACCTTGCTGGTTCAGACCCCACCTCTTCCATCATCAGCAGCCCATCCTTGGATCCAACCCCTCTGAAAGCCTAGAGTGGTCTGTTTCCCACCCTGGACTCTTGACGGACACAGTACTGTGTGTCTGGAAAAGGCACTCCTGGGCCACACTTTACTTGACCATAATGCATTTTTTCAATCTTTCATTATAGACATTTTTAAACAATGACCATGTACCCACTAGTTATTTACTATTTTTAAAAGCATTTTGCCATGTTCACTAAACCCATACACACTGATAGCCTTATAAACCCAGGTGAAGGTGCTGGCTGTCCAGTGTAGGTGTGGTAGCGTGGCGGAGAAGGGAACGAGGACTGGTGGGAGGAGTCGCACAGAGGACAGTGACCTGAGCTCACCCAGGCATCTGGCTTTCCAGAGTCTGACCTAAGTCCAGGTTTTATTCGTTCACTTTTGCCAATGAGAAGCACACACCGGGTGAACCAGGTGAACCAGCACCAGGCTGCTCACCACAGAACAGTGCCTACACTTCGTTCCTTCCCGCCTGCGTGCGTTTAAAACTTTAACACGTTCCCATCTGTACATGTTAGGAAATAAACAGCTGGAAGCCGCCCACTTCCCTCCAGAGGCGCCACGGCAGCTCTGCTGACAGGCCCCAGGGCAGTCATGTGGCTGCGGGCCCAGGAGCAGAAGCACACCGAGATGGGCTGAACTGCTCAGTGTGGCTTTGCCGCAGTGCCTCGCGGAGGGACTTGGTGGCACTTGGGGCTGGCATCAGAGGCACGTGAGGAGTGCCCAAGTCACATGCGCTTTCCTTAGGAAAAGACATCTTTCCGCAAATAGAAAGGTCACAGGTTAAAAGCCACAGGACTTTATTCACTGCTTGATCTTCTGGCGGCAGGATTTCTTTGAAGTAGAATCTAAAGACAAGTAAAAATAAGCTAGTAATTTGTTACAAAACTTCACACATCTTTTAAGAGTGATCTTACAATTTCCAAATACTGTTGCTGAATTCATCTCAATTCTGTTAAAAATGAAAGGTGGCTTAATTATGATGCTCAAGGAACTGAGGGCAGGGTGTGGCTCAGTGGTGGAGGGCCTGCCTGGCAATCGTCAGGCACTGGGTTCCATCCTCAGCACCCCATGAAATAAATAAATGAAACAAAGGTATTGTGTCCATCTACAACTAAAAACACATACAAATGTAATTTTTTAAGCACATATTAAAAAATAGAAAGGAACACTGGATAATCTCAATATAAGAGAAAGGACAAAAGGTCCAGGGGCCTAAGCCACACTGACCGGCACCCTGAGTGTCTCCTTGTCCACGCTGCACCCCAACTGAGTGTAAGCCTGAAGCCAACAAGGATTGAGTGGATACCAGCACTCCTGTCTACATCAGCTCACATTTCCAGGGTGAGTCATGCAATTTTTAACAAGCAATTCAACAACTGTCATTACCTGGTGGGGTGCCTCCTAGTCTCTGCTGGATCATTTCTAAATGGTGAATATATTCTGTCAAGGAATGTTCTGAATCTTGAGAGGCAGCCAGAACTCTTTCTAATTTTGAATTTGGGGACGGAGCAGATCTTCAAGCAAACCACCAATTGAGGAGAGAAAAGAAAAAAGGAAAGGTTGAACCCAACAGATGGCACCATGGTGAATGTGTACAAAGAAGACAGAGCCAGGCGCTGCAGACCAGGCTCCTGGGCAGTTGTCACCTCGGGCCATTTCACGTCCTTTCTTTACCACAGAGAGAACAGCAAGACTTTTTAAAAAAATGCTACATAGTGCTTTAAAAACTAATTCTATACTGCTTCACAGTTAAGAGTCGAAACTGTCATGTTACTTCATTCACTAAACCATCAAATATGCATCTGTTTGCCAAACTGCATCCTTCATCCCACAGCCTGAGGGTGGCCCACCTGCCCTTCCTTAGGCAAAGCACAAGCTGTCCAGTCCCACCTGGCTGTCCTCATCCCAAGGCCATTTCCCTCTGCACCTGGCGAGTCCCCAGAACTCCTAGACAGAACTAGCCAGCCTTGCTCTGGGTTAGGCCAGTGCTGAGGAGCCACAGGCTGCAGGGAGGCAAGCAAGCTGAAGCACAACTGACCTCTCCTTCCGGCTCGGGGAGGCTGCTGCCCCAGGTCCAGAGCCTCGGGCAGGGTCCCTGGCAAGGTCAGAAGGCTGGTCCTGGGTTGGTGGGGTCACTCTGGTTTCTGATGGAGGCAGCTGCTGCCGTGGCACTCGGGGCCCTTCCACAGTTATTCGGCATCAAAAGAGGAAAAGAAAGGAACGCATTTGAGTAGGAGGCCCATCTGCCAGAGATTGATAAGCTTTTAAGAGTCTTCAGAGCAATTTCAACATTTTTTTTCAGTTGTTGATGGACCTTTATTTTATTCATTTATTTCCATGCGGTGTTGAGAATCAAACCCAGTGCCTCACACATGCTAGGCAAGGGCTCTACCACTGAGCCACGACCCAGCCCCAACTTCGACATTTTAAAAGACCTCAGATACCATGTTTTAGAAAGTCGTAGACACCTGAGTTTTGATCTCCTGTCGGGCTCTGACCCCAGCACTGGCATGGGCAACCCATGGCTGGAGAGCCTCAGAGGACTGTGGGTGAGACGGGTTGTGCTGCCTCTGCCAGCTCTGAGGAGTGGGCTCAGGAGGAAGGAGGACCAGGTGTGGTCCAGAGTGGGGACCAGACAGCCCAGTCCTCCAGACTGGGATAAAGGCCTAAAAGTGCCCTGCTTCCTGGTGACTGCCTGCCGTCAGAAAGCCAGCCCTGCACTCTGCAGGTGGCAGACAGCTTCAGAGAATGGCAGAGACCAGATCTGCCCGAGCCCCAGGTGAGCCCCAGGTGAGCAGCAGGATGGAGGCACGTAAGAGCCATTCCCCCCAAGGCTGGCTGCTGAGGAGTCAGCCTGTCTGGCACGTCCCTGTGCTGCGAAGCCACTCCAGGCACCATGTGCAAGCCTGACACTGCTGTTATCCTGCCTCTGGCAACTGGGCTGGATGAGCCCACAAGTTCCCACAGTGCCTTATATAATCCTGCTGAGAAGTGACCTCGCCCTGACCCAGGACAGGTGTGCACACCTGGGTGGGGGGCTCTGCCTTGTGGCGGGGCTCCTTTCCGATCTACCTCTTGCCATTTCTTAACCAGGAAACGTAGCCTACGAAGAAAGAGAAGGAACACTTTGAAAACGACAGCACAATGGGAAGGAAAGGGCAGCGGAAACCCTGCTGTGTCCGCACCATCAGGCTGGACCCGTGGCCACCCAGGCCGGCTGCCAGCTGGCTGTGCTGCACACAGTCCTCATGCCTTACCACACCATTGGGTCCACAGACCCCACCACAGCTCAGCTCCGCCCTTGGGGTCCAGGTCAAAACCACTAATGGCACCAGTGACCAGGAACAGAACCTTGCAGGCTTCATCCTGTCACTGACACCACCAGAGTCCCAGGGAGTCAGGCAGGCAGGGGACACGATGGTCAGGGAGAGGGCACAGTCCCAAGTCGGCGCTCCAGACAAGACCCTCCAAGGTCCCTCCACGGCAGCCCCCAGGGGCAGAGGGCCCTGGGCCTGCAGGCAGCCTCAGAGTCTGTTCATCGTCCTCCACCCAGCACTCTCCAAAACACTTCCTGGAGCAGGGCATTCTCCCCGCACCTCAGGTCTGGGCTGGAGAAGGCCTGCGCACAACCCCCAGGGGCTCTCCTTCCCTTGCTCCTGCTGGCTGCCAAGCCCACTCTCTGTAGCACCCCAGATGGGCACCTCCATAGAAATCAGGGAGCTTAGAAATTCAGCAATATTTAAATTTAAAAAATGAAATTAACTTTTGCCACGGTTTAACTTTGACTAAAGTTTCCAACAGCACTAGAGACCCATGTTCCTGCTGCAGAAATAAGCCCAGCACGAATGGCAGGGAGGGTGAAGAACGCCTTCCCAGACAGACAGGGTAACCATGCTGGAGGCAAAGCCCGGGCTGCCAGGGTGGGTAGGGGCCTGAAGTGGCCACCAACTTGGTGAGGGACAGGTCTCTGTGCACCCAGCTGCTGGTCTGTGATTCAAGTTTGACTGAAAGAGAAGCAGCACAAGCCTACAAGGTGAGAGGCGGTTTCTGATGTGGCTGTGTGTGCCTGCCGGCAGGAGAACCCATGTGAAGCCATGGCAGGGCGGGAAGCTCCTGGCAGCCCAGACGCCCCCTTTGGGCCTCCAGTCACACACACCACCACCTCCTGAAGACAGGCTTCTTGTGGCCTGAAGGCCTCAGGACGGCTCCTCTTAGGAGAGAACACTGCCCCCACACTCAGAGCACAGGCAGGCGGGGACCCAGGGGCACTCACCTGAGAACCGCGATGACCACCCGGACAGCAGTACGGAACCTGGTGAAAGGACGGGACGAGGCTCCCTTCTTCTCTGCTTTGGAAGGGAACACCCCCAGGTGAGCAATCATGGAGAGGGTCTCCTGCTCAGAATCCTGGAACCCGCCAATCAACAGTAAGAGATACTTCTTCTGATAAATCAGAGCTTTTCTGAAGCTCTCAGCTCTCAAGTAATGCAGGTACAACTTCTCCATCTAGAGGAAGAAAACAGACTTGTTCACGAGCAGCAGACAGCCTGCTGACGCACCCCGCAGCGCATCTGTGGCTCGTCACGGGACCAGACTGGTCTCCCTCAGCACTGCCCAGAGGTCAGTCCTGCACACCCTGGGTTGCTACCCCAACCTCTGTCTACCGAAGTCTAGACACCTCCCTTCACAGCACTGACAGCTAAGCCCCCGAGAAAGACCCTTGAACCCCCACCTGAGGAAGGGGCAAACTGGGCAGGAGTGGGGTTTCACCATGGGTCACAGACAAGAGGGGTGGGGGCAACTGTGTGGAAACAGGAAGCTGCACACAGCTCTGTGCCCACACCCTGACAAGCAGCTTTTCCTCAGAGCTGACCCACAGCTGGGGACTTTCTTTGTAGTGACCTGACCACTAGGCCAGCAAGCCTCTTCCCTGTAAGGGTGTGTACTTGGTCAACTTGCCAGCAGCCCAGCAGACAAGACCTGCACGTTGTGACCCTGCATTTGTCTGCAACTGACCAATGCATGAAAAAAAAAGTGCCGCAACACCCTGTGCCCAGCAGCCCCAGAGGCCTGGTCTTACTCTGTGCCCAGCACCCCCAGAGGCCTGGTCTTACTCTGTGCCCAGCACCCCCAGAGGCCTGGTCTTTCTCTGTGCCCAGCAGCCCCGCACCCTGCGGCTCCACCTTACTTTGACATGGGAGGTGTCTGCCTCCTCGCTTGCAGCCAGCGCGGGCCGACCCGAGCCTGAGCTTCGAGGAGCTGTCCTCTCCTGCTTCCAGGCAGACCTGCCGGACCTCTGCAATGAACCACACCCAGACCATCCACAAAGCTGTTCTTGTTTATTTCTGCAGTACTGGGGATCGAATCCAGGGTGCTCTGGCCCTGAGCTACGTCCCCACCCTTTTTCTGTTTTTGTGTTTGAGGTAGGGGCTCCCTAAGTTACTGTGGTTGGAGGTGTTCTTCAGTAAGAACCCGTGAGCAGGGTGACTAAGAGCAGACTGAGGCAGGGGCCAGGGTCTCTCCCCAGGACTTCTTCAGGGGAGGCCCATCAGGGACGGGCAGGAGCTGTGCATGTGTGTCCCTGAGGCGAGGACCCCGTCGAGGCTGCGCTAACCGTGGATGGCATGCCATGGGGCGTCCCTACTGGTCTCAGGCATCCTGCGGTGGCTTCCTACAGATAACACTCATGGGTCATTGTTAATCTCTATTTACTGGTGTATACCACTGCACAAAAGGGACACTTCAGTAACAACAAAACAGTATTTCCCAGGTATGGTGGCACATGCCTATAATCCCAACTCCTGGGGTGGAGAGGCAGGCGGGTAGAGGCTGAGGCAGGAAGATCACAAGTTTGAGCCCAGCTTGCATAAACCTTGTGAAACCCAATTTCAAAATATAAAAATAAGTTAAAAGGGCTGAGAATGTAGCTCAGTGGTAGAGCACCACTGAGTTTATTTAAAAAAAAAAAAAAAATGTAGAAATACCCCAAAGTTCAGAACTGTAAGTCTTAAATGCCTTCATGTTCTCTGCTTCTAGACATGCAGTCTGCTGGCAAATGCTAATGCACAGCCCTCTACTAGCACCATCAAATCACACACAGAAAGTTCTGTGTGGCAAGAGCACCTCAGGTTGAGGGTAGGCCTCCACCATGTGCAGTGGGTCCCCAAGGAGCATACACTTGGAGGATGGTTCCGTGGGGGGGGGGGGGGGGGGGGGGGGGGGGGGACGACAAAGGGGCTCCAAGGACCCTTGCCAGTGACCTGCCCCTAGGCCACAGCATGTGGACAGGGGCCTGTACCACAGCTGGGAACAGGACTTCTGCATGCACTGTAGGTGCCAATGCTCAGCTGCAGGGGGAGGTTAGAGGACACAGTGCCAGTGAGCCTAAGGTGGAAGGGAAGACTGACTTGTGGGAGCGTCTGGGAAGAGCTACTCTGGCAATGCACACCATCCTGGAGGCAGAGAAGGACCAGGTCTCTACCAACTCACCCCAGCCCTACTGTCCCCCAAGCTGGGGTGCAGCCCACACAGCCTGATGGGAAACTCCTGCAGCCCTTGCCAACATCTCACATCATCGGATGCTGATGGGGAGTGTCCACGCGGGACACAAGAGAACACAGCAGACTTGACAAACAGAACCAAAAAGAGAACAGTCGCCTCCACCACGCCACAGCAGACAGCAGCAGGAGGAGCTGCCATGCCACCAAAGATGGGACGCGCCTGCCACTGGCTGCACAAGGAACTGCTGGGATCTTGCCAGGGCCACTAGCACCTGAGCTGCCAGCAACCAGTGACGCTCACCAAGAAAGGACAAGGTCTCAGGCCTGAAAGGAGCTAACGATACTCAAAGTGTGTTCCCCGACAACAGTGCACTTAAACCAGAGAGCAAGAGGAAAACAGCCTACCCGTCATCTTCCACCTGTCTGAAAATTAAACGTCCAAGTCAGTAATCCAGTGGTGAAAAGAAAACCCCAGAAGAAAGGAAGTGTTTTGAACTAAATTAAAAAGAAAACAGTGCACATCAGAAGCTGTGACGTCATCTACAGTGTTCAGCATCAAATGACGACACATGAAAGTGTCAGTTGACACACCTGCTTCCACCTGGCCAGACAGCGGCCAGCAAGCCATGCCCAGAGCAAGCCGCTGAAGGCAACTCGGGGACGGGAAAACAGAACCTGTTCTCAGGCGAGCTTCTTGAACAGCCAGGCACGCTGGCTGGAGCCCCTGAGATGGAGGCCATCCTGCACCACGCCGACCGTCTCAGCAGACAGTAAATAGGGCTGGGTGCAGCACGGTGAAGAGCACCTGCCCAGCATGGGTTCCAGCCCCAGACCAGAAAAACAAAACATAAGAAGGTGCAAGACTTGTCAGACTGACCACCATTAGCAGCCATGATACTGTGAAATAACCAGAAGTACACGTGGTTCTCCACCAAGTTCCCAACGGAGAGCTCTAGAGACCCTTGTAGAAAGGCCACTAGATTAATCTGTCTTCACATTTGGTCTCCACCCCAATTCCTGACACAAGCTCCTAAGACCTCTGCCCTTTTCTGAGTGAGGTGACTCTAGGGCCCCTGGATAGTCTTGGGCAGGGGGATGCGTGCCAGGGAGCAGGATGGTTCACCTGCAGGCAGCTTCTGGGTGCAGAGCAGGTGGAGGCTCCTGGAGGGCAGGGGCCTCATCCCTCCCCACATGCTCCTCATCTGGCGCATTCAGCCAGTTGAAGCTGAGGGAGGTGGTGGGAGCCACTCGGAAGGTCAGGGCTGTCTGGGGTCGGAGCCCCACCCCGTGGACCTGCACTGCCTCCAGCAGGTTGGTGCTGGGGACCCCTAGGAAAGGCATTTCTGTGTTGTTTTGCTTTTTCTTCTACTTCAACAAAAGGAAGGGTTTCAACACCCATCTACAGACCACCCTAGCACACAGATCTTACAGCTACCATGAAATGATTCCTTCAAAGACACAAAGTAGCAAAACTTACCCAAGAAGAAATAAGTAACCTCAACTATCCAAAATCTATCTTTAAAAACTACCAAAAAGAACATACTGCGCCCAAATGTGTACCTGGTAAGTCTTAACAAACATTTAACCACAAAATACCAACAGCACCTAATAACCTGTTCCAGAAAACAGAAGAGGGACTCCCGGAATCCTGCTTGTTCATGCATACAGTGTACGGTGCTAGGGACTGACCCAGGGTGCTTTCACCACTGAGCCCACCCCAGTCTTTCTTCTTTTTTAATTTTGAAAGAGAGTCTCACTACATTGCCCAGGTTCGCAGTCTCCTGCCTCTGCCTCCCGAGTTGCTGGGGATTATGGTGCACCACTGTGCCTGCCCAGAAAAACAGAACCCAAACGCACACCAAGCCCTGAAGTAGACACAGAAGCTATAACTGTCAAATCCTGAAAACAGCCACATGTCCTTCGGTGGCCTGTGCATTCCACCGCAAGGCTCAGCAACAGGAGGAGCAGGTCCCTTAACAACCCGGCGTTCCACGCCTCATCAGAGGGGAGGCCATGCAGTGGTCACACACTCCACCCCCACCAAGGACAGCTAGGTAGGAGCCCAGGGCCACCAGGTGGAGCCCGTGGCCATGCAGGTGACAAGACTCTATGCAAGTGTGAAAACTCGCACGACAACATGCCAGAAAGGGGAGATTTCACTGTGTGTAAATTTTTAAATATTTTTAAAATTTTCATCATAAAGAAGTAAAGCAAGAAACAATCTATATATAAAAGAAAAAATGTCTATCAAACTCTGCATCAGGAAAACTAAACACTCAAAACCAAATAAAACTCCCCTTGAGTCAGATTATCACTCTCGGTCAAAGGTTCCCTTCAAGAGCAGGTGCAATCGCCCTGGAGGCATCAGAACCACAGACACTGCACGTGTGCAGCAGGAACACAGCAGGAGAGTCACTCTAGGGTGTGAAATACAATAATCTGAACTGGACACAGTGGCAGCCGTGTGGAGGCCAAGGCAGGAGGCAGAGCCCAGCCTTTGCAGCAGAACCCAGTGCAGCCTCAAAACACCAGGCAGGACAGAAGGGACAGAGACCCGGGGGCGGGGGAGAGGGGGACACCTACGCTCAAGATGCAGCCCTTCTGCGTGTGATGCCGCAGCGTCCTCTCCAGCCGGGACACCGCCCTGCGCAGCTCCGCCTCCTCCCGGGCCGCTGTGCTGAGGGCACTGGTGAGCGCGTTGTTGTCCTGCAGCAGCAGGTCGACCAGCTGGACTTGGAGCTCTGCCGCCGTTTTCTTCTTCAAAGGAGGAAATAAAGAGGGTGTGTGCATGGTGCTGCTGCTGCTAATGGCCGTCTTCTGGGCGACAGGTGGGGCCGGGAGTCTGACAGGAAGCTGCGCGGCTGGGGGCCGCCATCCCTCCCCAGGCGGAACCACCCACTCCCTCACTCCCCTCTCTTTCTCCTCTAGGAAGCAGGCCTGCTGCCTTCGCCTCTCTGGGCTGCTCTAGGAGCACCGTGAACAGGGGTCACGGTGAGAGCGGTGCTCGTCCCGAGGAGCCAAATGGCAAGTCCTGCAGACAGGCCCCTTACCTCCCAGATCAGAGGGCACACAAACAGCTCACCAGTGGCCACGCAGGTCACACAGGGTGGGGACAGCCTCCCAGCTGCCTGACGGCAGCAGTGCTCGCACAACACTCTGGGGGGCGTGCCCAGGGCCCTCCGCCACTGGGCCACACCAGCCCTTTTCATTTACTTTGAAGCAGGGGTCTGGCCAAGCCCTGGAGGCCAACCTCCCATGTGGCTGGGATGGCAGACGCAGCACCGGCTAACACACTTCTGACTTCATGACATCACACAGCACTTGTCAGAGGTCATGTGAGCAGCTGTGCACAGGCAGCAGGACTTCCCAGGAGGAACTGGGCTTTCATTTCTAGCTACAGCCTTGGAAAGGACTGTGGCCCTGGCAGACCAGGGACCCCAAGGCCAGCTTGGCCCTGTAGGGTGCACATCCTGTACAGAAGGGGTTCAGAGACCACACAGCCTTCGCTGGACTGCACGGCTGAGCTCCAAGGACCACGCGACATGGCCAGGGTAGAGGGCACCCAGAGTCACATAGGGCAGGACCAGATGGCAAAGCCCCAACAGCAAGGGCCAGAGGAGCCACCAACCACCCACAAAAGAGCCCAGAGAGCTGCCACAACATGCCCCTGGAGAACCTCGACTCCCGCATCAGGGCAGAGGGCATAGGTCAGCAGAGGGCCAGTACCTGGGAGGAGGTGGGCGTGCTCAGCTCAGACTTGAGCCCCTGTAAAGTCTGTACTAAAGATGACACTGCCTTCTCATTGGATAGCGTCCAGTCGTGAATTGTCCTATAAAGGTGAAGGGGTGTTCAAAAGGGTCACGCGTATCCCACAGGCTCTCCTCCTGGCTACTGAAGAGTCAATGGACACAGTGCAGCGGCTGTCACCACCCTCAGCCGATACCCAGTGACTGCCCAGCTCATGCAGTGGGTCGTGGTAATCAGCCGTCACCTCCCCCAGTCACCTCTCCACCACTTGGGGGCTGGGAAACCCTCTTCCATGGCGACAGAGGGGCACAGCCCCAGGCAGGGTGGCAGGGCCTGCAGGTGGACGTGTCTGAGAGGCACAGAAACCTCCAGCCCCACACCACTGAGTACAGGACCGTGCCCAGGGGCCCACATGCCAGTGCTCTCCACTGGAATTCTGAGCCAACTGTTAAAAACTCTGTCCCAGGGACTAGGGTTGTGGCTCAGCAGTAGAGCGCTTGCCTGGCACATGTGGGGCACTGGGTTTGATCCTCAGCACCTCATAAATGAATCAATAAATAAAGGTATTGTGTCCATCTACAACTAAAAATATATTTCTAGAAATTCTGTCCTAGATGAAACTGCCTAGAAATCACACTGCTCTGTACATTAGTCAGGAGAACTCGACTAGCCAACATTCTCGGGACCCCCCAGTCCACGGCAAACCTCCTGGGCACAGCTTCCTAGTGCTAAGTCTAGTCCCCCTTGTGTGAGCGGTGGCCCTGGAGGCCTCGGGGTGACGTGGCACAACACCCCAACCCTGGTGGGCACAGGGGGTGGGGGGAGGGCAGGGCTCTGCAAGTGGTGTGGAGAAAACCCGTCTGAATGAACCTGGAAGCCCAGTCAGATGCCCTGCCCATCAGTCTTCCTCTCTCATCAGGATGCAGAAGATGCGCTATGTCAGGGTCTTCCCGGGAGCCCTGCCCGTCGACTCGGGGGAGGGGAACAAGGGCAAGTCCACTACCACCCAGGGCAAGGGGTGGCTGTGGGCACTGCAGGGAGTCACCTGTCCACCGTGCGGCTGACGAAGCTGGCCAAGAGCCCAGCGGCACAGAGCAGCTGCTGACGAATCCTTTCCAGCTCCTGCCGCTGTCCCTGCAGGTGGTCCAGCTCCAGGGAGACGGGGCGGGGGCCGTCCCCCTGGGGCGCTGCCTCCTCCTCAGCCCTCAGCTCTCGCACCGCCTGCTGGAGCTGCTCCATCTTGTGCGCATCCCGCTGGCGCTGCAGTTCTAGCTCCCGCTGCCGGCAAGGCCGAAACAGAGAAGACCTTGGGGCGAGTTTCCAGGACCAGCGCTGGGCCTCCACAGGGTCCCGCCACCCCAGGGCCCACCTTCACTCCTGAAGGCCACAGGGTTGACACCAGTGCAGGCGAGCCCTCGAGGCCTGCTGGAGAGGAGCCTGCGAGGCGGACAGGCAGGACAGGCGAGCACGTGCACACAGCAGCCCTGGGCCAGGACCACGGTGGCCCTCTGGTCTGGAAGCCTCACTTTGCCAAGCGACCACCTGCCCTCCTGAGATTTGCCCAGCACCCCAGGTCCCAGAGGTGCAGGAGGAACACCTCAACACACTCTGGAGCACTTCACAGACCCCACAGGGCAGGACAAGGGGCCTCAGAAAGGGCACAGGGACACTCATGGCACAGACGGGCCTCCTCACAAGGAAACAGACATGAGCAGGAAGCACCCAGACAAGCTGCAGGTAAGCTCTCCAGGCTGCAGAACTGGCCAGGCTGCCACGCGGCGAGCAGAGCCGGGCTGGAGCAGGCCCCTTCTGAGGTCGGCTCAGTGCTCCAGCCACAGGGCAAGGCCAGAGGTGACCTCGCCCATTTCCACGTGAGGAAAGTAAGACTTATGGCCACACAGGAGACTCAGTCAAGGACGACCAGAACAGGACTCAGAACTCGGACTTCACAAGACAACTCCAGAGGGCCCGTGTCCACCACACACACGCCTGGGCTGTCAAGCCCTGGAAAGGGCTCCTTGGCTTTTATGCAGAGTCACAATGCTGCTCACTTTCACCAGATGGAACGGTTGGGTGTGGCCTGGGGTTCCCGGTGGGGAGACACCCCCAGAGCACCACACTGGCCAGAGAGCCACTTCCTAGGTGCCAGCCAGCACACTCGCGACACTGCACACACAACGGCCCAGGACCTGTTGGCCACACCACCCACTGCTACACCTCCACACCATTCCTGCTGCTTTCCATATTTTTGGTGATAAAACATGACAACCATTTTGGAAATGTGGGGAGGGGGTGTCAGGGGGTGGTACCGGGGATTGAACCCAGGGGCGCTTGACCACTGAGTCACACCCCCAGCCCTATTTTGTATTTTATTTACAGACAGGACCTCACTGAGTTGCTTAGTGCCTTGCTTTTGCTGAGGCTGGCTTTGATCTCCCAGCTCATTTTGGAAATTTTTTAGACAGCAAAAAATATTAAGTGCTACCAACAGGCAGGTGGGATGTACATCCACAAGAACCTTGGCGGCAGCAGGCCATGTCTCATGGGACTCCATCTATAGGAGCACCCTGCAGAGGCAGGGCCACAGTAACTGGCAAATCGGGTGTCCCAGGGCTGCAAGTGGAGAGCTGAGCCAGCACAGGTCCTGACCTGAGTGGAGAGAGACTCCTGAACACTGCCAGGACTAACACTCAACCACCCAACAGTGCGGTTTAAATGGAAGAACCCAAAGGTACCTGAATTCTATCTAATGAAGCGGCTAAGAACACCAAGCACATTCCTAATAAGAGCTCACAAAACTAGCATTATATCATTTTGGAATCTGGTTTATCCTTGTAAATGTTTAGAAACCCAGGGTTTTACTTTAGGAAGCAGATGTTCCATTCTTATTCATGGCAGGCAAAGCCTTGGAAAGACCAGGCCATTGGTTTTTACCTTTGTGTTAAAATACACACACACTCTTAAAATTTCACAAAATACAAAAAGAAGCCGTGAAGATACTGTTTAAAAAGTCTTCAGTTGCCACAAAATTTATCTAAATATTAAAGGTCATCCAACAACCCAAGAGAATACTTCTCAACTCATCCTCCAAGGCCACTGGGATTCCAACTCTAAAACCAAAGACATCACAAGGAAACTACATCCAGTAACCCCTACAACACAGCTGCAAAAATTCCCAACAGAAAACCAGCAAAAGCCCCAGTAGCTTACAGTAAGAAGGGTCTTCCATGACCACGCGGAGCAGATGGAGACCAACCAGAGACCAACCACTTAACATGTACGCACCAGCAGGGAAATGGACCAGAGCCCCGATCTCAAATGCCCCTGAAAGAACACACAAAATCTTACCCTCCTCCATGATTTTAAAAAACAAGAAAAGCTGAATAACTGAGGAATGGAAGAGAACTACCTCTCATAAAGGGCACTGACAAAAACCTACAGCTGACATCACGCTGGATAATGAAAAGCTGTGCACACCCCCAAGACCAAGAGCTGTCAGCAAGAAGGATCAAAGGCAGGGGCCTGGAAGGGGAGAGGACACTCCAGTGCGAAGGTGAGCTTCTGGGTGGAAAGCCCCTTCATAAACACTGGAACTAGCACACACACTCAATCTGGCTGCAGGACCCACTCAAACATCAACCTACTGCTATGCATTCCTGATAATCTGAAGACTAAATAAACAGTCTACTTACAATCAAATTAAAAAATAAAACATTTAGGACTAAATTCAACAAAAGAAGTATAAAGTCTATAATCTGAGAGCTACAAAAGACTGCTAAAAGTCCTGCATAACCAGAGGATGGTCCACATTTATGGATCAGAAGGTAGGACACTGTTCTACCTCTAGGACACAACCTCAGCCCTTCTTATTTGGAGGACAGGGTCTGCCTAAGTTGCCAAGGCTGGCCCTGAACTTAGGATCTTCCTGCCTCAGCCTCCCGAGTCCTTTGGGATCATAGGCGTGGCCAACTACACCCAGCCAGAGGCTGATTCTTATTAAAACTTCAGCACTACCCCAAGCAATTCACAGATCAATGCAATCCCTATCATAACCCAATGGCCTTTGTGCAAGGAAATGAAACCCAGACTTCAAGTCACATGGACTTGCACGGCCCAAACAGCCAAGACCATCATGAAAAGGAGCAATACTGAAGCAATCACACTTCCCAATTGCAAAGTTCTCTGTAAGGCTAGGAAGCTGTAGTGTGACATGCTGGCAAGAGGACACACGGACCCGAGGACAGAGGACAAAGATCCAAGATGAGCCCGAAGAGGACTGTGCTGCCCTCCACTGCTCAGGATGTCTGAGGACTCGCCGTTGGCTCACCAGCCTCTCCTTGTCTCTCCGCCACGTCTTCCCTGCGCGGCGTCCTGCCTGGCTGGGCCTCTGCATCCTCCTCCTTGCTTCCTTGCGGGCTTCATGCTCTCTGGCTCGTGTGTGTGACTGCTCTGATTCTGCCTGTAGCCAAGCTGGCTTCTCCCTGCTGCTCTCCAGGCAGCATCTCAGCTCCTGGCTCTGGCTCTGGGTCTGCAGCGTGTCCACTGCCAACCTCAAGGTGGCACTTACCTCCTGCTGCCTCCGGAGCTGCACACGGTGCTCCTGGGCCTGGGCCTCCAGCTGTTGCTGGGTGTGCAGGGCCTGCTGCTGCACCCTGGTGAGCACCGTCTGGAGCTCCTGCACGCGGGCCTTCTCCTCCTTCAGCTTCCGCAGCAGGGCATGCTGCACAGGAGTCTCCTGCGTGCTGCGGCTCAGTTGCTCCGTCAAGACCCGCTCATGCTGCAGGGCCTCCGACAGCTCCCGGGACCGGCTCCTCTCTGCCTCCAGGCTCTCCTGGAGCTGGGAGAGCTGGCTGCGCTCCTGTGCCAACAAGGCTTCACAGCGCGAGTGCTCGATCTGCAGCTCCTGCTGCAGGTTGTCCTTGGCCATCCGCTCATGTTTCAATGCAACGCACAACTGATTATTTTGAGCATGTTGCTTCTCCAAAGATACTTTTAACTCCTGCATTGGTGAAAAAACAAGATGGAGAAAAGTAAATAATTGTAAGGAAAAGCAGCTAAGTAGTTTTTCCTGCCCAGCATCTGTTCACTAGCAACTGGGCCTTTCCTAGTTTGGGCACCCAGCAGGTCTTGCTTCCTTAGTCTGTGACAGGCATGAAGTGTGGCTGTGGAAGTGGCCTCCATCAACGCACACACCTACCCACACTTGGGAGACCCCTCTCCTGTTCTTTGAAATGACACCCAGGGCTCAAAAACATGCACGTGCTGTGTACTATGAACCAGGGTTCTCTGCCACGGAAAGGCAGGCGCCTTAACCCACAGAGCTGATGGAGAACCTGCTCGGAGCGACAGGTCACTGGCTAGGCCCACACAGGACAAAGAAGCTGCTTCCCCACCAATGATCTGGGCCACAGAAGCCGCCCAGGCCACAAACTATCCAGGACAGCCCGTGAGGAGACTCGCCCACCTTCCAGAGACAACCACTCGGGGACAGCAGGGACCCCTGAGTGGAGTCGTGTGCCATCACGGGCCCCTGGCCGCCCCTCCCCCCGCCTATCTCATTGCCTCGGACTCCTGTAAGCTGGGCACACTGCTCTAGAGGAAAGTGAGGCAGGCAGGCAGGGGAGGGCTGTGTCCTGCTCCTGGCCCCACTGCCCAGTCACCTCCAGGGCCTTGGCACTCTGGCCCTCCCTCTGCAGGTGCTGCAGGTGCTGCTCCTCCTGCTGAGCCTGGAGGATGCGCGCTTTCCCTCGCTCACTCTCCAGCTCCTCTAGCGCGGCCTTCAGGTCACTCTCCTTCCCATCCAGCAGTGACCTGTATGGGGACAGCGGAGGCACCATGGCACACAGGAATGCTGACAGGAGGCAGCCTGCCACCCCCGCTCATCTGTGCAGCTCCATCCCTGTTCCCAGACCCAACCCAAAAGCTCCCACAGACGGTGTGGTCCGTGACCCTGCTGACAGGGGGATGCCGAGCAGACCTCAGCTGGAGAGACTCCCGCTGCGCCTCGCCAAGGGACTCCAGCAGCCTCTCGTTCTCTGACTTCAAATCCTGCGCTGCACTCTGCTCCACCGCCAGAAGTCTGCGGACATCACTTGCTGTCTCCTGCTCTTTGCTTAGGGTTTTCTGCAAGTCGCTTGCTATGCACTTTTCCTGCTCAACCTTGTAGGCCAACAGCTCAACTGAGAAAGATCAAAACGGGAGACAGCATTACTCAAGAATGCCGAGTAAGCGCGAGCAACGCTGAGTCAGAAAACTGCAAGAGGTGGAAGTGCCCACTGGGGATGCACTCCTTCAGCCTGAGCCCGTCCAGCCCCGCCTATGCTGGCTCTCCAGTAGTGATGACGTGCCCCGAGGTCACCCTAACTAGCACAAAGACCAGCCCTGCCACAAGCTCCAGCAGGGATAACTTGCCCATTTGACTGCACAGGACTCTCCCAGAACCAATGGAGGAAATCACCCAGCTCTGCACAGACTCCTCTGGATAATGGAGGAGGAGGTGTGCCCAACCCTCCATGAGGTCAGAGCCTCTCCGGCACCAAAGCCAGAAGAGGCTGTGCGAGAGGAAATCACAGACCAGGGCCCTTGCAATGCAGGACACGAGCAGCATGGCCCAGTAATGCAGGACAGGGCAGAGCCCAGGAGACCATCACGGAGTGCTTCTCACACTGACGCACGTGGTGGGGAGTGACCCGCACAAGGACTGGCATCTGCCCAGGCCTAACTAGCACAAAGGCCAGAAAGTAGGTGGGGAAAGAAGAGAAAGCACCAGTTACTCACAGGTGATGTGAGCAACTGCAAAAATTCCCAAAGAACGTAAACTGAAAGTCTGAATCTAGCGCACACTCCCAAGGCCTCCCACACACTCACAGGTGCAGGGCTCTGCAGCCTGGGTGTCCCTGGGACCCAGCACCCTACAGCCAAGGGCCTAGCTGCCACTGCGACACACTCCACAGGAGCATGGCCTTGGAGGTGGCGGCACAGGGCAGCAGAGCAGCAGCACCCACCCTGCCTGCGCAGCTGGTGCTCCCGCTGGCTCCCGCGGGCCTCTGCGCTGGTCAGTGCTGCACCACAGCTGCTGCAGCTTTCTCCTGGTTCTGCAGGTGCGTAAGACGCAGCTGGGCACGTAGGGCCTGGACCTCAGACAGCAGGCTGCTCCTGTCCTGCAGGCGCTGGTGCTGCTGAGCCTTCTCCTGCAGGTCTCCCTGGGTGAGAGAGGAGATGCAGTATGAGGCACAGGACTGGCAGGTGCCCAGGGAAGGATGGTGAAGCTGTGCACACCCCTGTCTCTGCAGCTCACACTTGCAAGCCTGTGCTCCCAGCATTGCTAGGACGGGCTAGGGACCCCGCGAGCGTGAAGGGTGCACAGGCCCTGGCACCCCATGGCCCCTCGCCTGTCATGCACAGTGGTGCAACAGGCTCTCAGGCCCTGCAGTGTTCATGTCCTCTGATCCCACATGCAGAATGCCGGGCAGCCCGGGAGACCAGTGTGCCAGGGGAGTGAGGTTCAGAAGCAGCCCTGGAGCTGGCCAGAGCTGAAGAGTGAAAGCACACCCACAACGCCTTCCTGGGCCACCACTGCCCCGTCCCAAGGTCGAGGGAACGCGTGCCAGCTTCACACCGAGCAGACTCCTCCTGTCAGCCCAGGCTCCTGGGCCAAAGGGTGTGGAGGCAGGGCCACTGCTCACCTGCTCTTGCACAACCTTCTCCAGCCGCTCGAACAGGAAGCTGCAGTCCCCAGGTCTGGGTCACTGGAACCTGACTGCAGTTCCGCCTTCATCACCTCCCGTTCCCTTTCCAATGCCTCCTGCACAGCCTGCAGAAACTGGCCCCTCCAGTCATGATGCGTGTCGGAAGACTCCTGTCAAGGTGAAGCAACGTCCTTGCGGGGCCAGGAGTGGCTCGTGGCAGAGCGGTGGCCGACCACTGCCTGAGACTCCAGCTTCTGTCACCAGCCAGAAGGAAAAGCCTCTGTGCTCTGCCACATGTGCTGGACCCCAAGCCCTGCTGTGACTGTATTTGGAGACAGGGCCTCAGTGAAGATGAATGGGGTCATGGGTGGGGCCCTGCTTCAACAGGACTGTGGCTTTGTTTCCAAGAAGACGAGATAACAGTGCTCTCTCTCTACCATGTGAGGACCCAGCAAAGAGGAGCCATCTGCCCACCAGGAATCAGATCTCACCAGAGCCCAGCTGTGCTGGCTCTCTGATGCCAGCCTTCAGTCTCCACATGGTCAGAAATAAACATCTGCTGTTTACGCTGCCCAGTCTGCGGTGCTTTGTTATGGCAGCTGGGCAGATGGAGAGCAACGGAAACCACCCTGACAAGACCACAAGGGCCCAGGATCACGCAGTGCCAGAGGCAAATGCTACCATCATGAGCAGAAAACTGACCACAGAGATAGTGAAGAAAGACCAAGCAAAATGCTGGAAACTTCTCTCCTCTTGTGCTGCTACATCCTCGGGACCCTGGTCTGGAGAAGGCCAAGACTATTATGGCTGCCCTGCTGGCACCTGGCAGCCTCCAGGGCCACAGCCAGGAGTGGGCATACTGCTGCTCGAGGACAGAGAATCGTGAGCCAAGTACAAGCAGGTCCCCAGGAGCCTGCATGAGTCATAAGCTGGCATGTCGCCCAGGCCCGCCAGCAGCCATCAGAGGGCATGGGCACCGGCCGTGCCCCAGCAATTCCAGCACCAGCACGAGGCTCTTCCCGCCCTTTCACCCAGTGGGAAAAGCAGGTGTGGATGGCTGAGAGCAAGGAACACCATGAGGAGGACAGAGCACAGGGAGGACGCTGTGGGGCCTGGTCTGAGACCCAGAAGGGTCTTGGCATCCACTCTTCACCTTGCTGCAGCCCCGGCCAGGTCCAGGCGAGAGCCTGGGAGACTGGGGGGTTAAGAACCACGGGGTCAGCCGGCCTGTCCCATAGGCAGGCAAAGTTGGGCCTCAGGGGCCTCAGAGCCATGTGACCAGCTGGGTCACCTTGGCCTTGCCTCCCCAGAGCCCTGACTGCCTCCCTCTGACCTGATCTGCCCTCCAGAGCTCATCTGCTGGGGGCGTGCAAAGGGCTGTGCAGGCCCCACAGGCATTTTCAACCTGTTTCCACCTGCGCTATGTGACCCCGTGTCTGTGCATGTCCCCTCAGACATGGCCATCACTCAGTTCTCACAGCCCTTTGGAGGTCTGTGAGGTGCACGTGAAACGGCACCTTCTCAGGCTGGTTGTGGCCCAGGGGCAGAGTGCTTGCCCAGCATGCCTGAGCCGTGGGTTCCATCCCAGCACCCCAAAACAGAAAAAAGGGAAACAGACCCCTTGTACTTCTCCCTCACTGAGCCAGCGATTCCATACCTTCTCTCCTTTCTTGGGGGCCACTTCCAGCAGGCCCTGCCCCTCACTTGAGAAGCAGTCCCAGGGAGGCCCAGGGCTCGCCCTTGCTCAGAGTGCTGGGGAGGTCTCGGCTCTCCGACAAGGCCAGTATCTGGTGGCTCTCGTCACACCACCATCTGCAGCAAAGCCTGCAGGGGAAACACATCAGGAAGGGCAAATGCTGCAGCCACCGCCTCATGCAGCCACGGCTCAGCAGTGGGCTGCAGTGCAGGAGGACGTGGCCCTGCGCAGAGTAGTAGTGACAATGCTGGCCAGGGAGCTACTTCCCTCCCCAGCTTCGGGAGACCAGGAAAGCAGGCTGGAAAGGGGACTTCTGGATCAGCTACTTGGAGGACATTTGCTCCGTCCCTCCTACTTCCTCCCAGGAACACCATCTCTCCTCCAAGCCTGGCCTAGCACTTCCCCAGTTCTCCTGAGACGCTTTGAGGAAGTGCTCCAGGGCCAGTGTGCACGGCGGCTGCAGCCAGCACCACAGCAGGCATGGGGCTCAGGGTGTGAGCACGGGTGGATTCCCCATACCACTGCATCTGGGAAAACCAAAGGAACGCGAAGTGGGGGAAACGCTCACATGAAGGGCCGCAGGTAATGCACCCAGTTACCCACACGGATTCTGCTGGATGCAAAGGACACGACCCAGACAGGATGACTGACACTCAAGTGCTGGAACCAGCCATGCTCACCTGAAGGACAACTTCAACTTTAAAATGTTTCTGGGCGCGTAAGGCCTGGGTGTGGCCCCGAGAAGGGAGGAGAAACACACTATGCTCTGACCCTAAGTAGGTGCACACTGAGGTCCCGCCAGGAGGAAGGGTGCGCCAGGCAGAGTCCGCCCACCACTTCCATGTGTGCAGGGCCCACTGACAGTTCCCTGGTGGAAGACAGTGGGCCCCCCCCTTCTACTTTCTAAATATGCATTTCTGGATTTTGTAACGAAGAGAAACATGTTTTAAAAAACACTCCTTGGACAGAAAACTTGAGAGTCACAGGCCCTCTGTCTGCAGCTTCCCAGCCAGGCAGTGCTATGTCTCCATAGCCCTGGGTTTTCTGTGAGAAAGTCCATGGACCCCGGGGTCCAGGCATGGCACACCAACAGCACCTGACGTCAGTGGCTTGTCCAGTGCCTGGGGCTTTGTATGGGCTGGGCTCACCAGGGCTCTATCTTCCATGGCTGCTGGGGCACTAAGCCTCCATTTTCAGGCCAAGAATCTGTCAAGGAGCAGCCTCCAAGTGCATCCCACCTGCACATGGCCTGCCACCCCTGTCCAGAGGTCCTGATTGGTCTCTCTCAGCCACAGCTCTTCCTTGTGTGGCCTCACCTCAGGCCACTTATCCACCCTGCACTCAAGGGCCCTCTGGGCCCTCCAGTGCCTGCCCAGTCTTCCACAGTCTCCTGGGGCAGAGTTACTCTAACAGTGACAAGCAACACACAGAGGGGCTACGCCCGTGAAGGACAGGGACCAGACATGGGGGTCACACCACGGGGACACACAAGGGCCACAGGAAACCGCACTAGTAGCACATGTGCTCAGGGAGGCCTGTAGCAGCAGGTTGCTCCCAGGATGCACTGAGGTGCCAGCAGGCAGCACACGGCTTGCCAGGGCTGCCCGTGGCCTCGGTGCACACAGAGCATGGCCTCGGGCTCTATGCTCCAGACAGTCCAGACATGGGAACCCACACTGGGCAATGATGTGTCTGGAGTAGCCTAAGGGACTCTGAGTTCTGCCAATCCAAGTCCAGCCCTTGGCCTCCTGCGGCGTCCGGACAGCTCCCTAAGACTGCCTGGGGTTCTTGCTTTCCCTTGCCAATTACCAAACTTAAGTATGAAGAATTTTCGTTAACAACTAAAATTATCCCTTAAAATTTGGGAATTCTTCCTGAATTCTACCTGAATAAATTGCTTGGACAGGAAATATGAACAGATCTCCCTTAATGTCTGAGCACAATTACAGGTAACCAAAACAACAACAAACAACAACAACAACAAAAAAAAAACCACAAAAATTCTACTACTCCGATTCCGACCTGCCTCCCCACTCCCCACTACTCTGGTACTGGGGACTGAACTCAGAGACTGCTCTACAAGTGAGACACACTCCCAGCCCTTTACTTTTATTTTAAGATACAGCATCACTAAGTCGCCAAGGCGCGCCTCAGCCTCCATCCTGCCTCAGCCTCCCTAGTGAGAGAAGTGACAGATCTGTGTGAAAACGCCCAGCTTTCAGTCTCCATTCTCAAAGGGGTGGTAAAACGAAGGTGTATGAAGATCACAACTTCACAGGACCTCAACAGAATGGAGACTGGCTTGTTCCGGGACACAACTACTGAATGAGAGGCCTCATGGTGCTGTAGTCTGCCCACTTGTTCAGCTGTGTTCACATCAATATTCTCTCACAAGTCACCTGCTCCACAGGCCCAAACTGACTCCTCCCTCTCCTAGAAGAAACAGGGCCATAATCATGGGGCTGAAAATGGGGCACACACCAGGCAGGAAAACGTGGTTCTAACCCAGAGAGGCATGGAGTCCTGCTCGGCTCCCCTTCTCCAGCACACTCCTGGGGGTCCTGCCTCGGCTCCCCTTCTCCAGCCCACTCCTGGGGGTCCTGCCTCAGCTCCCCTTCTCCAGCACACTCCTGGGGGGTCCTGCCTCAGCTACCCTTCTCCAGCACACTCCTGGGGGGTCCTGCCTCGGGTCCCCTTCTCCAGCACACTCCTGGGGGTCCTGCCTCAGCTCCCCTCTCCAGCACACTCCTGGGGGTCCTGCCTCGGGTCCCCTTCTCCAGCACACTCCTGGGGGTCCTGCCTCAGCTCCCCTTCTCCAGCACAAACCTGGGGGGTCCTTGCCTCAGCTCCCCTTCTCCAGCACAAACCTGGGGGGTCCTGCCTCGGGTCCCCTTCTCCAGCACACCTCCTGGGGGTCCTGCCTCGGGTCCCCTTCCCCAGCACACTCCTGGGGGTCCTGCCTCGGGTCTCTTCTCCAGCACACTCCTGGGGGTCCTGCCTCGGGTCCCCTTCTCCAGCACACTCCTGGGGTCCTGCCTCGGGTCCCTCTTCTCCAGCACACTCCTGGGGGTCCTGCCTTGGGTCCCCTTCTCCAGCACACTCCTGGGGGTCCTGCCTTGGGTCCCTTCTCCAGCACACTCCTGGGGGGGAACTATCCTATAGGGGCGTTAGCCACCACAACACCCCCAGCACCATGAGAGCAACTCAAGGTCAATTTTCTAATGCTGACATCTGCAGAAGGCAAGGAGTAGTGGAGGCCTCTTCAGTCAATGTGCTCTGAGCAGTTTCTCTGCCATTTCTGAGCACCAACTGGACTGCAAGCCTGCTAGGGTCCCCCCTTATCGGGCCCCTGAAATGCAGGTGAACCCTGGCCACCATTCCCTTACAGGCAGAGAGAAGGCAGGCACAAGGGTGGACCCAGAGATCCGCCTCCAAAACCAAACAAACTCAATCACTTCCCTCAGACAGTCACAAGTTGAGATCAATGAATGCAAGAAGAGGACTCTCCCCATCATACGACTCATTGACCACGCACATCCGACCCCACAGGGAGCTCTGGTCCCTACCTTCATGTGCTGTGGGTGGACCTCCTTCTCCTTCATCCCTCTGGGTGGCTCTCGTGACCCTCTGGAGACGATGGCAGGAGTCGCAGGACCAGCAACAGGAGCCTTGGGTCCTCCCACCTCTGGGCTCAGCGTTACTCCAGTGCCCTGGCCGCCACCTGCGAGGACCACACGGTCAGGCCAGGGAAGGCTGCCCTGCAGGCCCATGCTAAGTCCACACCTGAAGGAAAGCCTCAGGGACACTGCACTCTCTTCACACAGGGTGAGCTGCCCCTCATCAGGCAGACAAGCACCCAGCCGGCTTGCCAGCAGCCCCACACATGGGCCCAACGCAATCCAGGCCCAAGGAAGGGAGAGCGGGAGTGGCAGGGAGCAGCTGGTACTGGCCCTGAGCGAGCAGGAGCAGCTGGGCAGGCAGCAGGATCTGGTCCAGAAGAGGCCTGGTTACAGCACCAAACACCAAGACTTGGGGCACCAGGCGCCTCCAACAGGAGGGACTCGAAACCTTCCCAGGTGTGCAGCCCCACCTGGTCCTCAGGCCCGTGGCTGCCAAGGCAGTGAGGCGGTGGCACCCAGCTCCAGACCAACAGGAAGCAAGACATCCAGAGACAAGGCCTCCCTGGAGGACCTGGAGGACTGGAGGACAGGCCAGTCCAGGTCCTCAGACACGGCAGAGGAGCATGTTGGGAAGAAACAGGAAGTACAGCCACAGAAGACAGCACCAGAAAAAGCAGTCACCACCTCCAGGGGAACATTAGGCATGCTGCTCGAAAGACGAAGCACCAAGGGCCGAGCACCCAGCCCAGGGCCTCTCAGAATCCAAAGCAGAACAGAAACACTAGCACCGAGGTAAGAGATGAGGACAAGTGGAAAAAGAAAACTAAAGAAATCAGAAAATCAGAGCAGGGGTTCCAGAACTTCATTAGCAAAAACTACAGGAAGAGGAGAGAAGGCCACAGGAGAAGAAACAATTAAAAGAATCAGAGGAAGCTCTCGAGGCTGGCAGATGCATGCCGCCCTGACCGGGCATCCCTGCAGGGCCCTGGTGTCACTGAGGGTGTGTGGAGCTGCAGGACAGGGTGGGCAGCATTCCAAGTCCAAGGACACACGACTCCCAAGTCAGGAGTCTGCACCAGGACAAACTCCAACAAAGCCGGAATAGAGAAGCTCAAGAGAAGCCTCGCAGCATGCACTCCCAAGACCCAGGAACCTGCTTCATCCCAGCACAACACCATCAAGGAGGGCAGGGTCTGGCCAGCACCAGAGGTGCTGGGAGGCTTGGGACACACAGCTCAGGGACGTGGGCGGCCCAGCAGCAGGTGCCCAGCAGAACAAGAGCCGGGGAAATGCATGTTGGGGACGCTCACCAGGGACACAGGCACAGGTCACATGGAGCTGGGTCAGCACAGGACTACTGCTACAAATTCACATGAAGTGGCAAGGTGTCCCCAGAGAACAAGGACCCCAAGTCAGGACAGGAGAGCAAAGCAAGAAGCTACTTCATCAGCCTCCTGCAAGTGCTGAATTCCCTATGAACTATATTTCACCATGATCTTGTTCTCAAAAACCACAGAAGTGTGGCACAACCACAGAAATGAAATGATGTGCCCCACTTGTTGTACAATGAATCAAAATGCAGTCTGCAAAAGTGAATAAATAAAATAATTCAAAAACAGCACTGGAAGAGGCAATGACGAATCCAAAGCACGAGTCAGAACCCCTCTGCTGCTGACTTGAAGACAGACACCCGTGCAGGAGAAACTGCCAGACCAGACCACGTTCGGCAGCCACAGGGGGAGGCAGTCGGGAGGGTGCAGGCTGGGGAGCGCACAGTCCGCAGCCCTCCTGCAGGACCCCATCCTGGGAAGCACAAGGAAAACCTGACGACTGCCCCACAGCCAAGGGGTCCTGCGTGAGGACCCAGGAGGACGTGCAGCCCACACAACCTCGGGAACACCCAGATACAGGCACGACAAGGAGCAGCTCAGAGGCAGTACCACTGCGCTTCCCCAACATCGAGAGACAGAAATAGCAGTACTGGCCACCTCCGCCCTGGCTGACCACCTGGGGGCTGCTGCTGGAACATCAGCAAGGCTGAGGGGCCGGCTCTGGTGCTGAGCACATCATGGCCCTACCCAAGAAATGCACTACCAGTGCTGAGCAGCAGCCAGCAGCATGTCTGCAGCTCAGCCAGAGCCAGGGGTGCAAGGATGTGCACACTAGAGTAGGCCCACACCCTACTCCCTCCAAGAGGAAGAGCAAAGCAAGCCGAGACTCACCGTGTTCACTTCCATCGCTGTCCCCGGTCAACCCCACAAGAGATGATCTTCTTGTGTCTTGAGAATTAGAAGCGGTTGCAATGAAGTCCTCGACGTCCTTCTCCTGCAGACAGGCAGACTCTCAGAGGTCAGAGCAGCAGCTGCGCTGTTCCACTGACCAGCGGACTCTTCTCTGGGTGTCTAACCCCCTCACACTGCCTAGGGCAAGTGCTTCCTCTGAGCTGCATCCCCAGCCCTGGTGAAGTTCTATGAGAGGCAGGGTCTTGCTAAGTCACCCAGGCTGGCACCATCCTCCTGCCTCAGCCTCCCAAGCAGCAGGGATCACAGGTGTGGCCCCCATACCTGGCTCAGATGGAAGCTTCTAGGGCTGGAAATGGTCACGTTCCCACCCAAACGCAGGTGCAAGCACTCAGAATATGAGCACACTGGGCCCCGCACTCCCACCACTGACTCAGATATGCCTGTGGCACTTCAGGAATGTTTAAGTCACTAGCAAATATTCAGACTGCTAAAGTTTTTGTATGAAATGACAGCATATGGATTCCTCAGATAACATGTATCCCCCAAATTATTTTTTATTTTAACTTAATACAAAATCCCAAAGTTGTCAGGAAAAATACGAACTAACTCAAAAATAATAAATTGTTCTTAAAATTAACTAGCATCTGTACAAGCTGTGGGATGTAAAGTGTTACTGAAAATAAATCTTAAACCATTCTGGACAAGAATCCTCATGTCAATCAGGCCAGCAGACGGGTTTATGACTGCTGCAGGGAGCTGGCATCGGCTGGCACACCAGGTGGGTCTCTGAGGTGGCTCATGTTTGGAAACCCTCGAGTGACCTGGGGGCCCTGCCACCACAGCCACAAGGCCCCATGCAGGCAGGTGAGCCAACAATGGCACTGCTGTGACACATCCCCATGGGGATACTGAACAGGGCAGAGCAGGAGGCACCTACCGCAGCTGTGCTCTCCCTGTGGTGGTGGTGGTCAGTCGGCGGGGCTGCTGCCCACTGCGGGGCCGGTCCTGCTGCTGACCCACCCGGGTAACAATGCAGCCCAGACGTGTCGGCCTGCAGCAGCGAGTCTGCCCCAGGCTGGGGGGAGGTGACAGCACTGGGCAGGCTCAGGGTGCCCGAGCAGGGTGTCAGGGGGAAGCCTGGCTGGGGCTCCAGGGTCGCGTCTTTCGGAGGACTTCAGGGGAGCTCCAGGAGGACAGGTCCAGCACTCCTGGCAGGTCCTTCTCAGGCTTGGCCGCTTCAGCATGGCAGGAGTTGCCAGGCTCACTGGTCCGTGAGGAAAGGGGCCCATCCTGTGACTCTAATTCCTCTTGAATGGGAAATACAGCATTTCACTTCCAACCAAGAATCCCGACTTTTAATCACGTCAACAAGACCCCACGTGGAGGTGGTGGCATCACATGCATCAACAGAAGGCGAGGCACCTGCTGCTTCTCCATCACAGGAACTACCACCGGAGCTGTCTTCTGACAGGTCTGCTGCTGCCAAGGGCTGCTGGGGCTCAGAGCCCACGGGGTCCACGTCCTGGAAGGCCATGGAGCATACCAGCCTGTTCAGTTTTTTTTGAAGTTGTTTCACCTGAGCTATGAGGTCAAATTTCTGCAGGTGACCATCTTCCAGTCGCTTGTTCTTACCTGCAGGTAAGAAGAACATGCACGCAGTGAACCAGGGCACCTCACAGCACTGTCTGGTGCCCAGAGCCCATTTCAGAAACTGCCTGGCAAGGGCAAGGAGAGCCCAAGAGAGCCTCTGCCCACCAATCATTTAGGATTTCAAGTTAAACTTGGTGAGAAAAAGAAAGAGGCTCAAAACTCTTGGCCTGAAGAACAACTGCCACAACCATCTCGGTCACTGGCTGACAGAGCCTTTGTGCATGTGACCAGAAAGGACCGGAGGCTCTGGTATGGGCCCTGGAGAGCAACGGGCTGCAGTCTGTGTCTCCAGGTGGTCTCCTGGTCAGCATGCGCCTTCTGAGGAGCACCCCATGGCACTACAAGGCCAAGCGCTCTGAGAACCCGCAGGCATCTCTCCTGAGGGCTGTGACAGCCTCACCCGCCCTCTCTGAGGCACAGCCCAGGCCCTCTGTGGAGTCAGACACGCATGGTGCCTGAGCACAGGCAGGAGGCCCGGTCGGCCACACCGCCATTCACGCCAGCAGTGGAAGGGGCTTTGGCGCCACGTGCACACCAGTACCACATCTGGGAAAACCGATCTGCGAACCACCACCGTAGGTTTCCAGAGCCTTCTGGGGTAAGCGAGTGGCTGAGCAATCAGGTAAGCAGCAGTGAGGACCAGATGGGGCTCCGCTGGTCACACAGACCCCCAGGAGGCAGGTGCACCCCAGAGGAGCACGACTACCCCCTCCTAGCTGCATCAGGGGCTGCAGTGGCCTGAGGCTGCCAAGGAGCGACCGCCCAGGGAAATGGAAACCAACCTCCCTCAAGGGAGAAACACAGTGGTCAGAACCTAAATCCAGATCCTTTCAACGTCAGACAGACACTTGGGGAACAACGGTCTTTAGCCAGGGTGAAGCCTGGGGCAACTAGCTGCTCAGACCAGGGCAGACATGTCCAAAGTCGGCCTTCAATGAAGTTGGCGGAGAGCTCGGGCGGATGAAGAGCACTGGTGAGCAGGGCAGATGCACCCAGAACATGCCTGTGTGTGTGGCCAAGGGCCTTTGCCACCAGACGCTCCACGTGCTGTGCCCAGCCTCCCAGGACGCACAGCTGTGCACCTGCAGCCCCCACACCCACATACGCATGTCCCACCCACAACAGACACCCTCATGTGCACCCCACATGCATCCCACCCTGGCCCCAGATGCACAGCACACCTACAACCCCACCACGGGCACACCTCTCCCTCCTTCCCTCCCTGGACGGGCCCACGCACCCCGTGACGCAGGCTCGCCTGCACCCCACCCCCAGGCCGCCCACACACCTGCGTCCCCACTGGCACCCCGCCAGCATCCTCAGCCCTCAAGCACATGCGATCTTCCACCAAGAGCAGCTCCGCCTCCAGCTGCCTCTGGCAGACTGTGAGCACTGACATCGCACTTTCTGGCTTGTGGAGACCAGCATCCTCAGCATCACTAGGACTTTGGCAGGCTGAAGATCGTCCTTGACAGGAGACAGGAGGCACGTGCAGTCAGAGCTGGTGAGGCAGAGGCTGAGGTGCGGGCTGCCCTGCAACTGCCCAGGCGGCAGGTTGAGGAGCTGAGGCAGGGGCATCCCTCCCATCAAGGTGGCCCCCAGCACAGGGCTGGAGGCATCTGGAACAAAAACTGCTCTGCATGGAACAGAGCATGTGGGACAGTGGGCTGATGTGCTACTCAAAAGCAAGCAGGGACACTGAACAAAGAAAATTCACACAGGACTTTCTGTTCCAAAATGAAACGAGCTTAAGTCGCTGTATGCAGGAAATGCTTGTGCAGCCATCTGATGAGAGCTGAGAGGGAGCCGATGCAGTGACCCCACGCCACCCACCGTGTAACCCTGGGGCATTCAAGGAGGCACTGCTTTAAAAGAGAAAAAGGCTCCAGCAATTAAGTCTGAAACTGGGCCAGAGTGAGGTCCTGCCGACTCCTGTGTGTGTCCCACATGGGCCCGGCAAGCCAGTGCTCCAAGCTCCTTCCTCTACTCTACCCTGCCAGGAGCCACCAAAGGCAAGGCAACGCCACTGCCCAGCACAAAAGGAAGTCATGAGCTGAGTGAAGAGGAGCAGGAGAGCAAACTCAGTCCAGCAACCCAGCCCCTGCCACATGAAGCCCCAGCTCCTCAGGTGCAGAAGCTGGGCTCTGAGGCCAGCAGGGATCAAGGCCTACCTGTGGGCCTCGGCTGTGGGGGCCTCCGCCACACTGTTCCAGCCAGTCCTCACGTACAGCCTCTGCATCCACACAGGCCTGCGGCTTGCCCAGCTCCGCCTGGCACCTCAGGAACCGCTGGCTCAGTGCCTGCAGCTGGCAGCTGAGGCGGACACACTGCACTCGCAGCCACTGGAGTTCAGGAGGCTCCTTTGGGGCAGCCAGCGGCTGCTGTTCCAGGGCCCGGCGGAAGCGTGTCAAGGCCAACAGGACAGCCTCCAGCTCTGTGGAGTGGGCTGCCTTCCTCCGGTTCATAGCACCAATTTCTAAATCTCTCTGCGCAATTGTTGCTTCCCTTGCCTTCAGGATGGCTTCGAGCTCCTGGATCCGGGAAGCCATGCCCTGGACCTCAGCCTCCCTGAGGGCTACGGTGCGTCCCAGTTCAGCTAGCTGCAGGGCAGCGGCCTCCTCTGCAGCTTGCAGGCGCTGCTGCAGGGCCTGCAGGGCCTCGCTGTGCTCACGCTCCTGGTCGGCCAACAGCTGGCCCAGTGCCTCCTTGGCGGCACATGCAGCCTCCAGCTCAGCCTGCAGTACCTGCGCCCCAGGGCCCTGGGTCTGGGAACGGAGCAGCTCACTGCACAGGCTGCCCACCTGACTGTCACTGAGCTCATGTACCACGGGCCCCATGAGGGACAGCTCACTCTGCAGCTTCTCAATGACCTCGTGCAGCTGTTCAATTTCTTCTGCTTTGTCCTTCTGTAACCGTTTCTGGTTCTCTTGCAAAGTTTCAATAATGGCTCTCAGCTCTTCAACCTCAGAACTTTTGCTGTACTCAACCTGAAGAGAAAGCACATTTCAGAGGCCAGTTACCAAAGGAACAGCCCTGGACCTCCTCACACATCACCCTAAACTCCTTTAGCAGCTACGAGCGATCAGACGGCTCGAAGCACAGCACAGTGACGGGAGCAAGACAGCAATGTCACAGCTGGTGGGTGCCTGGAAACTTACCGCAGGCCTCCTCCTCCTGACTCGGGCTCTGCCCAGCCGGGCCCTGCCCCAGGACACTATAAAACAATGCTTTTGCCACCTAATTTTAGGTGCTAACCTTTAGATACTTTGTTTCATTTTCCTGAAAGGGCTTTTAGGTTCTGGGTATCATCCCAGCAACAGAGTAAGAGTGAAAAAACTGGCCAGAGGGTCTGTCATCACCCAAGGGCTGAAAGCCACCAGCCTGCCCCTTGGAGGGTGTGCACCCAGGAAGAGCCCAGGGCCCCGCTGTCCACATGACACAACACAAGGCAAGCACTCCCACGCCTGGGCTACTGCCAGGTACTGGCTCAGCCAGGTACTGGAAGAGCTTTGTGACCTAATCCTGCCACCATAAAGGTGGGAATATTGCAACATGGCCCTTAGATATTCTCTACAAACTCACAAAACTTGCAAGTGGAAAATCAGGACTAAAATCCACGTCAATATGGCTCCAAACTCCATTTTCTCCCATCACTGGTAGTGACTAAAAGAGAAAACTTCTACCCAACTTGTGTTCTAGATGATTTACAAACAAGTTGTCACCATCTGTCTGATGTTTTGCTTCCCAAAGCAGCCGAGGGCTCACGGCTCTGCTTAGCTTCCCTGGTGGTCCCTCAGTGGCTTCAACCCAAATGCAAACCCAGCCCACACAGGGACAGAAATAAGAACCCAAGGCCCTTCCAGTCTTGGTCAGGACGCTCTCAGCTGTTCCCTGCACATATAGTACCACACACAGGCAACGCTGCAGGTGCATGGCCACTCCTCCTACTCCCTCCGTGGCTTTGCACACTGCTCACCATCTGCGACAGACCTGCATCTCTGCATTCACGAGCAAGTGAGGGGAGCTTGGGGACAGTTTTGACTCTGCTTATTCACCAAATGCTCTAACTACGCTAAGGTAAAGTGGCATGCAATGCAGAAGTTGTAAGTCCAACGCAGATACCACACTTCGGTGACTCTGAGAGGCGAAGCACCAAAGTCTGCCTCAGTCCCCAGACAGAGGGCGACGGAGAGGGCAGAGGTGCGGGAAGGCTAAGGTGCCAAAAGAAAGCAAAGGACAGCTGAACTGAAGGTTGGACGCCACTGCAAAAGCACACATCAGACAGTTCTGTGCATGCTGTGGCCACTCCCTGAAGGTCCTCGGGAGAGTAGATGCTGGAAGAGGTCACCCAGGACCAGGGAGGGCCGGAACACAGGCTGGGGTGCAGAGTCAGTCTTGGGAAAGGTGCTGCTCAGATCCCTCACTTGAGACCTGACAGGAGAATGGGGAGCCTGTGCAGGGGCTCGGCCGTGGCAGAGACCACTGGATGGCAGGTTTTGATTCTGACACTGCCTTGGGCAGCACAGGCAGACCAGGCCCAGCAGGAGGACACAGGGCAGCCAGGCTACCGAGGGAGGAATGACCCCAAGAGACAGAAAAGCAGGGAGCAAGACCCCCGAGTTGCACAAGTCAGTCCATACAACAAGCCAATGCCATCACCGGGGCAGGGGTGGTCACTGCCCCTGCAAGCAAGAGAAAGCAGCTCAGAGGCCAGAAAAAGCCTCAACACTCTGGAAGGCAGAGTCCCCACAAGCTGCCCAATGTCAAGGACACCACTCAGAACACACCACAGCGGATCAGGAACACAGGACTGAATCTGAAGAGAAGACAAGCAATGGCCACCCCGGAAGCTGTAAAGGTCATGATGTGGATGGCACTCTATTAAAAATTCACATGGGATTTTGAAGGCCGCGAGAGAAAAACATGAGATTACATATAGGGGGAGACCAATACGGATAGCAGCCGACATCTCAGACCAGACTCTAAAAGCTAGAAGGGCCTGGAACAACATATTTCAAGCTCTGAAAGAACATGGTTGCCAACCAAGAATCCTATAACCAGCAAAACTAACCTTCAGATTTGAAGATGAAATAAAATCCTTCCATGATAAATAAACGTTAAAAGGATTTACAAATAGAAAGCCTGCACTACAGAATGTTCTCAACAAAATATTCCATGAGGAGGAAATGAAAAACAACAATGGAGGTCAGCAAAAGGAGGAACTACCTTAGAGGAAAACCAATCAAAGGAGAAACCAAGCCAACTTAAAAACCAAAAATAAGCCAAATGACTGGGAATACAAATCATATCTCAATAACAACCCTGAACGTTAATGGCCTAAACTCATCAATCAAAAGACATAGACTGGCAGAATGGATTAAAAAGAAAGACCCAACAGTATTCTGCCTGCAAGAGACTCATCTCATAGAAAAAGACATCCACAGACTAAAGGTGAAAGGATGGGAAAAAACCTACCATGTGCATGGACTCAGTAAAAAAGCAGGGGTTTCCATCCTTGTATCAGATAAAGTGGACTTCAAGCCAAAGTTAGTCAGAAGGGATAAAGAAGGACATTTCATACTGCTTAAGGGAACCATAAATCAGGAAGACATAACGATAGTAAATATTTATGCCCCAAACAATGGTGCATCCCTGTACATCAAACAAATCCTTCCCAATTTCAAGAATCACATAGACCACAACACAATAATTCTGGGTGACTTTAACATACCGCTGTCACCACTAGATAGATCTTCCAAACAAAATCCAACCAAAGAAACCATAGAACTCAATAACACAATCAATAACCTAGACTTAATAGACATATATAGAATATTCCATCCATCAACGAGCGGATACACTTTCTTCTCAGCAGCACATGGAACCTTCTCGAAAATAGACCATATGTTATGCCACAAAGCAGTCCTTAGGAAATGCAAAAAAATAGAGATACTGCCTTGTGTTCTATCAGATCATAATGGACTGAGAGTAGAAATCAATGACAAAATAAAAAAGGGAAATTACTCCAACACTTGAAGACTAAATAATATGCTATTGAATGAATCATGGATAACAAAAAACATCAGGGAGGAGATTAAAAAATTCTTAGAGGTCAATGAGAACAACGATACAACATATCAAAATCTCTGGGACACTATGAAAGGGGTACTAAGAGGAAAATTCATTGTATGGAGCGCATTTCAGAAAAGAATGAAAAGTCAACAACTAAATGACCTAACATTACAGCTAAAAGCCGTAGAAAAAGAAGAACAGAATAACAGCAAAAGTAGTAGAAGACAGGAAATAACAGAGCTGAAATCAATGAAATTGAAACAAAAGAAACAATTCAAAAAATTGACAAAACACAAAGTTGGTTCTTTGAGAAAGTAAACAAAATAGACAAACCCTTAGCCACACTAACAAAGAGAAGGAGAGAGAAGACTCAAATTACTAAAATTCGTGATGAAAAAGGAAATATCACAACAGACACCACTGAGATACAGAACATAATGAGAAGCTACTTTGAAAATCTGTATTCCAACAAAACAGAAAGTACCGAAGACATTGACAAATTTCCAGAGACATATGCTCCTCCCAAACTGAACCAGGAGGACATACACGATTTAAACAGATCAATATCAAGCAATGAAATAGAAGAAGCCATCAAAAGCCTACCATTCAAGAAAGGCCCAGGACCAGACGGATTCTCAGCCGAGTTCTACAAGACCTTCGAAGAACTCATTCCAATACTTCTCAAAGTATTTCAGGAAATAGAAAAGGAGGGTACCCTACCGAACTCATTCTATGAAGCTAATATCACCCTCATACCCAAACCAGGCAAAGACACAGCAAGGAAAGAAAATTTTAGACCAATATCCTTGATGAATATAGATGCAAACATCCTTAACAAAATATTGGCAAACCGTATCCAAAAACATATTAAGAAAATCGTGCACCACGATCAGGTGGGGTTCATCGCTGGAATGCAAGGATGGTTCAACATTCGTAAATCAATAAACATAGTCCATCATGTCAATAGACTTAAGGATAAGAATCATATGGTTATTTCAATTGACGCAGAAAAAGCGTTTGACAAAATACAACACCCCTTCATGCTCAAAACACTAGAAAAAATAGGGATAGTAGGAACATACCTGAACACTGTAAAGGCCATTTATGCTAAGCCCACGGCCAACATCATTCTTAATGGAGAAAAACTGAAACCATTCCCTTTAAAAACGGGAACAAGACAGGGATGTCCTCTTTCACCACTTCTATTCAACATTGTCCTCGAAACTCTAGCCTGCTCTGGCTAAAGAAATTAAAGGGATACGAATAGGAAAAGAGGAACTTAAGCTGTCACTATTTGCTGATGACATGATTCTATATTTAGAGGATCCAAAACCTCCTCCAGAAAACTTCTAGACCTCATCAATGAATTCAGCAAAACAGCAGGCTATAAAATCAACGTGCATAAATCTACAGCATTTTTATACGCAAGTGACAAAACAGCTGAAAGGGAAATGAGGAAAACAACTCCATTTGCAATAGCCTCAAAAAAAAGAAAAATAAAATACTTGGGCATCCATCTAACCAAAGAGGTAAAAGATCTCTACAACGAAAACTACAAAACACTGAAGAAAGAAATTAAGGAAGACCTTAGAAGATGGAAAGACCTTCCATGTTCTTGGATAGGCAGAATTAATATTGTCAAAATGGCCATACTACCAAAAGTGCTATACAGATCCAATGCAATTCCAATTAAAATCCCAATGACGTACCTCACAGAAATAGAGCAAGCAGTCATGAAATTCATCTGAAAGAATAAGAAACCCAGAATAGCTAAAGCAATCCTTAGCAGGAAGAATGAAACAGGGGGTATCACAATACCAGAACTTCAACTATACTACAAAGCAATAGTAACAAAAACAGCATGGTATTGGCACCAAAATAGACAGGAAGATCAATGGTACAGAATAGAGGACATGGACACAAACCCAAAGACATACAATTTTCTCATACTAGACAAAGGTGCCAAAATTATGCAATGGAGAAAAGATAGCCTCTTCAACAAATGGTGCTGGGAAAATTGGAAATCCATATGCAACAGAATGAAACTAAACCCCTATCTCTCACCCTGCACAAAACTCAACTCACAATGGATCAAGGACCTTGAACTCAGACCAGAGACCCTGCATCTTACAGAAGAAAAAGTAGGTCCACATCTTCACCTTGTTGGCTTAGGATCAGACTTCCTTAATAGGACTCCCATAGCACAAGAAATAAAAGCAAGAATCAATAACTGGGATAGATTCAAACTAAATAGCTTTCTCTTAGCAAAGGAAACTATGAGCAATGCGAAGAGAGAGCCTACAGAGTGGGAGAATATCTTTGCCACTCATACTTCAGATAGAGCACTAATCTCCAGAATCTATAAAGAACTCAAAAAACTACACCAAGAATACAAATAACCCAATCAACAAATGGGCTAAGGAAATGAACAGACACTTCACCAAAGAAGATCTACAAGCAATCAACAAGCATATGAAAAATGTTCACCATCTTTAGTAATAAGAGAAATGCAAATCAAAACTGCACTAAGATTCCATCTCACCCCACTTAGAATGGCGATTATCAAGAACACAAGCAACAATAGGTGTTGGCAAGGATGTGGCGAAAAAGGTACACTCATACATTGCTGGTGGGACTGCAAATTAGTGCAGCCTCTCTGGAAAGCAGTGTGGAGATTCCTTAGAAAACTTGGAATGGACCCACCATTTGACCCAGCTATCCCACTCCTTGGCCTATCAGCACACTACAGAGATACAGCCACATCAATGTTCATAGCTGCTCAATTCACAATAGCCAGACTATGGAACCAACCTAGATGCCCTTCAATTGATGAATGGATAAAGAAACTGTGATATATATATATATATATATATATATATATACACACACACACAATGGAATATTACTCAGCCATAAATAATAATAAAATTATGCCATTTGCAGGCAAATGGATGAAACTGGAGAACATCATGCTAAGTGAGATAAGCCAATCTCAAAAAACCAAAGGACAAATGATCTCGCTGATAAGTGGATGATGACACATAATGGGGGGTGGGAGGAGGGCAAGAATGGAGGAAGGAAGGACTGTGTAGAGGGAAAAGAGGGGTGAGAGGGGTGGGAGGGGTGGGGGGGAAGGGGAAAAAACGGAATGAATCAAGCATCATTACCCTATGTAAATGTATGATTACACAAATGGTATGCTGTTACTCCACGTACAAACAAACAACATGTATCCCATTTGTTTACAATAAAAATAAAAAAAAATTTTTGAGGATCAATCACACACACAAAAAATTCACATGGAGAGATAAGGAACTAGCTCAGTAAAACCATTTGGTGAAAAATGAACACGCTGGAGAACGAGCACTGTTGACTCCAGACGTCACGTGTCACCTCCCATCACAGGGATGACACCTGCACCACCCAGCATACAGAGGGTGGTTCTGGCTCATGGCCTCAGGGACCTCCGCCCATGGCTCTGAGGCTCCATGACAGCACAGTGCATTGTGCAGGAGCCAATGGCAGAGGAGGCCCGTTCCTCTCAACCAGGAAGCCAGAGAGAGGAGGGTGGGTCCCAAAGTCCCCATCAGGGCACGCCCCAGGCCGCACTTCCTCCCACTGGGACCTTCCTGGAGGGGCCCCACCACCTCCCAACAGCACCATGCAGTGGGCAGGGGGAGTTCCAGATCCAAACCACAGCACTGACTGTGAGCTACTGCAACCGGCAGAGTGGGATCAGCAAAGGATTCAGAAACAGGTGCACACACGCACGGTTGGCTGGTGTTCGAGACAGGTGCAAGAACAGCTCAGGAAGTAGACTTTGAACATGCACCAGCACAATCAGGCACACACTCGCCAGAAAGTAAAAAGCATATCAAAACCTGAATGCAAAGTAACACTGTGAAACTCCCAAGAGAAAACAGGAGTTTTTTGCCCTTGGGTTAGGCAAAAAACCCTCCGATAGGACTCCAAAAGCATGAAATAATGAATACAGTGGGTTTCATCAAAACCAAGTTTTGCTCTATGAAATACATGAAGGCAATGTTAAGAGAAGGAATTACAAGAATAAAAAAAATGACAAAGAATGTATAAAAAAAATGTGATCAGAAGATACAAAGAATTCCCAAAGCTCAAAAGGAACAACTTTTAAAAAAATAACCAGATTTGAACAAGTAATTCCCCATGGTATGAATGGCAAATACACAAAAGGATGCTCAAGATCACCTCCTTAAGGGAATGCCAATTAAACAAGGATATAACCCACATGTTCATTTCTCAGGATGGCCAAGACTGACCACCATGAAAAGAGAGGGCACGGTGGCTGGGAGGGGCAGGATGGCTGTGGGAGACAGAAAACAGGGTCAAGGCACCTGGGCAGTTCCCAAGTTCCCTTCAGTAAAACGTTCTTCTAACATATGGGTCAGCCAGGAATTGTAGATATTTACAAAAATAAATAAAAACTTATTTTCTGCCAAGCATGGTGGCACATGTCTGTAATCCCAGCAGCTTGGGAGGTTAGGGCAAGAGGATCTCGAGTTCAAAGTCATCCTCAGCAAAGGCGAGGTGCTAAACAACTCAGTGAGACCCTGTCTCTAACTAAATAGAAAATAGCGCTGCGGATGTGGCTCAGTGGTCAAGTGCCCCTGAGTTCAATCGCTGGTACCAAAAACCAAAACCAAAAACAAAAAACTTATTTTCTCATAAAAACCTCCCTATGAACGTTCACAGCAGCGTGAATCGTGTTTGATAAAACGAAAAACAATCCAAATATCCCAACAAAGGTGAATGAAAATCACTGCAGTACATCCACAGGGTCCTGCTCAGCAGCAGGAGACTCACTGATCCACAGGGAGCTGCTCAGCAGAAGGGGACTCACTGATCCACTGGGTGCTGCTCAGCAGTGGGGAACTCACTGACCCACAGGGAAATTGGCTGCTGAAGAGGCTCCACTGACGCACGCAGCAACAGGCTTGAGACTCAAACACATCATGCAAAGGGAGCAGACTCTGAATTTTGGAAAATCAAAACCACAGGGTAATACAAGCCACATCTTGGGACAAGGAGTGCTGGCAACATTGCCAAGGGCTGGGAACAGTGTGTGGTGACCACAAAGCATTTTCGCGGGGGGGAAACATCTGGAGCGACAGTCCTGTTCCAGTCATTGCAGGGAGATCACCAGCTTAAGGTGAGCCCAAGCAATTCAACAAAATTTTTTCTCAAAGAAAAAAATGAAAGGCTGGAGAGGCAACTCAGTGGTAGAGTACCCCGGGCTCAAACCCCAGTACCAATAATAATGAATTAGTTAATTCATGCTCTAACGGCATTCCTCAAAGTAACACAAGAGGATATTTTAAAATTTTGCCCATAAATACGGTTTTAATGAAAACCTGCACACAAAACTTCTTTTTGACCTAAGGCCTACAAAGTTATCGAAACAAAGTATCATGAAGGTTGCACAAGGAAACGGGCGCCTGCAGATCACACTCAGGAGCCAGGGGCTGCCAGTCCAGCACAGGACCCACCCCGCTGGGAGCACCACCTCAGGAACAGAGCCAACAGAGACCTGCTCTGTGAACCCTGACCTCACGGATACAAACGCCACCCTAACCAAAAGGGCCTGCAGTTTAAATTTTGAAAATCAGAAATCCCACTAGAAAATGTCTTTCTGCTCCCATCTGTTAAAACGGCACATCTGCTTGGCTTTCCAGATCCCATCACTACACTTCCCAGGCAACACTCTTCCCTGCTTCTGCCAGGGGAGCAGCTTCCTGGGAGGACAGGTCATCCCAGGCTCAGCAAACCCCTTCTTCCTGCAGCACCACCATGCGAGTGGCAGGCACATCCACGTTCCTCCCACGTCCACGCAGCAGCTCAGGTGGAACAGTGCCGCTGGCACCACAGGATAACCCCAAACAAGGTAGGTCAAGGTCCCCCGAACACCCCTAAAGGTTCCCTCCCACACTGTCCCCATATGGAGGCTGCCTCCCTCCCCATGAGGCTGAAGCAGACAGGCTCTTCCCATGGAGAGGCAGGAAGGCTGTGTGGGAGGCCCAGTGAGGACACGTCCCCTCCCCAGCCATCACAGGGATGAGCTCTCCTGCAACTCTACCCCAAGACCCTCTGGCAGACCCAACTGCCATGCAGGGCTGGGGGCTGCTGGCTCTCCACTGCACACCTGAGGAAGCTGCTGCCATGTGCGCCCATGTGGCGCCTGAGCTGTCTGCCCACCGGGCCCCCCTCCTGTGCTGGAGGGAGTGGGGTGGCTGTGTGGCTCACCTCTGAACTGGCGCTCTCCTCGCCAAGGTCTCGGGTGGCAGCAGGGTCGCTCTGCACATCTAGTTTTAGGTTCAGAAGTAGTATTTCTTCATTTTTACTTACTAGGTCGTTTTTCATCTTTTCTAGTTGTTCTTTTAAGTCCAAAACCTTGCATTAAAACCAAAAAGTATTGAAAATTATCTAATTTTCTAGTTGACTTAATAATTAATCAAAATACCTTTGAAGATTCTAGAAGTATAAAAAGTATCACATAAAAGTGACAGAATCACGAAGGATTTGTTAGCACACACAGGACACCTGGCCCTCCACACAGCAGAGCCAGGCATCAGATGCCAATCTGGGCAGTGCTGCTGCCTGTGCCACACTTGCCTGGCGCTCTTGCTGCAGCAGGACCCCCTGTGCCACCTCTGACGAGACCTCGGGGCCCTCGGGGGGCTGCGACTGCGGCGGGGGCACCAGCAGCAAGTCCCTCCTCTGACGTTCCTTCAGTGCCTCTTCACCCTGTTTAAGAGAGATGGGAATCTATTTCAGGCAGACACTCACAATCAGGGCCTCACTCTGCTGTCTGCTGAGTGTGAAGCATCCTCAGCGATCCTGAGCCGTGGGCCCTGTGCTCACCTGTGCCAGGGCTCAGACAACAGATGCTCAACAGAACCCAGCTGAGCTCCTGCTGAGGGCCCCCAACTGAAGAGAGCCACAGGGAGAGTCACTCCACATGGCTCAAAAGTCACTAGGCTGTCACCAATTCCAAAACACTGGGGGAAAACTGGCAAAAGGATGGCTGACAGCACCTTCATCTGAGGGACATCAACACATTTTAAGTGGGGGGACGGCTCACATCACACAGGTGGGCAAGAAACTAGCACACAAAGTTATACAGGTGGCGGGACCTGGGAGGGAAAAGTCACTTTCTTCATCCCAGCACTAATAAGATCAGTGAATATCTCCTGGGTGAATGACAAAGGGGCAAAGCAGCTGAAATGATTCCTCAGGGACACACAGGAAGGGCGAGGCCAGGGCAGGATCCCCTGCAGGGCAAGGCCAAGCAAGACCACCAGGAGACACAGGTGCTGAGGATTCTTCCCAGGATGGCGAAAGCAGGGCACCCTGCCCTCGGAGGTTCCGTCCCCTCCCACCCACACTCTGAAGAACAGGGGCTGGCTAATAAAAACCAACAGGACTCAGTCTAACTCTCAAGTTAAACCATTCCTTGGGCCTCATTTTTCAAGTGACATTTTAACTTCCAGTGACATGAACTAGAAGTTAGAAGTTCAAGTTCTGCCAGCCAAATGCTCAAAAAAAGGCAGTGTTGCTTCCTGGGCAGGTAGAAGCTCAGGCTGCAATAAAGCATGCAAGAAGTGAGCTGACTAAGTGAGCAAGAGGTAGCAACTAAGCAAGCAACTAAGTCAGCAAGAGGTGAGCTGAGTGAGTGACTAAGCAACTAAGTGAGCAACTGAGCAAGAGGTGAGCAACTAAGCAAGCGAGAGGTGAGCAACTAAGTGAGGAAGAGGTAGCAACTAAATAAGCAACTAAGCAACTAAAGCGAGAAGTGAGCAAATAAGCAAGCAACTAAGTCAGCAACTAAGTCAGCAAGAAGTGAGCAACTGAGTGACTAAGCAACTAAGTAAGCAACTAAGTCAGCAAGAGGAAGCAACTGAGGAACTAAGAAGTGAGCAACTAAGTGAGCAAGTAAGCAACTCAACAAGAAAGAAGTAAGTAACTAAGTGAGCAACTAAGTCGGCAGGAAGTGAGCAAGAAGCGAGTCACTAAGCAGGCCACTGAGGACTGTGGTGCACCAGCTCCTGGCAGGTGGCAGACTGGGCCGAGTGGGAGTGAGGTGCTGACCCTGTCCAGCCCCTGCCTGGCCCCTGCCCCGCCTCACTGCCCACAGCATTCCTCGGATGCAGTTGCTTTACTTGTAATTTTTTCACCATCTTTTTCTGTTTTTCCAGTTCCTCCTGGAGCTGGACCACTTGTCTTCTGGTGTTGGCGTTGGTCTCCTCGAGATGCTTGATTTCTTCTTCCTGGATTAACACTTGCCTATCTGCCAACTCTTTCTTTATAACCAACTCATTAAATCCATCCGATTTTTCTCTCAATTTTTCTTGCAACTGTTCAATCTAAAACAACAAAAAAGTACAAGAAATAAAACAGACTGTTGAACAGCAACTCAAGTGACAGAAAATAGTTTTTCCAGATCTCAGTTGCACAATGAAACCCACAGAAAGCATGAGACAGGTGTTTCAGGAAGCACATTCTCTCCTAACAAGAAGATCCATAAAAGCAATAATATAACACAAGATGTGTTAGTAAATTAAAACTTCATTTGACAGAAAGGAACGGATATTACTCAGCAGCAAAAGGGACCCCTCAAGACTGCAACGACCTGGGTGGCTCTCCAGAGAACAGGGGGAAGCCAGTCCCCAGCAGCAGCATCCAAGGCTCCACCAAAGAATGCTCTAGAGACGGCAGGTCCACGCTGCCTGGGCGCAGGGTGCTGCAGGGCATGTGGCTCTGTTCCATGGCCACCCTGTCAGGTTCTGCAGGATGCAACCATGAACAGGGTTCTCTCCAAGCCTTACTTCTTACCACCACATGGAATCCACCATTTCCTCAAAACAGGTTTGATTTTAAGAGAGATAAGCAAATCATCTAGAGCCAGCTCAGACAGGAGGGTGCAGACAGCCACAGACCTGAGCGAAAGCACGAGAGCACCAAGACACAGAGTGGACACGTGCCCCGCTGCCCATGCGGGGCTGCAGCAGCAGGGGCATCAGCCGTGCTGAGGGGCCCGGCACAGCGGCACGGCCATCCTACCTCCTCCTCCAGCGGTGCGCGCTGTCGTCCCCAAGCACATGGAGGGAAAACGCAGAGTCAGAGCTTAGCAACACTCCGGAGGGGGCTCCCAGGAGGCAGGGTGCGTGGCAGCTCACCCACCTGGTCATCACGGGGGCCTGGGGGCCGCGGCCCGGCCACCTGGCGGAGCTGCCCCTCCAGCCTCTGGATTTCATGCTGGAACTCTTCCCGCTCATGCTCACGCTCAGCCGCCTGCTCCTGCAAGGACCACCCAGGACAGCTGCGGCACCCCAGGAGAAGACAGCTGCCCCACTGCACACGTCCACCCTCCCAGCACTGCGGGCTGCTCCTGGGCACAGCCCCTCTCATCACGGTCCTTTGTGTAAATGGAGTTGGGAGATGAAACGTGAAGGGCCTCTGGAGCCACTCGACATCATGAGAGGCAAACAGCCCAGGCCCAGGGAGGTGATCCCGGGCTCCCGGCAGGGCAGGCCAGAGATGCCTCTGGAACAGACCCCCCAGGCCACAGGATGGCAGACTCTTCCCTGAGAATCATCATCATGAAACGTGGACAGGACCCAAGAGCCCACAGAGTCGGCCGCACAGCCATCTGCCTGCAGGGATCACTGGACCTGCAGGGTCGTGTGACAGAAGCCACTTGCTGTGACGACCTAGCAATGGGAACACAGGCTACCACTCAGGCTGCTTACGTCCATGAACTGCCGCTGGCCGCGCAGTTGCTTATCCAGGGCAGCCAGTTGCTGCTTGAGGGCTGTTGCCTCCTCTGCCTGCCTGGCACAGACACGGTGCTGCAAGAGCTGCTCCTCCAACTCAGACTCCAAGACCTGCATCTGGGAGAGGAGGGCTGCACGGTCCTTCTCCGCCTGCTCCCTGGCCTCCTCCTGCTCCCTAGTTAGAGACTCCACTTCCTTCCGCAGTGCTAAAGGAGACAGAAAGGAGATGTGGAGGAGCCCCTCACGGAGCAGACTGCGCAGAGCAAGGCTCGGCGACAGGCCTTGACAGGCTGCTCACGGCTGTCCAGGAAGGAGCAGCCACCAGGTCCAGCCTCCCTGCAGGGTAGGCCTGAGACATGGGCCCACCAAGCTCCCAAGCCTGGTGTCCACAGAGGCGGGCAGGCCTCGTCCCCTCCCACAGATGGCGACACCACAGAGGCAGAAGCCACCGTGAGGATGAACATCACCCCAGGACCAGCACAGCCCATGTCTGTCAAACCCTAAGCCCACACCTAACCCACCCATGACTTTGCAAGACACCTCTCTAAATAAAAATGACAGATTCTCAATGGAAACTGGTTAAAATAAAAACCTTTAAAAGCCTGAGAAGAACACATCCTGGTATCTCAGAGAGGTACAGCCAACTTTCGGGGATCCTGTCTGCACTTAAATTCTCCAAGGTAGAAAGCCCCACGCGAGCTGGAGCTCGCCCACAGGCACAGCTTGAACGCCACCCTGAAGCAACACAGCCAGAACCGCCTGGATGGGCTGCCCCAGGGGGCAGAGCCCAGCTCACAGCAGTGCCAGGGCCGTGACTGCTTCAGGAGAGCGGCCACGCAACCGATGAAACCAAAGCCACGGCTTGAATGCCTGCCTGTCGAGACTCGGGGTGCAACGTGACACCAGCATGACGGGCTGGGTGGGGCCTGAAGAGGGGTGGGCCTCAAGGGCCCCATCCGCACAGGCGGACTTAACACCTGCACAGGAGGGTTTTCGGGGGACATTCTCTTGGCCTTCTACCTTCTGCCTTGACCTGTAAGGCAAGTCACAGAGGCCATGGCTTCCCAGATCTGCCAACACCTTTCCTCAGACTCCCAGCCTCCAGATCTATGAGAAACAAGTTTCTATTAGTTATAAATTACGTAGCCTCAGGTGCGTGGTGATAGCAACACGAAACAGACTACAACACTGGGTACCAGGCCCAGACCCACGCTGAAACCACAGATAAATAAACATCTTGAAAAGAGGGCTTGCTACCAGGTGCAGCAGCACACACTGTCATCCCAGTCATTCGGAAGGCTGAGGCAGGAGGATAGCAAGAAGCAGGCCAGCCTCAGTAACTTATTGAGATACTGCTAAAAGTCTAATGAAAAGAACTGGGAAGCCTGCCCCAAAGGGTTCAATCTCCCCCACCCTGAAAAAAAGACAAGGAAAGGGCTTGCTGATGGTGGATCGCGAGCTCCTCTCCAGACTGAAAGAGCAGGTGCAGTGAGCACTCCCAGACGTCTCCCCAGCTTCGAGGCCTGTCAGCTTTCATGACAAACCATCACACCACCAAGGAGCCACTCTCAGAAGTTCCATGCTAGTGAATCAGCCACTGCCGCACATGAGCCGAGCCATGCTGCTGTGACCAGAGCGGCCTGGGCCCGCATCCGACCACTCCTGCAGCTCCTGCTCAGCCCAGACAGCAGTCCCTCAGTGCCGGTGCTGGAGGAGGGAGCGCAGGCCCAGTCGCTCCACTGGCGACCTGCAGGAGGCTGGAGCAGGGCCAGCCTACCACAACCACACCTGCGTGAGAGCCCAGTGCACACATCAGCACAGCGCGGCTTGGTGGCTGCGGCGGCCATGACATGTGCTTGCGCAGGACGACTCTGCAGCTGTCATGAATGATGCTGAAGATCATGTGTCACTTCATTTAATAGTTTGCCACAAAAGCTCTGAAATACTTTTCCTCTTTAGTAAATAATTCACAGAATCTGATGCAAATGTGCGCACGGCACGCAGCAATCACGCATGCTGTTACAAACCTGGGTTCTCGGGCGCTGCAGTGACAGCAGTGCCTGCAAAGGGAGATGCAGAGTATCACAGACGTGGGCAGAAAGGCTGCCAAGGGCAGGAGGACGAGCAGGCCAGCAGCTGTCCAGGACACTACCACTGCCCTCCTGCAGCCCTGAGGCTAGGGCACTGACTCAGAGGACCAAATGCTCACTTTTAAAAACTCAGTAAGAGAAGCAGGTAAGACAAAAGAACAAAAAACAGCCAAAATAAAGGTTGAAGAAAGATGTACAGGCGGAGAGGCCAGTTAATGTCAGAAATTTATGTTAAGAAATGGAAATGGACAGAGTATCAGAGGGAGGGCCAGAGCCAGTGAGCAGAGGACATCGAGCAATGACCAGTGAGGACTAGGACCCTCACATGGAGTGGGCAGAGGGACTCCCACACAACACTCTGAGCTGAGGGCCTGGAGGAAACTCAAAAGTCAAAGGATAAAAGGTGTGGACACTGGGAGAGGCGAGGAGAATCCCGGTCCTGCAAGCTCCAGAACTCAGGAGGGAGAAGCAGCGAGCCAAGGGCAAGCCTGGGAAACAGGACAGAGACAACACTGAAGGACAAAGCCAAAAGCCAGTCTGCCAGCTTCACACCTGCCACCCTCCTGCCTCAGTCTCCCAAGTCACTGGGCTTATAGGTGTGAGTCAATGTGCCCAGTAAGCTGGTGGTGTTTTTAAAGATAAAAATTTTTTAAATAACAATTTGTGGAAAATGGGTTGGATGGTGCCTGTAACGAACAAGGTTCTCACACCAAGCACAGGTTTCAAAGACACCCCCCAGCTAGTTAACTCCACAGGCAGCAGAACAGCAGAGGGGCCCTGCCCAGGTGGCCACTGGACAGATTCGGGCAACCACCAGAGGCACCTGGCATGTGAGACAGACAGACCCTGAGCGTGCAGGACAGGAAGAGAGCAGGCCGAGGAGGGCCACAGGGCAAGCCACATGTCGTGGGATACCTCATGTCAGCAGAGCTGGCTCTGATGAAGCTGCACTGACTCACAAACACACGGCTCAAGTTTCTCCTGTTTTGACTATTTTCATTTTAAATCTTCAAGTCTAAAATGTCTAAAAATCTGAAAACAGGTGGACTACTTCTGTCAAAATAACGCTTCCAAGTCAGGGCTGGCATGACTTCCGAGCAGCTCACCTTTCAGGTGAGCTCCCACCTGCTGCCTTAGAGACACCCTCGCCTCCCAGGAGCACAGGACACTCCTGCAGTATCAGCCAGGAGCCCACTGCCTCAGGACGCTCAGCCGCCCTTCTGCTGCCAGCACCCCCTAAGCGGTCACTCCTGGACTCCCCAGAAGAGAGCCCGCTCTCCAGATCCCACCTCTAGAAAGGCCACACTTCCAGGAACCTGGCTCAGCTGCCCACCCCAGCTCTGCCCTCCACATCCACATTCCTTACCTGCTTCTCTTGCTTCTGCTTCAGCAGCCCAAGCTTCCCTCTGTCTCCACAGGGTGGAGCGCTCCTCCCGCAGGGCTGCCTGCTCTTGGGCCGCCTGCTCCAACTGCCGCCCCAGGCTCTCCAGCTCCAGGACCAGCTGCTGCTCCGACTCTTCCTTCCGGCCCAGTGCTTCCTGCAGATCTGCTTTCTCCACTTTGAACCCTTCCAGGAGGCCTGAGAAGAGACCAGCTGAGGCAAGTGTGCTCTGACCCCTGAGAGAGCAGGGGCAGTGAGCGGGTGGGCACAGGTAGCAAGGGCGCTCACCTAGGGGCCTGCACATTAGCTGGAAAGCAGGTAGAGGCCCACCTAGGAGAGGCCTCCAAACACAGTCAGACCTGAGAAGTACACCTACCAGAAACCCACCCAGCAGAGGGGGCAGCTGTGACAGGAGGGCCAGGGCAGAGCCCAGTAGCTTCCAGGAGGGAAGGCATACCACAACCCAAGCAGAGCAGGAGAGCTCAGCACCTGGTGCTCAGCTGTGGCTCCAAGGCCCTCGGTCCTCAAACAGCACTGCCAGCAACATGGGCACCCAAACCACCGCCTCAGTCACACACGCCACTGTCTCCTCAAGAAACACCCACTGGTGCTCCAAGTTATAAGAGTCGCTCTTTAAAATGCTGCTCCTAGCCAGGCGCAGTGGCACCCACATGTAATCCCAGCTACTGGGAAGGCTGAGGGCTAGGGATGTGGCTCAGTGGTAGAGAACCTCTGAGTTCAGTCCCTACTACCAAAAAACAAACAAACAAAAAAAAACCCCACCCATCTCCCTAGCAACCCCTGAAGCAAGGCTGTGCCTGCCTCTACGAGGAGGCCACATCCCGGCCAGGGGCCCAGGAGCCCCACTCACCCTCGGCCCTGTGCAGCTCCAGTGCCAGCTCGGCCTTGGCTGCCCGCTGCTCCCTCAGGCACTGCAGCAGCTCCTGGTGCTTCTGGAGGGCCTGTGCCGTCTCCTCGTTCTTATGGTTGAACTCCTTTTCAAAGCGAGAATGAATCTGACGAGCTTCCTCCAGCTGCTGAAACACATCTGAGGCTCAGAGTCGCATAGCGGAAACAACTGAAGCTCCTGTTCACAGCAGCAGGAACCGGCTTCCACCCCAGGCCCATGGCCATCAACAGAGGCAGAGCCAGTGCAGGACAAGACACCAGGTGCAAAACTGCCTCCCCACCCACCCCCGCTCCCAGGTCACGTCACCAGGGCGGTGCCCCATGTGGCTGATGGTCCCTCCTCAGTCTCCCCTGCTGTCCACCCTCTGGCTCGGCCCTGGGTCTCTCCCCTCTTCCCCAGCTCTCCCCAGCATGTGTGCCCAGCCTAGGGCTTCCAGATCATCCACAGGCTGAGGGCCCAGCATCTCTGAATTCAGGATACCCAAGGCCAGTTGTCCCCTGCAGAAGCCCTCAGTCTCCCTATCAGTTAATACAACTCTGGCTGCTTCTGGGGCTACAGATGTGCCCTGGCCTCTCTAAGGAGACCTTTTGGTTCTGTCTTGAAAATGGCCCAGAGGCCACCACGTCTTCTACATCTAGCACCCTCTCTGCTGCAGCCATCTCCTCCCTTTCCTGCAGCCAAGGCCCAGCAGGGAGGCCGCATCTGACCCACCCCTGCATGGGCACATCTGTTCCTCTCAGCACCTCCCCGTGGCCCACCTGAAGCGCACGCCCTCTGCAGGCAGGCTCCTGATAAAAACTGCAGCCACGGAGCCTCGAGCTCCACTCGACACTCACTCTGGTTCCACTTGGCCACAAGTGGGACAGCAGAAGCGCCTGACTACTTGTCAGAAGCTAGCCACATGTGCCCAGCTCCTGAGAGGATGGAGGTGCATGGAGGACAGGCTGAGAGAAAGGTCCTCACAGCCACGCCCCACATGGACGCACCCATCCACCCGTTGGGCTTGACCTGGCCGAAGCCTCTTCTGAAGACTTCTGATGGGGAAACAAAGTCAGCCCCTTCCTCCTGGTATCTCAGTGCAGTTCACTGGGGATCCCGACAGTATGTCAAGTCACAGCAGCAGAACTGTTTGATCTCAATGAAACCCCGAGTTCTACGTGTCCTTCACAGCAGGCTTGCCTCCCCCAGAACGTCGGTGCACAAGGCTGCTGCTAAAGGAGGGGTGTGCCTGAGAACTCTGCGGGGTGCAGCAAGGGTCATCAACGCCAAGGCCAGACACTGGGAGTGTCTGTCCCAACACCCAGTAGAAAGGGGACAGGAGAGTGTCCTGGATGTCAGATCCACCTTCACAGGTCACCTTCACAGGTCTGGTCACTGGAAATCCTGTGTCCTCAGTGCTGGAAGAGCACCCACAGCAGCAGTGAAGTTGCTGTTGGCTGAACTACGTCACCACGTTCCCCATTCAGCCACTCTTACTGCCAGCCTCTGGTGTGCCTCAGGCCTCACCTGTCTGGAGGAGTCCAGGGCCATCTCCAAGAGGCCGTCCACAGCCATGCCAAGGCTCTGGTAGACTCTTCTGATTGGCTGCTCACATTCCAGTGTACTTTCAGGGCTCATGAAGAAGCTCTCGCACACGTGACTGCTGATCTCAGCCACTGAAGATACCTCTGCACCCTCAGGCAAAGCTCTGTCCAACTCCAGCAGGGCTGCGTCTGACCACATCTCCTCAAGGGGTGGAGCTACAAGACGAGCAAACTCAGATGCCTGCACACGCCACCAGTGAGCATGTGAGCACGCCAGCAGGTCACAGCCCACAGCCCACGGAACCTGCCTGTGCACAGGGGACGCCAACCCAGCCCCATAGGAAGCAGGCAGCTCTGCCCTGGCCCCATCCTGCCTCTCTGAGTGGGGGCACCGGCAGGGAGTGAGAGTGTCCTGACCCAGCAGCCCCTCCCCAGTGCCCCCGGCCCCCAGGCACACCACCCTGTGTTCACACCTGCTGGAGGGGCCTGGCCTGCGTCTGCATGGTCCAGAAAGAGCCCCACACGCTCATCAATCCGGCTCTTCAGGGCAATGGCTGCCTTCAGCGTCTCTCCAAACACACCCAGCAGTCTTCTCAGGGCATCGCGCAGCGCTCCCCTGAGAGGGCAGACCAGTCAGGGCAGACCAGTCAGGCAGAGGTGTGCCCAGGCAGTCTGCATGCCAACCAGCGACCCGGGAGCAAGTGCCTCAGCACGCAGAGGACAGCTGGTCCCTGAGCCTGTGCATTCTGAGAAGCTATGTGGAAGGCCTTCCTGCTGTCAGGGCAGGAAACTGAGTCTAGGTGGGAGGAAGTGGGACCATGAGTCTTCATGGGTTTTTTTGGTTTATTTTTTGGTACCAGGGATTGAACCAGGGGCACTTCATCACTGAGCCACATCCCCAGCCCTTTTTATTTTTTACTTAGAGACAGGGTCTCGCTAAGTTGCTTAGGGCCTTGCTAAGTTGCTGAGGCTGGCTTTTAACTTGTGATCCTGCTGCCTCAGCCTCCCAAGCTGCTGGGATTACAGGCGTGCACCACTGTGCCAGGCTTCATAGTTCTGTGTAATCTGGTAAAACACAAAGATTTGACAAAGCAAGGGGGCAGGTATGCAGGTATCTGCACATTCCCAAGTGCTCTTGGTGCTGGAGGAGGACGCAGCCAGGGTCTCTGCCCACCAGACCACCTACACTGCAGCCCACAGGAGCACGTTGGGTTCAGGGAGGCAGCCACATGGCCATGCAGCTCAGCAAGCAGTGGGGTGAGGAGACGTGCTGACCTTTCGCTCTGAGACAGGTCCACGTCCACCCTGAGCATGGAGACGAGGGCGGCGCCCTCCTGGTTCTCCCGCTCGCGCCTCTGCTGCAGCCTCTCAAGCTCGGCCCGGCACTCCTCCACCTCCCGGCGTAAGGACAGGACTTGGCCTTTCAGCTGCAGAGAGAAGTTGCCGAACCTCAGCGGGTGACTGAGTCAGAGCAGAGCCCACAGAGAAAGCCCATCCTCGCTTCCAAGGCTGTTTAATAAAACACGGCTGAAGGTGCACACAGGCAATCACAGAGAAAATCAGTAACGTGGTGTTTTCCCTCCATTATTCATCAATAACAAAAAAAGAACACATAACCCCAACCTGCACTGCCACCAGGGGAAGGAAGGGACAGACATGTCAAACTACCTCACAAATAATAATTCAAAATAAAATCCCTGCATCTGGTCATTCACAATAACCATTAATTTCCAAGCAGGCAAAAAACCTTAGCATCTCAGCAGAAGGGGCAAGGAGGAGGGGAGGAGGATTGGCACCAGTTGTCCTGGGCTCCCTGGGGCTACCCCAACCACGCAGTAGCCACAGACCTTGGCCACTTTTTCTGTATAACTTAGAAAAGACAACAAGATAAACACACCAGCTGGAGCCCTCAATCCAAGGGTCTCTGCCCTGCACCAGTCACCAGTGACAGGCACTTCCTAGGGCTGACTCACTGAGGTGCACGCAGGCACCTGCCACACGGGAGAGTAAAGAGTGGAGGAGGCCACAGAGCACGGCCTTGCACAGGGCGGAGACGTCAGGCTGAGAAGGCAGGGACATGCCTTCCTTGTGAACGTCCCGGGTGGCCACCCACCCACAAGGCAGGGACAGGACAGTGACAGGCCAGAAGGATCCAGTGTAGGAAGAGATAGGAGGAGCCAAAAGCAAATGGCCACCAAGTGAGAAGTCACGTACTGTGACAGCTCATAGCAGCCACGGGGCACCAAGCCTGGGCGAGGAGGCCGGGGGGCGGGACCCACAGTGACATCAGAAACTGAAAATAGGCCAGCGTTCCTCATGCAGGGAACAGAAGCTAACTGCAATACAGTGTAGTGGAAGAGAAACAGAAAACACAACTTCTATAAAACCACTGAGGAGACCAAGACAAAGACACGGGTGTCTGGGAAAACCAAACAGGGGATTTCAAGTGTCAAGGTGGCAAACTCTGACCAACAGACAAAAGGTGAGCAGTGCACCCTAATGCTATCAGTCCAGGGAACTGTGTCCCAGGTGCTCAAGGTAGAGGTACAGGCCCAGCCACCGGTGTGTGTCAGTGGACGGCGGAGAGCTAGCTGCAGGCCCGTTTGCAGGGAGTGCATGGCCAAGGCCAGTCCTGCATGTGGCCGCACACAGCGTTAATGTCCACCTGCCAATCCTATCCTGCCTGGGGGTGGGGTAAAAGACCTCAAGCTCACTGACCAGAAAAAGCAGTGTGGGTGAGCCCCTCAACAAAGCAGCACTAAAGACAGAAAATAAAAATAACCCTACTAAAATGCAAAAAGCAAATGAGTACTTTAAAATCTTCCCATGAGATTAACTTTCAAATAGATGGATTTTTAAGGAAATATTTATTTCGAATCATTCTAATTTTGCCTAGATTCTTCCAGAGATGAGAGAAGGATGGAGAATACTTCTCACTCATGTACCATAAAAGAAAAGGGAATTACAGGTTCAGCAGAATAAAAAACTACAGAAGCAAAAGCATTAAAAAGAAGACTAGAAAATAAAATCCAGTGGAACATGAGAATCATGCTCAAGTTCATCTCATCAAGAAGATGGAGGTTGGTTTCTATACAATATTAGGACCACTCAGTGTAACTCACACATGGCCAGAATAAAAGAGGAAATACAAAAAGCAAATAAATTAGCATCCACTCATGATTTAAAAAATCCATCACAAATCAAGAGCAGAAGGAACCTTCCTTAACCCAAAAAGATCTATCTACAGATACCTGCACAGACCCTGCCCTGGAGGATGTGGACGCCTTCCTAGGGAAAAGGCCAGCAGTGACGGACTCCGGCAAACCCAGGTCCAGTCTACACAAGGATCCTGGGGGCTGAGTCAGCAACGAGGGGCTGTTCGGAAGCCAGGGGGCCTCCATGCTGCCAAGAGACCCACCTTCAGTGCACCTCCACACCCTGACAGGACGCGGGCATGAGGGGCCCCAGACCCCAGGGACCATTGACCCCACCCCAGGCCCTCCACGCAGGGAAGAGCTGCCATGGGTGACTGTGAGCTGAGCCTGGAGAAGGACTGAGGGAAGCAAAGGACTGAGGGGACACGAACGAGCCAAACCCATCCATCGAACCATGCTCACAAAAGACCCAGGAAGGAAAAATCGCATCAGAAGAAATCCAGACTATAAAAAGAACTCCAGTAAGTCTGCAAGAAACAGGCAAAATAATAATAATAATAATAATAATAACAACAATAACAATAATAATAATTTAATAGAAAAAAGGCAAAAGACACAAGCCAGTATTTCATGAGAGGAAACACAAGCAGGCATAAACACATCTACCACACTGACAGATGCGCAACGCACAACCCTATGAGCACACAAGGGGACACACGTTCAGACCCCAACACAACACACCACCACACAGACACGAGCTGGGAGTGGCAGCCGGTCCCACAGGTGAGGTTCAGATGTCAGTGGCTGGTGGAGACGAGCGGGGAGCCACCTCACAACAGAGCTGCACAACCTGACGGAAGGAACAGCACAAGCACTGGGACCTACAGTGCACACCTGGGGGTCCAGGGCACGCGGGGAGAGACACGGCAGGAAAGCAGGGCCACCAAGCACACAGAGGGCACAGGCATCGCAGGGGGTGGGGGGCCACTGGGGAGGTAGGGCACGGGCATCGCAGGGGGCGGGGGTGCAGCTGCATACACACCGTGGTCTGCACCTGTTCGAGCTGGTCACAGGCACCCTGGTATGAGGCCACAGCAAGCAGAACTAGACAGGGTGGCAGGATGTCAGCGCAGCAGCTCTGCTGGAGGGGCGGGGCGTGAGCTCAGAGGGCCACCGTGGGCCGCAGAGCCCGAGAGCCAGGACACAAGGATGCTCGCAGCATACGTTTTAAAAAGCTTGCAGGATCATTTCGCAACACAAACAAAATGTCCAGAGTCTGGTTTGCCTCAGGAGAGACTCTTCTGTGGCAGGGCAACAGGCAGCAGGCAGACTTCGCACACCCACAGCCTGTGCCAACCGGGATCACGGCTGCGCGAGCACCTGCCCATGCCATTCAGCACGGGGACAAGCTTGTCTTAGGAGGCCAAAGTAGGGCCCACGAGCACCGAACCCCACATGGCCCATAGAGCCCCAAACTCCATCCCACATGCAGTCTGGGCTTCAGCATTACTGACTGTGGTCAGGGGGCAGGGGTCACTCCAAAGGGGCCTGGAAGGAAAAGAGCCACGACAGTCTTGGGTCCACAACAGAGGGCAACGCTGAGCCCAGGCCCTCTACTAGACATCGGTTCAGGGCATTTGGATGCCTGCCCTGTCCCAGCAAGGCTTAAGCACTTAGACACACGGATAGACTGGCGGCAAAGCAAAGCACTCTCACACTGGCAAGCAGGCTGGCCTCCTTCAGACACCAGGCCGTCCCGCCCAGCACACCCCTGGCCAGCCCCGCAACCGAGCCTGGCACTCATGGGATCAGGGCCTCTGCACCACCAGAGCTGTCCCTCAGGAGCCAGCCTTACTGCATGGCTGTCGAGAGGCCCGCCCCAGCAGCCCCTCTACAGACACGCCTTCCATCTCCAGCTGGAGCGGCTCTCCAATCCACCTGCTCTCAAGGGTAGGCCAGTCACGAGAAGTCGTTATTGTTAAAAAGGGCCTGAGTTCGATCCCCAGTACCGCAAAAAAATAGTCATTCTCAGGTTTTTCTAAAACTCCACACAATTACGAGACCACCATGTATCTGAGTCATTTGGGAGCATGGCAGATGCACCTGGGCTGAGAGTGGGGAGTGGCCAAGAGCCAGGAAGACCCTGGGCCCCCACAGAGGCTGGACGTGGCTCCTCTCTACATTGCAAGGCTGACCTACGGGCAGACCTGGCTATCACCCAAGAGTGGCAGCTGCCCACAGTTGCTTCTGGCACTTGGGGCTCACTTCTACACTCAGACCTCTTGGCGTCACCAGCAGAGGCTTCTCCAAGGGAGAGTTTCCAGCAAAAAAAACAAACAAACAAACAAAAAAAAAACAGGGCTTACGTTTTTAGAGAACGTTGGTCTCAAACACACTCCAAAGGGTAGTCACCTGAAGTCACCTGGCTGCCTCGCGAGCACCAGCCGGCGAGACTGCTAACAAGCAGCTCCACTCCTCAGACAGGTGTAGGACTATTTGTAGCCCGGGCAGAGCATGGCCACATGGCAAGAACAGCACGTCCCTGCTATTTTGGGACAAAGGCCCTGGCGTGCCAGGGAGTGCCCTGAGTGGCTTCCATGATGGCTGAGAGCACAGCTGGGGGGAAATGGAGCAAGCATCCATGCACCTCGCAGATCAGACCACAGGGTGGAGAACAGGGCCCCCAACCACCCCCACAGAAGAGAAGTTCAAGACTCAGCACCCACAAGGCCATGTGGAACCCAATCCCACAAGCATGGCAGGAAGAGGCAGGGTCTCAGCAGGACTCAGGCCACAGACGCACTCCTTGCTACTTGGCCAGGACGGGCTGAAGTCCCCACTGGATACTGAGGCACCAGGACTGGTATGGGCCTGCTAGGTGGCAGGACAAGGGGTTACTGAACTATTTGATCTCGGCATACCCAGCTCCCCCCAGCCCACCTGCTTCTGCCTGTGAAATCCACACACTAGCAATCACCTAAGAGGCTGTCTTACGTGCACACTCCCTAGGGCAAGGAAACGGCCCGTGACTGGCAAAGCGAGATGCCCCTGAGCACTGGGTACCTCTCCAGGGAACAGAGGTACTGAGCCATGAACAAGGGCAACAGAGTTTGGAGAGGCATACAGAACCTCAGTGTGGCACAGGTAAGCCGGACAAAAGCAGCCTGTCTGTGACTGGACTCCTGCAGAAGGCCCGTGCTGCACATATCCACCACAGTCTGTAGCTCAAGGTGGCGCCTCAGGACAGAGCACCTACCAATCCCAAAGTGCAAGCCAAGGTGTGGGCAAGCACCAGCCTCCAGGACAGGCGGCCAGCATCCTCAGGTGTCCCAGCCCCACCTGGGTTTCAAATTCTCAGCACCTCCCTGGATCAGGTATCTTCGTCTTCCTGGTGGCAACCTGTCCCCTCTGGAATGGGGCCAGGGCTGCATCTCAAGGGGGATATGTAGACCCGACTCCAAGACTTTTAAACACAGAAAGCAAATCTCATTGTCATGCTTCCTTTTATCTCTGTAATCTCTAACACCCGTTTAGGGAATGTCCATGAGAAGAAACAGCTTAAGCACTAATTTTAGAAATCAGTCCAGATGCCACACAATTAAGAACAGTAATTATGAACTGTTAATCCAGGAAACCTGGGCAAAGTTGAGGGCCTTATTTTATGGTTAGAAATGAGACATTAGAAGATCCTTATTTTCCAGGGCCCTGTGGAAACAGTGTTTGTGGAAATTCATCATCTCTGGCACACACTTCACCTGAAATAAACAATCATGTAGGAGGCAATGCCCAGACTCTTCTACTCCCACCTCAGGAAAGTCAGAAGACAGGAGCCTTCTGATGCAGGAAGACCCAGGAAGGAAGACCCCAGGGCAGGTCAACCAGGTCCTCGGCTGACCTCAGGGACCTCTGTAGCCTGCAGGGTGTAACAGAATCACATGTGTGTGTACGTACCAGGTACTGTGTGCAGCCAGCAGGCAGCATGGGGACAGGCTGTAACGCAGGATCACGTGTACGTGCGTGCTTGCATGTGCGCTGGGCACCATGTGCAGGCAGCATGGGAACAGCATGTAATGCAGGATCACATGCTGAATGCCCTTAATTGTCCACGGCCCACCCAATAAAAGAACAAGGACTTTGGGTTACTTCCCCCAATTTCACCCTCTCTCAGCAGGAAGCAGCTTGGAGATGTTCTTGCCCCTCTCTAATGCAGGCTGTCTGCCACAGGACCCTCAAACAACCTCCCCCACAGCTCCCCCCACAACACTGGAGAAGCAAGGAGCCGCTTCCTGCAGGCCTGCTCCCCTCCTCCTGAGGGCTCTCCTTCCTGACAAGCCTGGCTATACTTCCACTTCATCTGGCCCCTGTTTGCAGGTTTCTCTTTGAGAACACAGTGCGAATCTGCAGTGAGAGGGAGCTGAGGCTCAGGCCCACCCAGGTCAAGGAACCCAGCCAGGCCCTCCATAGCAGCCTCCCGAGTCCCACCTCAAAACCAGCACAGCGTGTGACAACACACTCACGTGGACATGTAGCCTGAAGGAGCCACGCTGTGTGCACACTTCTAAAAGCCCCATCCTGTTGTGTGGACACAAGTCACAATCTCGTACAGCTCACACCACCCCCTGCATCCTCACAGGTTTGGCACCAACACAGCCACTGTGACCTCCCCATCAGCCCCAGGCTGCATGCACACCAGCACTGTGAGCCAGTCGAGCAGACACCAACACCCGGCCACTCATCCCAGGTCCACACCTCCTGTGGGTTTAGGTCAACTCCTGCCTAGTCAGCAGTCCCATCAACCCCTTTTGTGTCAAGCTGCCAAATCGGCAACGCTCCAAGATCACCCACTGCCCTATAAGCCCACACCAGGGCTCTGCCCTCCAAAGACTGCAAGAATCCCACAAAGGCACAAGATCCTGGGCGCCTCAGTGGGCTCTGCTCCCAACAGAGCTGACCCCTGGAGCAGGTGCCCTCACACCCACAAGCAGAAGCTCTGCAACGCTCTGGGGAAATGTGTAGGTCCTGAGCTGCACACATCACTCACCCGCTCAGCCTGCTCCTGCGGTGCCTGCAGCTCCTGCAGCTTGGCCTGCTCTGCTTGCTGTGGCTGCACCTCGGCCAGGGCTGCGTGTGTGTCCCCCAGCAGCTGCAGGGTGGTTTGCTGTTGGCCCTCCAAGAACAGAGCCTCAGCACCCAGCTCGCCCAATGCCACAACCCTCTCCTCCTCCAGCAGGCGCCTCTGATCACGCAGGGTTGCAGCCAGCTCCTCCTGCCAAGAGGGCATCCGTAGGCATTGTGCCCCAGCACAACCACCCAGGGCCCTGCACACCCCCACAGCCTTGCCAGGTGCGCAGAGCAGTTAATATTCCACATGCTTCCAACCACCAAATTCTGCCACCAATCAAGTTACAACATGGTCTAAAATACATGTTCACATGTGGTACGGTTCTCCTTTCTGGGTATTCTCTTAGAACACTATTTCTGTAAGCCAAACAGACCAAGACCTACAGGTTTAAATCTGTGGCTGGGAACCAGTGAACCGGCACAGCATCTGCCTGCTTGTGATAGAGAAGAAGTGTGGACACTGGGCGGCCAGCTGCAGCTGCAGCTCCTGACCTGCCTGGGCATCAGACTGCTCTCCAAATTCAACCCAGAGAAGGCACAGCTCTGTCCTCCTGGACCTGTCTGGATACTGGGACCAAGAGCGCCCACCCTCCCGAGTAAGGAGACATCCTGGTGTGCAGTCTGCTCAGGGCCTAGCATCCCAGGTGCCACCTGTAGCACAAAGAGCAGCCTCACCCATCAGAAGGATAAAGTCCCCAGGCTGACGAGCAGAGGACATGCGAAGCTCTGCAGTAGGCAGGTCTTGAGTCCAGCAGACGTGGCCTACCCATGACCAGGGGTGGCCTCACATCCACGGCAAAGGGACTTCCCTAAAACCCCCTTCACACCAGAACCTCAGTGCATAGCTAAAGAGCCAACATGGCTCTAGAAATGGGACAGAAACATTTAACATCAGCCTGAGGCCAAGGGCCAGCCTCACCTGGTGCACACCCTGCAGCTCTGTGGCCAAGGCTTTCAGTTGCTCTGCATGTTTGGCACGCATTTCCATTCTCAGGCTTTCCTTGGCAGACTGAAGTTCCTCCTCATGTTTTAGCTTAAGTTTCTCCAGCTCCTGAGTCAAAACTGCTTGGTGAGAAGACTCCTTTTTCTGCAGCTGTTCCTCAAGCTCTGCTCGCAAAAGCTCCAGAGCCTGCCTATGCTGGTCCTGAATGGCCTGAACCCCAGACAGATAGCAGGATTCCAGAGCATCCAGGCTTGACAAATGTCTCGTTTCCAGAGCACTGATTTCAGCAGCGTGTTTCATCTGCAGCTCAGCCACACGAGCCTCGAGTTGCACCTGCTGCTCCCTCTCCAAGGAGGCCACCAGCTTGGCCAGCTCTGCCTGGTGCCTGCTCTCAAGCTCTGTCCTCAAGGCCAGAAGCTGCTGCTGGTGTCCCTGCTGCAGGAGCTGGAGCTCGTGGGTGTGCTTCTCCTGGGCATCCTGCAGGAAGGCATCCTGCTCTGCAGCAAACTTCTCCATGATCTCCTTACGCTCCTCCAAAAACCTGAGGTGACACTCCAGGTGAGCATGGGCAGCAGGGCCTGTGGTCACGCTGCACTTGCCCCTGCAAGCCCCAGGCCACACTCTTCACTTGGCCTCAGTCAATCAGACCTCAGCCCTGGCCTCTGTCTGCAGGGGCAGCTCAGGGGCAGAGCCAGGGCAGTCACTGGGGCACAGGCAGCAGGAGGCACACAGCACCACAGGGAAGATGCCCACACATCCCAGAGGACCACGCAGGGTGACTTGTCAAAGCCCTTGACCCAGGTCTTAGGCCACCTGCCCCTCGCAGGGCCACAGAGCAGCACAAGCGCCTGAGGGATTCTAAGGAGGAGCAGAATTCCATCAGGAGCCAGGAAAAACTGCAAGCGCTAGGAGAGTGCTGAGCTCCCGGTGGGCACAGGCCACGCTCACTGGTACACTCCGCCACGTTCATGTGAGGGACGTGACCCTAGCTGACCTGGCTGGGTGCGATGAACATTCAGGGGTCCTTCACAGATTGCCCTCCAGAACACAGACAGTGAGGTCCTGTGGGGCTGGACACTGGCCCAGATGTGGCAGTCTGGGCTGAACTCAAGTCTGGGGCCCAGAGCATGACTCCTGCACACCCTGTGGCATGAGGAAGCTGAGTAGGAAGCAGGGACAGCAGGGCCAAGCCAGCACCAGGGCCAAGCCAGCACCAGGCCCAACAGCCCTTGCCAATGGTGATGGGCCACCATAGCAGAGACTGGGGTGCACAAAGGGGAAGGCCCAGTCGGGCTCTGAACCTATCTAGAACTTTAGGCAAGTGAAGGTTTTAGAAAAGACATTTAAAACTGTACACATGAAACCCACCATCACGGGGGTAAGCTGCCTGCCTTAGGGGTGGGCTGAAGATCTACCACTGTTTCCTCTTTGTTGTTGTTTTGCAGTACTGGGTGTTGCACCCGGGGCACTCTACTACTGAGCTGCGCCCAGCCTTGATATATTTTTTTAAGACAGGGTCTTGCAAAGTTGCCCAGGTTGGCCTCAAACTTGACATCCTCCTGCCTCAGCCTCCTGGCTGCTGCTGAAATTTTAAAACATGCACAGAAGAGAGACACAAAAGGTGTGTGTGCGCTAATGTCACAGAAGGAGCACCAGCTCCACAGGGAGGACCCAGACCTGTCGCCAGCACATCTGTCAGAGTGCGAGTCTGGCCCTGTGGATTCAGAGCCAGAGTCTGGGTGTCGCACCTCCCCCACCTCTCCCAGATCCTCCCACCTGGCTGAGCGCCCACTGTGAGTCCTCCCAGGGGCCTCCCTCAGCCTGCGTGGCACCTCTGGAGACAGCTGCACCCACCCCATGGCCCGAGTCACCCACCTGTTCTGCGCCTGCATCAGCTGGAGGGCACACTCTTCCGTCCCCTGGAGGAGCACACCACGCTCCCCGTCCGGGGCCACGGGGGCCTCCTGGCCACACCCGCCACGGGGCAGAGCCTCATCCCCAGCAAGTGCTTGTTCCAGCTGCCGCAGGCGGCCCTGCTGCTCCGCCAGGGACTTCTCCAGGGCCTGGATCTGTGCTGCCTGCTGGTCCTGGAGGTGTCTCATCCCAGCTTCCCGACTCGAGAACCTGCTCACGACAGACCGCTTCTCAGACTCGGCCTTTTCTCTCAGGTCACGGCACGTGGAAGCTAGGTTCTCCTCAGCTTCTCTCCTCAGGTCCTCGCGTAAAAGCTCCCACTCCAACTCTTTCTTTCTGAACTCTTGTTTCAGTAGCTGAACCTTCTGCTCAGCTTTATTTAGTTCTTCCTGGTGGTCTTCAACCAAACTACGTTTTACCTACAGATGACATAATTTTATTTAAGAGAAAAGAGATTAAAGGGCAAAATTTTTAGAAGCAGTGACGGAAATCCATCTCTGAAGACAGGACTTTCCCAGCACAGGGTCATGCTGAGCACAGCAGTGGGAGTGGCAGGGCCTAGGATGCACGCCCTGAACACTGGCCCCACCCGTGACAAAACGAAGCCCAGGGACACAACTGCACAGAGCCAGGGCTGGGCCTCTTCCAGTAGGATCCAAAGGAGAAACCCCACAGCAGGAAGATGGGAGGTCCAAGAGAGAATGGCAGATGGTCTTGGGTCCACACGGCCGATCTGCAATGATCTAAACGACTAACTCTGAAATCATCTTCTGCACAGGCAGATAAACAAGAAAGCTGAGCATAGACACACGCATAGACACACGTTCCAAATTTGAAAAGGAAGAAAACAGATCAATAAAGCGCTAAATGACATCAAAGAGAAACAAACACAAACCAAAATAAGGTATAAAAGGCCAACCTCAACTCCTCCCTTATGAATAAAGTCTAAACAAAAAATAAAGTCCAGGCCTGGTCCTGGCTATGGCTGAGCAGCTCCAATCAGATCAACCTCCCCAGGGACGACGGTAACTGAGCAAACACTGGTGACCACACAAGGCCTGGAGAGAGCTAAGGCGGCGGCAGCTCACACGTGGGACGGAGGAAGCCGGGCCGACTCCATCTCCAAAGCTTCAGGCTGACAGCAGCCCCAAGGTGCCTATACAGAAACTCCCATCACCTTACAAGTGTGCACCAGAACAGGACAGGGAGGGGAAAGCCCTTAGGAAGAGCCAGACGCTGCCCACACTTCAGGCTGAGCCCTGATGGACACAGACATACTAACTCCAAAACAGGCCAGCTAAAGCCAGAGGAAGTGAACACACCAAGCTCAGTCCAACACAGAGGAGGTGGACGTGTTGTGCCCCATTCACCAGGACGGCCTGTGGACACAGACGAGCTCTTCAGAAGGCCACAGCAGACCAGAGTCTTCACACACAGCATGCACAAGGTCCAGCTGACACAGACAGGAAGGCACAACCCAGAGTGCAGAGAAAACACAACCAAGAGGACACAGACGATGAAACCAACAGAAAAAAGTCTAACCAACATCTTTAAGTCCTGACCAAAAAAACTGTCACCCCGGACATTTTAACGTATCAAAAAATATTCTTCAAGAATGAAAGGGAAACAAAGTCCTTTTTCAATAAAAGAAATCTTGTGCAGCAAGCACAGCAAGAAACACTAAAGGAAATTCTACAGGCTGAAGGGAAATGATACCACATATTAACTCAGATTCTCGGGAGGAAATGAAGGTCTTCAGCAAAAGTCCAAGATGGTTTTCCTCTTAATTTCTCTCACATACACGACTTTTCAGAGTAAATTCTTAATGTCATACAGTGGGGTGTACGACACAGGTGGATGTAGCACTGCTAAAATGTACTACAAAGAGAGGTGACAGACACACCGACACAATGATGAGCTCTCACAGCTCCTCTGAAATGGTGTCCCGTTGACTCTACTGGGACCAGAAAGCTAAAAACGTGACTCTCATCTGTACAGCAAGTGTTAAAACCAATGCAGAGAAGCACAACTTAAAAAAACTTTACCAGAAAACATTCAAATAATCCAAAAAGCAAGGAAAAAGGAGCAGAGGAACAAAAATAAAAGAACAACAGGCTAGTCCAGCACACCACTGCTCGAGCCTGGCAGGCCCCCAGGGCCAGCACCAGGCAGGGTTCCACAGGGTCTGAGGAGCACCAGGGGCCTCACCCGAGTGCGCAGCACTTCAGGGGAAGGCAAAGTGCTAGCCTTGGAAGGTACACGTGGTTGGCAGGGCTGCACCCACACAAGTGGCTCAAAGACAGGTGCTGTGAGGACAAGAGGGTCACTTTCCCGGAAGACTCCAGGAGCACAGGCAGGCACAGCACAGCTTTCCAGGAGGACCCCAGGAGCACAGGCAGGCACAGCACAGCTTTCCAGGAGGACCCCAGGAGCACAGGCAGGCACAGCACAGCTTTCCAGGAGGACCCCAGGAGCACAGGCAGGCACAGCACAGCTTTCCAGGAGGACCCCAGGAGCAAAGCAGGCACAGCACAGCTTTCCAGGAGGACCCCAGGAGCACAGGCAGGCACAGCACAGCTTTCCAGGAGGACCCCAGGAGCAAAGCAGGCACAGCACAGTCTCAGAACACTTGCAGCAAACTCAGAGCAGAAGATAGATAGTCCCACCTCCCTCTCCTGGTAACTGGTGATCAGATACAGCGCTGGACTGGGGAATGCGCTCAGGAAGGCCTGTCCTTGCCAACAGCTCCTGTGCCTGCAGGGCCTTCCGCAGAGCACTCTTGGCTTCACACAGTCTTACAGGGCCTCAGTGCAGACAGCAGCATGGGAAAACTCGGGACAGAGACTGATGAAGATGAAGCCCCACAGAGATGCTCACAGGGAAGAACAGGGGGTGAAGCAGAGGACACAGCAGACAAGGGGTCACGCCTGGTCACCAGCATGAGCCAGGGAAGAGTTCCATCAGCACACACATGCAAAGATAGGAGTTTCTGCAGGGTTCACTTTCATCTGCATGTAAGTGCGGCTACAAGGCCTGCACCAGCTGAGTGATGAGGCCCCTCACTGTCCACACTCAACGGTGGTGGTAACTCACCACACCAAGCCTGGCTAAGAAGGGCTGGGAATGCAGGCTCTGCACAGTTACACAACCATGGCCAGCAAGAGCCTGCAGATGAAGGACAGACCTAAGAGCCGGTGGACCACACAAGTGGCGGGGCATCCCCATGGAGCCTCAGTTGTCGGGACCTGAGCCGGCACAGGTTGGGTGCTCTCCGACCCTGCGGGCCCCAAATCCCAAACCACCGCGGGCACTGCCCTGTGAGGGCCAGTTCCAGATGTTGTGGACAACACCCTTATAGACGCCTCACGAGGGCCCAGGACCGCCCATGCGGGCCACTACTCACTCTCTCCAGATCCTCTTTCAGACGGGTCTCGTGCTGCAACCTCTCCTGTAAGTTTCTGTTTTCTATTCTTAAGAGTTCGATTTCTTCCTTGAGCTCAGTCTGAAGCAGTGACAATCTGACTTTGTGCTCAGTTTCCAAAGCCAGGACTCTGGCCGCCACCTGCGTGCCCTCCTCCAGGGTTGCATCCTGCACACACTGGAGACACACCTGTGCATTCTCTGTGGAACAAGGAGGGCAGGAGGCAGTCAGGCACGGCAGCCCACCCACAGGCAGTGCCAGCAGAAGTGCACTTCACCAACAAGGGTTGTGCAGACGCCAGGTGCAAAGGTCCTGGTGCCGACTCAGGATGGGTACGGTGCCTTCTGGGGACACAGCTGTATCCTGAGTTGCAGGCATATCCTGCCTGCCCAAGATCCTCCTTCAGATCAGGAAGATGCGCAACCAGCCACTGGTCAGCACAGGACAGGGCTTGATGCCAGAGGGCTCAGACTGTGAGTTGGGCAGATTGTCTCCTCTCCGCCAGGCCCAGGTCACCCTTTACAGAAGAGGGAAACAAAGGCACAGTCCTCAGAGCGAGTACAAGCCCTGTAACAGGGTAAGCATGGAGCGCCAGCCACGTCTGTGGGAGCACACGGCGGCAGCTGCAGAGGAGCCCTGGGGCAAGAAGGGCAAGAGCAAGGCAGAGGCTGTGCACCCTCAGCCACGGCACCCTTGTGGAGCCTGACCCTCCACTCCCTCAAGGGGCCCCTCGGCCCTGCTCCTCGCCTCTGCAGTGCCCAGGGCAAGACTGGAGAGGCACCATGACTGTGTCTCTTCACCAGCTGCCCTTAGCTGCCCACCTTCCTGGAATCCCCATCAATGGCCACTGTCCAGGCCCATCACTGAGCCTCTGGAATGAGCAAAGGTTCGCTGTCCTGCCATCCCCCAACCACCCCATGACCAAACCCCTTGCACTGCCTGGACATTCCACAGCCTTGGTCTACCAGTTGCTGGGAGCACAGCATGATCCCAGGAGAGTTCCCCACTCCCGAAGGTGAGCAGTAACTACTGCCCAGAAACCTGTGACCCCAGGGCACTGCTACAGGCAGACCTGCTCCTGCCTAGTGACAGCCACCCTGCAAATGGGCTGGGCCAGGAGCACAGGCTCCCAGCCAGGCAGCCTGCCAGGTCCAACCTGCACGCCAGGGTTCGCTCGGGGTGGGCTTCCAGGCACGAGACTCACGGTCCAGCTTAGCAGACACAGCCAGGAAACTGGTCCTGGTCTAGCCCTCAGCACAGCAATGGCAAGGACAGGGAGACAGGCACACCTTGGCTGTGCTGGTCTGCAGGCACAGGCTGGAGTGGCTCTAGCTCCAACACCTTGGGTCCCAGGAGGCATCTGTCCAACAGGTCCTCATGCTGGATGTGGAGGGAGGAATCCCACGCTTCTGGCCCCATCTGTAAGCCACAGAGGCAGACACCTTGAGCCTGGGCACCCTTCTTGCTGTTGGTACCTCTGAAGCACTGGCTGCTGTGATCAAAGAAAGGGCAGGCACCCTGCTAGAATGAGAGACCACACAGGCAAGCCTATGCACCTCACCAGGACACAGGTGTGTCCACAACTGACCCTCCCTCTCCACCACTGTCCAGACCAGCCTGGAGAAGTCACAGACACAGCAGCTGCAGCCTGAGGACAGCATGCGCCACTCGGTATGTGTTGTGGCGTCGGAAGAATCCTTCCCCTCAGGTGCTCAGGCAGCAGTCAGACACGAGTGGAAATGTTAGTGCAGTGGACAGTTCACAACAGCCCCGCCAGCAGTGTCACGAGGTCTGACAAGACAAGGGAGGACAAAAGGCCTAACAGTCAGAACCTCCTGGACACACCCTTCTGAGTGGACAAGACCTGACAGACACAGCACGACCCCAATGCTCGCAACTGCCACACGATCCCAAGTCCCTGGGAAAGCAAGAGGCCAGAGCCCACTGGTGACCTGGATTCTATAAAACAAGTTCCAATAAGGACCCAGCAGCCAGGCCTGGAGAGCAAGAGTCAATACCACTGCAACAGGACCCCCTCTCCCCAGTGGTTCTGCTTAGATGCAAACCTAAGATGGGGTGAAGCAAATGCGGCAGAGGCCTAGGCACCAACAGGATCCAACTGCCACCGGAGAGCCAGGAGGCTTGGGCAGGGCTCCTAAAACGCCCCTCCACCCAACAGAGCTGACCTGATGAAGGGCACACCAAGCTCTCCTTGCGCCTCTCCCCAGAGCACCTTCTGCAGAGCTCCCGTCCGGCCAGAGGAGCGTGTAGGCCCCAAGAGCAGCACTCAGCGGGAGCTGCCTTCACAGGTGCCCGCTTCTCCTTGCCTCAGATCCTAAGTTCTGACTGCCGTGACCTGCTGCAGCAGCAGTGAGACCTCACAACACCCGCACCTGGCACTCAGCACCACCCAGGACCCAGAAGCCAACTCCAGAGCCTGACCAAGCCCGCGAGCCAGGCTGCAGGCCGACTGCCACTCTGCCCCACCTCAGGCTCCCCCTCTGGGGGGCCAGCCTGCCGGCCCAAGGGCTCCACTCACCTCCTCCAGCCACTCCCTTCTGTCCTTTGCAGGCACTTCCTTGGTAACTCCTCAGGCATCAGAGCCTACCTAGGCATTCACCTCTCGGGACTCAGACGGGCACCTCCCTGCTGCCAACCCCCACCCCTCCTCAGAGAGCCCTGCTCTGTTGAGGGCTCTGCTCCCCTGAGCTGTGCACACACCACCAGCCATACACGTCCTCTCTACCTCTGCACGGCCCTCCAGAGCCCAATGCCAGGATGCCTCAGGCACAGGACAAGGACACATACTGTGCTCCCCACAAGGAAGAAGTTTCATGTCACACTCAGGGCAGGGAACACCTGCCCTGCACAGAACACCACCTGTGACACCACACACAGAGACCTGGACAGAAACAAGACAGGTGACACAGGAGACAGAAGGGTGGACACCCAGGGTGGTCTTCAGGAGGAGAAGCCTCCACCCACACCTGAACAGGAGGACACGAAGAACACAGAGAGCAAAGCCAGAAACTGAAAATGGCATGGGGATAAGCAGTGTCCCTGAATCACCAGGAGTAGACAACAGACAAAACCGCCCACCCAGAAGGACCCACAGCTGCAGAGGGCAGCCTGAGAACACACACTGCTCTGGAGTCACACGGGCCTCACGGGGCGACAGCAGCTACCGAAGCAGGGGATTCAGGCGCTCAGCAGCCCTCCCACAGACAGCAGGTGGAGCGACAGTCTGAGCTTCAAAGGCCCCCTGGTCCCAGCGAGCAAAGCCAGTACAGGCAGATGGAGACACAGGCTGGAGGTCGCAGGCGCCAGCCTGAGAGCCACAGGCAGCCTGGAGAGAGGTCACGGTAGGACCGTGACAATGACACCAGCTCAAATGCGACAGAGCAGCCAACCTTACACACCCAGGAGGGGAACAGAACAGCGACCTCAGGCAGGAGGCACAGGCCGCAGCACTGCTCCTGGGCAGCCAGGGCACAGGGCAGGCTGGAGGGAAGGCCCAGCAATGGGAGCACAGGGAGGCCCCAGAGCGAGGGCAGAGCCGCGGAGAGCAGCGCCAGGAGACAGGCGTGCTGCGCTGGGGCGAAAACCAGGAGGCTGCGTGGAACTCCCCTGCAGCTGGCACCGTCTGCCCTGTGCCCCTGCACACGGACAGGAGGAAGCGGCGTGAGCACCACACGCTCCGCCTGAGCAAGGAAAGGCCGCTGTTCACGGCCATATGGGTGAGGACCTGAGCTCTGCAGACCACCACGCTGGGTCCCCGCCCAGACCCGCACACGGCAGCCCTGACCCCAGGACCTTGGCATGGGACCGCATTTAGAGATGAGACACAGGTAAATGTCAAGATAAAGAGAGGTCACTAGGGCGTTCTTTGATCCAATAGAACCAGTGTCCTCGTGAGAGACCAGGACACAGATCGCACAGAAGGACCACCAAGGGAGGACACAGGGAGAAGGCACCACCTGTAAGCCAGGGAGGAGGGTCTCAAAGGGACAGGCCACGCCCCATGGATGTGATAGAACGAGTCTCTACTGCCCGAGCCCCAGGCGGCCTCTCTGCCATGGAACCCCTGTCGACCAACACGACCAGGACTGCAGCCATTTGGACCTGAGGAGAGAGTGCCCTGAGGCAGAGCGCTCTGTGCTGAAGGCAGCGCTGCCAGGCCGGCGGGCCCTGGGCTGCGGGTCTTCCAAGGAAGGGCGTCAGATGACCCAGTCACACCAGCCAGCACCCCAGGAGCTGTGTGCAGAGTGCTTTGCACAGAGACTGAACACAACAGAGGCTGAACCCTTCCAAGGACCGGGAAGGGTGCTGGGGGAGGAGGCGGGGTGAGGGGCGGCTGGACAGATCAGCACGGGAGGCTGCACGCCCGGGAAGCCACAGAGCTGCCATCACGATGTCAAGGTGTCTCACGCGGGTCCCTCTGAGGCCCTCGACTGCACTGTCCACGTGTATTAACAGTCACCCAAGCAGCAGCAGCAGCAAGAGCAACAGAACACACACGAGGGGGTAACTGAGGGAGCAGGAAACATGCGGGTTGGCAGAAAGAGGCTCGGATCAAACTCAAAGCAAAACAGCGGCACAGCCTTCGACTGTCAAGGCAGGCCGGCCGGTGGCTCAGGGAGGGCACGGGCAGAGGGAAGCTTGTCAGCCAGGATGTGCGGCCACAGAGGTACTCCTCAGAAGAGCAGGCCTCCCTCAATGGATCCCCCTGCCCTGGCAGACAGCTACTTCTAAATCACAGAGCAGTGACCACAACCCTTGCTCAGCGATCAAGACAAAGGCCATCACCTTCTGCTGCCCAAGATGACTGTCAAGTTGATCACTGTGTTCTTTTCTTTTTCCGTCAGACATCTCTTCTAAAAACGTACAGGATGAACTAAGAAAGAAAGTATGTTTAAAAGCGTCACACGTGACCCCTTAAGCGGCACCCACCCACTCTCCCTGGGCACAAAGCAGAGGCCCTGGTCAAGGATGGGATGGCCAGGTCTGCCCTCAGCTCAGTCAGCATCCTGGGACAGGGAGCCAGACCAGTCGCAGGGCGCCTGCAGCCACAGCAGGGGCCGACAGCCAGCGACCCACAGGTGCCAGTGTGGCCCCATCTCACGTCCAATCCAGACCAGAGAGCTCACTTCTGAAACTGGGCCACCAGTCTCTACTGGCACAAATGGCAAACACAGGATTCAAACTGGCCCAAGGTCCCGCCTGCGCTTCAGAACCACTCCCAGTGACAATTGCTTCCTCAGCACCTGACTTCCTCAGACCCCAGAGGGAATTCTTCCTTTGCCTCCTGCAGCCGCTGCTGAAACAGAGTCAGGTCCTCCTGATAAGTCTTCTCAGCATCTCTCAACTTCTTCTCAAAATAGACCCTCAGCTGCTCCAGCTCAGACTCGTGCTGGCTTCTGTCCCGCTGCTGCTGCTGAGCAAAGTCTCGCCGCAGATGCTCCAGCTCCTCCAGGCAGGTCGCACGGGCCAGGAGCGGCTCCAGAGACCCTTCAACAGGAAGAGACTCACAATCACCAGAGCAGAACACTTACAAACATGGGAGACAGGGAGGCCACCAAGCGGATGCCAAGAGGGGCCCAGGCCCAGACCTGGGGGCGGAGGAGTGCCCTCCCAGGCTGCTCAGCACCTCGAGAGCCCCTGCAAGGCAGCACTTTCTCCGACTGGTAGTCCAGGAGCCAGAGAGACTCACTGTGGCAGGAAGAATGGGCCCAGCAACAGCTTCCAAGAAAAGAAATAAGTGTCAATCCCACATCCATGGGACCTGGATCCTGCACAACTCCAAGAAGCCTGGAAGTGGGTTTGGGGAGGCATGCAGCCACAGGCAGCTGGGTTTCACCTGTGGGGACCCCTGGCCAGAGGGCCAGACATCACAGAGCTCCTGACTGATCAGGGCACACCACAACCACACAAGAACTACAGTCCTAGAGCTGCCAGCTGGTCAGGGTGGACTGTCACCACCCAGAGCGCCCTCTTGGGGCCTCAGAGTGAAGAAAGACCTGTAGAGGAGCACGAGGGGCCAGAGCACGTGCAGCGCACCTCTGGTCCCGTCATCTCTCTCCTCCAGCCTCCAGTGACTCACAGACCCGAGGGAAGGACAGCTGACACACTGCCCACTGCACGTGGTCACAGACAGAACCTGGGGCTGGAAGATGAAGCCCATGCCTCCCTTGCCAGTGCATGGCCTGAGCCAGGCCTGGCTATCCCTGCCTACAGGCACAAGTGGCTCTGCCTGCTCTGGAGCAGCCATGTCCTAACAGCTGAGCAGAAACCAACGTGATGTGAATGAAGGGCTTGGCTACCAGAGAAGAGCAGGACCAAACTGCCCCAAAGTGGTCACCACTGGTGGGCCCTGAATACTCAGGGATCGACCTTCAACACCGGAGCTGGAACAACTGCAGGCTACCAGCTCCCGCCTGAGGCAGCACTACACAGTGAGCAGCAAGGCACTCACAGCAGTGTCCAGGAGAAGGCTGAGCACCACAGGCACCTACCTCATGCTGGAAAGACAGCCCCAAGATGTCAGTCTACAGCCTTAGGCAAGTCAGCTGAGTGCCTGTATAACCCTAAGGATAAAACCATGGCTCTCCTAACACACAAATCTCCACCTCGGAACAGTGCAACCAGTGCAAGGTTCCTGCACTTCAGAACCATTCCCAATGACTGCTGCTTCCTGTGCCTGACTTCCACAGCCCCAGAACACAGAATAAAACAGCAAGCTTTAAAAGTCACTTTTTTGTGCTAACTACAGCTACTAAATTCCAGTGCAGGGGTCTTGATGATGGAAAACATGACTTCAGGGCTTGGCATGTGTCTCATTGGCTGAGCACTTACATTGCATTCAAGACCCTGGGTTCCCAGCACCGCGAAAATGAAAAGCACACACAGTTTTGGCTTTGGAGGGCTTGAATCTCCCACACAAAACTGCTCACCATTCAGTTCCTCTCTGCTGGTTCTCGCAGACTCCAGCTGGGACCACAGGCGCTTGATTTCTTCTTGTGACTGGGCCTTCAGGTCTTCATAGGATGCTTGAAGATTCTCCAGCTGGAAAAGGAAAGCACACTGTGAGGACCGCAGGAGACCAGCCCAGGCAGTGCCAGGAACGGTTCTGTGCTATGGTCTGTGTTACCTGCAAACCCCTCAGGGCCCAGCAGCTGGCAGGCAGGAGCCAGACACATGCAGAGTGGAAACTCACACCCCAAACCGGGCAACTAGAACAGAGCCGCCAGAGCAGCTCCACCTAAACGAGGCCCAGGCCACAGTCAGTGTCACCTAAAAGTAACAGCCAGGTGTGATGATGCCTGCCTGTGACCCCAGCTCCTCACAAGGCTGAGGCAGCAAGGTCACGCAAGCCTAGGAGCCCAAGGCCAGCCTGGGCGGCACAGCAAGAACAGGTAACAGTCAATTCTGGGTATGTGTGTTCACAGCACAACTTCAGCATGTCCTTGCCCTGGGGACAGTGTGGCCACCTGCCTGCTGCCTGGAGTCAGCTGCGTCATTCCTGCCGCAGCCTTGCTCCCAGCTGCAGCCATCATCTGTGAAGCTGTCTGTCTGCACCCTCTGGGCATAGGACAGGGGCACACACATGACACAGGTGGGACCTGCAGGAGGGGCTCACAACACCACTAATGTGAAGCAGGACCATCACTCAGAACAAGGGGTGCTTGAAGTTCACATTGAAGAAGCAGGTCACCTCACACTCGAACAATGTCAAGTACCCACTAAGCACAGTGTGAAGGGCCGGGCCTCTAAGCCATATCCCAGCCTCCCACGATTATGGGATTACAGGTGTGTGTTGCCACGCCCAAATTAGCATTTGGGATCTTCATCAACATCCCAGGTGTACTTCTAGAGAACATGCACTTTCTAAGTACAAGGCAAGAATGTCACAATGACATGAACCTCAGACTCTGACCTTGTGCATCCACCAAATGAGTCTCCTCAAAGGCCTCAGCAATAACAGAACTCCCTGAGCACACGCCAGCAATGAGCACACTGTGCCTACCTCCAGCTGCTGTCCCTTCTCCCTTTCTCTGGATCTCGATTCCAGGTCTTCGAGGCACTGGCGATGCTCTGCCTGCAGGTCCTCTCGTAGCTGCCTGATGGCTGCCTGGTGTTGAGCCTCCAGGTTCTTCAGGGAGGCTAGAAGGCAGCACCAATTCACCTCATTTTCAAGGAGATGCCACTCTCCCTCCTCAGCAGCACTGGCTGCAGGTCACCACTGAGATGACCACAGCGAGTCTCACTGCCCACTACTGTGCTCCATCCTAGGCCCATGCCGGCCTGGACAGCACTCCACACCAGAGGTATGGCTGGGAAGGGCGAGGCTGAGCCACAGCCAGCAGGCCCAGCCCGCATCCCATCGCAGTAGCCACTCTGCTCTCCCCAGGGAGGAGGAAGAGACAGGGTGGCTGGCAGGCAGCATCGCCAACCCACTGGAGTGCCAGCAGCAACCACCGGAAACTACTGTTTTGGTAGCAACTTAGTAAATGAACACATAAAAGATGTTTTTGAAATGGAAGTCAAATGGGTAGCAAGGAGGTCTCCCAACCTGCCACCAGGCCCACCTGGCACTGAAAACCAAAGGTGGCAGAAGTGTGTCTGGTCTGTGTGGTAAGCTGTGAGATCCTGAGACTAGCATCCCAGAGAAACTCAGTCCCGCCAGACCAGCTCGCAGTAGTCCTATGCTCACCTTCAGCCTGATTTTTAGCTTGAAAAATCTTTTCCAACTCAGTTTTCTGTTCTGCCAACTCTTTCTGAAACTGGTTTTGCAAATTCTCTATTTCTGACTGGTGCTTTGCAGATAATTCTTTGCGTAGATTTTCCAAGCATAACTCTCTTTCAGATTCCCAGTCTTGTTTCAGGGCCTAATTTAAAAGAAAAAGAGGATTATGGTGAATTATTGATTATGTGTGGAACAGAAAGTTCAATCACTGCCAAAACCTAGAGTGGGCAGCCCTTAACCCCATACTGAACTGTCACTGCAGGAATTAGGTCATGATGGCCACCCAGTGCCCCACCAGCTGCTGCAAAGACAGAGCAGGAGGTTGTACGAGATAGACAGTGGACACTAGAACAGGGCCACCTTGCCCCGAGCAAAATCAGTCTCTAAATTCAAAGTGCATTTCATAGTCATTCTTAAAAGCTTGTGAAGCTATTTCCCTACAAGGCCGAGGGCCCAATGGTGACTTTGCCAAACTGTCCAGGGGCTGGACAAGTCTCCTAAAAAACAACTCCCCACTGCCAAGTCAGGGGGGTGGAAGGCTAGAGCATGAACCCCAACCCCAAAAGAATAGCCCTGGCCAATGCCTGAGCACAGCCAGGCCTCAGAAGAAGCCCCCCAGTTCACTGGGGCTGGGGCTGGCTCCCAAAAGTCCACAGCATCCTGGCATCCAGATGCACCACACCTAGGGCCATGTTCCCCTTCCTCCACCAGACACAAGTCCAAGTGGACAGGGATGGTGTCCCAGGACAGGTGTGGAGGGTGATGAGCACCCTCACATCACACAGCTCAGTGAGAAACAGCACAAGTCACTTGACAGACACAGCTGTCTTCACACGGGCAACAACTCACTCGGCCAGCCACCCAGCGCACCTGGGTCCACCTGCATGGAGGGTCACAGAACCACACTTCTGAGTCTCACCCACCTCCAGCATCTGCACACTTTTCTCCCTCTCTGACCGCAGCTTCTCCTTGAGCTCCGCTGTGAGACAGACAACAGCCATTCAGACCCGAGTCTCACCTCCAGAGCCATCACCCCGGAGACAAGGCTCCAGCACCTCGGGCCGTTTTCAGTGGACACTCACAACACCCTGTGTCCAGGAGGGAGGGCCAGCAAACCCAGGCCCAGACACCCTAGGCTGGGAGGCCACAGAGAGGAGACAGGGCCTGCACAGACCAGGTTGGTGGAGAGAGAGCAGCACAGAGAGGACTGAGAGACAGGCTGTATTTTACATCAAATAAAAAGGAACAGAATTAAAAGACACTGTTTGCTTGAAAGTACAGGAAGAAACACAGAAGGGCACCACATGAGCTAAGAAAACTAGCTCCAAGGGGTGAGGGAGAGGCAGGCCAGGGCAGGGGCTCTCCACACAGCCACAGCCACACATGCTGTTCCAGGGACCAGTGGCAGCCAAGCAGCAAGCAGCAGCGTAAGCACTGGCCTGCAGCCGTCTTCTGTGCTGAGAACTGCTTGAACTGCAATTGTGGGGACATCTGCGCAGCATGGCAGATACACCAAAAGCCACCAGATTAGATTCTTCAAGCTACTGGATTGTGCACTGTGTCAATTTTATCTCAAAAAAACTCTTAAAGACGTGCATGAAAGTAGGATCTACTTAAGAAACAATGTACCATAAAAATTATTAAAAACAAAACATGAAAGCATTTATTAGTCAAAAATAAAGAGCTCAGTTTGGGCCAATAATCAGCCAGACTGTAGAACCAACCTAGATGCCCTTCAGTAGATGAATGGATAAAAAACTGTGGTATATATACACAATGGAATATTATTCAGACATAAAGAAGAATAAAATTATGGCATTTGCAGGCAAATAGATAGAACTGAAGAATATCACACTAAGTGAAATAAGCCAATCCCAAAAAACCAAAGGCCAAATGTTCTCCCTGATAAGTGAATGATCATACATAATAGGGGTGGGGGGGTTAAGAGAAGAATGGAGGAACTTTGGATTACATAGAGGGAAATGAGAGGGGGCAGGGGGTGGGGGTATGAAAGATGGTGGAATGATACAGACATCATTAACCTATATATACATGTATGATTACACGAATATTGTGAATCACATCGTGTACAACCACAGAAACAAAAAGGTGTACCCCGTTTGTGTATAATGAATCAAAATGCAGTCTGTAAAAATTAAAAATAAAGAATCAGCAAATTTAAGAAGTACTCAGGTTAGCCCGTGGGTGGCACTGCCAACCAAGAGAATCATGTTCAGCTCAGGATAGGAGGACAGGGTCTGAGCCCAGGGGCATCTGGGTGGGGCTGACAAATAATACTAGTCCATGCAGGGCCCTGCCTCCCAGGGAACAGGGACAGGAGTGTGTGCTCTTGACAGGAAAGGTGGCCCAGAAAACAAGCAGGCCATTTCTTAAAGAGGGTGCCATGAAGTCCAGTGCAGCCGGAGGTGCACTGGCTTGGCCCTCGTGTGCAAAACCCTCTCCTGCCCACGCCAGCGTGCAGTACCCGTCTCCTGCCCACAGCGGAGTGCCATCGCTTCCTTCTCTCGTGCGTGCTGCTCCCGGACTAGCTCCAGCTCACACTGCTGCCTGCTCTGCAGCAGAGCCAGCTCCTGCGCACGCCGGCCATTGAGCATCTCCCGCAGCTCGGTCAGTGCTGTCTCCTTCTCCCTCTGCAGGTTGGCCTGTGTCAGCTCCAGCTGCGCCGTGTGCATGTTGCTCAGGCTCAGGCGCAGTGCCTCCAGCTCCAGGCTGGGCGCCGTCTGGGGGCAGAGGCACTCCCAGTGAGGGCCAGGCTCGGAACCAGGCAGCAAGGTGGACACAAGGCAAGAGAGAAAGGAGCAGGCGGCACAGGAGGACACCGCCACCCTACACCTCAGCACCTGCCTCCACACTCGAGGCTGCAGGTGTCCCCAGAGTGCCTCCCACCCACAGCCACTCTCATGGCTTCCCTCACAGGTAAGTGTGATTTGCAGCAAAAGCAGTCAGGGCACCATGTACAAGGCCTGCCATAAGCCAGACTCCCACCCCAGGTCACCAGGTTCCCCTTCCACCTGTGCCCAGGGACCCTCCTGTCACACAACATGGAAACACAGCAGAGGGGAGGTAGTAAGCTGTGGCACCTGCCCTGTATGCTAGCATCAGTCTTCCCCACCTGCAGACAACCCCAGTCCGAGACCCCCGTGCCCTGGTGTGATAGTTAAGCATACGCCCAGTCTGTGATGGCCAAGAGCCCTGGCGGGGCCATGCACGTCACCTGAGGCTGCTGCTGCCGGCCAGCCTCATCCTCGGATCTGCTTGCCAGTTCACAGTCGTGTTCTTCTTCCTAGGGGAAGAAAGTAAAGACCATGGCCAGAAAATTCACAGGAACCAACAGCCACTAAGAAATAAAAAAACCTTACTGCCTCACGAAAGCAGTGCAGGAATGCTCCTGACACCTGGAAGGTGGGAAAGGAGCTGTCCAGGGCACCAGGGTGTTTTCATGGACACTCTGGCCTGTTCTACAAAAGGGCATAGGATTTGCACGTGAACTGCACACATCCTCCAGGAGACTTTCGATCATCTCTAGGTGACCTGTGACACCTAACAGTGAAAACACTATGTAAACAGTTGCTACAGACTACCCTTTAGGGAATAATGGTAAGAGAAAAGGTCTGTCTACGTTTCAGAACACACTAGCTTTTCCCAAGGTTCTTTCAGTCCACATCGGTAGACTCTGGGTATGGAGGGCCGACTACACTCAGACAACGGGGGTCATTCAGCCCAGAAAGGAAAGCACTAAAATGTACTGCCACAGGGGCCACACATCCCGTAATGTTGTTTACATGGTGTGGCCAGAGAGGCCAGATGCAGAGAGAGCAGACTGGAGGTGGTCATGGGCAGGGACGACCGCCAACAGACACGGGGCTTCCTTCTGGGTGACGAAGACGTCCAGAGCCTAACAGGAGGTGGTGCTCCTCTAAGCATGCCCTAAAAGCTTCTGACGCACCTGCTCTGACATCATAGGAGTCACGCCTCGTGAAAGACAACTCTCCTGGAAGGGCATTCGCCCTGCCTGGGCAGGACCCACCTGGCCTCTGCCTTCAGGAACCAGGGGAGGAAAGGTGCAGGACATGCTGAACCAACACGAGACACCAACGTCAAAGGTCGTTACAGTCACCGAGTTACAGACGTTGGCAAGGTATCACCGGTTCTCAGTGTCATGGAGGCCATGGAAAACAGTGACAGAACACGCTGGTTCACCTTCTTCTTAAGAGGTGCTGTGGCTGGGGCGGGGCTGTGCCCAGCGGTGCAGCACTGCCCAGCATATGTGAGGCCCTGGGTTCCATCCTCAGCGCCACATACAAATAAACAAATGAAACAAAGGTATTGTGTCCACCTACAACTAAGAAAAAAAAATTAAAAAAAAGAGAGGACCATGACGACATCTGTCAGTCATCAGAGGCCTTCCTGTCCAAGGACTCCGGCCTGGGGAATGCTGCCGCAGGAACGGCCTGAAGGGAAGAGAAGCTGTGGCCAGCCCCTCAGTAGGGACCCCCGGCACCTCCCCAGTCTGCCTGCACGGATGGCGCTCCTCCAGGAAGCCCCCTCCCCTCCACTGACCTTCAGTCCAGCCTGTGGGGACTGTCACCTGGGCACTGAAAACTCAGGATGACTAAAACCAGCGAACTTGATAGTGCGGGCAACTTGATGTGGTCATGGAGGCTTACAAGACCCCCAGAAGAACCACAGTGTGGGGGGCTGACGGCATGGGTGTGTGTTGGTCAGCTCTGTGTGACTGTAACCAAGAGACCCACTGAGAACAACTCAGAGGAAAGGAAAAGAAGCTTATTTTGGCTCACGATTTCAGAACCATGGCTGGCTGATTCCATAGCTCTGGGCCTGAGGTGAAGCAGAACATCAAGGCGGGAGGGCCTGACAGAGAAAAACCTGCTCATCTTATGGCAGCCAGGAAGCAGAGAGAACAGACAGAACCAGGAACAAAATAAACCATCCCCAAGGCACGCCCTCAGTGATCACTCCCTTCAGCACTACTCGCCTACAGCTGCCACCCAGGAATGCATCCGATGATGAGTCCATGGCATGGCCTAACTCACTGGTTAGGTCACCGTGCTCACAGTCTAACCATTTTACCTCCTGCATTAGCAAAGGAGCCTTTGGAGACCACCTCACACCCAAACCACAACAGGGAGTAAGAGGAGACTCCCTCCAACACTGGGGGCTCCTCCGGCATTCTCTGCCTCAATGAATGGCATGACCAGTCCTGGCGTCTCTCCGCTCCCACGAGCACAGCTATCCACATCCCACAGCCAGGCGGCCTCTCATGACTTCGTCACACTCATGACTGCAGCTTCCCATGGAGTGAACACCAGCACACGGGACTGTGGGGCTCACACCAGCCTCTCCTCTTTACCTGGTTGTTCTTGGCACCACAGCAAGCCCAGCCAAGGGCACAAATACTCTTAATCTCATGTCCATGAACCCCCCCATACCACGCCTTTCAGGAACCAGCACCTCCACAACACCAGGAGCAGCACCACGTCACTGGAGAGCACTTGCGTGCTGGGCTCACCTACCCGTGAGGTGACCACCTGGGAACAGCCCAGCTGCTCACAGATGGAACCCGAGTCAGACACTTAAGAATGCCACTTCAAACTGAGCTTCCTCACTGGGAGGGTCCGTGCAGCATCCATCCTAAACCCAAAGGCATGATCCTCAAACTGCTAGTGGGACCTACGGGAAAGGGCACACTCCCGAGAGGGACTGTGCACCCACACTGGACCTCAGAGCCCACCACGTGGACACAGCACAAGTGATGACCGTTAGAACAGATTCTGTACCTGAAATTCTCCCTGCACAGAGCAGAGTCCCCTCCAGCTCACTGATGAGACCAGCACAACCTCAAAGCTAAGCCTGGCGAGAGCTCACAAGAGAAGTCACCATGCTCTCAAACGCGTGCTTCTCTGTCAACTGAGGTGACAGCATGATGCTTCTTTTGGCCTGTTAAGGAATCACACTGTTTAATGTCAAACCAATCTCTCAGTCTACTAACATACATTTCACATCCACCAAAAATGTAGAAATAGAGGAGAAAAGAAGACCGTCCACACTAACTGCAGACAATACAGAGCCACTGATACACTCGTGTGCCACTATTGCTTCAGAACCCAGGGCCATGTGTGCAAACAACAGAGACAGATGCTGACCAGTCACCCCGGTCCCCTAATTAAGCCCACAGTCATGTGCACACACATACACCAAGAGGGCTGTATGAGAACATGCAGAGCTAACACCACGGAGCAAACAAGGAAACTGAAGTTCACCATGCAGCAGGCCGCCTGGAAACAGCCCAACAACGAGGATGGTGTTTTAGTCAACTTCTTCACCGCTGTGACAGAAGAACCTGATCTCAACAAGTGTACAGGAGGAAAAGTTTATTTGAGGGCTCACAGTTTCAGAGGTCTCAGTCCATTGACAGCAGGCTCTATTCCTCAGGGTTCAAGGTGAAACAGGAAACCATGGTGGAAGAGTGTGGCAGAGGAAGCAGCTCACACCGAACTTCAGGAAGCGGAGAGTGAGCTTCACTTGCCAGATACAAAATACATACCCAAAAGCCACATCGCCAATGCCCACCACTCGAGCCATGTGCTACCTGCCTGCAGTCACCACCCAGTGAGCCCCACCAGTGACCATCTCACTGATCGGGTCAAGGCTCTCACAACCCGTCACTGCCCCCCCGAACCCTCGCACATTGTCTCACACGTGAGCTTTTCATGTGTCTCACCTCACATCCAGACCACGACAGACAGACATGCTACAGATATGAACACAGGTGAGCCTCATTAGCAAGAGGCGGATAGAGGCACAGACCCAAACACTGCATGCTAGAATATTACGTTTATAAAAATTCAAAACACTAGCAAAACTGAGCTAGCTGTGATACTGCATGGTAATTCCATGCACACACACACACACACAAACTGAGAAAGACACAAGCTAAAAAACGAACCATACAGATCTAAGAAGATAACAGAATATTTCCGCAACCTCAGGGCTGGAAGAGACTTCATGGGAAGGACACAAAAAGCACTGATCAGAAGAAAAACTGATAAACTCAACTCATTAAAATTAAGAATGTCTGTCTGGGCTGGGGAGATAGCTCAGCTGGTAGAGTGCTTGCCTCGAAAGCACAAGGCCCTGAGTTCGATCCCAGTACTGCAAAAAAAAAAAAAAAAGAATGTCTGTCTGCTTATCAAAGACGAAACTAAAAACAAACAAACACACAAAAAAAAACCTGAGGCCAATGCGAGAAGGGAAGCCCATCACAGGGGATGGGCCCAACAAGAGATAAGCAGGAAGAAGGGCACGACGTCTCCAAACCACCAAAGACGACACCTGGGGCTCCCAGTGCAGCACAGCCCGCGCCCAGCCCAAGACCTGGACGTGCCCAGCGTGGCGTCAGAGCACCGTCGTCCTGCCCCCACAGCATCTGAGGGAACACAAACACACCGAAACAAAAACACGTGCTGCACTGACAGATCCGGCACTGCAGAGAAAAGATCGCCTAAGATAAAGACAAATGTGGGGAAATGAGGGCGGAGAAAGGTGGTCAGCACCAAGCTGACACTCGGCCCTCTGTGGCCTGCAGCTATGTGAAGTCCAGCCTGCACCTGGCCTTTCAGTCTGAGGCTGTGCTCAGCAAGAGCACGTTCCCACCTTCAGAATGTTACTTTTGGAGCACGTAGTTCAAGTGGGCTCTGAGCTGCTGCCAGGAGACCACTCCACACACGTGCTGCACAAGCACTGCAAGACTGGTGCAGACGTCACACAGGGCACCCAAGTCACCAGAAGGGGAGGGACAAGAGGGAACAGAAAAAATATGTGAAGAAATAACGGCTGAAGAGGTGCAGGCATTCAGCAGCGCAACCAGGACAAGCTTTCTGTACCCGCTGCCGCACAGCCAGCATCTGCAGGTGGCCCTGGGCTGCACCCTGGTCTCTCTTCCCAGCTGAACTATCAGGTATCACCAACTCCAGCTCCTACTAAGGGAATCACCACGTCTGACCCAAGTGAAAAGCATGAGCATCTTGCCATCATTACTCTAAAAAAAAGCGCTGCTAACTGCCAAAAGAAAAAAAAATCTAACACCTTATCAAGCATGCCAGGCATGCTACCAAGCAAAAGCACAGGCACAGAACAAAACCAAGGTGAATCTTCGTGCAAGATGAGGAAGGGTCCTTGAGAGTCCTTCTGAAGATGCTGCATTATGAACTGTGCCCCTCGGCACAGGGGCTCTGGTGCTTCAGCAAGCATCCTGACGCCTGACCCAGAAGGACCTGCGCCACGCCCCCCTTGGTCCTCCACAGCAGGGACAGTTTAGAACTAACCAAACTTCCCTATGCTAAGAAAACTACCAAGATCCCAGCAGTCATTCTTGTCACTAGGAATGGAACAAGAACCATGGGCAGAGGGCCGGGAGACTGGGCCCTCTGCTAGGCATCCCTGTCACCAAGGAAGGCTATCTGCCCAGGGGACGTGGCACCTGCGCTCCCTCCAGCCCTTCTGGTCCAGGAAAACAAAGCAAAGGTCCCTGCAGGGTCTGGTCTCACTCCCCACCCAGATTTTTCTTCCTGATCACACCCACTCCAGTGGTGCCCACACTTCACCAGTACCTGGCAGAAGCTCAGACAGCAATCCCCAGCCTGTACTCCACTCTGAACCCCACCCTGTGAACTGGACCAGGTATGGCAGATTCACAGCAGAGATAGCAGAGGATAGACACACTTCCTCTACCTCCATGGAGGCCTCCTGCCTGCTCTGACGCTCCCCTGCCAACCCTGAGTCCAACCCAAGCTTCCTCCATCCCAAGATGCCTCTCACCCACGGGAACACGTACCTGCCTGCCCTCAGCCACCTCTCAAATCAAACTTCAGCTTTCTCCAAATACAGGTTTCAGAGCATACCTTCCCTTCTATTACGTCTGTCTGTGATGGACTGAATTTTTCCCAAATCCAACAGGTTGAAGCCCAAACCTCCAATGAGAATATCTGGAGACAAGGCCATAAAGTCAGATGGGGTCTTGAAGGGTCCTAATCCAATAGGATGTGTCCTCTTAAGCAGAGACACCAGTAATCTCTGCCATGTGAGGGCACAGGCACAAGACAGATGCCTGCAAACCTCACCAGAGACCAACCCAGCTGGCACCCTGACCCTTGGCCTTGGACTTACAGCCTCCAGAGGCTGGCAGAAAAATGAATTTCCCCTTCTCGAGTCCCCATCTATACTATGCGTGACTGAGTAGACTAACACACTGCTTCCAGACTCCCGATTCTCCCTCTCCCTTCCCTCCAGGTGACCTGCTCCTTACCACCACCTCTGTGGCCCCTCACCTCACACACGCAGCTTTGCCTCCAACCCGTGCACCAGTATAGAGGTGCAGGGGCTGCAGGACAGCAAGGCACCTGGTTCCCTGCGCCACCTCCACCCGCTTCTCTCCTCTGGGCCCCCATGCACAGCAAAGTGTCAGACTGCTGGCCTGCACCCCAAACAAGCAGGGCACCGTGTTCACACACCGGCTGCACCCGGTCGCAGAGCTCAGCTCTGCCTTCCACATCTCTAACAGCCCAGCTTCACAAGCCTGCACTCCATTCTGGGATCTCCCAACATCCCAGGCGATTTTCTTCAATTTGCATTCACCAAGGTTCACACTGTGATGTAAAATCCAGCGTGCCCCAACACCAGGGCCCCCTGTGAACTGGAAAAGGTATGGCAAATTCACAGTCCCAACTGCCCAAAAGCCCACTGCCTCAACTAATCAGCCCTTCCTGCACACCAGCACCATCTTCTGGCCAACCCTGACCTGTTCACCTTCACCCACAGCTGGCCTCTTCCATAGTGTCCTCTACATGGATTCAAATAGTGTGGAATCAAACCGGTGTTTTCCAGACTGCCTTTTTTTACTTAGTAACAAGCAGTTTAAGGTTCCCCTAACACTTCATGGTTTAGTTGCTCATTTCTTTTTAGTGCTGAGTGACAGGCCACTCTGGATGTGGTTTTTCTACCTACCATTAGCCTACTGAAGGACATCTTGGTTACTTCCAATGTGGGGCAATTATAAAAGAGCCACTACCAAAGTCCTGTGCAGGTTTCTGCATGGACGTCGACTTTTCAAATCAGCTGGCAAGTCCCCAGGTGACAACTGGACGTCCCTGCTGTTCCCACCTGTGCCACACCTGAGCCAGAGCAGACACCCACACAGGAGTGCAATGCTCACTGCTCATTCTCTGCCTAATGAAAACTGGCTGGAACACATTTTCACGCACTTAGGTGGCACCGAGCATCACCACTGGTGAGGTCTCTGTTCATATATTTCACACATTTGAACCCAGGGGCACTTAACCACTGAGTCAAATCCCCAGCCCGTTTTTTTTGTTTGTTTGTTTGTTTTTTCCCAACACAGGGTCTCACTAAATTGTTTAAGACCTTACTATGTTGCTGAGGCTAGCCTCGAACTTGCCATCCTCCTGCCTCAGCCTCCCTAGGTGTGGGATGACAGGTGTGTCCACAACACCCAGCTGAGTTCTTTTAATTTATTAGGAACACAGTTCATATCAGACATGTGTTTTCTAATTTCCCCATTTCTGGTATGTCTTTCCATTCTGTGAACACTCTCTTTCACAGAGAATTTTCTGTATTTTACTAAGTCCTACTTAGCATTTGGTTCTTTCACAGACTGCTTATGGTTTTGTAACTAAAAACTTATCTCCAAACACAGGTCATGTAGGTTTTCTCCTGGAAGTTTTAGTTTTGCATCTTGTATTTAAGTATATGACCCATTTTGGGTTCATATTTGTATAAGGTCTCTGTCTAGGTTCTAATAGCTTTTTATTTCTACTTAAAAATTAAGATTTGTATTTGTTTTGTTTTTGTTTTGTTTTGTTTTCTGGTACCGGCATTGAACTCAGGGGCACTCAACCACTGAGCCACATCCCCAGCTCTATTTTGTATTTTATTTAGAGACAGGGTCTCACTGAGTTGCTTAGTGCCCTTGCTTTTAGGTGAGGCTATCTTTGATATTGCGATCCTCCTGCCTCAGCCTCCCGAGCCGCTGGGATTGCATCTGTGATTCTTAACATACAAGTACAAAGCACATTAAAAAATTCTTACCTCTATGGTATTAAAATTTCATGAGGATAGGAAAACAAAAGTCTAAAAAGTCTCCTTAAGAGGGCAGAAGCAAAATAAATGTTGAGAAACACTGGTAGGCAAAGTTCTTAGCTCTGACACCAAAAATACAACCCACCCAAAAAAAGAGAAAAGAAAAAAATTTTAACTAAAAGATCTTAATCTCAGTCCTGCAAGATGTCATCTAGGCTTTGCGCCTGGCCATGCAGCTGAAGAGCAGGCTAGCAAACAAACAAATAGCACAAAAGGGCCCCAGTGACAACTGCAAATAAAGATCTGTTTGGTTTCACACCCAGACTCAGCCCCCCCCCCCCCCCAAGTCAACGTCAGGCACCTGGGGAGTTGCTCAGGGTCTGAGCTGGGGCAGGTTTTGGTAAACGCTACCTGTGAGGGCATCAGTCCCAGGGCAGCTGGGGTGGGAAGCACTATACCTTCCTTTTCCTCATTTGGGAACGGGAGGAAGGTGCTTTTAGTTACCGTGTAAAATCGCCCTTCTCTCCCTCAAGATGAAGTACTTTCTGGGTACTCTTCCCTGGGGCAGCATCCTGCCTGCATGGACTGGCTGCTGGTGGAGGCTTCCCAGGGCTGTCCTGGCTCTGGAGAAGAGAGAAGGAGCCTTTAGTCCACTTCTCCCTTGGCTCTGGTCTGCCTTCCACATCTTGGCTCAATCACTTGGATGCCTGAACTTTAAGAAAAGTTTCTGGGAAGGACCTCTGCTTTCCTTGCAGTTTTTGAGGCCCAAGAGTATCACTGTTCTTCTCTGTTTTATATGTTGATACATCATGTCTAACAATAAAGCAAATAAAGCAAGAGAAACTAAAAGAAAAAAAAAAAATTTAAGTACAACCCACAGAAAAACGAACTGATAAATCCAAGTTCATTAAAATATTTTGCTCTTCAAAAGGCATTATTAGGAGAATAAAGACAAACCACAAACAGGAAGAAAATACATGAAAAGATGTATCTGATAAAGAACTTGCATCCAGAACATACAAACAAGTCTCAAAACTCAGACGGCCATTTTAAACCATTTTAATCACCTGTTATTCCCTCTCTTTTAAAGGAAAACACTTGAACGGAACTTTCACCGAACCAGGTACAGAGATGGCAAATTGAGGATGACCAACATTATTGATCCCCAGGGAAATGCAAGTTAAAGCCAGCCAAAACATCATTACACCCTCCTAGAAGGTCCAGAGTGGAGAAGACTGACCACAGTCAGTGCTGACACGGACAGGAGGGATGGGAACCCTCCAACACTGCAGGGGTGCAAAGTGGGACATCCCCTTGAGAAGACTGTTTCTGGCAGATACTTTTAAACACACACTACCATAGAATCCAGCTATACAAGTCCTGAGCATTGATCCAAGAGAAATGAAACATGCATCCAGCTGCCAGAAGGCTAAGAAGTGTCCAGCCGCCATGTCCGCGGGACTGTGGGGAACGGGCAAGCTCACACCTTGCCGGTGGAAATCCCAAGTCGCATCCAACAAAACAATGTGCACTTTTGACAACTTGCAGGAATTGACCCCAAAAACACACCTCTAATGATATAAAAGTATATGTGCAAGGTTTTTTACCTCAGTACTGCTTGTAAATCAAAATACAGAAACAACCTACAAAACCACTCACAGGGACAGCTGGATAAATGGTGATGCACCTGCTCAATGGCTCCCCGCCCCACCCCAGCCCTGGGGCTCTGACAACTGAAGGAAGGCTACCTCTCAATAGAAATGGAATGGCTTCAAGGTATGATGTCACAGGAAGAAAGGCAAGCTCAAGAGATTATCTACAGCCAGGCGCAGTGGAGCACACCTGCAACCCCAGCAATGCAGCAGGCTGAGGCAGAAGGTGGCAAGTTAGAGGCCACCTCAGCACCTTAGGGAGGTCCTAGGCAACTCAGAGAGACCCTGTCTGAAAATAAAAATAAAGGGGTGGGGTGTGGCTCAGTGATTAGGCGCCCTTGGGTTCAATCCTCAGTACCCTGCCCCCCAACAAAACACTACCTACAGTATACACTGCATGTAAAAAAGGGATGTGAGAACATGTGCGTGAGTGTCCTCCCATCCTAGAAATAAAGGGAGAGCAAACCAGAAGCTAAGAGGCTGCTCGTCTCCAGACCGGCAGGAACAGGGTGGAAAGGACACAAGGTGTAGCAGGGTAAGTGCATCTCTGAGTTTGAGTTGTTTTTGTTTGTTTTTCTGTCTCGTACTGGGGATTGAACCTGTGGGAGCTCTGCCACTGAGCTACATCCCCAGTCCTTTTAATTTTTTGAGACAGGTCTTATTAAATTGCTGAGACTGGTCTCTAACTTGTGATCCTCCTGCCTCAGCTTCCCTAGCTTCTGTTGAGTTTTAGGATCACGGCAGTGTTTGACTTACTCAACAGATAATTAAATAAAATCAACCTAGATAGGAGAGGAACCAAAACAGAATAAAAACAGTAAAATAAATGAAAGTGTTATCAAGGAATAAAATAACCACAATAAAGAGGTAAAGAATTTTAAAAACCTAACCTAATAACTGTGGAACATGTTTTGACCATATTCTTACACTAAAGACAAAAAGAACTGTACACAAATATTTTACTTCAAGGAATAAATCTTTTCTTTTTCTTTTTTCTCTTTTTTCTTTTTGCAGTACTGGAGACTGAACCCAGGGTCGCTTTACCACTGACCTGTACCCCTGCCATTTTTATTTTTGGCGAGACAGCCTCGCCAAGTTGCCCAGACTGGCCTCGAACTTGAGTCTTGCCTCAGCCTCCCCAGTTACTGGGATTACAGTCATGGTCACCAAGCCCAGAGTAAATTTGTTCTTCAGAGGAATGTAGACTAGCAATTTTGAAACTCATTTGTATTGCAAGATGGATCAATTAAGTAAGTACATAACAGATAAAGACAGCCAGATTTCTTACTGTCACAAATGCTGTGGTGTTGGTTTACGACTGAGGATATTAGGATGAGCTCACAGTTTTTGATCAATACAGACAGATGTGTGTGTGTGCCTGCATACATTTTTTTTCTTTCACATCTCTAGACTATCCCAGACTGGAGGAAGCCAGGGAAGCAGGACACTGGAACACAAGAGGAGGCTGGACTAAAAGGGGATCAGTGGAACAAGGGGCAAACCCTGAACAAGACCATCGTTGGCTCATGTCCCTGCTTCCACATAAGCCAAACTGAACTCTGGAAACTGTATGAAGACCACGTAGCATTTCACAAAACTGGTAAGGGTCTCCAGGAACTATGTGCCAGTCTTCATGAACCTTTTGTTCAGTCTAACATTACTTCAAAAATGAAAGCTAAAAATTATAAAATGTTTAATTTAAAAAGACTTCTCGGTGGATCCAAGATGGCAGACATGAGGGAGGCTGTGTTCCTTGTCCCTCCAAAACTTGGGTTTCAAGCAGAGGACATCTGTTTCTTGGTGAGGCAGTTTTTGCTGCTTATGGATTCCTGCTGTTTACCCCATTTATCTACTGTGATCACCTGCAATCAGCCAGCATATCGACTACTTTTTGAGTGCAGATTGCTCCAAGACTGGTGCCTATCATCCGCCATTTGCCTACCTCTTGCCTGTCCATCACCTGCCTTTCACTTACCCATCATCCACCACCCGAGGTTCACCTGCCAATTGTCTGACAGCAGTCAGCAGACTGACCGCAGACCGCCAGTGGAGCGCCAGCTGCCTGCTGTTGCCTGGAAGTTCACTGTCACAGCACCTGCAGGTTTGGTTACATGTGGCTGCTGCCATTTTAGACAACAGCCAGGGCCTGTAGGACCCCTGGCCAGACTGACTGAGCCCCGTCTCCAGGACCCCTCAGCCCAACCAACGACTCCCTGCCTCCAGGGCCCCCAGACTGACTGACTGCTCCCTGCCACCAGAACCCCCAGACTATTAGTCGCCTCCAGGATCCCTCAAACAGACCGACCATACCCTGCCTCTAGGACCTCCAGCCAACCACGCTCACACCCCCGCGCTGCACCTCCCCATTAGCCCACATATTTGGAAGCCAGAGTGGCCTTCTTGGATTATCCTGGAAGTGGTAGCTCCAATCTTTAGGTGGGGCAAATCCCATCCTACCTCTCACGCATCAGACTACTGAAGACTGGGAGGTTTGAATACTGTATGACTGTTATAGTCCAGGTTTTTTATTTCTTTTTTCTTTTTGTTTTCTTCCTTTTTGAAAATTTTTAAGTTTTTATTTCTTTACTTTTCTTGGTCTACCTTCCTTTTATTTACCTGATCCCTCAGAGTCTCTTTCTCCCTTTTCTCATGCTAACAACTAACTTCTTTTGATTACACTCTCACTCTTTCTATGCCTATATACTCTTTTCTTATCCCATTAACAGCTACATCCTACACCCCTCCACATCCTCTTCATCCTCCATTAGAAACTGCAGACCTTATTGCAAATCTGTTTGTGATACTGAAGCTAATAATTGAACTCATTCTGTTTATTATGCCAATATTGTTAATGTCCTCAAAGGGCTATTTGGTTTAGGGTTGCATACTGTCAGAACTGAGCACTTCTAATATTAATCGCTCCCTTAAAGTAAAGGTTTTGGAAACCTGTAGGGTCACTATAAGCCTATAGGGAGGAAACTGCAGTACCCCAGATCTGCACTGCTAGAGGGCAAGATACATGAACAACATGAAAAAACAAGGGAAGAAAATGATCCAAACAAACCTAGATTCTATATTAATAGAATCCAGTGACAGCATGGTATAAGAAATGTCAGAAAAGGAGTTCAGATTATACATAATTAAAATGATTCATGAAGCAAAGGATGATATAAGAGAGCAAATGCAGGCAATGAATGATCATACCAATAAGCAGTTGAAAGAGAAGTGCAAGAAGCAAAAGATCATTTCAACAAAGAGACATTCTCAAAAAAACCCAAACGGAAATCCTTGAACTAAAGGAAACAATAAAGCAAATAAAAAACTCAATGGAAAGCATCACCAAAAGACTAGACCACTTGGAAGACAGAACCTCAGACAATGAAGACAAAATATTTAATCTTGAAAATAAAGTTGCCCAAACAGAGAAGATGGTAAGAAATCATGAACAGAATCTCCAAGAACTATAGGGCACCATGAAAAGACCAAATTTAAGAATTATTGGGATTGAGGAAGGCACAGAGATACAAACCAAAGAAATGAACAACCTATTCAATGAAATAGTATCAGAAAATTTCCCAAGCCTGAAGAATGAAATGGAAAATCAAATACAAGAGGCTTACAGAACACCAAATGCACAGAATCACAACAGATCCACACCAAGACACATTACAATGAAAATGCCTAACGTCCAAAATATAGAATTTTGAAGGCTGCAAGAGAAAGCATTAGATTACATATGGGGGAAACCAATACGGATATCCGCAGATTTCTCAGCCCAGACTCTAAAAGCTAGAAGGGCCTGGAACAACATATTTCAAGCTCTGGAAGAACATGGATGCCAACCAAGAATCCTATACCCAACAAAACTAACCTTCAGATTAGAAGACAAAATAAAATCCTTCCACGATAAAAGTTAAAAGAATTTACAAATAGAAAGCCTGCACTACAGAATATTCTCAACAAATGAGGAGGAAATGAAAAACAACAATGGAGGTCAGCAAAGGGAGGAACTACCTTAAAGGAAAAAACAAAGGAGAAACCAAGTCAAGTTAAAAACCAAAAATAAGCCAAATGACTGGGAATACAAATCATCTCAATAATAACCTTGAATGTTAATGGCCCAAACTGGTCAATCAAAAGACATAGACTGGCAGAATGGGTTAAAAAGAAAGACCCAACAATATGCTGCCTGCAAGAGACACATCTCATAGAAAAAGACATCCACAGACTAAAGGTGAAAGGATGGGAAAAAACCTACCACACACGTGGAACCAGTAAAAAAGCAGGGGTTTCCATCCTTATTTCGGATAAAGTGGACTTCAAGCCAAAGTTAGTCAGAAGGGATAAAGAAGGACATTTCACTGCTTAAGGGAACCATAAATCAGGAAGACCTAACGAAAGTAAATATTTATGCCCCAAACAATGGTGTATCCCTTGTACATCAAACAAATCCTTCTCAATTCCAGGAATCAAACAGACCACAACAAAATAATTCTGGGTGACTTTATGCACTGCTGTCACCACTAGATAGATCTTCCAAACAAAAACTAAACAAAGAAACCACAGAACTCAATAACACAATCAATAACCTAGACTTAATAGACATATATAGAATATTCCATCCATCAACAAGTGAATTCACTTTCTTCTTAACAACACACAGAACCTTCTCGAAAATAGACCATATGTTATGCCACAAAGCAGCCCTTAGGAAATGCAAAATAATAGAGATACTGCCTTATGTTCTATCAGATCATAATGGACTGAGAGTAGAAATCAATGACAAAATAAAAAACAGAAATTACTCCAACACCTGGAGACTAAATAATATGCTATTGAATGAAGCATGGAAAACAGAAAACATCAGGGAGGAGATAAAAAAAAATTCTTAGGAGGGAAATGAGAATGACGATACAACATATCAAAATCTCTGGGACACAAGGGAAGCCACCTGGGAAGTTCTACTCTGAGCCCTTCCCTAGCATAGTGGGGTGGGGAGAATGGAGAGAAAGTCGCCAGCTGTGTTACCCAAACTGTACTGTACTTTTAGTTCCCTAGTTTTCTAGGCAAGTTTCATTCCCTGGAAGGAAAGGAATGATAATGTCTAGGTGTATCCTAGCCTGTGGGGAACCCAGGTAGAAGTGGCAACCAAAATTCATTGGTTACCATGGGCTTAGCACTTACACATCTTATCATTTAAATTATAGAAATCAGTTAGAAAATATTGGGAAATTTTCATCTGATTACCTGGCCATTTCATCCTATTCTTGTACTATCAGAAGTATCATACATGTTGGGGACTCCAATGAGATGCTTTTACCCCTTCCTCCTCCTACCATCTTCCCCAAAATGTAAAATACAATACTGAATAAATGTCGTTGTGATTTTAAATGTTAAAAAAAAAAAAAAATCTCTGGGACATATGAAAGGGGTACTAAGAGGAAAATTCATTGCATGGAGCGTTCAAGAAAAGAATAAAAAGTCAACAACTAAATGACCTAACATTACAGCTCAAAGCCCTAGAAAAAGAAGAACAGAACACCAAAAGTAGTAGAAAACAGGAAATAATTAAAATCAGAGCTGAAATCAATGAAATTGAAACAAAAGAAACAATTCAAAAAACTGACAAAACAAAAAGTTGGTTCTTTGAAAAAGTAAATAGACAGACCCTTAGCCACACTAACAAAGAGGAGAGAGAAAACTCAAAAGTACTAAAATTTCTGATGAAAAAAGGAAATATCATGACAGACACCACTGAGATACATAACATAATGAGAAGCTACTTTGAAAATCTATACTCCAACAAAACAGAAAATACTGAAGACATCGACAAATTTCTAGAGACATATGATCCTCCCAAACTGAACCAGAAGGACATACACAATTTAAACAGATCAATATCAAGCAATGAAATAGAAAAAGCCATCAAAAGTCTATCAACTAAGAAAAGCCCAGGACTAAATGGATTCTCAGCAAAGTACTACAAGTCCTACAAAAAAGAACTCATTCCAATACTTTTCAAAGTATTCCAGGAAACAGAAAAGGAGGGAACCCTACCAAACTCATTCTATGAAGCTAATATCACCCTCATACCCAAACCAGGCAAAGGCACATCAAGGAAAGAAAATTTTAGATCAATATCATTGATGAATATAGACGCAAAAATCCTTAACAAAACCCTGGCAAACCACGTCCAAAAACATATTAAGAAGACAGCGCATCACGATCAAGTGGGGGTTCATCCTGGGAATGCAAGGTTGGTTCACCATCCCAAAATCAATAAATGTAATTCATCACATCTAAAGATCTAAGGTTAAGAATCATATGGTTATTTCAATTTATACAGAGAAAGCATTTGACAAAATACAACACCCTTTCAGGCTCAAAACACTAGAAAAAATAGAGATAGTAGGAACATACCTCAACAATGTAAAGGCATATATTTATGCTAAGCCCACAGCCAGCATCACTCTTAATGGAGAACAACTGAAGGCATTCCCTTTAAAAACTGAAACAAGACAGGGATGTCCTCTTTCACCACTTCTATTCAACATCATCCTTGAAATACTAGCCAGAGCAATTTAGTATTGCCAAAGAAATTAAAGGGTATGAATAGGAAAAGAGGAATTCAAGCTGTCACTATTTGCTGATGACATGATTCTATATTTAGAGGATCCAAAAAATTCCACCAGAAAACTTCTAGACCTCATAAATGTATTGAGCAAAATAGCAGGCTATAAAATCGACACACATAAATCTAAAGCATTTTTATACATAAGCGATGAAACGTCTGAAAGGGAAATGAGGAAAACAACTCCATTCACAATAGCCTCAAACAAAATAAAATACTTGAGAATCAATCTAATCAAAGAGGTGAAAGATCTCTACAATGAAAACTACAAAACATTGAAGAAAGAAATTGAGGAAGACCTTAGAAGATGGAAAGATCTCCCATGTTCTTGGATAGGCAGAATTAATATTGTCAAAATGGTCATACTTCCAAAGGCGCTATACAGATTTAACACAATTCCAATTAAGACCCCTATGACATTTCTCATAGAAATAGAAAACGCAATCATGAAATTCATCTGTAAGAACAAAAGACCCAGAATAGCCAAAGCAATCCTGGGCAGGAAGAGTGATGCAGGAGGTATCACAATACCAGACCTTAAACTCTACTATAGAGCAATAGTAACCAAAACAGCATGGTATTGGCACCAAAATAGGTAGACCAATGGTACAGGATAGAAGACACAGAGACATACCCACATAAGTACAGTTATGACAAAGGTGCCAAAAACTTACAATGGAGAAAAGATAGCCTCTTCAACAAATGGTGCTGGCAAAACTGGAAATTCATATGAAGTAAAATGAAATTAAACCCCTATATCTCACCCTGTACAAAACTCAACTCAAAATGGATCAATGATCTAGGAATTAGGCATGAGACCTTTCACCAGATAGAAGAAAAAGTAGGACTGAATCTCCATCACGTTGGCTTAGGACCAGTCTTCCTTAACGAGACCCCCATAGCACAAGAAATAAAAGCAAGAATCAATAAATGGGATAGATTCAAACTAAAAAGTTTTTTCTCAGCACAGGAAACAATAATGTGAAAAGAGAGCCTACAGAGTGGGAGAAAATCTTTTCCCTACACAGTTCAGACAGAGCACTAATCTCCAAAGTTTATAAAACCTTAAAAAACTTTACACCAAAAATACAAAGAACCCAATCGATAAATGGGCTAAGGAATTGGGCAGACATTTCACAGAAAAAAATATACCAGTGATCAACAAATATATGAAAAAGTGCCCATCATCCCTAGTAATTAGAGAAATGCAAATTAAAACCACCCTAAGATTTCATCTAACTCCAATTAGAATGCCTATTATCAAGAACACAAGCAATAATAACTGTTGGCATGGATGTGGGGAAAAAGGTACACTCATACATTGCTGATGGAGTTGCAAATTGGTGCAGCCACTCTGGAAAGCAGCACGGAGATTCCTCAGAAAGCTTGGAATGGACCCACCATTTGACCCAGCTATCCCACTCCTCGGTTTATACAAAAAGGACTTAAAATCAGCATACTACAGTGGTGCAGCCACAACACAATAGCAGCTCAATTCACAATAGCTAGATTGTGGAACCAACCTAGATGCCCTTCAATTGACGAATGGATAAACAAACTGTGGTATATATACACAATGGAATATAACTCAGTCATAAAGAAGAATACAATTATGGCATTTACTGGTAAATAGATGAAGCTGCAGAATATCATGCTAAGTGAAACAGGCTAAGCCCAAAAAACCAAAGGCCGAATGTTTTCTCTGATAAATGCATGACGATATATAACAAGGCAGAGTGGCGGAGGGAAGAGAACAATGAAGGAACTTTGGATGGTGTAGAGGAAAATGGGGTGGGGGACAGAAAAATAGTATAATGAAACATAGTATTACCTATGTATACGTATGATTACATGAATGGTGTGAATCTACATTGTGTACAACCATAGAAATGAAAAGTTGTACCCCATTTGTGTACAATGAATCAAAATGCAGTCTGTAAAAATAATGATTTTAATAAAAAAAAAGTTAAAAAAAACTGAAAAAGAAAATTGTAAGTAGACATGTACTTGCAAAAAGGGTAATTTTGAAATGAATAATAAATATTTGAGTTCATATGTTAAAAAAATTATAATAATAAAATAAAAAGACTTCTCTGACTTGGAAATTTTTAAAAGTTGTGAAATGTAAATCATACACTATGAGTTATTCTCCTCAAAGAGCCTGGGCAGGAAACACCTTTGGAGCTGCAGGGAGGAGATGGCCTGCCCCAAACGAGAGAGACGCTGGTGAACAACAGGAACAATGACCTGCAGGGTCACGGGACAGAGTGCAGAACAGGGGAGAGCCCCACGGTGGGCTCTGAGGCCCCAGCAGGCTGCCCAGGCACCCGGAGCACCAGGCAAGGTCTGGGATGCAGAAGACAGCACACGTTTTTATGTGCTGCTAACAGTGAGGTGAGCCAGGCTCATCATGACTCAGGGGCCAAATTCTAGAAAAAGGAGTTTACCAGCTCATACTAGCAAACACCTAAGCCTGCACAATCCAGCTGCACACACATCCCGGGGGCTGACACACATACACAACCACACACAAAGGACATGAGTGTACAAAACTTCCACTACAAGCACCAAATGACACTCTCCTTTAAGCAATGGATCCAAAATTTCTCAACATCATGTAGATTAAAGATCAAAGCATTGAGTAAGAGTCAAACCACAGAAATTTACTCACGTTTAATAAACTAAAATAAAACCATCTTTCCTCACTTGAAAGACAAAAATGGATCACTTTTAGTAGATTAGCAAGCAGTAACTAGAAAGCAGGCAGTGTGAAAACACAACCCTGGGTAACCTACCTGAGCTGCACATGCCCCTCTGTGAGCATCCGGTGTGAGGCTGCACGGTGTGCTTCTGCCAAGGTCCCCTCCATCAAGGTGCCCGCTGTTCTGGGGGGCTACCGGACCCTCCTCCGGGACAGGCGCATCGACAGCCGAGCCCTTCCTCTTCGACGTCTTTTTCTTCGAATTCGCACAGTCACCTTTTGTTTTTCTCTGTCGGAAGTTAGCAAGCTGCGCAGAAATGTGGAAAAATAGTAAAGGCAGAGGTAAGTGAGGAAAAAGTAACAGACCCATAAAGTCAGCAGGCTTGTGGGGAACATGCGGCTGGGACTGAGTGGGCCCACTCGGCCACACCTGGCCACCGGACCAGTTTCCTAACCCTGCATTGACGTCTATGAGGCCAGCACAGAGTTCTGAATGGCATGCAGCCTACAGATGAGGACTGTTAGGCCTAGTTACAGACGGGCAGAATTGCTTTTCTAACCCTTGGCAGTGTACAGAAAAGTAAAAATTTTTAAAATACATCTACTTAAAAACCTGAAAGCTTAATCGAGATATATTTAAGGCTCAAAATTATTTGAAAGCTAAACCATTCCATTCTTGCCCCCATTTTCCCCCAATCAAGGAAATATATCGCCCAGCCAAAATTTCCTAGCCATAGATTCTGAGATAAGGTACAGAAATAGCAAAAAATTAATTAAGCCAGGTCAATCTAACATCTCCCTTAACAGAACCTGATGTTCTACTTTTCCTGACACAGCTCACCAAAGCGCCAGGGACCGCCCGAGTACTGCCCTCGGGAGGCAGCGCAGCCCCGAGACGGGAGTGTCCACCACATGCGTGCACCAGCTCCCACACACCTGGCTCACAAGGAAAGTCCCACGCCAGCTCTCCACGGCGGCCCTCCGCTCCCTCAAACGACTTCTGGGCTGCACAAGCAAACATGCTCAGCACTCGTGCACAGAACAGAACCGGTCCGGGCAGATCTCTCAGGGGCGGCCACCTCTGAAGACCGACACTGCCTCTCATCCACCTCGTCGCCCTCCACACCGGAGACAGAGCCCCCTCGGCAGCACTGCGCCGCCGGCCGCTCCCTGCAAGGCTCCCTCTCCCTCCAGCTCCTCTACTGCCGTTCACAAACCGCACAAGCCGGGGCGCCCGGTCGGCTCGGGCTCCCCGGCTCCGGGCCTGGGTGTGCGCCGCACGTGCAGCGGGAGGAAAAGGCACCGGCCCGAGCCGCGCCGTCGCAGGCGGCTGCAAGAGGCGGCCCGCCACCGGACCCTGCAGTCCCGTCGGGGCCACGCCCCGCCCGCCCGTGTATTCCGAAAGCTTCCGTAGCACAGGGGCCCCGTGGCTGACTCCACCGAGGACAGGGCCGGCGTGGCTCGGCAAGCTCGGGGCGCCGCACGGCCGGCGGGCCTGCGGCGCGGGAAACCTCGGGGCGCCCAGCCGGGGCGCGACGTGTCGGCCTGCGGGGCCCGGGCCGTCCTTCGCCGTGCTGCTCCCCCAGGCACTTGCTCCTTTCAGCGTAAGCTCTGGGGCCGAAGGGGGCAAGCACCCGACGCCGAGAACCGGGGCCCCTCGGCATCGGGACCCCCGGGGACTCCCGCAGGTTCAAGGACAGCACGTCTCCAGGACAGGGGCACTGTGGACGCCGTTTAAAACGACGGGCGCGGAGAAGAGACCTAGGGCAGCTCGGCAGGCACGGGCCCTCGGAGCACTAGGGGCACCAGTACCAGGAACCGCGCCCCTCGGGAGGCGCCCCTCGGGAGGCGCCCCTCGGGAGACGCCCCTCGGGAGACGCGGGGGCCTGGCAGGCGTGCGCGCAAGCCCGCTGCGCAGGCGCCGCACCTCCCCGGCGTGCCCCGCGTCGTCCCGGCTTGCTCCGGCCGCCCCAGCGTGCCCCGCGCCGCCCCGGCGTACCCCGCCCACATCCTGGTCACTGATTGGCTGCGTCCGCAGGGAGGGAGGGGCCGGGCAAGGGCGGCCGATTCAAGATGGCGGCGGCCAAAAAGGGCCTTCTAACAGAGTCGGCGGGAAGGGCAGAGCATCGGCGGTGGCTCCCACCCGACCATGTCTGCTCTTGGCAGGCGGCGGTGGCTAGCACCAGAGCCGCCTGAGCATTGGGGAGGATGAGAGTACCGCCGTTTACCTTCGCTCTCCCGGCTTCCACCTTCCTGCGCCGCTGCTCCTGCTCATCTTCATCCATCTCCCTCGGGCTCCTCGTGGGTCGCCCGGAGGTGGCGGGGGCCGCCGCCGCGCCGCCCTCGCTCTATTTACACTCCCTCCCTCTTCCTCGGCTCGCCCTCCCCCCAACAACTGTCAGTGCCGTGGCCCCGCCCCATTGCGCAGCGCCGCCAATCAGAGGCCGCGTGCCCTATTGCGCATGCGTACTCGAGCAAGGCGGCCTCCTAGAGATCCGCCCGCCGGCATTCGATTAGCGCGCTAGTGTGCCCGCCCCTTCCAGCTAGACCAATGAGCGGATCGCGGGCTGGCGTTCGCAGTGGTTGGTCAGCTCTCAGGCTTCGCGCCGCAGTTACCGCGCGGCCTTGTTGGCCTCTGGAAGCCCGCCTGCCTGCCCAGGCTTCCCACGCGGGCACTGGTCGGTCCACCTTGGATCTGCCTCCCTCCGCATCCAAGTGCGGGTCGCGAGTTTCGGTCAGCTGGACCGCCCCGCATGCAGAGTCGATGCTTGGAGACGGGGACAGGAGGATAACTGCAGCCACTGCGCTGGCCTCCGAGCTCCCGCTCTCGCACTCGTCCTCCGATGTTAGCTGTCCGGAGGACAGGACCCGGACCCCCTTGCCCTTCTAGGGCAAGTTCTGAGTCTGCTCACCCCACAGTTGCAGACAGCCTGCCGGACCCTTGGATTCCATCCTTCACCCCAGACACTCGTGACCTTTTCTGCACCTGCCAAGATGTCCCCTTGCGTACTGGCACCCTAACTCAGTGCGCCAAAAGGCCAGGAGCATCCTGAATTACCGATTCAGTGAGGCCTAGAACCAGGACCGCGACCCTACTCAGAGGTGCAGGGTCAGGAAGCCACTAGGAGCCTCCAAACCATGCCCTCTTCCTCCCCAGGCACGTGTGACCAGCCAGCAGCTCCCGGGTGGTTCCCATAATACGATATGTGTGTTCCTGTGGGCTCGAACCTGCCATGGAGTGTGTTGGTCTCAAGAAGGCAGGTGAAGGTGCTATGTTAAGTGGTACAGTAATAGCACCCAGTGCTAAGTGACCAGAAGGAGGATGGGGTTCAGTGGTTAAACCGCCTCTCCTGAGTGGATGACAAAGACTGAAATCTTCCTGATAAGTGGCAGGCAGACATGAGCGGTGGGAACATGAGGTTAAGGGGATAATTCTGTCGACCTAGCCTTCCTCGCTGACCCCCACTTGCTTTCTTTTAAAAAGCAATTTACCTGAGACCACGGGGGCCCTACCTGGCTTAAGTCAGTAGGATATACTGCATTGCTCAACAAACAGCCTGTTTTCTGCAAGACAGAGAATCTGGAAAGGTTCCTCTATGCTGAGAAGAACACAAGTTACCCTGAAGAGGGACTTGCGTGTCCTTTATCCTAAACCACAGAGATTCCAGGACCCAGGGGGACAGGATAATTAGAAACAAAGCTCCCAACCATAAAATCTGTAACAACAGGTTCCAACTTGAATTGGCCAGTGGGGACCAAGGTGACCCAGAGTTGCCTTAGATTTTAGTATTTTATTATGAAAGTAAAACCTCCCCTCCATGGGATTAGATCATGTACAGTGGGGACATGAGTGTCTGATGTCATCCTGCTGTCAGTCAAAAGTCAAGAGGTTAACCTGGATGGAACTTGGAAACTCCCCATCCCACAAATAAAACGAAGACAGGAGGGTGCATGGTCCCTCTCCTCTCTGAGAGGACCCACTCTACTGCAAGAATGTCCCCTTTTCCTTTCTAATGAACTCATGCCTGCTACCATGTGCAACCTGCTTGTAATTCTTCAGGCAGGATTGCAAGAACTGGTGTTCACAGCCCTGTGTTGCTTCAGGTCTAGGAGTGGATCTCAGTCATATTTCTGTATGCATTGTAAATGGTTTTTAAAAAACAATGTACTACACTTTCCCCTCAGTCTTTCTGTGAATCTAAAATTGCTGTAAAACAATAAACGATTTTTTTGACAGGACTGTGGCTTGGTTATGAATACATCTGTGTGGGGATCTAAGGCCTCATGAAATCGTTGTTCCTGAGCTTCAGGCTTCACTGGAACCCCGTGTCCTCATGAGGCAATGCCAGGCCCTTCCTCATGGCCACAGTTCTGAGGAGCAGTCAGATGCTCTGGTGTGGTCAGCTCAGGGGTTGCTGTGCCACTTTCACCCAGCCATTCTCTATGCACAGGTCGGTGGCCGCGCTGGACCGTCCCCCACAGCTATGGGCACCAGGCACAGCGGTGTTCATGCCCTTTAGTATTAAAAAGATGCAGGCCTCTCAGAGTGATTGGAAAGACGCCCTCTGAAAGGATGGGTGGGTCACCAACTTGGGAGGCAGGGGTGCACTGCAGGCCTTGCCTGTTGACCCCTCCACAGGACACCCAGCCTGGGTCAGGTGAGGCTGTTGGGAAGGGCCAGCTTTTCAAGTTACTGCCTCCAGAGGTGACCTGGTACAGGCCCCGCCCTCCTGAAATATTCCTCAGACAAACCCCATTGTCTAACTGCATTCAACACGTCACTAGTCTGTCCTTGACGACCGCACAGTGGGTTTCTTTATTCCTTTCCCCTCTTCCCATGTCCTCACTTGGATACAGTTTGTTGTGGAGGGCCAGGTGCTGTTTGCTCCCTCCCAGAAACAGACTGATTAACTGATAATGCCTCCCGCCCTTCATGCGCTGGGAGACGCCTTACTGAAAAGCTCAGCCTGTAGCCTCAGCCAGGTTCTTGGCTCCGTGGGACCACAGTATAAGCAAACCTTCAGGGACCCCTGGAAACCCACTGATGGGAAGCGCTCCCCCGAGTCAGATAGCAGCTCTCCAGTAGCAAGTGGAGTCTGCCAGTTCCCAGGTGTGGAATTGGACTGTTTGCACAAACACTGGGTGAGATGGGTTTGTTAGGAGAGGCCTGGAGAGACTGAAGGATCGGTTTGTAAGAACATCCAGGGATCCGTATTTGGCCTGCATCTGTCCACATGTTTCAATATCTAAAGCTCTGAGGAGCACACCTGGAGTACCAGTGTTCTGAAGACTGAGGCAGGAAGGTTGCTTGAGTTCAGGAATTTGAGAACAGCCTGGACAACTGTCCTGCAAGGGCTCCGACCTGGGAAATAGATTCAGGATCCTGACAGGTGGAAGAAAATGTGAGGGCAGTTGGGATAGCACGCATGCTTTATCCAAAGGCAGTAGCCCCCTGGTCTGTCCATGGACCTTTTTATGTTCAGGCCAAAAACAGAAGGCCTAGTGCCAACAAACTACATAAGTGGGCACATGCTATCAAGCAGAGATTCATGACTTTGAGTACCTGTGCTGAATCAGGGTGTTCATGGCCTTGACTACATGCCAAAATGTAGCTGTCAGGAAGTCTCTGCAGGGGAGCCTAACTCTAGCCATCTAGCCTGCCCCACAACAACATAGCAAGACTCCTTGTCAAAACGGACGTACAAGTAAGCTTTGAAAACCTGCATAGCAACTCATGCCCACAGGGAGATGTTGTGAACACCACCGGGATTACCTCCTAGCTGCTCTGAGCTACTTAACTACATTACCTAGTTTTGTGTACACTTAGACCACCCTTTGAATGTCTCCTAACACTTCCAGCATCAGGAAGGCTGTGGACATGTGCTGGTATCTTAACTGTGGGCCCAGATCTGTTGGTACCAGGGGTGCCAGGAAGAACCCCAGGACATCACCCTCTGGGGTGCGAGGCAGGTGGTGTCCCCAGGAGGGCAAGTCTGACCCCTTCTGCAGTGAAAATGTGTGGGGGTGGAGATGGACATCAGGCCTGCGGCTCCAGGGTCAGCATGAGAGCTGCACCAGCAGATCCCATCACAAGAGCTGCTCTGGGGTCTGGATTTGACCAGATGGCCACCTCTGCCCCCACTCTTCCTTCAGCAGAGGTTATCAGAGGGATGCCAATCAGAACGGGCCATGCTACTTATAAACTCATAAGTGCTGAAATGGAGGGGCAAATTGAGAGGCTCTGAAGCAATGTCAGGGATCTAATGCAGGCTCTGAGGTGGGCTGTGTTGTGGGGATACTGGCCCTGCCCGGACACCTCTCAAGTCCACAGGGCTGACCCAGTTGCTGCCATTGCCTGATTTCACACCTGTTTCACTGGTGCCTCCATCAGGCCAGCTCGCCTGTCAATCTGAAGTTTGGAGCTTCTGGTGCATGGCCTCCTTCATCTGTCCTTACCTGCCACATGCAAAACATCCTCCATCCATGCCTGGCCCCTCCCTGGGCTAGGTCACTACAGAGCTGTCCCAACCTGCAGGGGTGGCCCCATGCCGTGCAAGATGACCACTTGCTTGTGTATGGGTGGGTGGGGGGCTCCTGGCACAAGCCCCTCCTGTCCTGCCCCTTCTGCAGCCCAGAGCTTCCTGAAGTCCTCACTGGCCCCAGTTGCTGTCCTCTAAGAGTCTAGCTAGGCTCACTTCATGCTCTAGGATCCCTGGAAGGGGTGCCCTGTATGCCCTGGGGGGCCGTGGAGGGGAAGAGGTGACCTCTCTGCTCTGTTCCTCCAGGCTCTGTCCTGCGGGGGTGTTGGAAGGGACTCTGGGTTCTGTCCCTCTGGCCCCGTGGCTGCCCCCTTGCCTTCCCAGTAAGCCCTGCCTGGCCACCCTGCCATTCTGTGTTTATAGGTGACCTCTGCTTGGGAACACAGAGCTGGGGAAGGACTGGTGGAAGCCTGGCAACAAGGGCCTCCCTGTCCTCCAAGCCTGGCAACAGCCACACCACACCCAGGGCTGGCTCCAGACACAGCAGTCCAGGGAGGGATGCACGTTCTTCTCTCATCCTGAGGCCAGCCTCTAGGAGGTGGACAAGCCCACAGCAGGGGAGCCCCATGATGCTGGACTCATCGGTGGCAGATCAGATCACCCACCTGACACTGAAGCTCTTGGAGCAGGTAGGACTGGGCCAGGCCACTGCTGCACTAACCCGGAGGAGGCAGCCCAGCGCTGGGCTCACAGGATAGAACAGAAGACACCCTCCAGGATCCTCTGCCTCTGCCTCCCACCGGGCACATTCCTGCTGTCAGAGCAACCTTCCCAGGGGTTCTTAGCCTTGCGAATGTGGCTTCTTGGCTTCTTCTTATAGCACAGATGCAGAACCACTTTGGCTCTCCTAGAAGTTCCCAGTCAGGAGACGAGCACCTACCAGCAGAGCGCCCCGGAAAGGGCTGCTCTGAGGCAAGGGCTGCTGTGCCCCAGACACAAGGCCCAGCACTGAGCCTGCCATGCCCTGTCCCTTCTACTCCTTCACCAGGCCACAGAGCTCAGGCCCACGGGGACCTCAGGGCCCATTGTTGCTCCTCTGTACCCCCTGCCCGCATTGTTCCTCACCTGCGCCTCCCTCTCACCAATTCTGCATCCTCGGGGCAGGGTCCTGGAGGTGGTCACTGGCCAGATCTCCCCAGGACAGTCTCTCCAAGGATTGCTGCTCACAACCCTTCCTGAGGGCCTCCAGAGGGTCCCACTGGTTTACGTAGAGTGTGTGTGACCAGCATGGCCCGTGGACCCACTTCACCTCTGTCCGGGTGTGGCCACTCCGGAGCTCAAGGAGGCGCCAGGCAGGCTCGGTAACCAACCTGGAGCCAACATCACCACCAGCCTCTGTTTCTCCAGAAGCTGGAGCAAGAGCGAGGGAACACAGAAGGGAACTCGGAGGGCCCTCCCTCGGTGCCAGGTAAGAGCCCTGGCTGCCCCTACCACCCAGACAGGCACAGGGGCCACCAGGGGAGGGCGGCGGGCAGCACCCAGGGCCAGCCTTTTCCTCAGCGCTCTCACTTCACAACAGCTGAAAGGACTTTGCTTTCCCCGGTGACACAGCCCCTCCACCTTTAGCCTACAGGTCCCGGGGGGCCGTGCACATTCCCATCCTGCCCACCGGTCAGGTAGCCTATTCAGCTCTGAGGTGGCCTGGGGCAGGGGTGTCCTCCCTGGCACAGAGTGACAGAAGCCAGGTCGAAGCACACCTGAGGGAGGAGCTGAGGAGGAATGGGTCTTGTTCTTTGGAACATGGAAGAGCCATGGTTGCGGACTCCAGCGACACTCCAGGAACGCCTGAGGGAGACTGGCAGAGCCTGGGCCCAAGATCGGATGGAATGTTGCAGACCACACTGTGTGACCCAGGGCCTGCTCAGCAGGGCCTGCTAGTGTCGGGGGAGCCCCCTGAGGAGCCTGTGGGGCATCCTCAGCAGCCGGGCATCAGCAAGACACCCAGGGTGACTGGACCCCTCCACAGCCTTCTCTGGGGAGAAGACCTCTCCTTGACTTGGTGGGCAGGCCATTCGTCTCCAGGTAGCTTGGGCCTGGTGGCACCAGGCGATGGGGAAACAGGCTTTTGAGGTTTCCACGCAGCCCCATAGAAGCCCACCTCCTACCGCCTCCGGGCTTGCCCGGACCCAGAGGGACCTGCCCTGTGTGACTCCTGGCTCCTCTCCCCACCCCCCACCCCTGACTGTGGTCCTCCCTCTACAGGATGAGTGCTCATGGAGGCCAGAGTCACCCCGGGGGTCCAGGGTGCAGGGAGGTGATGGCACTCTGACAGGGTCTGCAGAGACCTGCCTGAGCCACCAACTTTGAAGCTTTCCTCAGTGAGCAGGGGGTGTGTCTCCCTCCAGGACATGAGGCCAGTCCAGAGGAGGCCTTGCCCCGTGCTCTGAGGAGGAGGAAGGACCTTCTGCAGAGACTCTGGGTAAGTCTGTGCACCTTCCCACGCTCCATGGTGGAAGAGCTGGCTACCACACACAGACCCCGCGTGACAGGGAGGCCCTACTGGACTCGGACTGGTTTCTTATTGGTTTTGAATTGTGTGTAGGAAACTGAACCCTGAGTCCTGAGGTGACTTCCCTGAGATGGTGTGAGCTGCAGGCCCCGGTGCTCTCAAGGGCTGGGCAGCGGAGAGCATGCCTGGAAACAGACAACCTTAAATCAGGGCCCAACCCCATAGGAAAGGGAATGAGAGATGTCCAGGGGCCCCATCCATGCCACGCTGGCTGGCAGCAAGCAGAGGCCATGCCAGGGGTGTGCCCGTGTCAGTGTGACACTGCAAGCCCAGGGCGGGAGTGGGGCTGCCGCCTGGGAGGACCGGGCTGGGAGGCAGACGCTGGCCGCGCCTGAAGAGCACACAGCCCTGCTGGCTGAGAAAGGACAGCTCATGGCCAGCGCGTGGCAGGCTTCAGAAGAAGCCAATCCACCAGGATGTGCCCCGCAAAGCCCCGCAAGCCTTTGGCTTCACTCTCCCGCCTGGCTCCAGTTCTGGGTGCGCCAACCTGAGCCGAGGGCCGGAGCAGCCACAGGCTCCATGTGCCCGGGGCGGCTGGGGGCAGGGCGGCGTGGTGGTGACAGTCCCATGCCCCGAGTTCACGTTGGTCCAGGGCTCCTTCTGCTGCCCACGCTGGGCACAGTAGGCTCTGCTGGCCTTGCAGGAACAGCAGCTCCTAGATGAGCAGCCCCAGCCCCGCGCCCGGAGGGGGCCACCTGGAGGAGCCCCCAGGCCAGCCCTGCACCCAGAAGTGCCCCCTGTGGGTGTCTACCAGGCTGCCTCCACGCCCCTGCAGGCCCCCGAGCCCCTGAGGATCATCCAGCACCCGGTAAGAGGGCGAGGGGCCTGCAGCTCCGGTGGGGACAGCAGGGGCTGGGGGAGGGATGCTGGGCAGCCGGGACTGGAGTAGCCACTCCAGGGAGGCTGCATCCCCCGTGCCAGGGCTGCAGACGGTGGCTGCAGAGCAGGCTCACAGCTAGTTTCAGGGTGCCAGGGGCACTCCACCACTGAGCTGCACCCCAGCCCTGTTTGCTGTTGTTGCTTCATTTTATTTTTAGACAAGTTCTGGCTCAGGGTCCCAGGCTGGCTTTGAGTTTGTGACCCCCTGCCTCAGCCTCACAAGTAGTTGGGATCACAGGTGTGCACCACCATGTCTGGCTTGATTTGTTTTGTTTTTCCCAGGTTGGGGATCAAACCAAGGGCCTTTCACATGATAGGCAAGCTCTCTACCACTGAGCTACACTCCTAGCCCCAGTTTTACTTATTTTTTTTTAATGTTTGCAAAAATAATAATAATAATAATAAGAGAATAACACTTTGGGACACATCAACATGACAAGGAATGAACATTCTGATGTTCCTGAGTTCAACAGGGCCAGGCCTGGTCGCTCTGTCTGCAGCTGCTCTCAAGGCCCCATGGCAGGGTGAGCACTGGCAGCTGAACCCGTGTGGTCCACGAGCCAGCTTACTCCCCCGACCTCTGGGGGAAAGTTTGCCAGGCCCTGGGCTGTGCCACACTTTCTGTGAGTGGATGAAGAAGGACAAGGTCATGCTGGGCTTTCTGTCTGGAAGAGGATTAAAACAAGTGTTTCTGGTGTTCACGCAAAAATGCCACACATTTATTTTCACTCAGAAGAGAAACCGGAGGTTATCTGCACAGTTCCACACATGCCTACAATATATGACAGAGCTAGAGTAGCTGGCCAGGTTGGTGTCCATGCCAGGACAGGGTATGAACGCCTATTGGATGATGCAGCCACTCAACACCCAGGTCTGCCCGAGAGTCAGGAGGGGAGTGAAGGAAAACCACAGTGAGCTACCACTGTGCCCCATTGAAATAGCTCATGTTGAAAAGACTGGCCATGCCAAGTGTCAGTTGCACTAAAGCAGAATTGATGACACCAGGCATTGGCTCACCCTGCCCATGACAGGAAATGTGGAAAACATTAAAAGCACTATATTCTGCCAGGAGTGGTGACGTGTGCCTATTAATCCTAGCAACATGGAAGGCTGAGGCAGGAAGATTGCAAATTTGGGACCAGCTTGGGTAACTTAGAGAGGGCCTCAGCAACTTAGTGAGGCTGTCTCTAAATAAATAGAGAAAGAAAGAAAAGGAAGAAGGGGTTGGGGCTGTATCTCCATGGCAAAGCACTTTGCCTAGCAGGTATGAGGCACTGAGTCCAATCTCTAGCACCACATAAAAATAAACAAATAAAATAAAGGCATGCTGTCCATCTAAGACTAGAAAAAATTAAAAAAAAAAAAAAAAGAAGAAAGAAAAAAAGAAAAGGAAAAAAAAAGTGAAGCCGGAGGAGTGGTAAAGTAGCATGGGTTCTATTCCCAGTACTACCAAGGAAAACGATGACAAAGACCCAGGTCCTCAGTACACCCAGATCCGTTCACTCCTATCTATAAATGGATGGACAGATGGGTGCGTAGGTGGGGGAATGGAAGAAAGGATGGGTGGATGGAAAGCAGGTGGGTGGATGGAAAGCAGGTGGGTGGATGGAAAGCAGGTGGGTGGTGGGGACTCTGTCGGACATGACCTCCACGGAGGGATTCGAGGGGGCGAACCGCCTTGGCAGGGTCTGCCCAGCCTCCTGCCACCATCATTCAGCAGCTCCTCGCCGCCACTCCTTCGCCCAGATTCCTGTTCCTCAGGCCTTTCCTGCTCAAAGGGTCAGGAAGCATCAAAGAAGGTGAGGTGACGCGTTGTTGATATTGCTAAGGGTTCATGAGACTGTCTACTGAAAAGACGACGTTCGTGACAGTCAGGATGGTCATCAGGGTCAACTTCTGCTACTGAACGTGAAGATAAGTTTAAGAAATCCATGGTAGAATATGTGCTTAGCATGTGCAAGGCCCTGGTTGCACCACCAGGTTTGTGAAAAAAGAAAGAAAAAACAAAAGAAAGCAAAGAAGTCCTATGTGAAGCATATCGCTGAGCTCCAAGGAGGAGAAAGTGTGAGAAGGCAGCGGGCCAGGCTGGACGGCCGCGGCCCAGCCCCGCCTCAGCGCGCGTCGGGCCTGCCAAGCTCTCTTGTAAAGTAACTTAGGCATCTGACATTCAAAATGACCTTTCTGGGGTGTCAAAAGTTGCACCTTTTGATTCTAAATTGAGTTTTTTTTCTTTTCTGTGGTGCAGGGATGGAACGAGGGTCTCGTTCATGCTAGGCACGTGCTGTGCCACTCAGCTCACCACCAGTCCCTCTTTAAAATTGATGGGCAGTGTCCCTGGTCCTGACATGCCAGTTTGTTATCTGTCACCTGCGATGGGCAATCGGGTCATTTCCTGGTTCCAGCTGTGGTGGGCATTCACGTGCGGGCCTTTCTGTGAACGTGGGTTTTCACTTCTCTTGAGTTAAACACCTGGGTGTGAGATGTCCGACTTATGCAGTGGGCTTATGTTCAAACTCTTAAGAAACCGCCCAACTGTTCTGTAGTGTCTGAACAATCCACATTCCCACTAGCAATGCTCGAAAGTCCTAGTTCCTCCTCAGCGTCCCCAACCCTTCGTGTGGTTTTGTTTGTTTGTTTTGTTTTTTGAGATGGGGTTTTGCTGTGCTGCCCAGGCTGGCCTTGAACTCCTGGGCTCAGGTGATCCTCTTGCCTCAGCCTCCTGAGTACCTGGAACCAGTCTTTTTCAACGTGAGCTATTTCAATGGGGCACAGTGGTAGCTCGCTATGGTTTTCCTTCCCTCCCCTCCTGACTCTCGGGCAGACCTGGGTGTTGAGTGGCTGCATCATCCAATAGGCGTTCACACCCTGTCCTGGGGTGGACACCAACCTGGCCAGCTACTCTAGCTCTGTCCTACACTGCAGTGCTGCCAGGCCGGTCCCAGGCTGCCCATAGCCCACCTCAGGTGCCCCTCATGCTAGGACCCCGATGGTGCTGGTGTGACAGCACAGCTGATTTTATTTCTCCAGATGAACTTTAGTGATAGTATGTCAAGTTCCAAAAGCAAACTGAGAAAAACCGTATGTGTGTGTGTGTGCGCGCTTGGAAGTACAGGTGCCAAAAGAGAAAAAGTGGCTTTTACAATCAGTGATAAAAAATTAAGTATTTAATAAGTTGCTAAATATTTAGAGAAAATAGATTTGAATTACTTACCCTAGTCTTATGCCAAAACAAATTCCAACTTAATGAATATTTGAATATCAAAATGCAAAATCTTGAAAGTACTTGTACTATTTCAGTTCTATTTTAAAAAAAAAAAAGCCCCCAAAACAGACGCTGATGTGCTTGGCTTCTCCTGAGGTGCCTGTGTGGCTCCACCTGTGGCACTGGAGCCTCCTGCGCCTTCCCCACCGCGGTGTCTCCCTGCGGGACCATCCCACTGCCAGGAGGCAGACCTCTGCCATCTTCTGGGACTACCAATGCCCTCGTTGCCCACTTTCCTGCCAGTGACTTTATTTTACTTATTTTTTTTTGTTCTGTACCAGGGATTGAACCCAGGGGTGCTTAACCACCAAGCCATGTCTCAGTCCTTTTTAATCTTTTACTTTGAGACAGGGTCTTGCTAAGTTGCTCAGAGCCTGGCTACGTTGCTAAGGCTGGCTTTGAAGTTGGGATCTTCCTGCTTTGGCCTCCTGGGCTGCTGGGAGTACAGGGGTGTGCTACTGCACCTGGCTAACATTTTCAAAACCATGGCACAAACAGCGAGTTGAATCTTTCCAGGGTGGCCAGCCACTGCAGTCTGGCAGGTGGACCGCACTCCTGGGCTGCTGCGCCCCGCCCCAGCCCGCACTGGCTGTGCGGAGGAGCTGGGCTGCCTGGACAGAGCCTCTCGGAGGAGCCGCACTGTGCTCGTCCCTGGGTAACATCCTTGTCTCTTCCATGTTGCAGCCGGGGGCAGGCTCAATGGTCCACGTGGGGGCCACGTTTTCTTCCCCCACCCATCCCCACTGATGGCCATCTGGGTTGCTTCCAAGTCTCAAGATTCTTAACGAGCCTATCTGCACAGCCCTTTGTGCTGTGTAATAAAACACACTTGCAAGCTGTGGGGATGAGGCCGTGGGCCCCTCTCCGGCACTTCTCCACCACGTCCCTTCCCGTGTTGTGAGGCCAGGGACCCTGGTTCTTTCCAGTTGAGTTGCTGCTGTGGATGTGTGCTGGTTCACACCACTGGTGGAAGCACTGTGGCCGCAGGTCCACCCTGCCCACAGTCTGTGGCCACAGGTCCACCCTGTCCACGGTCTTCCTCCAGATATCCTTGCTGTAATGGAGCTGCACCTTTGGGTCTGGTCGTTTGTGGTCAGTCCCTTTTGTGTCTCTACCCACTCAAGGTCACGTAGAATGTTCTGTGTTCTTCTTCCTCTTGCTTACTTCAGATTTATGGCCCAGTGCTGGAGATACAGCCCATCACGTAGATTTATGGCCCAAATGGAGTAACTTCTTTGTGTGTGCTGTGACTTAGGGTCCCTCGTTATTTTGCTGAGGACAGCTGGGCCCCAGGCCATGTATGGAGACCATGTCCCCTCTTCTGGCCCTTGTGCAGTGGTCTGATCTTTATGTACTGGACTCCATTGAGGGAACCCTCAGGCTGACTGCGGAAGCCACCCTCCTGGAGCGCTGGGCGGGGGTCAAACCCTCCCAGGCCTCCGAGGGCTCCCTGGGGTCTTTGCTCTGTGGGGCTGTTACCCTCCACTTCTTGGCTGCATCTCATAGGGACTAGGGTTCCCTCCCACAGTTGTGTTGCCACAGGGGTCTGGCTTTTCCATCCTGCTCTCAGGGCTTTCTGGCTTGTGGCCTTGGCAGCCCCAACTCCTGAGTGCTCTTGTCCCAGCCCATCCTGGACACTCTAAGCTTGGAGATGTTTGAGAGGCTCCGGGAGTTGTGTCCCCTCAGCAAGGCTGTCAAAGCCGCAGCACTGGATGTGGTCCTTGCTGTGGGAAGAACCAGCGTCTCCCATCACATTGTTAAAAGTAAACCAGCTGCCTGGTTCCCCTGCTGGTGAGTGTGTCAATTTCTTGTGCTGTGGTAACAAACCTTGGTGATTTAACACAACGGTCTCCACCTCATGGTTCTGGAGGGCAGACCTCAAAAATCCAGGTGTGGGTAGGCTGTACTCCCTCCATGGGCTCCTGAGAGGAGCCTTCTTGCCTCTTGCCACTCCTGGAGGCTCCAGATGTTGCCCTGGGTGTCCTTCCAGTGTCTGTCTCTGTTCCCAGGTGGCCTCCACTTCTGGGTCTCCTCCTCTATCTGCCTTAATCCTCTTCTATTATTATTTATTATTATTATATCCCCCAGACCTTTATATTTATTTTTATTTTGCATTTTTTATTTTTTTTTAGTACTGGGGAGTGAAGTCAGGGGTACTTTACCCACTGAGCTAGTTCCCACTCCTTGTTTTAATTTTTTTGAGACAGGCTCTCCCTGAGTTGCTAAGGCTGGCCTTGAACTTGCTTTCCTCCTGCCTCAGGATCGCAGGTGTGCACCAGCATGTCCAGCTCTCCTCTTATTATAGAGACACTTTCACTGGATTTAGGGCCCACCTAGGTAATCCGGGATCATTTCCTTGATTCAAAATCTTCACTGGAATCTGCAAACACCACTTTTCCAAGTAAGATACCTTTGGAGGTCTTGGGGAGTAGGACTGGGATATACCCTGTTGGGGGGACATCAAAACCACTGCTGGCATTGAGGCAGATTGCACAGCCCCTCATGAGGGCCGCCAGGTGCATGCACAAACCCTTATCCATGCACACCCTCTGACCAGGAGTCCCAGACACAGAACAACGCCCAGGGAACTGCACGGGCACAGGCACACAAGCTAGAATGCTCTCTGGTGCTCATGAAGCTGTTTTAACAGTGTGAGGCCCTACAGTTTTTGTTTCTGTGGCAGAGCTTATCAGTGTGTCCCTTCTCTGAGTGACAGAGCACGGTCTCTTGTCCATCGTTTTAGACATGGTGGAGATGATGTTGATGCAGAATGCGCAAATGCACCAGATCATCATGCACAACATGCTGCTCAAAGCCCTCCCACCTGCAGCAGTGCCTGGGGGATCACACACCCCACAGCAGGTAGGCTCAGTGGGACAGGTGTCCAGGGGCCACCTGGGCCCACCTCAGAAGACTGTGTGCCTAGTTCTGGAAAGGCTCTGGCTCTGGGTCTGTGGGCTGACTGTGAAGCCTGAAGCCTCCTCAGTCCCACCCCAGGGAGGAAAGGATCCTCCAACTGGGCCCAGAAAGCCCCCAACCCGGAGCTCTGCTCAGAGCCTGCTCCTTCCTGCCCTTGCACTCAGTGCACCAGCTGGGGGCAGGTGCAGGGAAGGGGTGTCCAGGGCAGCTGGTCATGACCCTGAGCCGGGCTGTGTACTCCGCCAGGATCTGCAGTGGGCACCCCAGGTCATCCTGAGAGCCGAGAGGCAGAGGCCAGCCCCCGTGCACCACCACCACCACTACGCATCCCCTGCTCTGCTGCAGGCTAGCCCTGCACCTGGCATCCCTGTTGGCTATTCTACGTGGCCTCCAGTGGTTACAGCCACTGCCCTCCCTGCAGCCAACAGCTTCCTGCCCACCATGCGCCATGTGGCTGGCCCCATGTAAGTCTGGAGGGTTAAAGAGCAGGAGGACCCACTGGGCCTGGGTTGCTTCTCCACATTCCTGAGGACCCAGTGGACACCCATGGTCAGGCCTATAGACCGTGGCAGAGGTTTGAAAGGAAGCGGGAAAAGGCCCCGCCATCTGCCAGGAAACAGTAGGTTTCAGTCCTAGGTTGCTAGGCCATGTGGAGCCCATCTGGGGAAGTCAACTGTGGTTGGGGTCTTTGTCCAGCCTAGCAGGACTGGCCCTGGGATTACTCCCACAAGGTGTGTTCTGGGCTCACATGTGACCCCTCAACTCATAGCAAGTTCTGTGAGCCAGGGAGGGCAGTGACCACCCAAGATCACCCTTGTCTTTCCTCTAGGGTGGCACTGGATAGTGATTTGCCCTCACAGGCTCCAGGAGTGTGAGTCCCTGGGTCCAGCTTGGTGAGCAGCAAGGTCTTCCCCCTCCAGAGCCACTGGGAAAACCAGGTGAATGCCTCACCCAGGTGAAACACAAATTTCATAAGGAAAGAATTCAAGAAAAACACAGTTCAGGGTTCTCCATAGAAAAAGATTAACAGCTTTAACAACATAAAAATTTAAACATTCCTATGGGGAGACATAAGAAAGTCAATTGGAGCTGAGGATGCAGCTCAGTGGTAGAGTGCTTGACTAGTGTGCGTGAGGACTGTGTTTGAGACCCAGCACCCCCCCGACGCATGTGAAACAGTTTCCTCATGGTAGGACGTGGTATGATTCCCTTTGAGCCACACATATGCATGCATGCATGCTCCCAGGCTTGCCTGACTCTGTCCCTGCAAGTCAAAAGCAAGTGCCTGAGGGTGGTCCTGCACAGCGGGGGCAGGACAGCTCCTCTAGTCTTGTCAACGGTTCTTATCACATGTACCCAATACCTACATGCTTTAAATAAAGAGTGTTTTTTGGTTACTCTTCTTGGCAGAATTATGTTCCCTTCCTGTTTTAATGTTGTTTTTTAAAAGTGTTGATTTTAAGTATTATGCATAAGTGTTCATTCACTTTCCTGTAGGGCAATTTCCCGGTCACTAAGCTCTTCACGGCAGGGCCCCTCAGGCTGGAGCAAGATGAACAGGGCTGACAGCCACACATGGGCCTCCTTCCTGGCTGCCCTGGCTCTCAGAATAGCTTCCCACAGATGAAGAGGACGTGAGGCCCATGGGAACAGACATGTTGAGACTTACGCCCAGTCCCCTCCTCTCAGTGCTCTTCTGAATGTGATTCTAGAGACTGCTCTTGTTAAAACCAGGCATGAAAAGGCCTGACCTGATCTATTTACAGGCTGACTTTTCCTTTCCTTTCTCCCCCACCCAGAATTGACCCCAGGCAGGGCAAATGCTCTACCATTGAGCCCCATCCCCAACCCTTTTTATTTTGAGACAGGGTCTCCCCAGTTGCTCAGGCTGGCCTCAGGCATTCTCCTGCCTCAGCCTCCCAAGTCACTGGGATTACAGGCATGGCCACTGTGCCTGGCATCATGTTGACTTTTTCTACCGTGGCTTGTCTCTGGTTTTTCCCTTTCAACGTGCTGTGAGACAGGCTATATGGGCAATAACCAAACAGACTCCACGTCATATAGGAAATGCTTCTCCCGGGGGAACGCCCCACTTCTGCACCCACCAGCAGCTGCTTAGCGTGGCATGTCTGGCAACACAAAATGGCAATTCTTACATAATGAAGTGTTCTTTTTGGTTCCTCTTTTTCTTGGACAATGTACCTTGTCAGAGATCGAATGTCTAGATGTTAGTAACCAATCTTTAACTTGTACCCAACTAAAGTCATTTTGACCCACATCCCCTTCCACTTATGATTTTAGATCTCATGATCTTCAGTTTGTAGTTTTAAATCATAGCAACAGCCACTTATGATTAATGCCTTACTTATAGTATACAAACCCTTGCAACCCTACACTTGGGGCTGTCCTCCCAATAACCATTTTTGGGCACTATGTGAGACGGTTGGCCAGCCAGCTAATAGACTCTCAAATTTGGATTTCTCAGTGGTGAGGGTTCTCTTCTTAAGTGGCACCCACAACAATTGTAGTTATTAATTTGATAAAAGGAAGAAATTTGACCAAATTGGTCGTCTCTGGTAGCCTGGCAAACTCTTTCTGCAGAAGGGCCTGCTACCAAAGAAAACCTGACAGCAAGCACACCTGGGTGGGCAGTTGGCCTGCTTTTACCCCTCGTGCAGTACTGCCCTGGCTCTGGTAGGAGGAGCTCAGGATTACAATTTAGTGATTACCTAGTTTTAAAATTGGGATGGGCCAAGGGAAGGGCTGTAGTTTAAACGGCTACAACTGGTTCTTAAATTCCAAGTAAGGTTAAATACTACATTCTGAAAATGGATCACTGAACTTACTTTCTCATGGAAAGGTGTTTCTGTGCTTTCAGATCATTTAATGGGAGACACAAAGGATCAGGATCATAGTATCACCAGGTTTTATGGTTAAAAGCCTCCAAGAGGGGCTGGGGAGATAGCTCAGTTGGTACAGTGCTTGCCTTATAAGCACAAGGCCCTGGTTCGATCCCCAGCACCCCCCCCACCCCCCCAAATAAAAGCCTCCAAGAGGCTGCATGTTACCATCGTGAGATACACAGTGCTGCCTACCTGTTGAGCTGTTTGGCAGAGCAGGAACCTGGGAGGGGTCAGGTTCATAGACCCTGCCTGTCCAAGCTCTGGAACTCCAGGGTTGTTTCCATTTTCAGAGGATAAATAGGAAATACTAGCCAAGGGAGATTTCCTGCAGAAGGAGGTTGATGCTTCACCTCCTGGAGGGCACAGAGCAGGCAGTGGGCAGGCACGGTGGTGGGGAGCCATACTGGGCCCACCAGTTGCCTCACCTCCGTCCTTGCCTGCCACGTGATCCTGGGCAGTTTAGGCCTTGAGGGAGATGAGAGGGAGGAGGCTCTGGGTCTTGGATATCTGTTCAGGTGAAGTGAGGTGCAGGGTAGGTAAGACCCAGTACTCTCCTGCCTGTGCATCTGCAGGAGCTGCCTCTAGGAAGGAGAAAGCACAAGTGCTCTGGGCTGTGCTGTCCACTCCAAGCAGGTTGCAGGGGTGGACACGCTTTTTCACCAAAGCTCTTCAGTTCTGTGGAAGATTGGCAGAATCCACATGGGGTTTCGCTCACCTCCCTCAACTGTAAGGGCTTACGACTATTCTGCTTACAATGATGAAAACAATCTGTTGTGTTCCAAACAAAAGGATAGGCACTTCTCTGGTACTTCAAGAAACCAAGTTCCACTCCTAAAATTGGGCCTCAGCATGGGCTGGTGCCTCTGTGGCCCCAAGACAGCATGACCAGTGCAGCTACAGTCTGGAGCTCCCACTGCATCAGAAGAGGCCCCTGCTCAGGGGCTGGAGCCTTGTTCCGGTACGACGCATCAACTCCTCCAACACTTGCTGCTCCTGGCGGTACATCTGGAAGACAGGAACACTAGCTGGCTGGACTCCAGGACCCTCGCCCCACCTCCCTGACTCACCCAGGGGTCACCTTTTTGGATAGTCCCTCCCTGAAGCCCATGGTGGGCAAAGGCCCGGTGGACCTGGCCTTACAGCTCCCTCACAGACCCAAAGGCAGTGCCCAGTTCTGCACTCTTAGCCCGGCATTTGCCAGCAAGGCTGAAGAACAGCCTGAGAGCAGTCCGTGGGGTCAGGGAGTGGATGGAAAGGCACGGGATGAGGGAGGAAATGAGTGGGGTGGTGGGCACAGGAGGGGTGGTGAGAGAGGCAGTGGAGGGCCAGAGCAAGGTGTGGTGGGGGTAGGGGTGGCAGGAAATGTGCAGGAGGCTGGGGGCACAGAAGGGGTTGGGGGAGGAGCTAGGGCTGATCAAGCCAGCTTTTATCTCGACTTTTTTTTCATATATTTTTAGTTGTAGATGGACACAATGCCTTTTATTTATTTATTTTATGTGGTGTTGAGGATTGAACCAAGTGCCTCACATGTGGTAGGCAAGCCACAACCCCAGCCCAGCTTTTATCTTAATTGAAAAACGTTTTTTCAAGTCTTTGAGAGTAATGGACTGTTTGCTTACAAATTTAACCTGCATCAACCTGGTACTCAGACCAGCACAGAGCTTCATAAATGCAGTGCCCACCTGTGCTCTTAGAGGAAAAAGGTTGCCAATTCACTTTGTATGAGAGTCTCAATCCCTACTAAACTCAGTTTCCCACAGACAGATGTCTTCAGTTTCTTTCAGGAAGATTTCTAGACAATAAGCTTTCCAGGTGCATCAGTTACTAGGGCTCAGGGGGATTTAATTTCAGCCTGACTTTCAAAAGTGAACTCCAATACTGCTAGAAGCATCTGGGGTGCCCAATATTTAAAATAAACATTTGTGAGCCTTTTTTTTTTTTTTAATAAAGCATGGTTGGCTGCATAGCTCCTGCCTTGGACCACTGGGTGTGTGGGAGCAGCATGGCCTGGGCCTCTGCTTTCTCCTACCTCCTGCCACTCAGTCTCCGAGCTGTGTGTGAAGCCTAGAAGGTGACAGAGTCCATGGGTGGCTGTGACCTGTTGAAATAATTAAAAAGTCACTCAGGGAAGGTGCAATAGGAGCCTGCTTCTTCAGGTTCACCTCCACCTTCAAAGACTGTTTTTGGTAAGACCAAGCTGTCCTGGGTCATCCGCGAATGTAAGTACCCAGCCCAAGTTACTACCTGTGTTTTGTTTGTTTGTTTTTTGGGGGTGGAACTCTATCACTGAGTTTACATCCCAGTCCTTATTATTTACTTATTTACAAGTGTGTGCCACTGTGCCCAAGCTCTCTCCTGTTTTAAATGGGAACAACTCAGCAAATTCACACCACAAAAGTGGAGTGCTACTGGGGGCTGGGCACAGGTTGGGAAGGGGCAATCAGGACTGAACCGCCAAGAGCCTTGGGAGCAGCAGGTGATGATGGGCAGGAGTAGAGTTCAGCAGCCTGCCTTGTGGCATAACCTGCATCTTGGGAGGCTGAGGCAGGAATGTTGCTTGAAACCATGAGTTTGAGACCAGTCTGGGCGACTAGTGAGCCAGACCCCAGTTTTTTTTTTTTTTTTTTTTTCGGTGCTGGGGATTGAACCCAGGGCCTTGTGCTTGCAAGGCAAGTACTCTACCAACTGAGCTATCTCCCCAGCCCTAGACCCCAGTTTTAAAAATAAGTAAGTAAACTGGGCTTTATGGCCCATGCCTTTAATCCCAGCAACTAGAAAGGCTGAAGCAGGACAATTCCAAGTTAAAGGCCAGCATGGGCAACTTAGTGAGGTCCTGTCTCAAGAGAAAAAAGAAAAGGGCTGGTGGTTTAGCTCAGTAGTAGAGCACCCCTGAGTTCAGTACTGGGATAGGGGAAGTGGGTGAATAAGTGAATAAAGAGTTAAGTGGCAGAAGAAGAGGAAGTTTAAAGAAAGAGGGGTGGGTGGGCACGGGCTGGCCAACCACCCTGAGCTGAGGGCACAACCTGAACCCCTAGCTCAACCCCAGAGAGGGAAGGCCTCTGATTACTGGACACAAGAGTAAAACACAGGTCAGGGGCCTGCAGCAGACCCAAATTTTACTGATTTCTCCATGCAGAACTTTGGTGTAATAGCAGGGTAGGGGATGGGGGCCAGATGTGGGGTAGGTCTGGAGAGGGCCTCTGGAGGCAGAGTAGGGAGGCAGGTCTCTGACATGAGATGGCATGGGATAGAGCCAGAGCAAGACAGGTGAAGATGTGAGCTCATGGTGAGGTTAGAAACCCTCTTCTGAGCAGGTGGCAGCATTAGGATGTAGCTGCAACTTGCCTGAGGTCCCACAGGGTGGGCTTGGAGATCTGGGGCAGGCCAGGGGCTAGATGGGGTGAAGATCATAATTTCCCCTGAGGTGGGGCTGGAGGGAGAGGGGTTAGTCAAGGTGAGATGTCTTGGGGCTAGTGACATGGAGGCTAGGAGGGGAGGGCTGAAGGGAGGGTGCTGCTGGGATTCAGCCCCTAGCACAGCTGGCCTGGCCTATGCCTGTGAGGATGGGGTTCTAGCAGTGGTGGGCTGGTTCTCACTTGAGGAAAACAGGATATGCCTCAGGGAGGGCCCTGAGTCAAGGAGGGAACACCAGGGTACGGAATCTTCTAGAGATGTGGGTGGGACAGTGAAGGCAGAGGCCTAGGGCCACTGCCTTGGAGGGGCACAGCTGCTGGCCACAGAGTGCTGAAGCCTGCACTGGGCCACTTGATGTCACTTTCAGGAACAAAGTCTGCAACCTCCTCCCTGGCACACTGCATGAGAGAGCGCATGCAGGGTCTGAGCCACACCCTTCACACTGGGGTTCCTGGAAGTTCTGTTTCCAGTCACTCAGAAGCCCTAGGATGCCCCCAAAATTGCTCAGGTTGTGTCTGTTCTGTCAAAGGGAGCCATCTCAGCTGAATCTGTGGCACATTAACTATGACTCCATGCACACATCACTTCTCAGAAGCCTCTTTTCCCTTTGTTTTGTGTCAAATTGAGGAGAGACAATCTGGATGGTCCTGGGGCTTGCAACTTCCCTGTTTTGGGCAGCTTAATAAAAAGTTCATGCTGTAGGTTGGAGTCAGTAAAAGGCAGCCTGCTGATCTCTGGAGATAAAAGCCGAAAAGGCCCCCGGATGCTCGTCTCTCCATGTGTAGATTCTCCCATGGCAACCCTTTGTGTCCAGAGCACTAGCATGAACATAGGTCTCCTCAACCCCTCCCCGGGCTATGTGATGTCAGCATCCCCACTTACAGTCAGGATGTCGTAGTAATCCTCGTTTTCTTTGCACTGCTGAAAGATATACTCCACTCCTAGGAAAATGTCTCCCAAATTACAGTCATCCAGACAACCAGGTTGGGGAAGTTCACCTGCCTTTAGATTCTAAAAATGAGGAAACAGACTTAAGGACACTGCTTCGGGAACAGCAACCCAACCAGAAGAACCCAGCCCAGAGTCAGAGGTGCAGAGCACAAGGGCCTAAGGGGGTAGACTGCACAGCCACTACGCAAGTGACCTCAAGTGCTTCCACCTTGTCAACTGAGCTCCACCCCATTTCTTTTGTTTCTTCCAATGGGAAGTCGCACAGACACAGAACTTTGAGAGTTAAATCAGCAGCTCATTGACACATTTTATATTTCTATTCTTTCCACTTGCCATTTTTCCCTATACAGTCTTCCACACTCTCCCACAGAAAGACTGAAGACCAGTCCCTCAGCTGAGGACTGTTCCCATTAACCCAGTCATCTATGGCTGGATATTTAGGATGCTTCCATTTTTTTTTTGTCCTAAGGAAAATAGTAAGTGAATATTTTAACACTATACAGTTAGTATTTTATTTTCTTCCTTCTTTGAGTTCATTTCCTCAGGTGTGACATTAGTGGATTAGAGCATATATGTATATTTTAAAGGCTCTGGAAGCACTGTATGTTGACAAATTGTTTTCCAAAAGTGTTGCTCCAATTTACATTGTTAATAACAATGAATAAAGCCTTGTACTCACATAATGTAATTACCTGTAGCTACTACATTGTATCTGTTGAAAATACATGTCCTAGTTTCTCTTATTTTCAGTGTTATTTTCTTTCTTTCTTTTGTGTATGGTACTAGGGACTGAACCCAGGGTCACTTTACCTTTGAACTACATCCCGAATCCTTTGGAAATTTTTTTCTTTTGAGATAGGGTCTCACCGTGTTGTGGGGGTTGGCCTGCAACTTGCAATCCTTCTGCCTCAGCCTCCTGTGTTGCTGAATATCACTGTGACTGGCTCAGAGTTATTTTCATTTTTTGGGATCAAAACATGTTTATTTAGTCATACTAAAAACTGCAGAAGCATTTTACTTCTTTTTTTTTAATTTTTTTTTTTTAGTTGTTGAAGGACCTTTATTTTCAGCATTTACTTATATGCAGTGCTGAGAATTGAACCCAGTGCCTCACACATGCTGGGCAAGTGCTCCACCACTGAGCCACAACCCAGCCCAGCACTTTACTTCTTTAATTTGCTGATCACACTACAGGGAAGATGGTGGAGTTTAGTCACCTTTCCTTTTCTGCTTGGCACCTCCATGGTGGAACTGGGGCCTCTGGGGAGAGGCATGGCTCAATGGGTGCTGGTCAGACTGTGCTCTCCGCTTTTGTGTATTTTTGAAATTTTTCAAAATCAAAGTTACGAATCTTGTCTGTGATGCAATTAACATATGCGATGTATTCTGTTGGTGAGGTTGGACAAGAAGAGGAACATTTTTTACCTCATGAAATGGAAAAGAAAGCACATCGGTTGGGACATTTCTCTTTCTGTAGATCCTATTAATGTGCTGGATGCTCCTGTTGTCGACACAGACGATTCCCAGGTCGAATTTCTGGACTCCCAGGACGTCCCTCACTACCTCCATCCTCCTGCGAAGCGGCACCCTCCTGACAGGGACCGCTCGCTGCAGATTTCTAATCACCAAGCTCATTTCAGGGAGCGCGCAGCCCTCAGGGCAGTTGGCGGAACCTGCGGTTAAAGTTTTCAGGCAGCTCGTCAGTACCAGAAACGGACACGCTCTGTAAAAACGCACATGCAACACCATCGGTACTCCACATGCAACAGCATCGGTACTCCACATGCAACACCATCGATACTCCACATGCAACAGCATCGGTACTCCACATGCAACAGCATCGGTACTCCACATGCAACAGCATCGGTACTCCACATGCAACAGCATCGGTACTCCACATGCAACACCATCGGTACTCCACATGCAACAGCATCGGTACTCCACATGCAACACCATCGGTACTCCACATGCAACAGCATCGGTACTCCACATGCAACACCATCGGTACTCCACATGCAACACCATCGGTACTCCACATGCAACACCATCGGTACTTCATTTCGCGGAACTGTTGAACGAGTTCGAGGGAATTTACGTTTACCTAGGAAACCAGGGATCAGCGGAGAGCGGAGCGGCGGGCACGGACACGGCGGGCGGGGAAGGGGTCGGCGAACCAGTGCTCCCGGGGGCGCTCGGCGAGGCGGGCCCACGCCCGGGAGCGCCACGCCCCACGCCGGAGGCGGGTCCGCCAGCGCACTCACTGGGGCCGGGAGCGGCAGGCCCTGAGACGCACCGCCAGAGCCGGGATCAGCGGGCTCACGCAGTGGGCGGGCCGCTCGCAGGAAGCCCACCGGAAGTCGCAGAGCGGAACCTGAATGCGGCGGTCCGGGCGGACCAGCGCGACGCGGACCGGAAGTCGGTCCGCAGTGTTTTCTGTCCGTTGCCCCCAGCTGAGCGCCAGCTCCCGCGGACGAGGCTAGGGCCTTCGCTGGGGGACTCCGAGGGCCCAGAGCGGCGGGCGGAGGGGGACGAAGAACCGAGTGGGGCGGCGGCGGCCGGCCTGGGTGTCCCGCAGCAGGCTGTGGGCGCCGCCCTGCCAGCTCCCCCGCGCGGCCCGGCGCGCCTCTCCGGCGTCTCTAACCGTGCGCCGCCCGCCGAGCCGGCAACGCGGCCTGCTGGGTCCCCGCCGGCTCCTCCGCCGGAGGCCTCTACGCCAGGGCGGCCGCCAGCGCAGGAGAAAATACATTCCTAGGCCTGGGAGAAGTTTTCCGTGCTCCAGTTACTCTGAGAAAGATTGGATGGGCGGAAACTGTGAAACAGTAGCGTTTTCACAGTGTTACATTGTACTTCTCTGGCCCCGGAGGCGGAGACTCGGGCGAAGTTCCCCTTTAAGTAGAAAGGTGTAAGTAACGGCGTGCGTTCTTTACCAAGCGACTTTTCACTGACTTATCCACTCAGCAAAATAGATTTTTATTTTACTCTTAAAGGCTTTAGGCTTTAAACCTTTAAACTTCAGGCTTTAAACTTCTTCAACAAAGTACTTTATTTGTACCACCCTGTACCCCTGACCACCAACAAAAAGAATTTGTGAGATCTCAGTAGAAAATAAGGTTGTTTAGTCCTCTGCGTTGCCTGCCTTTTAAGTAATTATCCTTAGAGTTCAAGACTCTTGGTTTTCTAGCAGGACGTTCTGTGATGAGATCTGAATTTCTGTCTTTCAGCTTATCCTGAAGATGAAGAGACACTCCCTGATGCAACAGATTGTGTGAGGAAGGAGAATAATTTTGTGACTTAGTATTTATTGCCTTCTAATAATCAAAGATGAACCCAACAAACCCTTTCAGTGGACAGCAGCCTAGTACTTTTGTAGCATCTTCTAGTAGTTCAGTGGGAACATTTCAGGCCAAACCACCATTTCGGTTTGGTCAACCTTCTCTTTTTGGGCAAAACAGTACATTATCTGGGAAGAACACAGCATTCTCACAGGTACCCAGCTTTGTGACACCTTCCTCTTCAGTGCAAGCCTTTGGACTCACCCAAACCTCAAGTGCTGGACTCTTTTCTGGACCTGAAAACACACCTTTTGTAGCTGTCTCTGGGCCTTCAAGTTCATCTTTGCCTGGAAATGCAGGATTTAGTTTCAAATCACCCACCAGCCTTGGGGTTTTCCCAAGTACTTCTACTTTTGGATCAGAAACTGGAGAAATAGCAAGCTGTGGCTTTGGAAAAACAGAATTCAGCTTTAAACCTCTGGAAAATGCAGTGTTCAGACCAATACTGGGGGCTGAGTCTGAGCCAGAGAAAACCCAGAGTCAAATTACTTCTGGGTTTTTCACATTTCCCCATCCCATTAGTAGTGGTCCTGGAGGCCTGACTTCTTTTTCTTTTCCTCAAGTGACAAGTAGTTCAGCTACCAATTCAAATTTTACCTTTTCAAAACCAGTTAGTAGTAGTAATTCATCATCTGCCTTTACCCCTGCTTTGTCAAACCAAAATGTAGAGGAGGAGAAGAGAGGACCTAAATCAATTTTTGGAAGTTCTAATAGTAGCTTCAGTAGCTTCCCGATATCATCTTCTGGGTCTTTGGGGGAACCCTTCCCTGTTAGCAAAACAGGTGTCCGACCAGGGTGTGAAGAAGCTGTTTCCCAGGTGGAGCCACTTCCCGGCCTCATGAAAGGACTGAAAAGGAAAGAGGACCAGGATCGCTCCCCAAGGAGGCACGGCCACGAGGCAGAAGATTCAGACCCTTTGTCAAGGGGAGATCATCCTCCCGATAAACGACCTGTCCGCCTGAATCGACCTCGGGGAGGCACTTTGTTTGGTAGGACAATACAGGATGTCTTCAAAAGCAATAAAGAAGTAAGTCGTCTGGGCAACAAGGAACCCAGAAAGGAAGGTGGCTTTGTGGAGTCTGGGGAAAGTGACCACATAGCTATCCCAGGAGGGAGTCAGTCTGTCCTGGCACCTTCCCGGCTTCCAGGTGTGAATAAAGAGGAAGAAATTGAAGGCATAGATAAAAAAGAAGGTGAGTTCTGAAAATGTACAATGCAGAGTAAATCCTGCTGACAGGCTCTCAGTGAATTTCCTGGGTATTAGCTTGTTTTCTGTTAAGTCTTCTGTAAGTATTAGGGACCCTAACACAGTCTCTGGAGCAGGCCTTACATCCATGAACTTCTTTGCTTTTAGATGACTGGTACCCCTCTTGTTTGAAGGTGTTGCACTTGATGGTTTATGTTTCCATTGTCTGAACCCCTAGATTCTCTAAGGGGAACTATGCGTCAGAGTAAAAGAAGCGAGAGCACAGACAGTCTTGGGGGCTTGTCTCCCGCTGAAGTCACAGCAATCCAGTGCAAGAACATCCCTGACTATCTCAATGACAGAACTATTCTGGAGAAACACTTTAGCAAAATTGCTAAAGTGCAGCGCATCTTTACCAGGCGCAGCAAGAAGCTTGCAGTAGTGCATTTTTTTGATCATGTGAGTACTTCTGACTTGTAATTTGCTATTCCAGGTTTGACTTTTGTCACCTTTGAACTGCTTAAAAGTGACACATTCATCATTTCTTTGCTTGCTAGAACATAGAGAAAGCCTCAGATATTTCATTCTTAACCTGGAAAGGCTTGGATAGCACTGGGATTACAGGCATGTGGGCCAGACTCTTTGTTTATTTCATAACCTGGAATCTTGAACCCTTGAGGTCCCAAGGGAATGCAGTGCTCTAAGAAAGCTCTGAGTGGGCTGGGGTTATGGCTCAGTGATGGAGCGCTTGCCTAGCACATACAAGGCACTGAGTTTGATCCTCAGCACCACATAAAAATAAAGAAAGGTATTTTGTCCACCTACAACTAAAATAGTTAGAAAAAAAAAAGAAGAAAGAAAGAAAGCTCTGAGTGATTGGAACAGTCTAGTCCTCTGAAAGGCTTGGGAGTGGCTCCATAACCACATAGCACTTGAGTTTTCTGGTTTTGTTTTTCTTTTAATTGCTCACAGTACATGAACACTGTAAATATTCCAGTAATACAAAGAAAATGTGAAATCTCTTGTAATCCTGTCCTCCAGAAATAACTGCTCAGTTTGCACCAACTCTCAGCATCTATATGATCCATGGGTTGTAGGTTACATGCACAAATGCATTGGTTATGTTACACAGCTTTATATATTATTTTTTTCTAACTATTCTTATGGAAAAAATAAAGTTCTGTAAGTTTTTTTTTATTGTTGTTGTTGTTACTGGGGATTGAACCCATGGGTGCTTTACCACAGAGCTACATCCTCAACCCTTTTTATTTTTTTCACTTTGAGACAGGGTCTTGCTAAGTTGCTGAGGATCTCAAGAAGTTTCTGAGCCTGGACTCAAACTTGTGATCCTCCTGCCTTAGCCTCTCAAGTTGCTGGGATTACAGGCAGGTGCCCCTGTGCCTGGCTTTATAGGAATTTATAAAGTAGAAAGAAAGCATGTTTTCATAACTTTTTATTTACTTGTTTATTTATTTATTAATGCAGTGCTGAGGATTGTACCTAGGGCCTTGTGCTTGTGAGGCAAGCACTCTACCACATGAGCTATTTTCCTAGCCCCTATATATTTATTTTTAATTAATTAATTTTTTGGTACCAGGGATTGAACCCAGGAGTGCTTAACCACTGAGCAGTATCCCCAACTCTTTATATTTTTTATTTTGAAACAGGGTTTTGCTGTTGCTTAGGGCTTCACTCTGTTGCTGAGGCTGGCTTTGAATTTGTGATTCTCCTACCTCAGCCTCCTGAACTGCTGGGATTACAATGTGTACCCAGCTCTTTGTATTTTTTTTTTTTTTTTTTTAAAGACAGGGATTTGCACTTGACCATGCTGGCTTTGAACTCCTGGGTTCAAAAGATTCTCCTACCTCAGTCTCCCAGTAGTTGGGACTACAGGCATGCAACACTGGGCCCTTCTAATCTTAAGTATTTCCCAAGATCAATAACCAGTCTCTATTAGTGTGGGATTATATGCTACATGGCATTCTGTCCTGTTTATTTGCTTACTTAGCCATTTCTCTAGGTTTGGATATTTTTGTGCATGTATTTCTGAATAGTTTTTATCCTTTGTTTAAATCCCTGAGAGAGTAATTTTCAGTCAAAACATTCAGTTTTAGGAAGTTTGCTATTGATTTATTATTAAAATAATTTATTATCATTAATTATGTTCACAATGAAGTGCAGCCATACAATTATTTCCAGAATTTTTTCACTATTGTAAACAGAAACTCTAACCATTAAGCAGTAAGTCCATTCTGCTCATTGTAACCTGGTCTATTCCCTGGTAACCTCCAGTCTACTTTCTATCACTAAGAATTCACCTAGATATTTCATGTATGTTGAGTCATACAGAATTTGTCTTTTTGTGTGGCTTATGTCAGTTAGCATTCATAGTAGCATGTATCAGAACATTATTCCTTTTATGGGTGAGTAGTAGTCTATTGTATGCATGGACAACACTTTGTTAATAAAACACTGTGTTGATGGACATTGGGTTGCTTCCATCTTTGGCTTTTGTGGATAATACTGCTCTGATCATTAGTATGTAATTATATGTTTGAGTCCCTTTCTGCTTTCATTTTTGGGGGTATACTCTTGGGAGTAGAATTGTTGGGTCACATGGTGATCCTCATTTTAAAAAATGTTTTACCTATGTAATGAGCTTCTTAGGTGAACCTTAGATGTTTTATTACATAATGGACAAATAAATACATTGCCATTGTAATAATTTATTGATATGGATGAAGCTGATTCATCCATGTCTCCTGTCACCCAGTATGGTGCATATTTTTCTAGACATTGTATATCTATGTGTATACAATATGTACACGTAGGGTTTTGTGTGTGTGTGTGTGTGTGTGTTTTTTGGTACCAGGGATTAAACCCAGGGGTGCTTCACCACTGTGCGACATCCCCAGCTCTTTTTCTATTTTATTTAGAGAGCGGGTCTCGCTAAGTTGCTTGGGACCTTGCTAAGTTGCTGACTGGCTTTGAACTCTCAATTCTTCTGTCTCAGCCTCCTGAACCACTGGGATTACAGGCGTGTGCCACCATGCCAGGCTTGTGTGTGTTTTGTGACAAGTAGTATCTCATGTGTATCATCTTGTAGTTGATACTCCTTTTGTGCTTAAGTGTGATATGGCAATCTTTCTGTCTCTCTGTATAAAACCAGCTGATGAGATTCATTTCACCAAATGCCAGAGGCCAAGTTCATATGTTATTTCAAAAAGGAGAAGTTCGGATACATGCTTGTGTGATAGGAAGGGACATGAAGGCTATGGCAGCCACAATCGGAGATAGAAATGAGGCAGAACATTGGTGGAAGGAAGCATTGTTGGCTCCTTTTCATCTTTAAGTGATCTGTTCCTGCTGTCCTGAAGTCTTAAGCCTAATGTTCTCTTCTCCCCTGCTGTCCTTATACTTGTGGTACTTTACTGTTTTTCAGGCATCTGCAGCCCTGGCAAGGAAGAAGGGGAAAAGCTTACATAAGGATGTGGCTATCTTTTGGCACAAGAAGAAAATAAGTGAGTTTTCAGTTATTCTTGTGAAGGTCTGATGCTCTGTGCAAGTTCTTTGACCTGTGAATGTGAGTCCTTTCCTTAACACCAGTGGGAAGGCTGACTCCAAGTGGATCCTTGTGTCCCATAGTTGTTTCTTCTTTCTTAACTTCTTGTGACAATCATAAAAATAATGCTTTCTTAAAAAGAAGCTGAGAAGTCCAACGTCAGGAGATCTGTGATGGTGTGAACTCTGTTCTGACTTCTGTGTCCCCAGGTCCCAATAAGAAACCCTTTTCCCTGAAGGAGAAGAAACCTGGTGATGGCGAAGCCAGCCAGGGAACAGAGGGTGCATCCTTTCAGCACTCCCCGCTTGGCAAGCCCACGGTGAGGCCTGCTGTTGGAGGCCTGAATAAAAGGTGGGCCTGGTCTCTTCTGCTGACCACATTCAAGGATCCATGGGGGATATGGCCGTCTAATGACATCTGAGTAGTGGCCAAGGGACCAGAGGGGAGGGGAGGAAACAAGAACTAGTTGCCAGCGACTTCTGGAACTGGAGGGCAGGGGTCCTTCTGAAGAGCCCCCAACCTGGATGAGCAGTGAGGAGACTCTGGGATGGCAGGTTTTTGCAGGACTGGGTCCCAGCTGGGACCGGAGAGTGGGTTTTCTACATTTGGAACTTCCCAGCTGCAGGGCTGGTTCTGTCTCACAGACCAGGAACTGAGAAGCCCTCATTTGGGGTGGGCCTGGTTTCCATCCCGGTGTGTTCCTGGGAGAATCTCATCACAAAACTGCTGTGGTCTGGCCTGGTCTGGTTTTTCAGCCCCGGCTATGGGAGTCCTGGGGGTTATTTCCTGGTCAGGAGGCTGCTCACTTAGGGTGGCAGAACTTCTGTCTGCACAGAAGGGTGCCTGCCCCATGGGGCTCATGGAGTGAGTGCCCTTGTGCTGGTCACCATCTGTGCTTGTCTTGCTCCTTCATGTCCCATGAGGTTACCTATAGGCCCCCTGAAATGCTACTGCATATCCATAACTTTTCCCATTGAGACATGTAACTGGCTGTAATAACTGCATTCTTAATAAGGATTCATACAGCTTCCGTAGGACTTCTTACAGGTTTCTGTTACTGCAGTGAAGGGACTGCTCTCTCCTTGGGCAGCCATATGTTGGCCTGAGCATGGTTCCCTCCATCATGTGCCTGCCGTGTCTATATGGGGAACTCTTTTCCAGGGGCTGTTCCTCTGGGCTTGTGGTCTGAGAGAGCTGACTGACTCCTGTCCTATTTACAACTGGGCCTGCTTCAACAGGTCTCTGCCTTAATCTTTCTTTTCTTTTGGCTAATTCATTGTCCTCATTGTATTGTATTTATTCATTTTGCAGTACTGGGGATTTAACTCATGGCCTCATTCATGTTGAGCAAGCGCTCTATCACTGTCTCCAACTGTCTTTCTTCTTCTTTTTTTTTGAGAAAGGGTCTCATTAAATTGTCTAGACTGGCCTCAAACTTGTGATCCTCCTGCCTGTGCCTCCTAAGTAGCTGGGATTATGGGTGTGGCCACACACTGTGCCAGGTTCACTTTCCATTTCATGATTAGCAGTTTAATTGCTGACTTGATTTTGATTTTGTCTTTCTTGCTCAACCAGTCTTACACCGTCTTTGGCATTTAAGTTTAGAAAATATTGAAATCCAGCTAGAAAATAGGGAAGCTGAGAGTGAGGACCCATGCTGCTTACTGTGTCCTTCTACAGAAATAGTCAGGTCTTACAGTATGTAGGCAGAGTACTTCCTTATGGCATTAGAGCTTTGTTTTTCTCCAGAATGAATTACATTTGTTCGAGAGAGAAATATTTATTTTAACTGTTTAAATTAGTTCATTTCATCTTTAAAAACATGAAATATTTCAAAAATTATTTAAAAACCAGTAAATCATTATTATATTACTTTTGTGTTCATAATCCACTTTTTTCCCTCTTGAGATGAGCTCTTGCTATGTTGCTCAGGCTGGTCTCAAACCTCTGGGCTCTAGTGATCCTCCTGCCTCCCTTCCAAATAGCTGGACTACTGGTGTGTGCCACCATGTCTGCCTCACTTGCTGCTTTTTTCTCTTTTTCTGGTATTGGGGATTGAACCCAGGGTACTATAGCGTGGAGCTATATTGCCAGCCCTTTTTATTTTTTTTTTTAGAAAGGGTCTTGCTGAGTTGCTGATATTACAGACGTGCTACTGTGCCTGGCCTTGCTTCTTTTTCATTAAAAAAAAGAAAACTTTTCCTTTTCTCATCACCAGTTTTATCAAGGCTCATCTCATTTTAGAGCTTTCTCAGCTTTAGAGGACCCTAAAATCTTGACAGGTTTGGAAATGGAAAATTTACAAGAGCCCTTAATGTGTTTTGTTTTGTTTTATTTTATTTTATATTTTATCTTATTATTTACTTATTTTATTTTATTTTTTATTTTATTTTTTGTAGCTCTCCAGTGAAGAAGCCAAGTCTTCTAAAAGCTCACCAGTTTGAGGGAGACCCGTTTGATTCTGGGTCTGAGGGCTCTGAGGGCCTTGGACCATCTGTGTCATCCCTCAGTACCCTGATAGGCACTGTGGCTGAGACATCTGAGGAGAAGTACCGCCTGCTTGACCAGAGAGACCGAATCATGCGGCAAGGTGTGGTGCATTGTGAGGGTCCAGAGTCCATGGCAAGGTTGTGGTGAGGTGGCTTCCCAGAAGGGAAGCATCCCTTTCCATGGGCTTCACTGGCCTTGAGTTTCCGGGTTTCTGATGTGCCACATCTGCTTTTTACTATCTATCGGTCTTCCTGGGTTGGGTGCTGTGTGTGTATCTGGTAGATAAATGTGTTTGCAGACATATGCATGAAATAGTGGTGAGAGGATGCAGAGGAGCTGCTTGTACTGGTGGTTAGCAGAGAGGAAATTGTGTTCCAAGCACAGTTCCCCCTGTGGAATGTCGAGCTATGTAAATGTGTTGCCTTCAAAGTATTCATTAATGTGAAAGAGATAGTGACCAAACATGTAAATATGAATATGAATATGCAATTTTTTTTCTTAAATTTCAGCTTTAGGAGTTTCTTTTTTCTTTTTCCTCAATTTTATGTTATTTTATTTTATTTCTTATTTTGGTTCTGGGGAATTGAACCCAGGGGTGTTTATCCATTGAGCCACATCCCTACCCCTTTTTATTTTTATTCTGAGACAGAATCTTCCTAAGTCCTGAGGGCTGTATTAAGTTACTGAGGCTGGCTTTGAATTTGTGATCCTCCTACCTCAGCTCATGAGTAGCTGGGATTACAGGCATGTGCCCACCAAGCCTATTTAAGAGTTTTCTTTTTTTTAAAGAGTTTTATTTTCTTTTCTTTCTTTTTATTTATTTTTTTTATTTTTGGTACCTGGAATTGAAGTCCATGGGCATTTAACCACTGAGCCACATCCCTAGCCTTGGAGTTTTCTTTCTTAAAAGCAGTGAATTGGAATAACACAGTATTTCCTTAACTCAGTAATAAAAGCTGCTGTCATATATCATTGACATGGTGATTTTTATATGTCAAATGAAATTATTACTAGGTGTTAGATTTTTTTCAAAATAAAAATAAGATTACATTTTGAGTCATGAAGTTATTGCACTCTATTTCACTTAAAAGATACATTTAGTCTGGGCACGGTGGTGCATGCCTGTAATCCTGTGACTCGGGAGTTGAGGCAGGAGGATGGCAAGTTCAAGACCAGCCTCAGCAATTTAGGCCCTAAGTAACTTTGTGAAACACTGTCTCAAAAATAAATAAAGTAAAATTTAAAAAAGGATGGGTTGTAGCTCAGTCATAAAGTACCCCTGGGTTTAATCCCCAATACTAATAAACAAACAAACAAACAGAAAATATTAACATTAACAACAAAAAGAATAATAAAAGCAAATAAACTTTTTAAAGGAAAAAAAAAAGAGAATCACAGAACACTAGTGGTACATCTAGCTTTGAGTGGGGGGGTGCCCATCTTTAGTCTGCAGTGAAGTTCTGTTGACTGTTGGAGAGGCCTGGACCCAGCGGGGGGGAGGGGGGTCTTTCTGATCCTTGAGGCCCACTGTCTGTCAGGATAGGCCATGTAAGTCCCTTTTTCTGATGGATTTTAAAAATATTTCCTTTGTAATTTGTGTTTTAAGCATTTTTGTCTTTCCTTTTGTTATTATAAAAATACAATTCTGTGAGTTTTCAGTAACTATGTGGTGTATCCTTACCTTTTACTTGACATCACTTAGCTCGGGTGAAGAGGACCGATCTGGACAAAGCGAGGACTTTTGTTGGGACGTGCCCTGACATGTGTCCTGAGAAGGAGCGGTACATGCGGGAGACCCGGAGTCAGCTTAGTGTTTTTGAAGTGGTCCCAGGCACTGACCAGGTGGGACTCTAGGCTCCCCTGCTCAGCAGGGGTTGGAGGTGGGGGTGTGTAGGGCAGGGATGGGGAAGGCTTGTTCTTTTGTGATTTCGGTACCTGTGGATACTTGATCTGAGTGTTTGCTTTTTTTGGATGGTGTGGGCCTTTGTGCTATTAATAGTTATGTTAAGCTGTTTTGTATTGATGTGTTAACTAAGTAGTTTTTGTGTATTACAGCTAAACCACATCATACTTGATGCAATAAAGTATAGATGTAGGTTTATTTTTTTAAAAAAGAAAGGTAACAAAGTTTATTAGAAGGAAAAAAAAAAAGGAGGGGAGATACTCCCAAGGAAGAGAATGGGTCATCTTGGAGAAGAGTTCTACCTAGATGTAGGTTTTTCAACTGGATTGAAATTTTATTTTTTCCCTTTTTAGAGTTTTATTCCTGCCCTTTTTTGTATTTATGTTCTACGTGGAGATGAGGATCTAGATTCAATTTGTATCTTTTCCTGAGCACTTTCCTGTTAGGAGGATCTCTTCATAAGCATTTCTGAATGAAGCATATGTGTCATTACGTAACTCTGTCAAAATTGCCCATTTTTGCAGTCCGTACATAGACTGTTTCTAAGTTTTCTGTTCCATTAATAATGTTGTTTGGCATCTGGTGTGCAATGCATCTATGGTATTTTGATTATTTTCTTCAGCTTTGATCCTAAGCATTAAATCACTGCACCAGAGGGTCTGGCCTTTCTAGAACTTGTGTTAGCACACGTTCCCCAAAAATCTGCACCAGTCTAGATCATTTGGCTCTTCAGGTTTTTACATTTTTAATTAAAAAAAAATTTTAAGAAGGCGGGGCATATAGCTCAGAGGTACATCTGGGTTAAATCTCTAATAACACACAAACACACACACACAAATCTTGACCCTGAAACTCTCGAGCTGTGTGGCCTTGGCAACCATTTTGAACCTCAGTTCATCTTTATTTTTTGGATATGGGGTTGAAACCAGGGGTTCATTTAAAAAGTGTATTTAGTCATTGATCTTGTGTGAGTCCATGCATGATTTCCCCCTTGATTTAAGGAACAATTGTGCCGGGAGGTGGCCCCAGCACCTGCCACACAAGTGACTTGTCCCTGCTTTGTATTCCCAGGTGGACCATGCAGCAGCTGTGAAGGAGTATAGCCGGTCCTCAGCTGATCAGGAGGAGCCCCTGCCACATGAGCTACGGCCTTCTGCAGTACTCAGCAGGACCATGGACTACTTGGTGACTCAGATCATGGACCAGAAGGAAGGCAGCCTGCGGGACTGGTACGACTTCGTGTGGAACCGCACACGGGGCATACGGAAGGTATCAGCTGCCTCTGGTCTGGAGACCAGGAAATGCGTGTGTGTTCCAGGCAAACTGGGGCACTTTCATTTCATTCAGCATTTTTTTGTTTGTTTATTTGTTTGTTTGTGGTACCTGGGATTGAACCCAGGGGTGCTTAACCACTGAACCACATCCCCAGCCTTTTTCATTTCGTATTTTGAGACAGTGCCTCGCTAAATTGCTGAGGCTGGCTTTGAACTCACAATCCTGCCTCAGTCTCCCAAGCCACTGGGATTACAGGCTTACTCAGATATCTTAATCTAAAACAAACTTTTATTTAAGCTGTTGTGAAATCCTCTTAAAATGTGCTTCATGGACTTGGTTTAAGTTGAAAAGTGAGTAATTCAGTGGTGATAAGCATGGATTTTCTCATAGTTGGTTCTTTGCAGGGGAAGTGTGTGTGAGGAGCATGTGAAAGTGTGAGCAATGAATGTGGGTGTGTGTGTGTAATCCTCCCCTCCCCTGTGGCCAGGACATCACACAGCAGCACCTCTGTGATCCCCTGACGGTGTCCCTGATAGAGAAGTGCACCCGATTTCACATCCACTGTGCCCACTTCATGTGTGAGGAACCCATGTCCTCCTTTGATGCCAAGATCAACAATGAGAATATGACCAAGTGCCTACAGAGTCTGAAAGAGATGTACCAAGACCTGAGGAACAAGGGCATCTTCTGTGCCAGTGAGGCTGAGTTCCAGGGGTATAATGTTCTGCTCAATCTCAACAAGGGGGACATCCTGAGGTGAGTTTTCTGATTGACAAGCTGGCCTTTGATTTGTGAAAAGACAAGATTTAACTTGGAAAAGAGGCTTTAAGATTGCAGTAGCTGACAGTGCCGGGCTCTGTCTGCTAGGAAACACTAGGTGACAGTAGTACACCCTGGTCTGGGATGTCACTGCTGAGCTGCGCTGGAAGCAGAGCAACAGGGGCATGCCCTGTACCAGCATATCTCACGCAGAGAACTTTTCTCCTCTTCAGTGAGAAAAAATAAAGATGAGGGCCTCCTGATTATACAGGTAGTGAACCAGGACAGGGAAGCCCACATGTCCTGTTAGAGTTGTTAGCTATTTGTTTTTTCCAGATAGTTCAGTCAAAGGTCTAAGAAGGAGGAAAACATTGTGAAACAAAATGGTAAGTATAGTGTTAAAAATGAAGGAATTTTAAACCCCAGTTTGATATGTAAGTAGACCTTTATCTGATAAATACGCCAGAGTTCTCTGGGCCAAGTTTTGAGTGGGTAAATGAACTCAGTGGTGGCTATTGTCTTCTAGTTTCAAGATTCCCTTATTTATGGTGAGATTCTTTCTTAACTTAGTATTTTGTCCAAGAACCTTGTAGAACATCTAGATGTGTGAGTAGTTACGTTTTAAAATTAAGCCTTGCAGACAAGCTGGCAATGGAAAATGGCTGTGCTATGTTTTCATATATGATAATCATTTTTTTCTATCTTGAATAGTTTGGTCAAATTGATTTATTTTTGAAAATAACGACTTTGTTGTTATACTGCTGGCAGTGAGTAAGCATTACTTTAAGATAACTTTTGATGATTCCTAAATCGTTGCTTGAATCATTGTACTTTATCCTTTTAAAGAAAACCTTATTGATCCAGCCCCAGAGAGGTAGGCTCTGAAGTCAGGAAACAGAATTCAGTGGCACACATCACCATGAGACCCTCTTTCTCAGTATTGTTGAAATCTAGTTATTTATCAGATCTATCTATCTAGAAATGTTGTTTAATTAAAAGCAACACTCTGAACATTTTGTCTCTCTAACAGAGAAGTGCAACAGTTTCACCCTGACGTTAGAAACTCCCCTGAGGTGGATTTTGCTGTCCAGGCTTTTGCTGCATTGAACAGTAATAATTTTGTGAGATTTTTCAAACTGGTCCAGTCAGCTTCCTATCTGAATGCGTGTCTGTTACACTGTTATTTCAATCAGGTAAGTAGAACAACTGCTTGTAGCACTGGAAGGAAGAGGTTGTACATGTGGTGCTGAAGCATCTCTCTGCTCTGGAACTCTTCCAAGCAGGCTCTAGCTACCTCTCCTGGAACCTGCTGCAGTCTTTGAGGGACTTGTGGTGGCTTGGGATTGGCACCATTGATTGCTGCCAAGGGAAGTGTGCAGTGTAAATGCTTACTGTGGCTCAGAAAAGAGAGATCTTGAGCATGGCAGCCAGGTTCAGCATTGTCATCTTTCATGCAGACAGAAACCAAAAAGCAGAGATCCCATACCACATGCACAAAATCCTAATTTTGAAATTCTCAGCATTTTTAATCCAAATGTTGGGGGTGAGGCCGGTTAAGTGGGGTTGACTGTTGCCTTTGTTTAACTGGCTTCCCCTTTCAGATCCGCAAGGATGCTCTCCGGGCTCTCAACATTGCATACACGGTGAGCACGCAGCGATCTACTGTCTTTCCCCTGGAGGGTGTGGTGCGTATGCTGCTGTTCAGAGATTGTGAAGAGGCAACAGACTTCCTCAACTATCATGGCCTCACTGTTTCTGATGGGTAAGGACTGAAACTGAAACTGTGGGCTTTGCTCCCTTTCCATTTTTCTTTTTAAATTCCAATAAAGGACTGCAAAGTGTCAGTTGCTTGCCAGATCCCAGAGAAGGCATGTTCTACCTGCTGCTTTCCTGACGTATAGCTGGGAAGTATTCTCAAAGTCACATGATGTTGGTTGTCAGACTGGGGTTTAGACCAAGTTCTTTGTAACTCAAAAGTCAGTGCTCTTCATAAATTACCAGAGAATCTAAAGATAGAATTTAGGAACCTTCCTATTCTGTTTCTTTAAGATAGGGGCTCACCCTTGAGTGACCACTGCCTGCTTCTGATGGTTGAGATGGAGATAGCAACAGGCCAGGCCAGCGTGCTCTCCTCTATCTTCCAGTCAGTATTCTGAGACCATGACAAAATTCACAAACCCTCTTCCAGCAGTTGGTATCATTATACTCAACATCCTGCGTTGGGGGTTTCCCCAGCCCCTTCCTCCTGCAGCTTTTTTCTCCAGGTCTGTTTTCCAGGAGGCAAGCACCTTCCATTCTTGAGACAGGAGCATGTGTTGTCCCATGTGTGCTAGACTGGGTGGTTATGGAGGCTGGTGGCAGTGGTTACTGTGATCTGTGCCTTCCTCTCATCTGCATCTGGCCTTGAGAACACAGAATAAGGTTTGGGTTTCTGGCATTGCAACTAGACTTGGGAAGATGAAGCTGCCATCTTCCTTGAGTGACACCTCTCTGTGGGCTCTTTGTGGTCTGGGTAGCTGTGTCGAGCTGAACAGGTCTGCATTCCTGGAACCAGAGGGATTATCCAAGGCCAGGAAGTCAGTGTTTATTACCAGGAAGCTGACGGTGTCGGTTGGGGAAGTTGTGAATGGAGGGCCGTTGCCCCCAGTTCCTCGTCACACACCCGTGTGCAGCTTCAACTCCCAGAACAAGTACGTCGGGGAGAGTCTGGCCGCAGAGCTGCCCATCAGCACTCAGAGACCCAGCGTGGATTCACTGGGTGAGTGAAGCTGCACTGCATTTTCCTCTAGGAAGCCTCTCCACGCCTAGAAGCACCTTTCTTACTTTGGGGCCTGGAGGAGTGGCCCTCGGCTTGGCACTCAGGTATATTTCTCTTCATCTGGACATAGGAGTTCTGAAGCACCCTGACACCACAGTACTGTTTTGTACATGAAGCTGTATACCGTCAGGGGTCCCATGGGTATTTTCAGGGAGAGCAGGCCAGTCCTTGGGTTCTGTTTGGCTGTCCCTGCATAGAGATGACTGTGTACCTGGTGCTGTTACTGTGCATCTGCAGCAGCACGTTTTCCTGTGTCCTTTCTTTCAGGTGATGGGAGAGGAGAAGAATGTGGGGCAGACCTGGATGTGCCACCACAGGGTCTCCTTCCGCAACCTCTTCCAGCCCCCACACCCTCACCTGTATCTCTGCCTCATGTCCCACCACCAGCCCCATCTGTGGCACCCAGTCTCTTCCAGTCCTCCGTGCAGTCTGAGCTGTTGCCTCCAAAGCCTGCTCCTGTGTACTCTGATGCGGTAGGGAATCTTCTAGGTCAGGGCTCTGAGAAGCCCAGTATGCACAAATGTCTTCGGCCTCCACTGCCCTGTGTCAGGGTGCTGTGTTGCCTGGTCTTACAAGAGAGGAGCCAAGTAGAGTGGAGGATGGTATCTGCCCATGGTCACGGCTTCATGTGGCAGAGCTGAGCCTGACACCTCCAGGCTAACTTTAGAGCCCCCATCTTCACCTGCGTAGTCAGAGCAGTCCTTCAGTGCTTCCTACCACAGTGTCGACCTGAGCCTGTGCCTTTGTGGTCTGGCTGAAGTCAGCACCTACTCATTTGAGATGGCCAGGCTGACCATCACCTGTGGGATTATAAGAGTGCTGTGTGCCCGTGGACAAGGGGTATCCAGGGAACTAGTAGGGCCTATTCACTGCACAGGTGTGGGACTTGAATGTGTCGTCCTGGCTGTTCAGGGGCAGGCACTGGGCACTAACCACGTGGGGGGAGTCAGGGAGTCCTGAGGGGGGTGGGCATAAAGAACCACCACAGAAGTTGAGGATGTTTGATGTGGAAAAATGAAGATGAATTGGAGCACAGTTGGGGCCATCTGAAGGGTGGTCATCCAGCAGGCTTGCCTTGGCTTCTCCCTCTGGAAGGCACCTTCCTGTTCCTCAGAGACCTCTCCTGAAGCAGCGTGACTGATCCCATGATAGGGGTCATTCGCTTTGTTAATAGATGCCTTAGGACAGTGTCCACTGACATGGTCTTACTCAAGATTTCTGCCCTGGGTGGGATGCTCCATTTGGCTCCTGTGCTGGTCTCTCCATAGGACCTTGCGCAGGTGGTGGAAGAGCTCATCCAGGAGGCTCTTCAGAGGGACTGTGAGGAAGTGAGCTCGGCTGGGGCAGCTTACGCAGCTGTCGCTCTGGGGTGAGTGACACCAGTTGCTGCCTTCTGCTGTTCGTCAGCTGTCTGCTCCTGGGGCACACTTGTTGCTCCTCAAAGCTGTGCTCTTCTTGCGGGGTCTGGGCAAGCAGCCTCGAGGCTCGTAGTGCTGGTTTCAGGGACTTCTGAGCCTTCCACTCTAGACAGGTGCTAGTTCTTACGTTCTTGTCCTGCTGTCTCTCATTAGCATGTAATATTCATTTACACATGCTTTTTGAGGAACAGTTTATTAAAATTTATAAATTAAATCCGTTTTTCTTTAAACATCTCAAAATTCCAATAAAGTAAAAATTAGTTCTTTCCTTGTTAAAAGTTAGAAGTATCTAATTTTTCTCAATCTAGTTTCAATGAATGTAATAAAGTTTTTCTAAGCTCTTAAGCAATTTTTGTAAAGTGAGCTACATATCTTTTAAAAATCCAAGTGTACATGATGTTGCATAATGATAAGAAAAGATATTATTTTGTCTGTATAAAATGCAGCTACGTGGCCCAGGTGTGGTGGCACGCACCTGTAATCCCAGCGATTTGGGAGCTGAGGCAAGAGGACTGCAAATTCAAGGCCATCCTGGGAAACTTAGTGAGATCCTTTCTTCACTAAAATGAAACAGGCTGGGGTATAGTGTTGGAGCACTTCTGGGTTCAATCCCCAGTACTCCTCCCCACCTGTTCCCCCAGTACATATAGAAATGAATAAAATACAGCTACCTGAGGCAGGAAGATCACTTGAAACTACAAGTTCAAGACCAGCCTGGGCAACATATTGAGATTCCATCTCAAAAAAAAAAAAAAAAAAAAAAAAATTACATAAAAGAATTGACACTGTCTATATGTTTCTTAATTTTTTTTTTTTCTTTCTGAGGTGGGGTCTTGAACTCCTGGGCTTAAGGGATCCTCTTACCTCAGTCTTCCAGGTAACTGTGACTGTAGGTGCATGTTGTCATGCTTGGTTGATTCCATTTTTTTTTTTTTTAATCCTAGAATTAAGATATAAACTTCCTAATTCTTTTTCTTTGTTGTTATTGAGGATTGAACTCAGGGGTATTCTATTACTGAGCTACACCTCCAGCCCTTTTTAAATTCTTTTTTTGAGACAGAGTCTTGCTGGCCTTGAACTTTTGATCCTTCTGCCTCAGCCTCCCAAGTAGCTGCAATTATAGGTGTGTGCCACCAGGGTGCTATTTGATGAAACTAAAAAAGCTATTTCCATGGGCTTATTTATTTGTGGTACTGGGAATTGAATCCAGGGTTGCTTACCAGTGTGCTACATCCCTATCCCTTTTCTATTTTTAATTTTGAGATAGGGTGTTGCTAAATCGCTGAGGCTGGTCTTGAACTTGTACTCCTTCTCCTGGCCTAAGCTTCCCAAATTGCTGGATTATAGTCATGTGCTACCACACTTGGAAGAGTTTTGTAGTATTATCTCTTAAGTTTAGGTTTTTGATTCATTTTATTTCATTTTTGTGTGTGGTGTAAGATACGGGTCCAACCTCATTCTTTTGACAGTGGATATCTTGTTTTCCTAATACCATTTGTTGAAAAGACTTCTTTCCCCATTGACTGGTCTTGGCAACCTTGTTGAAAATCATTTGAACGTACACATGAGGGTTTCTTTCTGTGTTCTACTTCACTGGTCTTTTTGTCTGTCCTTACACCAGTACTACCTTGTTTTGGTTAATGTAGCTCTGTAATAAGTTTTGATACTGGAAAGTGTCCGTCCTTTAATTTTGTTGTTCTTGTTTTCTCAAGGCTGTTTTGCTACTTGGGATTCCTCGAGATACCATTCTAATTTTTTTTTTTTTGGTGGTGCTGGGGATTGAACCCAGGGCTTTGTACATGTGAGGCAAGCACTCTACCAACTGAGCTGTATCCCCAGCCTCCAATGCCATTCTAATATTAGGATGCATTTTTCTATTTCTGCAAAAAATGCTGTTGGATTTTGATAAGGATTGCACTGAACCTATAGATTAGTTTGGGTTGTATTGTCATCTTAATATTAAATTTTCTAATCCATAAACATGGGCTTTCTTTTTACTTTTTTAGGTCATCCTTAATTTTTTTCAGCAGCGTTTTAATAGTTTGCAGTGTACAAGCCTTTTGCCTCCTTGGTGGAATTTATTCCTGATTATTTTTAGGCTACTTATAAATGGAATATTTTCTTAATTCCATTTCAGGTTATTCATTGCTTATGTATAGAAATAGTACTGATTTTTGCATATTGATTTTTTTTTTTTCAGTGCTGGTATCAAATCCAGGGTCTTGTGCAGGCCAGGCAAGCATACTACTGAGATATGTCCTCTGTTCACTGTATATTGATTTTTATCCTCCAACTTATTGAGCTTCTTTATTAGAATTCCTAGGATTTTTTTTATATAAGATCATGTCATGTGTGAATAGACATAGTTTTATTACTTTTCCAATTTGGATGTTGCTTATTTTTTCTTGTCTAATTGCTCAGGTTTTAACTTCAGTAATGTGTTGAAGTGCAGGAAGTGGGCATCATTATTTTCTGGTCTCAGAGGAAAAGCTTTAGGCTTTCGCCACGGTGTGATGAGCACTATGGGTGTTTCATAAATGACTTGAGAGGGTTGCTTTTGTTCCCAGTTTGAATCTTGCTAGATGTTCTTTCTGCATTAATTGAGGGGATTGTAGGTGTGTGTGTATTTTAACTTTGTTCTGTTAATGTGGTTGTATTGCGTTGATTGGTTTTCATAGGTTAAACCATCTTTGCATTCCAGGAACAATCCTACTTGATAATACTGTATAATGACTTTCTTTTTCCTGACTTTGAATTCTATCCATTTTGTTCCTCTTAGTGTTTCTAATGCTGCCATGGAGGATCTGTTAACAACTACAACCACAGGTCTTTTGAGGCATGTTGCAGTTGAAGAAGTGACTAAGGAAAGGGAGCGAAGGGAGGAGGAAAAGAGGCGGGCTGAAGAGGAAAGGTGAGTGTGCCTTGCCCTGCAGTAAGACATGGTCAGTGTGTGGACCCAGGGAGGACTGCCTGGCCCTGATGCTGATACTGTTGTCCAGTGTGCTGCCATTAGACCTCTTCAGACCCATCCATCACTCTTGTATACTTTGTCCCAGGGAGTAGGTGGGATCCCCTGACCATACCAGCCTTGTAAACAGTGCCCCTTCCCCTCAGCAGGACAAGTAGGGAAGGGAGATGCAGTGGAGGTGGCCTGCTGACTCAGGCAGGACCACTCATTTTCATCTGCATGATCAAGGAGTAAAATAGTTTTTAATTTTTAAAAAATTTTGTGGCATTGTACCTCTGAACTACACTTCTAGCTTTTTTTTTTTTTTTTTTTTCCAAACAGGGTTTCACTCAGGTACCCAGGCTTGCCTTGGACTTGATCCTCCTGCCTCAGGCTTCCACATAGCTGGGATTACAGGCCTGTGTTGCTGTGCCTGGCACTTACTTTGATTCTTAAGCATTCCTCTTATGCTTTTTTTCTTTATCCATAGGCTGAAACAAGAGAGAGAGCTGGTGTTAACTCATTTGAGCCAGAGCTTGGCTGCAGAGCTGACAGAACTCATGGTGACAGAGTGTGTGTGGGAAACTTGCTCCCAGGAGTTGAAGTGAGTGAAGTACAGGTGTCCTGCAGTGCCAGGGACATGGCGGGAGGGAGAGGGTTAGAAGGAACTGTGGCAAGGCTGGTGCAGTTCAGGATAGCAGGTGTACCTAAATTTGAAAAGGAGCATATCTTTTGGATAGCCAAGTGGTAACATGCTGATTCTGTGGTCAGGGAGCAGAAGCAGGGAGGCCTCACTTCAGCCTCCTCTTTGTGGGTCCTGCACTGGGCATGGGGACATGTCTGCTAGCAGTTTCACTGCATAGTGGACACAGGGTGGACTGCCTTGGCCCTTGATGCTGATACTGTTGTCCAGTGTGCTGCCATTCCACACCAGGTGGTATGTGGTCAATGTTTTTCAAGTAGGAGACTCTCCCTTGTTTTATATATTAAAAGGTATCCTTGGGCTATTCATGTAAGAATGTTAGTAATTTTGTTGCCAAGTTTCAGGTAAAAAAAAGATTCCAGCTGTGAAAGGAGATCTGACTTTATGCTTAAACTTCCATGATATAGTCTGAATGCTGTGGATCACTTTGCTGTGTACCCTAATTTCTAGTGCGGGTGGGGAACTCATCCTGCAGGCAATATATCTTTTTTATTTTATTTTATTTTAATTATTTGTTTATTTATTTTGGTAATGAGGGTTGAACCCAGGAGTGCTCTATCACTGAGCTACATCCCCTTTTTTCCCTTTTTAATTTTTATGTGGTGCTGAGGATGGAACCCAGTGCCTCACACTTGCTAGGCAAGAGCTCTACCACTGAGCCACAACCCCAGCCTGAGAAGGATCTTTTTAAGTTGCTGAGGCTGACCTCAAATTTGTGATCCTCCCACCTCATTTCCTAAGGTGGAGGAATTACAGGCATGTGCCACCACACCTGGCAGCAGGTCGTGCATCTTTAGTTAATAGTTTCTTCCATCCGTCATAGTTGGGAGCCTTTTTCTGGAAGAGACCCCACAAATGATGGCAGTATGTGAAACTCAGGAACAGTGCTAGGACAGAGGTAAAAACCAGGGCTTACTGTGACACAGACAGTGTCCCACAGTTCCAGGATGCTTGGAGTTCAGCTCAGCCCAGGTTGTCTCCAGGTGTCCCAAAGGATGAGCTACTGACTGTTCAAGCTACTTTGATTCTGTGACTCTCTTGTTTGATAGAATTTTGTTACAATTTGAGATACTGGGGCTGGGGTTGTGGCTCTGGTTGAGTGCTTGCCTCACACGTGTGAGGCACTGGGTTTGATCCTCAGCACCACATAAAAATAAATAAATAAAATAAAGGTATTGTGTCCATCTACAACTAAAATATATATTTTAAAAAATTTTGAGATACTGTTTTATCTGAGGCTACCACTGCATGGCCACAGGCCCGTCCTTACTAGTCACCAGTGATCTATTATATATTTGAGACACTTCTGATTGTAATGCCGTATGTTGACATTTTGCAGTTGTCTTATGCCATTTAAAAGTCAAAAATTTCCACTGTTTATTAGGATAAATGTTTCTTTTGTTTTCTTCTCTTTTTTTTGGAGAAGGGGTCTCACTATGTTGCCCAGGCAGTTCTTGAGCTCCTGGGCTCAAGCGAGTCTCCTGCCTCAGCCCTTCAAGTACTGGGTTACGTGTGTGCCATCATGTCCAGTGGGGCTGAAGGTGTATTTCTTTTCTTTCTTTTTTTTTAAACCGTGTAGTGGGGTGAACTCAGGGTCCTTTTAGCACCAAGATACACCCCTCATCCCCCACCTTTCTTTTTTTCCCCCCCAAGTATTGAGACAGTTGTCTAGGCCAGTCTCAAATTTGCAATCCTCCTGTCTCAGGTCTCCTGAGCCGCTCTGGTAGCTTAAAGGCTCTTCTCTTGACTGTTGCAGCGGTCCCTTTGGATGTGTACTATAGCACCCTGTACCACTTTCGTCCTTCTTCCCGTTTCCACATGTCTGCACTTCTAAGTGAAGATTGCAACTCTTAAAAGTTTCTCTTGCAGTGGAGACATAACTACATTTCTACACGAAGGACACAGACTCATGCACTTCTAAAGCCAGTCTTCAGCATCTGGGCCCTGGTGCGGTGCCTCCACCCTGACGGTCCTGTTTCCTAGGAATGCGGTGGAGACAGACCAGAGGGTTCGTGTGGCCCGTTGTTGTGAGGATATCTGTGCCCACCTGGTGGACTTGTTTCTTGCTGAGGAAATTTTCCAAACTGCGAAGGAGACACTGCAGGAACTTCAGTGCTTCTGCAAGTATCTACAGCGGTGAGTCCTGTGTTCTACAGATAAAATCCACACACACGGGGCTCTTTTACCAAATTCAACATGTGTTACCATCAGTTCCTTTAGCCAATGACAAAAGGATCATAGAGCATTTTATTAGTCACAAATCTGAATAATGGACTCTAATTGGATGATAACATCAGAAACAATTGGTTACACCACCCACACACATGTAGCATGCTCCTAAATAGTATAAACCAAGAGGATAAGTAAGGAATTAGACTGAAGTGGGTGGCTGTTTTGTACTTCAACTAATACCTATAAGGTGCTTGCTATTTACCTGCTGCACTAGACACAGGGAGATGGCTGTGACTATGTCAGACAAATCACGGCTGCATGCACGGACATGGATGGGTTTCTAAGATGTAAGCAGAGGTGCGCCTCCCTTCACATGGAGAAGTCTCCTGATAATTCATTGTTAGTTAGAAATGTTAGAAGTTGAAAATACACGTGATAGGCCTAATTCAACCAGTGTCATAGTTAGCAACATAGGACACTGGCTGTTCACTTTTGTGATTTTGTGGCCAACTGGGAGCTGCAGCTCACCGTACAATATTTATAGCATTTCACCAGCCTAGGAGATCAGAATTTGAGGTTCGGTTTCTACTGAACTCATACCGTTTTCATGCTGTCATAAGTCAGAAAATTCTAAGTTGACCATTAAGTCTGAGACAGTTGTGGGGAAAAAAATTTTTTTAATGAAGTTATATAAATACAAATAGAGTACATTCAAGCTAAATAGAGTGTTTTGGACTTATACATAATAGTGTAACCCTAAAGAAAAGAAGGAAAATAACAAACTGATCACACTGGTTACCGTGGGGAGCAGAGAGGGGTGTTGATCACAGCCACAGCTTCCCGGCAGGTTGGAAGTATGTGAGTGTTCACAGTTAATCTTTAGACTGGGCCTTTATGTATTGTGTGTGCAGCATGGTGATTCATTTCATGATAGACTTGAGCATTAGCATCCGTCACGACTGCAGCAGTGTGGAGGGGAGCAGCAGCAGGAGGGAGTCTCCTTTCCAGACAGACCTTTGTCCACTCCTCAGACACAGCAGTTGCTATGTAGCCTTGTCCTTGTCTTGTGGCTGTCAGCAGAGCATGCTCTCAACTGTACTTTAAGTCTTGAGTCTGCCTGGTGTGCGCGGGGGCCCGGCTGTGCAGTATGTTGTGCTCTCCCTGTGACTGTGCAGCATGTCACTGCAAGTGCATGTCATACATGACCTTGGTTCCCTGTTGACAGACTCCCACATGCCTCTCTTTCTAGTGGTGACAAAGTGTTGCAGTGCCCACCTGGCACCAACTGTTGATACATGTACATATGTGCATGCTGTGGGAAGATACATGCCCATCAGTGGTGTTTGCTAGATTTGTGTCCATATTGCCAACTGAGCCTTCAGAGATCCTTCAGTGTTAACTCTTAAATTTAGTAGTTTCAGTGCTCTTTTTTGCTGTCATGCCTCCATTTTAATTCTCATTTATTTCTCAGTTTAAGAACTGTTGCTGGAAAAGACCCCAAACCATGTTTCTTGATGTCATAGGGCTGAACTGTTTGCATTTGTCCCATGGTTTCAGCCTCAAATGATGGTATGTTGGTGTGTCCTTCAGGTGGAGGGAAGCTGTTACAGCCCGGAAGAAACTAAGGCGTCAGATGCGTGCCTTTCCTGCAGCACCCTGCTGTGTGGATGTGAATGACCGGCTGCGGGCACTGGCACCCAGTGCAGAGTGCCCCATTGCTGAGGAGAACCTGGCCAAAGGCCTCTTGGACCTGGGCCATGCAGGGAAAGTGGGCATATCCTGCACCAGGTCAGTGCCCAGGCATGCCTTGGCTCCTGTCTTGCTGTACTTCACCAGGAGCTGTGTATTTGCTAGTGAAGACAGATGGAGTCAGGAAGTAGGACAGGCGGGAGGTTGCAATTTGAAGGTATCATTCCTATAGCTAGGGATAGGTGACTTGCTCTACTACTGGGAAGCAGGGCTCTGATTGCACACTGCTTCGAGAGACCTTGAGAGACTCAAACCTTGAGAGAGTCAGGTTTGGTGATTGACTAACTCAAAATCACCTGTTTTTCTCTCTTCCCAGTTTACGTACATGCATGTCCACCCTTACTGGTGGAGCCAGAGGTTCACGTGGGTCCCCTTCTTCTACTGTGCCTCGTTAACACACCACCCTCTGTTTTCTGCAGCAGTGCCTTAGCAATTCCATCCCCACCTGCTGCTACCCCCTAGTTGCCCTGAGCATGTTCAGTTCTGGGGTCCAAACTGTCCAATCTTGGCCTTTCTCATCAGTACCTCTTGAGAATAGCTGTCTGGGCCACCCTGCCTCTCTGTGGGCAGGCCCTTGGAGGTATGATGGAGGGGTCATAGCAGGCACACTGCATTGAGGTCCATGTCTTGTCTTAAACCGTCTCTGTGTCATCAGGCCCACCAGATCCTGTAGGTTGTCTCTGAATTGTAAACAGGTGGTGGGGGGACTTGAATAGTCTGGTTACTGTGAGGCACGCTGTGAGGTTGGGGCACTTTCTCTGCCCGTGTCTGCCTTGGAATCACAGTTTCTTGTATTTCCTCTGTCCCCCTCCTGCTCCCCAGCTGCCCTTCTCAGCCTTGACCTCCTTCTCTGACACCTCTCACTGGCTCCCTCAACCCAGCCCCTGCCCTCTCCCTGGTGACCTGGCCCCACCCTTCACACCGACAGCTCCCTTGGTGCAGCTCCAGCCAGGACCTTTTCCCTGCATTCCAGACTCCTGTCTAGTTCCCAGCATGCTCTCTGAATCTGATTTTCCTCAGCTTGCCCCTGTCCTGCTCCCAAGTGGCCATCATGTGAGGTCACAGACATGGGCTAGCATTCTTCTCTCAGACCAACCCTCCTTGAGCTCCACCCTCAGAGCATCCTTAGGGCTTAACCAGGTCTATCTCTGCCAGTGCTTCTTTCTGGATTATGGCTATAGCCAGAGTCCTCCACCCACCAGGATAGGGTTCTTTGTCATCTCAGTCAGGTTGCCTCACCTCTTGTCACAGTGGACTGAACATACTCTCCTAGACACCCCAGCACCACCACTATACTCTCCAAACACTTCAGGCCCTGTGGCAGGGAGTGGCCATTCCCTCCTCTTCAGTATTGTCAGAAACAGTCATGGTGGCTGCCCTCTTTCCATCAGGTATTTATTTGCTCACATTTCCTTCTGACCATCAGAGTGAGATGATAGCTTTTACCATGGTTCCTGCCTGTCCTGCAAACTATGCCAGCCAGTACAGAGGCTATTCTCTCCCATGAGAGTGTGTTCTAAGAGGACTTTTGTCTGTTTGTTGCTGTTTCCCATGGCCAGCTCACAGCAGATACTGAATGGATATTTGCGGAATGAAGGGGTCACTGACTAACCTGTTTCTTTATCAGAAGACATTTTCTCGGTCTTCTTAGTACTTGACACAAGGAGGCACTAGCCAGTTGGTTTTTGTTCAGAAACACCAGCAAATACTCTTAAGTCCCTTCTGTGGCATGAGCCAGCCATGTGTATGCATGCTGTCATTCTCCCTTCCTTTGTAGGTTGAGGCAGCTCAGAAACAAGACAACTCACCAGATGAAGGTTCAGCACTTCCACCAGCAGCTGCTGAGGTCTGTTGGCCCTGTTGTGTGTGCTGCTCCTCTGTGGGGTGGGTACATGGGATTAACCCCTGTGGTCTGTCCCTTCCAGCCATGCTGCATGGGCGCCTCTGGACCTGCTGTCCCTTGTGACTGAGCACCTCCCCGAGAGGCGCGAGCGAGTGTTCTGGAAGCTGGTACTGGTGCTGCCTGATGGAGAAGAGCAGTCCCCAGGGAGTCCTGGCAGGTCTGACAGGGTTGTGGCTTTTCCCTGAGGGCACTGGGCAGGCAGGGCTGTGGGCCTCATGGGGTGTGAGCCCTGGAGCATAGACTTATTTTTTAATGCTTAAACTTACAGTGTGTTTTGCTCATGATTTGAAATTGATACTTTAGATTTGATTATCTTAATTTTTATTCCACTTGGCAGTAGTCTTGGTCCAAAAGCATTTAAGGATTGTCATTTAAAGCTATGCTAAGGTGTATTTACTACAGCCCACTCATTTTAGACTCCTAGAAGAAAGTTTATGGTTTGTCTGCTGTAGTTCCATTTCTTTTCCTTAGGGAAAAATACTTTTGGCATTTTAAAAAAGAAACCTGGGCTGGGGTTGTGGCTCAGTAGTACAGCGCTTGCCTAGCACGCATGAGACCCTGGGTTTGATCCTCAGCACCACCTAAAAATAAAATAAAGGTATCGTGTCCAGCTACAACTAAAACAAAAATGGTAAAAAAAAAAAAAAAAAAAAAGAAGAAACCTAAAAAAATGACATGACATTATTTCCTATAACCAAATAGCTTCCAGAAATCTCACTTTTATTGCATGTACAGAACATGCTGCTCTTTTTTGTTAATAGCTTACTGGAATGTAATTAATTCACATAGCATAAACTTCACCCATTTTAAGTGTTGGTGTGTTTTAAGTTTTCAGTGATTTTTTTTTTTAAGTTATATTTTACAACTATCAACATGATTTTATTCTAGAATATTTTTTTCACCTAAACAAAAGCCAAGTGTTCATTAGCAGTCTACATCCTCTCCTACCCCCAGCTCCTGGCAACTATTGTTTTTTTTTTTTTTTTTTCTTCTTTTTTCTATGGATTTGCCTAATCTGGATATCTTTTACAAATAGAACAATATGTGATGTTTTTGTGATGAGCATCTTTCCCTAAGCCTGTTTTCCAGGCTCATCCATGTCGAAGCAAGTATGAATGTAGTATATTTTGTTTGTTAGTTGATATTTGGATTGTCTGTGCTTTGAACATCCAGCTATGTATTTGTGTGGACGCTTGTTTGTACACAGGAGAGGAATCACTAGGGTACTGAAGACCCTGAGTCTTGAGGACTGCATACTGTGTCCCACAGTAGCTGCCCCACTTCCTGCTCCCACGGTGTGGGAGGCACTCAGTCCTCTGAGCACATCATTTTAATCAGTGTACTGGGATAAATGCAGGCTAGGAAAGGGAAATCATGATCTTCACTTCATAGGACAACTGAACAGTGAAGAGTCGTGGTGATTTAAAAATACTTAGATTATTCATTTCTTAAAATAGCTATTTCTAATTTGCTAAGTTCATTAGGAAATGTATGCCACTTAGGAAACTTTTAAGGTTTCAGGCATAAGAAATTTGTTTCTGTAAAATACGTATTTCAAACACCAAAGATGTTTTCTGTTTAGAATCTTTGCTTAATGCTTTAGAATCTTCAGTCATATTGGAATAAGACTGTTCCATGAGTTTCTTCTCTTCTTGCTTAGGTAGGTCCCAGCTGTTTTAAATGATATCCTGTTTAGTCCACATCAGCCTCACTGTAAGATTCGCTGTCTGTGGCCCTAGATCTGTATGGTATTTCTTCTTTTCTTGAAACTCTTTATAGTTCCATGTTAGAATTAGATTCTTCAAGTGTTGTTATTTTTTTATCTACAGAATTCTAGCAAATTGGCTAAAAGCTAAGTTCCTGGGAGATGACGGCTCGGTTGGTGACATGTGTTCTAATGCTGGTGAGATCCAGACACTCACAATGTTTAACGCACTCAGCAGCAAAGGGGACCAGACAGTTTCTATCAATGTGTGTATCAAGGTGAGCGATAACCACTTTGTGAATCTACCTCCACTCACTCTCAGACATTGGAATTATTATATAAGTGCTATTTTTTTCTCTAAAGTGGTTTTGAAAGACTTTGAGAGGCTCAGAAGCAAGTGTCTATCCTGTCCTTCCTTGTGTCTTTTTCTGGTGGTACTAGGGATGGAACCTGGGGCACTCTGCCACTGAGCTACATCCCTAGCTCTTTTTTATTTCAAAACAGGGTCTCACTGAATTGCTCAGGCTGGCCTCAAACTTATGATCCCCCTGCCTCCACCTCCTGAGTAGCTGAGGTTGCAGGCGAGCACCACCATGTTTGGGCTTCCTTGTGTCTTGATGATAACTCATGGACATACTTGGTGAGAGCCTTCAGGCTGGAGTCCAGTAGACGAATGCATTAAACAGCTTTCCGTTACTGTATCAATACCTGAGATAATCAGCTTATTAAGAGAAAAGGTTTATTTATTTTGGTTTACATTTTAGATACTTGAGTCCATGGTGTTGGCCCTATTGCTTTGGGCTTGTGGTGAGACAGTACATCATTGTGGGAGCAAGTGGCTGGGAAGCAAAAGAGAGGGAGAGAGGAAGGGGCTGGGTTCTGTCCTCTTCAAAAGCATGCCTTCAGTGACCTGAAGACCTTCCACTAGGCCACCACCTCTTAAAAATGCCACCACTTTCCACTAGTACCAAGCTGGGGTCTAGGCCTTTTAACACATGGGGCCTTTGGGGGACATGGCAGATTCAAACTTCAGCAAGCATGAGCTTGGCTATTGCAGACCTCTTTAAGAACATTTAAGCTGGCCTGCATTTTTTATTACAAAGTTTCATTTTTGTTCTTCGTAGGCATTTTATGTATTGAACCTGATTGGTTCTTTGGGAAGTTTGGTTTAATAAGAACTTCATTAGATTCAAACCTACATAAATTAGTTTGAGGTTTCTGCATACATATTCAGAAATGAAACCAGATGTGTCCTTTTTATTTCCTTGGAAAGTAGTAGTGCAGGGCAGAAAGTGTAGGCTTCAGTGTTGAACAGACCTGGTGTCAGTGGCTGCCAGTCTGGCCAGCTCTGAGCCTGGGCATGGTACTTGACCTCACTTCTTCCCGGCCACAGTACCAGCACCTCCTGAGGACTAGCTGGGCTGTGCTGGAGGAATGCTCAGTCCCATCTGCTCGCTCTCGCTCAGGACTGGCTCAGTGGCCTTCAGGGCTCCCATTCACATGGGTGTTTTAGTTGTCTAATGGCACAGAACAGATTACCTACCATGCAGCAGTTCAGAGTGACAGATACCATCATCGTATGGTTTCTGTGGGTCCAGAATCCAAGCACAGTTTAGCTGGGTCCCATGGCTCAGGCTTCTCACAAGATGGAAATCAAGATGTTGGCGTGTTTTATGGTCTCATCTGAAAGCTGCAGTTCCTTATAGGCTGTGGCCAGAGATTTTTCTCAGTTCCCTGCCACATGAGGGAGCTCACAACATGGCAGTGAGCAAGCAAGCAAGGGTGGTCACAATGGCAGTTCAGGCCTCTTCATGACCTAGTTATAGAAGTGATATCTGTTGCCTTTGTTAGATTCTCTCTGTTGGAAGGGAGACACTGGGCCCATGCTCAGGGCAGAGGACTGTGCAAGGTATAGGCACTGGGAGGTGGGATTTGGGGGCCAACTTGGTGCTACATACCACACTAAGGAGGGGCCTCTTATATCAGGGTCCCCCCATCTTCCCAGAGCAGCTATACCATGCCTTTTATCACTTCAGCAAGTAGGGTTCCTTTTTGATTTCTTGTGACTGCAGCTTGCCTCAGAACCAGTAGTGTTCTTTTGGTGACCACATTTTTTTCTCTTCTGTAAGAAATAGATGCCTTTTTTTTCCTTACTTACATAGTTCCTGTGTATTTTTTTGTTAGTGGGTGGACTGTATATATTTCAGTAGTTTTCCACATGTTCTGTCACTTGGCCTGATAGATCCATGTCTCCTCTTTCCTTGGAGCCCTCCCTCTGAGAAAGTGCCATCTTCTTGTTCTGCCCTGGGCTGACAGCCTCTTCCAGGGTGTGACTGTTATGGGCCTCTATACAAATGGCATGCACCTTTGGGCACCTTGTGAGCACTTGTCCCTGCTCCTCCACCTGCCCATTTTGTGACCTTGGGAAATTCCTTAGAATCTCTGTGCAACTTAGGTAGGGATACTCTGACTTACTATATCTGTTTTATTCATAGAAGTTAAAATAAACCATGTAGGCCATGTACCTACTCTGTGGTATGATGCTAATCAAGCCCTTGAGGTGAAATGAGTTGTATTACAGAGCTCTTAAAACATTTCCTGACAGATACCAGGACCTTGCTTATATTCTCATTAGCAGCAGCAGTAATAGTTTTTCTTGGTTTAGTCCTTTTTTGATGGTATATGTCTTCCAGGTGCTTCAAAGGAAGGATGCATAGAAGGGGGATTTTCTAAGCCCTTTCCTTGCTGAAAACATATTTGTTTTATCCTTACATTTGTTTCCTAGCTTATCAAGCTTTGTAGAATTATATCTAGAAAATTGTTTATCTATCAGTTTTGCTCCATTGTCACCTAGCATTTACTCTATTGCTTTTGATATGTCTGTGACCTTGCCTTTCTTTTCCTTTTTCATTGTACTGGGGATTGAATCCAGGGATACTCTATCCCTGAGCTATATCCCCAGCCCCTTTCTTTTTAAAAATTCTAGACCTCATCAATGAATTCAGCAAAATAGCAGGATATAAAATCAACACGCATAAATCTAAAGCATTTTTATATGCAAGCGATGAAACATCTGGGAGTCAATCTAAAAAAAGATCTAAAAGAGGTAAAAGATCTCTATAATGAAAGCTACAAAACATTGAAGAAAGAAATTGAGGAAGACCTTAGAAGATGGAAAGATCTCCCATGTTCTTGGATAGGCAGAATTAATATTGTCAAAATGGCCATACTACCAAAAGTGCTATACAGATTCAATGCAATTCCAATTAAAATCCCAATTATTTACCTCACAGAAATAGAGCAAGCAATCATGAAATTCATCTGGAAGAATAAGAAACCCAGAATAGCTAAAGCAATCCTTAGCAGAAAGAGCGAAGCAGGGGATATCGCAATACCAGAACTTCAACTATACTACAAAGCAATAGTAACAAAAACGGCATGGTATTAGCACCAAGATAGACAGGTAGATCAATGGTACAGAATATAGGACATAGACACAAACTCAAATAAATACAGTTTTCTCATACTAGACAAAGGTGCCAAAATTATGCAATGGAGAAAAGATAGCCTCTTCAACAAATGGTGCTGAGAAAATTGGAAATCCATATGCAGCAGAATGAAACTAAACCCCTATCTCTCACCCTGCACAAAACTCAACTCAAAATGGACCATGGACCTCAGAATCAGACCAGAGACCCTGCATCTTACAGAAGAAAAAGTAGGTCCAAATCTTCAACATGTCAGCTTAGGATCAAACTTCCTTAACAGGACTTCCATAGCACAAGAAATAAAAGCAAGAATCAATCACTGGGGTAGATTCAAACTAAAAAGCTTTCTCTCAACAAAGGAAACTATCAGCAATGCGAAGCGGGAGAAAAATCTTTGCCACTCATACTTCAGATTAGAGCATTAATTTTCAGAATATATAAAGAACTCAAAAAACTCTACACCAAGAATACAAATAACACAATCAACAAATGGGCTAAGGATATGAACAGATGCTTCACAGAAGACGATCTACAAGCAATCAACAAACATAAGAAAAAATGTTCACCATCTTTAGTAATAAGAGAAATGCATATAAAAACTACACTAAGATTCCATCTCACCTCAATTAGAATGGCGATTATCAAGAATACAAGCAACAATAGGTGTTGGAGAGGATGTGGGGAAAAAGGTACACTCATACATTGCTGATGGGGCTGCAAATTAGTGCAGCCACTCTGGAAAGCAGTGTGGAGATTCCTTAGAAAACTTGGAATGGACCTACCATTTGACCCAGCTATCCTACTCCTCAGCCTATACCCAAAGGACTTAAGATCAGCCTACTACAGAGATACAGCCACATCAATGTTCATAGCTGCTCAATTCACAATAGCCAGACTGTGGAACCAACCTAGATGTCCTTCAATTGATGAATGGACAAAGAAACTGTGATATATATATATATATATATAATATATATATATATATATATACATACATACATACATACATACACACAATGGAATATTAACTCGGCTATAAAGAATAATAAAATTATGGCATTTGCAGGCAAATGGATGAAATTGGAGAAAATCATGCTAAGTGAGATAAGCCAACCTCAAAAAACCAAAAGGACGAATCTCGCTGATAAGCAGATGATGACACATAATGGGGGGTGGGAGGGGGGCAAGAATGGAGGAAGGAGGGACTGTATATAGGGAAAAGAGGGGTGGGAGGGATGGGGGGAAGGGAAAAATAACAATGAATTAAACACCATTACCCTATGTAAATGTATGATTAGGCAAATGGTATGCCGTTACTCCAAGTACAAACAGACAACATGTATCCCATTTGTTTACAATAAAAAAAAAAAAATAGTTTATTTTGAGATGTAGTGTCACTGAGTTGCCAAGCCTGCCTCAAACAGTGATCCTCCTACCTCTCTCCCAAGTTGCTGGGATTACAGGCATGCACTAGCGTACCCAAGGCTGGAGACTTGTTTCACTTCTGGGACAGTTGTTGTGTCCCTATGATTCCTATTTCCTTCTTTCTTTTCTGTTGACTCTGAAGCCCCTTTTGGCAGATATTGGACTTCATCAATTGATCATGTGTGCTTCTTATCCTTTTTCTTATTTTTGTATGCTGTGTTCTGGAAGATTTCCTTACAGCATCTCATATCTGTTTTGGGATGCATTGTCTGTATCTCTGAGGAAGTCAGGGTTTTTGAGGTCTATATTTGCATGTGTTCTGTGCACCATTGGTTTCCTTTGTTCTGGAGACTCTTGTAACATCTTAGCTGAGGCTGTCCAGCTGTATCTGAGTGAGGCCCATAAAGGTTGGCCAGAAGTTTAGTAAGCCAACATTTTTGGGGGGACTCCCAAATGTCTGGATCTGAGTATCTGTTCTGTGGGCTATTAGGTTTCTCTGGAAAAGACTTATTCCACTCTTCCCTGGGTAACTCCTGGTGCTCTCAGGGGTGGGGCTGGGGGTGGCCAATGCCCCCGGCAGCCTTTTGTGTAGTTTCCTTTGCTTCTGTAACTCATCTTATTACTGCTCTCTAGAAACGCATCAGAACCCCTTGTCCGCTGCTGGCTTGCCTTTCTCAATTTTCTGTTCTCATGAACTTAACTGTTTTATATCTGTTTAAGGTTCATCAAGGTCATAGAAACGTGGTAAAACAGCTTTTACTAGAGGTTAGATCTGTTGACCTGGCTGTTTCTCACACTTCATCCATGGTCTCATCGATGAAAGGCTGACCTGTCCTGTCCAGAGCACAGTGAGCGTCTGGTACTTGGGGATCTGCAGACTGTGCACCACTAACTTGTTCCCTGGAGCGTCCATCGTGATGGTCTGGGTGCTCTTGCAGGTGGCCTGTGGGACCCTCAGTGATGGTGCCCTCGATGCTGTGGAGACCCACAAGGACCTCCTGGGAGCCAGCGGGCTCATGTTGCTGCTTGCCCCCAAAGTGAAGAGCGATGACGTGGCAGAGGAGGATGTGTATTGGCTGTCGGCCTTGTTACAGCTCAAGCAGCTCCTGCAGGCCAAACCCTTTCAGCCTGCACTTCCACTGGTGGTCCTTGTGCCCAGCTCCGGAAGGGACGATGTCAGGAAGGAAGTGGAGGATGGTTTGTGAAGGAAGTCTCTTTATGAACTAGCATTGCTTAATAAACGGGTAGAGCCCGGGTGTGAGCAGTGGTGATGGGAACCACTGGGACTGGGGCCCCACTGCTGGGTAGGGTGGGGTCAGCACTGTGAGGTGTCAGGTGTGCAAGCAGGTGCGACATATATGACTGTCATCTCTTTATCTTGAAGGTCTGATGCTGCAGGACTTGGTTTCAGCTAAGCTGATTTCAGATTACACTGTTACCGAGATTCCTAATTCTATTAATGATTTGCAGGGCACCATGAAGGTAAGGTTCTTTCCTTCCTTCCTTCCTTCCTCCCTCTCTCCCTCACTTCCTCCCCCCCTCCCGCTTCCTCCCTCCCTCTCATCCTCTCTCCCTTCCATTAGAGATGGAACCCAGGGACACTCTACCACTGTCCATATCCCCAGTCTGTTTATTTTTTATCTGAGACAGGGTCTCACCAGGTTGCTTAAGGGCCTCCTCCCTAAGTTGCTGAGTTTGGCCTTGAGTTTGCGATCCTCCTGCCTCAGTCTCCCAAGTTGTTGGGGTCACAGGTTTGCACCACTGAGTCCAGCTAGGTTTCATCATTTTTAAAGGTCTATCAAGATAATTTTGTTTTTTTTTTCCCCTTCTGATCTACTTAAAGTTTTGTTTATATCAGTATATATTTTAATTGTTTTATGCACATAATTTTCTAAAGATATAAGCAGGAATCAAAATAAATGATAAAATTTGCCCATAGTTCTTCTGCTGTCTGCGACAAATTGAATTGTTCATGTGAATTTTCCCCCAGTCCCTAACAATCTCCATGTTAGGACTGAACTTAGGGGCCCTTTATCACAGTTCTTTTTATTTTTTACTACGAGTCCAGATCTTGCTAAGTTGCTAGGCTGGCCTCAAACTTGTGGTCCTAATGCCTCAGTCTTTTAAGTAGCTTAGTCTTGTTTTTATGAATGTAAAATATACCATTTATGCCTTATATGGCAACATCAGATGCAGAAGTTATTTTTCTAGAGTGGTTGTCCTTGAAATATGAGCTGACAGCTGTATCAATTGCACCTGGAGAAAGAGGTGCTAGGAATAAAAAAAAAAAAAAAAAAAAAATTACTTCCATCCTAGTGTATAACGAAGCTGTCAGTCCTTTGGACAAGAGATATGGCTTCCATTTTTGTGTGTGGTGAAGAGGCTGTGCAGGGATGATTTCCTGAGGCCTGTGCCTCTCCAGGGGTTTCTTACAGGTGCCACTCCTTGGCTGGATGGGGCTGGTGGGGACACACTCTGGGGACTCTGGTGGGTGTGTCTCAGGGCCCTAGAAAGCCACTCAATCACAGAGGAAGCTTATATGCCCCTCCCTACTGCCTGCGGTTGAAGTCTGTTGCTCTGGTGACATCTACCTCAGTCAGCCATGAGAAAAGTGCCAAGCCCTTTCAGAAAACTGCTTTTTATTAAAACCATTGTGAATCATTTACCATATTTCTCCCAATTGTCTCTGCTTCTCAGGTTTCTCAGGCGGTGCAGTGGCTGGTGTCTCGCTGTCCTCATGCCCTTGACCTTTGCTGCCAGACTCTTATTCAGTACATTGAGGATGGGATTGGCCATGAGTTTAGTGGACGTTTTTTCCATGACAGAAGAGAGAGACGTCTGGGTGGCCTGGCCTCACAGGAGCCCAGCGCCATCATTGAGCTCTTTAACAGTGTGCTGCAGTTCCTGGCCTCTGTGGTGTCCTCTGAGCAGCTGTGTGACCTGTCATGGCCTGTCACTGAATTTGCTGAGGCAGGGGGTAGCCAATTGCTTCCGCACCTGCACTGGAACTCCCCAGAGCACCTGGCTTGGCTTAAGCAGGCTGTGCTTGGGTTTCAGCTCCCGCAGATGGACCTTCCACCCCCAGAGGGTATGTGCTTATGCGGAGGGGAAAGTGGAGGGCTGGCTGTGGCAGAGCCTCCTGTTTCCTTGACGTTTCAGTCTGGCATGTAGTGAGCTCAGTCTGAGGTCTGCTTCTACCTGCACCTGTCTTTTGAGTTCACTGGTTTAAGGAGCCGGGGATTTTATGGAGTCGGGGACTATTGGCCTTTCCCCAGCACTAGCCACAGGCTGCTCTTCCTGCCTCACAGGTCCCAATTACTGGAACAGATGGGCTGGGTCAAAGAGTAAGAGAGCCCACACAGCCCTGTCCCTGAGATGCTGGGGTGGTGACACTCAGTTCTGATTTATGCCAGTGTTCCTTTGAAGCCTGTCTGCGCCTGCTGTTCCTGGGTCAGACCTTTGGGCCATTGTGACAGAGATTCCACAGGTCACCTGGGTTGGTTCAAGCCTAGCATGGCAGGGGTTGCTCCTTGCCATGTGAATGCTGGTGCTGGGGAATGAGCCTGTTTGCTGCGTACCTGGCAGTGTGTGGCCTCAGCATACACACTGACTGGGCCTCAGGGACCCTTCCAAATTATCATCATTTAAGAAACCTGAAGGGAGGGGCTGGGGAGTAGCTCAGTTGGTAGGGTGCTTGCCTTGAAAGCACAAGGCCCTGGGTTCAATCCCCAGCACTGCAAAAAAAAAAAAAAAAAAAAAAAGAAAAGAAAAGAAAAGAAACCTGAAGGGAAGTGAACCACTCAGTGGAAACCTTCTGTGCCCTCAGCTAGGTGCTGTTCCCCAGGGGAAACCAAGACCACCTATACCAGGCTTTCCTGTGTGCTTATTAAATATGATTCCTGGGTGGCCGCAGACCCGTGTTGTCAGAGTTTCTGAGGTGGACCTTGCTGTGGACACTGCCCTTGGGCCTTGAGAGCAAGCTGTTCTTTCCCTCAACAGCTGTGGTTCTGCTGTGTACATATTTAAAAGCAGACTACCAACTACACAGTTGCTTTCATCTAACAAAATAGTATTAACATTTCATGTGCTTTTTTACCTGTACTTTGATCAAACCTGTAATTCATGGGGCTCTTTTTCTTCAGCACCCTGGCTTCCTGTATGCTCCATGGTTATCCAGTATACCTCCCAGATCCCCAGCTCACGCCAGACACAGCCCGTCCTCCAGTCACAGGTGGAGAACCTGCTCCGCAGAACATATTGCAGGTGGAAGAACAAGAGCTCCTCACCGGGCCGGGGGGCAGGACCCTCTGTCGAGGAGATTCCTTGGGATGACATCATTGCCTTGTGCATCAACCACAAGCTGAGGGATTGGATGCCCCCCAGGCTTCCTGTCATCTCAGGTAGTTAGAGCTTAGTGCTGTAGGGCCAGGTCCTTAGGAGACTTTCCTGGTCCCGTTTTAGTAAAGGATGATATTTACTTGACATTACTTCTTTTCCCCAGCCTCCATTTCCTTAGGACTTCCCTCTAAGGCCAGTGACTTCTAGGTGACATCTAAACATTGGGAAGAACTAAGAAGGTTCCAAGAGATCTGGATTCCCCTACCTGAAACAGACCTCCTAGGCTGGCAGAGGAGATTCTGTGGCTTTGAGAGTCATTACTGGTCTGCCACAGTCTGGACAGGAGCCTGTCTGGGCCTTGACTGGCTCATGGACACTCAGAGTGTATCTGACCACAGCATGGGAGTAGTGTTAGTTAGAAGACGGTCCTTAGAGCTCTAAGTCTGAGCAAATGCCAGGTTGCTCTTTTGATAATGTTTTTAATCTACTTTTGTATTGTTTTCTCAGAGGCACTGAGTGAAGATGGTCAGATATGTGTATATTTTTTTAAAAACCATTTGAAAAACTACGATGTTCCTTTGTCATGGGAACAAGCCAGAGTGCAGACGCAGAAGGAGCTACAGCTGAGTCAGGGACGGTAAGGTCCATGTTTAGTGTGTTTCTGTTGCTGCCCTACATCGTATTGTTCTCATCCAGAAGTGCACCGTGGAAACTGACGTATGGCACACTGAATCTAGCCCATTGTGGGCCAGTTTTGATAATCCTTAAGGCACAGATTATTCCACTGTCATAGAAATTGTTCTAGAATGAAGTCAGAGGCATCTCCTTTCATTTATTACATGAGCCTGACTCTGAAGTCATACCCAGCTGAGAGAGTGCAGACAAGAAGATTGGTCCCTGGTCTCACAAACACCAGCAACGTGTTGACACATGCAGTCCTGTAACACCTAAAAAAATTCTCAAGTAGGCTTTCTTCCAAGATAAACAATATCAACAGTATAAATGTATTAATGTAGTCTTTTGCCACAATATGAAAATAAGTAATCATTTTATTAGTTGTTGAACTGCATTTATTAATACTTACACTTATTCTTGATGTTATTGTGAAGTTTCAGTAAAAAAAATTTCCATTAAACTACCAAAAAAAGAAAAACAAAAACAAAAAACCAGAAAACGGCAAAACAAGCAGCACGTGTTGCTCATGTTGTCACTGCTGGTGCCCCGCGTCCTGGATCCTGACCACTGAGTGACATGGGTTCAGATGGGCGTGAATTATCAGAGAATTGTCATTTCCAGAGAGTACACCTGTGACTCCATGATAACTCACAGCCAAGCCCTTAGGACTGTTCAAAGTTAGGATAGATGACCTACAACCTATAAAAAATCCTCATGACAGCAACAAACCTATAACATATGGTCATGAATTGACAGACAAGTCCTTAAACCCCAGCAAGGGAGTGTTCAGGGGCTTGAATGTGCAAAGGAACCCTGGATAAATGAGGTGCAGGCCAGCTTTGACAATAAGAACATGCAGTGCTGTAAAGATGTCAGTGCAAATCATAAAGTCAGGGCATTGCTAATCAAAGGCCAATAGTGTTTCCCATTGGTATTGACAAATTGATTCTAAAATTCATCAGTATAAGAAAATAGGTAGGGCTGGGGAGATAGCTCAGTTGGCCCTGGGTTCGATCCCCAGCACTGAAAAAAAAAAAAAAAAGAAAAAAGAAAAGAAAATAGGTAGCAATGGCTGAGATAATCTTGAATAAGACTAAGAAAGAAGGTCTGCTTGGCCGAATATCAAAACATGATAAAGCTATAATACTTAAAACCACATGGCAATGGTGGTGTAGAACAGACCAAAATGGAAAGTTCGGACAGAACTGTATGTGACAGGACTGCGGTGTCCAGTCATATTCGTGTGAAAAGGCAGACATGGCCATCTCTTTAGAAACAAACATTAGAAGCCCTCTCCAGCCATCTGCAAACATTCTTCCAGATGGATCTGAGTGCTAAACGTAAAGTGTAAGAACACTGGCAATATAGGCCAAAATGGGCAACATAGAGAATCTGCATGTAACCCTGGGATGGGAAGTAAGACCCAAAGTAGAGAAGCTCGTTAAGATCCCAGCTGCCCCGTGAGAGCAGAAGCTTCCGGGAGCAACAATGTCTCTTGATGCTGCCAAGTGTGAAGATGACCCTGCAGTACAGGGCCGCTACCTTCTCTCTGAGTCCCGTTCCCTGAATTGAGGGAATTCCAGAGGCAGATGCAGGACTGACCTAAGCATGAGCCATCACAGAAGGTCTGAGGCGTGTGCTGCTCAGGGTGGGTGCACATGTATGGCTCGTCCACATGCTGCACAGTGCTGCAGGGATCCTTTCTCCCACTTTCCTGACCATAAGCATTTCAAAACATGTACTTACAGTTTGGGGATAAAGTCTTTTCATTCTTCTACAAGCAATTTTCCTACTCCGTTACCTCATGTGCACCATAAAGGGAAGAGGAATGCAGAGTGTGACCGAGAGGAGCGGAATCTCAGTGCGGAAGATCTGATTCGAGGAGCTTCTGCCCAGGAGCTCCTGGCACAATGTCTGTCCAGTAGTCTGCTGCTGGAGAAGGAGGAGAACAAGAGGTGAGGCCTGTTGCCTTCTAATTCGTATGTGCTGTTCAGTTCGCTTCATGTAGTGGGGAGAGACGGGTTGCTCATTTGAGTCAAGATAGCCAGGTCAGAGAAGACCAGGTTTAGTGACGTAATTTTGTTTGATAGAGAGAATGAGTCAAACATTTCTAAAGCATAGGCTCTTGGAAGACAAGCAGTGCCCTAGGTGATTATGTTTTAACAGTTATATTATTTGAAATTGATTTCACTAATTGTTATTGAAAGTTAGCTTTAGATTTTTAGTGAGAAATACGTGTGTCTGAGTCTACCCAAAAGATGGTGAGTGCTGAACAGTGGCTCTCTGCCCTTGGTGAGTCTTCTGTGGCTTGTCCCACTGCGAATGGGTGGGAGCTGGTGCTGACCCTCTACATCACGCACTGCCTCCAACTTCCCCTTGCACCCTCACTTGGTGGCCTTGTTTAGTTGTACTGAGAAAACTAGTTGGAAGGGACTTGATATAGGTCGTGCGCCTGCCCCCACTGTCTTGCCCAACCATATCCAGCAGCCTTTCTGTGACCAGCCCATCCCATGTCCCCTCCTTGATGGGGCAGAATCATCCAGCTGGTAGCTGAAGTCAGCCCTGCCCTTAGCTGGGATCTCATCTTCCACCTACTTACAGGCACTCAACCAGTGGGTGCCCCTTTCCTGTGTCGCTGTCCTTCCCTCTGCTAGAATGTACCAATCAGTGTGCAAACATGAAGACATCTCCTTGGCCCCATTTCCCCAATTACCACCCCACGTTTCTGCTCCTTTAACAGTAGAACGTCTCTAAAACTTAGAAACTCTGTGATTCTCACCTCTCCATTCCTCTTTCTAGTCTCCTTGGCCAGCATAGGTTGAATGTGGCCATAAACCCCTAGTCCTGTCATCTGTCCTCACCTTTGTTCCTTGCTGCTAGGATGCCCCTACTCCCCTCCCAAGGACTTCCCTGCTGGCTAGTTCTCAGCTCCCAACTGATGCCCAGGCGCAACTCCAGATCTGACTTTGCATTATCTGTACCAACTCATCTGTGATTTTATCCAGTTTCATGAATTTTTAGATAACACCAGTATTCAAACAACTCCAAATTTATCTCTAAAACCCTAAGTCCTCTGCTTTTTGTTTTTGTTGTTCTGGGGATTAAACCCTGGTTTGTTCTACCAGTGAGCTACCTCTCTAGCCCTTTTTATTTTATTTATTTTTTTTGAGGCAGCGTCCTGTCAAGGTGCCCAGGCTGGCCTCAAACCTGAGACTCCTTACGAGGGAGCCCCAGGCTTTGTGTGGCTTGTGCCCATTCTCTCTCTGACTTCTGGGTGTGCTGCTTCTCTTGCCTCATTTCCCAGCCACTCCACCCTCATCCTTTAGGTCTGTGCTCAAGCATCTGCTTTTATGTGGGTTTTCCTTTCTTATCCCTGCCCTCCCTGTTTCCCTGGCTCTGTCTTTCTTATCTTCTGACTGTTTGCTTTGCTATATGTTCCTTGCCTGTCTCCCTTCACTAAAGACAGGTTTGGGATGGGGTCTTATCTGTTTTATTTCATTGCTGTCTTCCTAGTACTTAGAAAGGTGCCTTGCATTTAGTGGGTGCTTTGATAAGTGTGTTGGAAAGAGTGAAGGTATTTCTAAAAGTGAGTTTACCTAGGTGTGTATGATTTAAGCATGCTCTACCACTGAGCTACAGCTCCAGACCAGGTGTATGTGTTTGAGACAGAGTCTCAGTGTGTTGCCCAGTGTGACATCAAATTCTGAGCTCAAGTGATCTTCCAGCCTTGTCCTTCTAAGTAGCTGGGACAAGTGCTGCCACCATGCCCAGCTTCATACCATTATTCTTAAAAAGAACAGTGTATGGAGATAGCAGTGGAATGTGAGTGTGTTAGGTGGTACTGGGATATTATTTTGAGTTAGTTTTAAATTATAAACAGCAACTTATACATTTGGATAATCCATCAAGAAATGAGATCTGGGCATGGTGATGCACTCCAGTAATCTCATCAGCTTGGAAGGCTGAAGCAGGGCACTCACAAGTTCAAGGCAACTTTGGGAGACCCTCAAAATAAAAAGTAAAAAGGGCCAGGGATGTAGCTCAGTGGTAGGATTTTAAAAATGTGAGGTATACATGGAAGGAAAATGATAGTTAACTTTGTGCTTCTTAGTGCTCAGGTGTTTCTGAATTCATGATCACATGCTGTTTCAGGTTTGAAGATCGACTTCAGCAGTGGTTGTCTCAAGACTCAAGAGCAGTGACAGACTCGACTTCTCTTCCCCTCTACCTTCCTCAGACACTAGTGTCTGTTCCTCAGACCATCAAACCTGTGGCAAAAACCTCTACAACAACCAGTTCACAGGTGAGAAGAGAGACATCTACAACAACCAGTTCACAGGTGAGAAGAGAGTGCATTTGGCATTTACACTAGAATCAGAGACTCAGAGTGGTGCTAGAAAACAGAGTAGTATCTTGATTCATCATGTGATATCATGACAGCCAATAAATCATTAGCGTAGACGTTTTAGAAACTTTCTATGTCGGTGTTATAGAGACTCGACCAGTTGAATATCTCCTTGTGAAGTGAATGAATGGAAATGAAACATGCTTAAGAACTGAGTAGAACCTGTGACCCTTGTGTAGTGAGGGCACTGATGAAGATAAAAAGGTGACAACAGACACTTCTACTTTTGGATCATAGGCGGTCTGAACCTTGGCATTACCCAGACTTGCTTCTAGGATGAATTCTCCTTGGGGAAATTAGTGAATGAAAAGGGTATGCTCACAGAAGCCATCCGGAGTGTTCATCTGGTTAAGGGTGGAGTTGCTTTTCAAAGCCAGATCCTACTGGCTTCAAAGCCCAGGGTGGTTCTATCTCACCATCCTTTCCTCATTGGTTAAAGAAACAGAAACAGAGTTTAGCCACAGATCTGTGCTGCTAGTGGTGAAGATTGAGTTCCTGAAGTGGCTTTTGGAAGCCTCCCAATTGCGGTGGAAATGACATGTTGTTTCCACTTATCAGACTGGCAAATACTTTTAAAAAATTCATACGGTTTGGCTTACTAATTCTGCTCTAAAAACACTGCCATTCTCAAGAATTAATGTATAAAATGTTCACTGTAGTATTGACTATGCTACATAGAAGTGGAGACAAACTATCCAAAGATGGGAGTTTGGTTAAACAAGTTACAGTACCTTCATATGGTGAATATATTGTCACAGCCCTTGAGGATATCTTATTAAAAATGAGTAATGCCAGGCACAGTGGCACATACCTGTAATCTCAGCCGTTCAGGAGCCTGAGGCAGGAAGATCAGGAGTTCAAAGCCAGCCTTGGTAAAAGTGAAGTGCTAAGCAACTCAGTGGGACCTTGTCTCTAAATAAATTACAAAATAGGGTTGGGGATGTGGCTCAGTGGTCGAGTGCCCCCGAGTTCAATCCCCAGTGAGCACCCCCACACACACACAAAAAAAATGAGTGGCACTGTAAATTATTTATGTAGGATACAGAGAGAAAAGTTGTTTCAAGATGATAGGCTCCACGTACTTACTGGAAGAGGCTGGAAGCATGTGTGATGGATGCCAAGGTGGGAGGTGGTCTCGAGCCCAGTGGGCCCCAGATTAGGTTAACCTGAGCCAAATCGAGTGTCTTCACAGATAATAAGTCTTGGTTTATTGATTCCTGAAACTATTTTTGGTTTATTTTTTATTCCACTAGAACATAAGGACAGAGGAGCAATTGCAGTTGTCAGAGATGACAGGCACATCTCTGACAGAGCGGTTGAAGCATCTGGAAAGACTGATCCAGAGTTCAAGGGAAGAGGAAGTTGCCTCTGAGCTCCATCTCTCTGCACTGCTGGACATGGTGGACATTTGAGGAGCCTAACTGGAGAGGAGTTGTATCTAGAAGAATTTCTGCTTTTACCCAAAATTATGTTATTCACAGATGCTTGATGTACTGTTGAAAAATGTGATTAATCATGCAAATAAACCATTTGAATCTCTAATAAGATCCTACCCAGTTTGCAGAAGAAAAGTTATTTTCCCTTGTGTGACATCTTTAATGTTTTTATCTGTTTCATGATCTGACTGCCCCCACCCATAAATGCTGAGATTGTTTGCAGCTTACATTTCCATGTATAACAAGAGAGAATTCTCTCAGCAAAGTCACAGTCCCTGACGTGCCAGCCATCAGCTACGTAGGGATGAATAAGGCATAGGACCCCTGCCTTCCAGGAGCAACCAACTCACATGAGAACTAACAGATGTATGTATATATACACAGGACTCCCAACATGTGCATGGACAGGTATTCCTGGACTGGAAGCTGGGAAAGATGGGAGAATTTACTTGGGAGGACATGGAGGAAGCACAGAGGCACCAGTTTGGTTGGGTGGCCATGTGAAAGGAATAGACCGGCAAGGTCAGACCATATTCTGAACCATGGGAACCAGTTGTTGGAGGACATGAGGGAGGGAAGTGACCTGGTCCCATTTTCTCTTAAAAATACTATGTGGAGGAGGGAAGATGAGTCAAGAATCTTGAGAATTGAGTGTTGCAGCTGTCCAGGTTGAACAGGCAGGGTTTGTAAGACAGTTCTAGCAGCTAGTATGGAGCAAAAGGGTAAATTTGAGAAAGGTTATTAATAGACTTGGTGACATTATGACCACCAATCTTAAATTCATTCTCTATCTCCCATTGTAATCCCAGAAGACTATTTCATGTCTTCTGGTTCTATTCAAACCTCCAAAATGGTTAGATAATGACCTTACTTATTGCACTAAGGAAACAGAAGTACCACCTCACCTCACCAAATCCACCAGCCACTCCCTATGTTCACCCAACACTACTCTTTCAGGGATTTCTTCAGTGATTCACTTCGTATTTATCAACAAAGAGTTAATGCTCTTTCTTAATTTTTGATTTTAGACATTGTTAACTTCCTATAATGGGAGAGGAGTTAGCTCTCATACGGTCTTCCCTGCAATGTATACCATTCACACATACCTGTATTTCTTTTCCTATTAGTCTCCCTGAACAGTGTAATGTGCTGGCTGAAATCTGCATTCTGAGTTCAGTTTGTTTTCTTGAGGTACAACGTTTGATTTTTCCTAGAGTTAATAATTGCCTTATTTTTTCATTTGCCTGTTTTTCTCTGTTCCTATTACTACACCCAAAATTCTCTACCCCAAGAGTAAATAAAGCTGCTTAGGACCATATGCTTCAGATACAGTGCTAGCTCCACTTTCTGTGGAAGATAACCCTCCAGGACCTGGATTCTAAGTCCTATCTTTCTCTTCCTTGGTCTGCTTTCTCACTTTGATGAAGCTCGGCTTTAACAGCTTGAGCTTGCATATCTAAAATGTCTTTATTTACATCCTTAGGTTTATCATTTGAATGGGAATAGCATTATGGACTGGAAATCACGCCTTCGTTTGCTTTTGCTTTATTATAATTTTGTCTTTTTTTAATCAGGGGTTGAACCTAGGGGCACTTAACGATTGAGCCACATCCCCAGCCCATCTCCGGGCTCCACCCCCACCCCGACCCCCAGGCTCCACCCTCCACCCAGACGCCGGGCTCCCGCCCCTCGACTCCCGGGCTCGACCCCCACCCCTGACCCCAGGCTCCCGCCCCCTCGACCCCCGGGCTCCACCCCCACCGCGACCCCGGGCTCCCGCCCCGCGTCCCCGCACTCACCTCAGGCCACAGGGATTCCTCACGGCTCAGGCCGCCAGCCTCGCCGGTCTCTGAGCCTGAGAGCCTCCCCAAACTCTTTGCCTCCCAGCCTCCGCAGACCCTCTTCGCAAGCCTCCGGGTCGCCCCGCCTCCGCGCGCCCGCCTCAGGACGCCGCGCGCCACTCGGCGCCCAGAGCAGATGCAGCGACTGAGGCACCCGAAGAGCGGGCCCACAGCCCTACCGCCTTCGCCACGCCCACAGGGCCCACCCAAGCCACGCCCACCAGGCGCCGGCCCCGCCTCTCCGGACGGCCCGCGGCGCAGGACCCGCCCACAAGGACCGTCCCCTCACGCCCTGCCCCGCCCCGCCCCGAAGGCTCCGCCCTGGCCGCGTGGTGTGTGGCGCGCTCCGCCACCGCGGCCGCCCGGCGCACGGCGCCCCGCTCGCGGCGCTCTGATTGGCTGCGCGGCATCGGGCCACCGGCAGGCGGTCAGCCGAGGCGCGCGTCTGCGCGGTGCGCGGGGCTGGGGTGTGCCGGCGGGCCTAGGCGGCGGGTCGCGGTGCTGCGGCCGAGCGCGGAGCTGTCATGATGGAGGGCACGTGAGTCCCGGGCCGGGCGGCGGGTGCGCGCACACGGGCCGGGAGGGCGCCGGGCGGGTGAGCGGGGCGCGGGGCGGCGGGGCGGCGGGGCGGCGGGGCGGGCGCTCACCGCGCTGGTCCGCCAGGTGTCTGCGGCGCAGAGGCGGACCCCGCAAAACCGAGCCGGCCTCCGACCTCAGCCGCTGGCGGCTCCGCAGCGAGCTGGGGCGGCAGACGTGGACGTACTGCGGCGGGGACGACGACGCTGGCCGCCCGCAGACCGGTCTGGAGGCGCACTCGGTGGGGCTGGACACCGTAAGTGGCCGCTCGCGCGTCGCGCCCGCTCCTCGAGCCGCAGCGCGGGCCCTCAGGACGGGGTTGCAGCCTGTCAGCGCGTTACTCTCAGCAGGAGGAAATTGCTGTTTCAGAAAGGCCCTCTTGGCTTCAGCCCCTTCATCCCCTACACCTGCAAGATTGCCGGAATTGTGTTTTGAGAACTTTATTTTGAAATAATTTTAGATATACAGAAGAATTACAAAAGATGGTTGTGATTTTTGTATTTATTCACAGAAGTTCTTTGACCTGACTTCTGGTTATGGTCATCCATACGCAGAAAGTCATCTAGTCACAGAGTGGTAGTGTACACACAAGGGCTTCCTGCCAAGTCCTGACCTCCAGCCACCCCCAGACCCGGTTCTGGGGCGCTGCTGTGCCTGCAGTCCTTTGGGTCCTTTCTGAGAAAGGAAGGAGTTCCAGGCCCAAGTGGGTGTCAGTGCCCTGTTCACACTCCAGGTGCTTTGTTTATTTAAGACATCTTACAGCCTGGCATGGTGGTTGTACGCCTATAATCCCAGGGGCTCAGAAGGCTGAGGCAGGAGGATGGAAAGTTCAAAGCCAGCCTCAGCAAAGTAGTGAGGCCCTAAGCAACTTGGAAAGACCCTATCTCAAAATTTAAAATAAAAAGGGCTGGAGATGTGGCTCAGTGGTTAAGTGCCCCTGGGTTTAATCCTTAGTACCAAGAGGGGAAAAAAAACACCACCACATTTAGGGAAGTTATGAAGAAATTTGCAGACAGGAGACTGAACAGCAAAACTGAAAATGTGGACCTGTACCTTACTCAGGTATTGAACTGTCTCAGACTTTCAGACTTGATTAAAACAGCTGAAACTTTTAAAGTAATCTAGACCCGATTTTTTGACTTGGGTTGTGGGTGAAGAGGACTCTGACTGGGCAGCAGTCTCCTTCAGCTCTCATTTCTTTTGTCCCTTTGCAGAGCAGTTACTTTAAGGACTTGCCCAAAGCTCACACGGCTCGTGAAGGAGCTCTGAACGGAGTAACATTTTATGTAGGACTGCAGGCTGAGGATGGGCACTGGGCAGGTGATTACGGTGGCCCTCTCTTCCTCTTGCCAGGTAGGAGCTTACTGCCCCAGCCTGAGGGCAAGACTGCCCTGGATATCCTTGGGATTCTGTTTTTCGGTCTAGGCTTTTGTTGAAGCAGGTGAATGCACAGGAGGTCATGAGCGAAGGAGGAGGGGTTGCCCGCAGTCCCAGTCACCCTGCTGCTGGTGCTGGGACGGGAGCGGAGGCACTCTGATAAGGGATGCAGGGTGTTCTCTAGGGGAACTAGGGAGGAGGCTTTTGAGTCCCAGTGCTGGGTGAGAGGGACTGTGTAGAGGGCCCAACCTATGCTAAGCTGCTGTAGGTGGGCAGAGTGGTGTGTGGGGAGCTGATGTCCATGTGAGTGTTGTGATGTTCATTGTGGGCTCCCCTTGAAAGGGTGTGTGAGGGAGCTGTGACAGGGAAACCTCCGGCCTGGGCTTGCAAGGATATGACTTCTGGGTACTGTCTGGTCTGGTTGGACAAGACTGTCTAGTATGTGGGAGTGTTTTTCTACAGAAGCACTCAGTGTTGTAGTGTGGGAGATCTTCCCATGCACTGGGACCCTCTTCCTCAGTGCCTTGCAATCCTACTGTTTCAGTGGCCTGAATTCTTGTGCAAGTACAGGTGTGTTTAGTAACTGCCCTGAGACCATTTTTGTTCTAGGGCATGGGGGTAGAGGGTGGCCTAGGAACACCGTACCAGGAGGACCAGGCTGAGAAAAAAGGATCTCGTTGATAGTGTTTCCCCCACCACCTTTGCAGAGTGACACATGCTTATAAAAAGTTTTCAAAACAGAACAACACAATAAGCAGCCAACATCACCCATCAGGTGTTTTATTTCCTAGCAGGTGTTGAAGCAAGACTGGCCTCCCCTTGTCGGCCACTGAACTTGGATGAGGGCTCCTTGTCAGGCCTTCAGGGCACTTTTGGGTGGCCTCTTCGAGACTTGGTGCAGTGTTTGTTATTTCTGTGACTCAGGGACAGCCTGGTGGCTTCTGCAGGTCCTGGGTGGGAGCGCCACCTGTGCTTCTGCTCCCTTGAGTCCTGTCTCACAGGGACCCAAGAAGAATGACCTTCTTGGGCTTGTTTCCATAGAAAGGAGATCCATGGGGCAGCTTCCTATCAGGGTGGGTCCTCAGGAGGAAGGGGTCCAGTTAGCAGCACTGAGCACCGGCTCCCAGTGAGGAACACCCTTCTTGCCACGCAGGACTCCTGATCGCGTGCCACACAGCTCACATCCCTCTGCCGCCTGGGTACAGAGAGGAGATGGTGCGGTACCTGAGATCAGTACAGCTCCGTGACGGTGGCTGGGGCCTGTGAGTACACCTGGCTGTACACGTGTGTGTGTGCGTGCGCGCTCGTGACTTTGTGGAGCTGATGCTTAGGTTTCCAGGCTGCTGTTGAGAGGTGAGATGATTGCAGCTGTGGACCTGGGTGGAGGGGAGTGGGCTGGTGCTGGGCTTCATTTCACAGCTGTGCTGTGGCTGGGTTTCATGGCTGGTGGGGACTTCAGAGACCTACATGCCCGTGAAAGCCATCTTGTTTCATCGTAGAAGAAAGTTGCCTTATCCTCTGGGGTGGTAGCAGATGTGAGTGGTCGCAGCAGTCCTCATCCCAGTCCACTTTCCTTGTTGGTACACACTTTGGGAGGACAGCCTGGTCCTCCTGGGTGTGGTGCCCCTGACACAGTGGACTGTGCTTGGACAGACACAGCCACTTGTATGGGAAGTGAGCAGAAGGGTGGGTGGGTTCTCCTAGGGGATTTGGGTGCAGATCTGTTGTCATGGAAGTTGAAGCTCCTGAGGATGACTGGTGTTTCCTGAGTTGTGACGTCATGTCAGGGGAAAGTATTTTCACATTCTTCCTTTTCTAGGCAAACTTCCCTACCAGCATAACTTTTTTCCTTGGAGATGATGACAGACATCATTTTCTACCTGTTTCTTGCTCCTGTAGGCACATTGAGGACAAGTCCACAGTGTTTGGGACTGCACTCAACTATGTGGCTCTCAGAATCCTAGGTGTTGACCCTGATGATCCTGACCTGGTACGAGCCCGGAACATTCTTCACCAGAAAGGTACAGGCTACACAGCATGTGTGGGTCATGGGTTTATGTGGCATTGGTATGACAGGTTCTTGCAGGTGAGAATCAGAAGACATAGCTCTAACTGAAACATTGGACAGAGTTATGTGGACAAGGATGTGTCAAAGCAGAAACAGGCGAAATGGTCAGCTCTTCAAATTAAGAAGACCTGATAATTCTGTTTGTGTCATGAATTGGCAAAATGTTAAAAGCAACATGCTAATGTGGTACTTGAGGACATACCTTCTACAGGCAGCCCAGCCATAGGCAGCTCTGGACCCTGCTTCTAGCGGGGCTGCAGGATCTGTGGCAGGCTTGCCTCAGGCCCCGTGGCACTCTGCTCACACCCTTCTCACTTGCCCACCCATGTGCCTCGGCTTGGCTGCCTCTTCCCTTTCCTTTGGGCTTTGAAGTCCACTGAAGCAGGCTCCATGGTTCCAGCTGCTCTGAGAGCAAAGTGTAGCCCCACATTGCTGCAGTGCAGAGCCTGGTGTGGCCCTTCCCCTCATGGACCTTCTGCAGCCTGTCCTTTCCATCCTGCTTTTTTTCCCTCTTCAGGGCTCTCACATTCTGCATCCTTCCATTCCACCTCCTCCCCACCCTGCTGCCTCACTTACTCTTCACCTAGCCTCTCAGTGTCCTTTCTTTATTTCTTTCTGATCTCCCAGGCTGGATGAAGTGTCCTGTACACATTCTTATGAGACCCTGCATTCTCCCTTCAGATGTTTGTCAGCCTTTAGAGGTATTGATGCCAAGTTCACAGAGTTGCTGTCTTGGGCCCCAAGTTGCACCTCTGTCTGGTGGAAGAATGAGTTTGGGTCACACTTTACCTAGTAGCTTCCTGGGTCTTTGTGAATGTCGCATACCTGGGTTTGGGGTGGAGCCTCCTCATAAAACTTGTGCAAGTCAGTGTTGCCATGTGCTGTAACATGGGGCCATAAGTGTTGGATCTGCTCCAGGGCCAGTCCTGTCTTCACCTGTGCCGGACTCAGTGTCAGGTGGGAATACATGGCTGGGGCAACTTAGGTGTGGTCTGGAGAGAGAAAAGGGAGCCCAGTTTCTCACATTCTGACCACCTTCTCCAGGTGGGCCACCATGTGCATCTGGGCTTATCCCTTGCCCGAACAATGAAGTGTCCCCCTATCTTCCTAGGTAGCTGCCTTCATGTGCTCCCTCTTGAGGGCAGGGTCTTCAAATAGCTCTCCTGGAGCTAGACACGCTCCTGGGAAAGCCATCGGTTCCTCCCATTAGCTGTGATGTCCTGGGCAGCTCTGGACCCTGCTTCTCCTATGGGGGTTGCGGGATCTGTGGCAGATTTCCCTCAGTTCATATAAGAAGGGGCCCGTGTAAGTGCTGAGGGCCAGTCTTCATAGGTAGGGTGGGCTCTGCTGACAGGACAGGTATGTGGGCCTGTTCTCTTCCCAGGTGGTGCTGTGGCTATCCCCTCCTGGGGGAAGTTCTGGCTGGCGGTCCTGAACGTCTACAGCTGGGAAGGCCTGAACACCCTGTTCCCTGAGATGTGGTAGGCCTGCCTTCTGCTGGTGACACTTCCTACTCTGGTGGATGGAGTGATGGGGTGTGGGGGAATCATGCTCCCCACAGAGGCCTTTCCTATGCTGAGCTCCATAGATGGGTGGAAGGGTTCCCTGCTGAGCAGGAAGGGGGTGCCGGCTCAGTCCACAGGTCACACATATGGCAGGTGACTATAGAATCGTGGCACAATAGGAAGTGAGGGTGTTGTGTGGTAGACGAGGCCACATCTGGTAACCATGCAGGAACAGAGGAAAGAGGTGCCCTTCACCCAGACCTTCTTCGGAGGTCTGCTGGTCACCGCTCCTCTCCTTCCCCTTGCCTTGTTTGTGGCGAATGTTTAGAAAGTTCAGAGACTGTCGGGTGAGGGATGGGCCCAGATGCATGCGGTGGCGCATATCTGTGTGCACCTGGAGCGGGTGGTGAGAGGTTGGGCTCCCTATTCTCCCTCCTGGACCAAGCCTAAGCTGCCCAGCCATGCATTCCCACTTGACAGTTTAGAAAGTGCTGTTCCATCCCCAGGATCTTGTGCATGCTAGGCAAGCACTCTGCCACTGAGTTGCGTACCCAGTTCTTAAGTTTGTTTTAACAGAACCACCTAGCATTTGTCCAGCAAAGTTAATGCTGATTCCTTAAGGCAACTTTTAATGTTTTGTGACATCTCGAAAACTATGGCCCTCTCCCTGGAAAACATTCTTGGCATGTACATCTGCTCCTGGTGTGATGCATTTTATGGGTGAGGTCCCCCAGGAAGAGCCCCTGCTATCTTCCTTGGAGAGCTGTGGGAGTGGGCCACAGGGTCCTGAAGCAAGGCCTGTGGGCTTAACATCACCCAGATTAAGTGGTGACAAGTGGGAGGGAGGGCAGACACTAAGTGACGGGTCGGACAGAGCTGCCTGTGCCAGGCCACCTGAGGTGTCCTGAGGCAGGCTGGTGTCCGGTTATCCACTATGGGCATCTGGCCAGGTTGAGCACTGAATCACCTGTGTGAGGAGAAGGCAAAGGAGGCCCTGGGTGGGGTGGTCAGTGCAGCTCCTGGGCAGAAGCGGGTGACTGGCTTGTGTTCCCATGCTGCAGGGCTCTGTTGGTCAGTTCCGGGGTCTACAGTCACTACCTTGTTACTGATCCTCACTGGAGTTGGTTTGTGGGTGGGTTAGAGGGCAGAGGGTTGGGTGGGATGGAGGGCCAAAGACCCTGAGCCACTCCTACTGCAGAAAAGCTTTGAATGCTGCCCAGATTGCGAGGCGTGCTCTGGAGTCAGTGAGGAAGCCCTGGGAGGCAGAGGCGGCTGAGGCCTGGAGCTCCCGGTGGGGAACGGCGGGGCACTCAGCCTGTGTAGCTTCCACGTAGGATAAGGGTCCACAGCAGAGAGTGGGACGGCCAGGTGCATGCTGCCTGAGCAGCTGGTGTAGCCATGCCAGTGTCAGAGAGGGAAAGACCCTGAGCCTAAAGTTTTGAAAATACACTTTCTAAAGTAACCTTAATTTGAGAGTAGTTTTCTGTTTTTAGAAAAGTTGCACATAGCCCAGGTTTCTGTGACCCCCCACTTCATTTCCCTTGTCCTGTGTTACTGTGGGTCTGAGAGGCAGGGGACGTCAGCTCCCTGGGAGGGTGGGCACACTGGCCCTCTGCACCCCGCGGCATAGCTGCGAGTGCCAGCACGCCCAGGTGTGGCCTCCCAGCTATCCACCTGCTGTCGTGCTGGGAAGAGCCCTGGCCTTAAGACTGGGAGGGGATTGCTTTGTGTGCTGGGTCTCCCACTGATGCAGGCTGTCCCCCAGGCTGTTTCCCGACTGGATGCCCGCGCACCCCTCCACACTCTGGTGCCACTGTCGGCAGGTCTACCTCCCCATGAGCTACTGCTATGCCACCCGGCTGAGCGCCTCAGAGGACCCACTGGTCCAGAGCCTCCGCCAGGTGAGCCCTCTGATTCCAAGGGACCTTGCCACCCTCCAGGGCTAGGGTCCCCCTGGGATTTAACCACGTGAATCCTCACCCAGCTTGCAGCTTTGTGCTTGGGAAGTGCCCTGAGATGGGATTGGACTGGACTGTGCCCTGTAGAAGGAGGAGAGGGTGGGCCAGGGCCTCATTATTGGGGTAGCTCCTCAGTGGCCCTGACAAGGCTGGCATGGCCTGGCCTTCACACCCTGTAAGGTCTTTTGTTGGGTGTGCCCCCACCTCAGGGTGCAGGTGCATCCAGGGCCCTGAAGGCTGGCAGATGGAGGCCACACTGGTTGGAGTCAGGTGGCCTCTGTTTCTGGGATGCGGGTCTGCGTCCTCTCACCTCCAGTGGCTCCCCTGTCCCCAGGAGCTCTATGTGGAGGACTATGCCAGTATCGACTGGCCAGCACAGAGGAACAATGTGGCCCAAGAAGAGCAGTATACACCACACAGTTGGCTGCTGCGTGTCACTTACGGTGGGTGCCTCCCAAGGGGCCGGCCAGGCCTGGGTGGAGCACGGCAGGGTGTTGCCTGTGACGCCCTCATTCATTCATTCACTGGCACTGAGCCACCTCCTCGCAGCCCTGCCCTGGTCCACATGCTCAGGGCTGGGGGCCCCCTAAATGACCCCTTGGTGGGGCAGGGCAGCAGGAGGTGTGGGTGTGCCCTCCAGGGCTGTGGGCTAGGCCGGGCATTGCCTTCTGCTGCCCACAGCTGTCCTCAACCTGTATGAGCGCTACCATAGCTCCAGCCTACGGCGGCGTGCTGTCCAGCTGCTGTACGAGCACATCGCTGCAGATGATCGCTTCACCAAGAGCCTCAGCATTGGCCCGGTTAGTGACCTGCCCCTCCCTGTCCTTGGAGCTGGGAGCAGGGGCTCTCCCTGGAGCCTGGCACACCTCCACTTGGGACGAGGCCTGGTCTCAGGGGTGTGGAGGACTCCTGCCCTTGCCCCTGTGCCCTGGGCTTGGTGAAGCTGCCCAGCCACGCACAGCCCACCCTCCTACCTGCATGTAGACACCTGCTTCTTGGGCTACCTGTGCTTTTAGGCCAGCTGGGAGGTGCTTTTCCTCTCCTGTCTCTGTCCTGGTGTGTGCCCAGGTAGCCCATACCTGCCCTGTGGTTGCAGGGCTCGGGAGTGCCTGGGGAAGCAGTAGCAGGGCCTTGTGTTCTCCTCCTGTTTGCTCTCCTGGCTGGGGATGCCTTGCCTTTGGAGCCTACTTTGCCTCCTGGGGTTGGGGTCTGGTGGATGCTGGTTGTGTGCATATTAGGGACCTCAAGGAGCACAAGCCAGTGGTGTGTGCCCCATGATCAGGGCCTACTGGCCAGTGAAGGTGGGACTGGTGGGGACTCAGCATGAAGGCAGGCTCACAGCTGGCAAACAGTAGGGGTAGTGAGGTGGGCTATGATGGGCCAGCCCCATGGGGTCTGAGTAAGCTCCTTGCTGGCACCCAGTCCTTCCTTCATGAACCGGTGACCTCAGCTGACCCCAGCTTCTATTAACATAGAAGGGTCCTGCTGGGCCCTGGAGTGAGTTTGGGCAGACCCTGATGGCCACATCTCCCATAGATCTCAAAGAACATCAACATGCTTGTGCGCTGGTCTGTGGATGGGCCGGCCTCCTCTGCTTTCCAGGAACACGTCTCCAGGATCCCAGATTTCCTCTGGTGAGTGCAGCCGGGCGGTAACAGTGCTCGGTGCTGGGTGCCAGAATTCTGGAAGCAACTCCAGGACCCAGGAGCTCTGGCGAGGTTGTCTTTGGGAAGATCTGCCTCCTAGCAAGAGCTTGGGATGACCTGGAAGGTGGAGCCAGGAAGCCTGTGGAGGGTTGGGGTCAGGTTTGGTTGGTGTGAGGAAGCCTGTAGACCTGTGGGCTTGTCCGCCTGGACTGTTACCTGAGGTGGGACAGTCAGGACCTGGGTAGGAAGCCCTGTGCTCATGAGGCCATCCTCCCTCATGCTGTGCTGGGTGGGGACTGCAGGGGTGACCAGGTATCAGGTCCTCCTACTGCTCCCTGCTGGGGAAACTTGACTTCTTTTCTGTCGTGTGTGCCCCTGTGCCCCTGAGCCCAGCTGGGCAGCACTGAGGCCAGTGCCAGGTCTCAGGGATGGACAGGGGTGCTCCGGGGCTCACTGGCTACTGCCCTTCCACTTCCTCCTTGCCCTGACTCAGGCTTCTCTCAAATTCATAGGATGGGCCTGGACGGCTTGAAAATGCAGGTAAGGGCTATGGGGCTGTGGTTGCTGGTGTCCTTGCAACAGTATTGCCCTTTGTTTTTCATCCTTTTGGATTCACGAGACTCGGTGCTCCTCTAGACTGCCCTGCAGGGTCTGGGAGCTCCTGGGAGCCTGTTCTGGTCACCACATGTCCCTGCACACCCTTCTGCAGCATCAGTGTTTGCTCTTGGCTCTGTTGGTCGGGGCGGCTTAATTGCTCCAACAAGGTGGCTCAGACCCTGCAGTTCTCATCCTGTTACTGTGCCACGAGGGTGACTCTGGTTGGTGTGGGACTCTTATCCAAGTGGTCATTTGGAGGTTCCTATGGCAGGTCTTTGGGGGCTCTGTTTCTTCAACTCTTGGCTCCTGGGTCATCCTGGGGGTCTTTCTCTGCAGTCATGGGTAGGTTCAGTGGGTTATGGGAGTACCACAGGGCTTCCTCTCTGCGGAACCCAAAGAGTGTGGGTGGGGACGGGTGTGACCACCCAGGGCAAGGAGAAGGTATTCTCTGGACATGGTGCATGGCATGTGGACAGTGTCTTTCCAAATCCTTTCTGGGACTCTGGTTGATAGGTGGATAGCAGATGTGTTCCTTTCTGGGCAGAGGGGGCTGATTTGGATTCTTGGCCCCTAGTGAGTCCTAGGAGAGCAGAGGGCCTATGACTGCCCCATGGGGTGGGGGCCTAGGGCTTCTGTCAGGTATTTTAGAAGTCCCTGAGCAGACTCACTGGGACTTGGCCATCTGCCTCCTGCAGTATTGTCTGGAAACCAGATTTGAAGTGGGCCTTCCTTGCTTCAGCTGGTGTCTCTACTGGGTTCCCCTACCCCAACTGTACTAGGAAATGGGGGAGTGTGTCTGATAGTCCTATGACTGGGGTTCACCCCTATCATGGGGATGGAGGAGCCCTGAGGAATTGTGGGGTCCTAGAAGTCCATGCGTAACTGTCCTGGTCGGGGACCATCAAGGCAGGTGGGTCTTCAGTACCCACTCCTGCAAGCAGGACCTTGTGCTCTCTGTGCTCTCGTTGGCTATGAGGGTCCCAGGTCTCAGAAGCTGGTGTGGGTGTCAGCAGGGCAGGAGCCCCTGACTCCTCAGATCCTGGGAGGTGGAGGGTGGGTGGGTGCTGTTGGTGGCTGCTGCCATGGCCCTTCCTTTGCACATAGGGCACCAATGGATCACAGATTTGGGATACCGCATTTGCCATACAAGCTCTGCTTGAGGTATGTAACTGTCTCCTCTGCTCCCTCCACCTGACCTGTGTGTGTGGGCCATGCGTTCACCTAAGGGGCGTAGCCCGGCTGACTACCCACACTCTCCTTGAGAGTCCCATAGCCTGGCTCCAGAGAGTTGCTGGCCCTGCCCGGCTGCTCTGCCTGCTGGGACTTTGGGAGGTGAGCCTGGGGAGTCCTGCCAGAGGGAGCCAGGCAGGCGTCCCTGAGCCAGGTGGTTTTGGGCTCCTAGAACCTAAGGGGCTTGTACAAGTTTTCAGTCATGTGCTGGAGAAGAACGAGGTGCTTCTGTGCGGGTGGGAAGGAGGCTGGTGGAATCCCAAGGGCTGGGCCGGGGTCGGGGGCATCCCTTCTGACCTCTGCTGCCTTTGTCACGACTCACTGGCCATGTAGAGGTTAGTACAACAGGAAGCCTAGACTTCCTGGAGACTGTCAGGGAACTCTCACCCTGGGGGTCACCAAGGGGGCTGAGCCCTGCTCACCGTCTGTCTTGTTGTCTTCCAGGCAGGCGCTCACCACAGGCCAGAGTTCTTGTCCTGCCTGCAGAAGGCACATGAGTTCCTACGACTGTCACAGGTGCGGCCTGTGGCTTTTCTCTTCTCTGCCCTGCCTCCCCAGGCTGCCCTTTCCAGCCCCTAGGCTTCCTCTGTCCACCCCAGTCACCCCAGGGCAGTTCTTGGCTTGGCCTGCAGCAGCCCGTCACCAGTGATGATTTCTGCCTTCATGCTGGGTGTGGCCGTGTGCTGAGGCTGGGCTGACCCGTGTGCAGTCAGGAGCTGCCTCTCTTAGCCCTCCAGCCTATTCATGCCCCAGCACATTTGAGGCGCCCCTGCCAGTGGAGGACACCAGCCAGTGGCCTTCTTCCTCAAGACCATGCTGCCATCTGTCCTGCCAAATCAGTCATACTTCCCTGAGTCCCCACTTGGACATTTTCAGTGTCTCTTGCTCTTGCCTGCCATCCCAGTCTGCAGCCCCATCACATGTCCTGCTGTCTGGTACTGGCCCCCCATACCCAGCCCCAGCGTACCTCCCACAGTGGCTGCCTCCAGCCTTGGTTCAGCTGGCGACCCCTACCCAGAGTGCGTACCCTTTGTGCCCTGCCTACTCTCCTCAGGTCTCACTAGAGGCTGCTTCAAGGGCCTGCATGCGGCCAAAGTCTGTGTCTGTCTAGGCTGGTGGAGCTATTTGCACCTTTCCACAGCAGGGCCTGCTTCTGGCTGCTGCCCAGACATGCACTGAGCAAAGTGGAGCCTGACACACATACACAGACCAAGCTGAGCCTTTGGCTCAGGAGTGGAGGGTCTGTGTGCCTGGGACTGCAGAGTGGGTATCCAACTTTCCTGTTGAGCCCCTTGCCCAGCAGTGGCAGCCATGGGCTGTGGGCCGCATAGCATTATGTGCCTTGCTGCACTGGAGCTCTGGTTCCCAGACAGCAGCATGGGCCTGTGACCATGGGCTTGTGCGCTTTCCACATGTGCTCTCTGTTCTGCCCAGGTCCCTGACAACCCTCCTGACTATGAGAAGTATTACCGCCAGATGAACAAGGTATGCCTGGCTAACCAGCACACACCCCAGCTCAGCTGGTCCTTCCCTCTGAGGAGGGTTCTCCCTGGGTCCTCAGGCTTCCTGCTCTGTAGATGCCTGAGGACTGGTGTGGGGGCCAGTGCCTGAGTCACCAAGGCTATGGGGCAGTCTGTGCACACATGTGGCCATGCCTTGGGGCAGTTGGCAGCACAGCACACAGCTGTTGAGTAAAGGGCAGAATGTGAGCCAGAGAGTTGAGGGGAAGGCAAATGAAAGAGGGTTACAGAGCTGGTGCCCGTGGCCTGACTCTTGGGTGTTGTGGGCAGCCACTGCCTTTTCATGGTGTTGAACCCCTGCCTTGAGATCTGAGAAGGCCCAGCATGAGGCTGCAGCCTTGGGGCTCCCTGTGCTAGAGAGTCAGGTCTGTCCACATGGGCTCTGTCCTGACTGGGCCAAGGCAGGGGAGCTCACGCTTGTGCTTTGCAGGGTGGCTTCTGCTTCAGCACTCTGGACTGCACCTGGATCGTTGCTGACTGCACAGCTGAGGCCCTGAAGTCTGTGATGCTCCTGCAGGAGAAGTGTCCCTCCATCACCCAGCACATCCCCCAAGAGCGGCTCTTTGATGCTGTGGCTGTGGTGAGGCCCTGCCCAGACCCTGAGCGCTCTCCACCCCCAGGGCTCAGCTGCGGGAGTGAGTGCTCAGGTCATTGGAACCCTGGCTGTTTGCCCAGAGTCCTGTGCTGAAGGAGTTGGTGCCTGCCTTGCCACAGGCCAGGGGTGGCTGTGTGGCACCAGGACCTGCTGTGTGTCCATGTGAGCCGCCTTTGGGAAAGCTGGTGGTTCCTTCTGGTGTCTGGAGGAAACATAAGAGTTTCTACTGGTTTTGTGCAGTCCTCTGAGCAGCTTGGTTCTTGAGCACATCTTCACGGACCTCTGCACCATCCCAGGATTGGCAGTGACTTCTAAATTGATGAGCACCTGTCTCTGGGCAGCTGTGTGAGGCTGTGACTGCTGTGGCTGCAGGGACTGCACCGGGCACACGAGCTTGCCCAGTATGCACACCTACTCCCTGTCCCCTTTCCCCTCCAGGTTTTCAGCCCTGGGGTGTGTCTAGAAAGCTCCACCTTGACCTGTGTATGGTGAGCATGCCTATTACTCAGGATATCCTCTTGGTTTCAGCTGCTGAACATGAGGAATCCTGACGGAGGGTTCGCCACCTATGAGACCAAGCGTGGGGGACACTTGCTGGAGCTGCTGAACCCTTCTGAGATCTTTGGTGAGTGCTGGACCAGCAGTGCAGTGCACAGGTCTGGGTCCCAGCAGCCTGTGGAGCTCTCCCTAATTGGAGTGGTGGGTTCCTGGGTTTTGGATGAAAGGGCTATGGTTCTGTCTGGGGGGCCACTGGGAGATTTGGGTGGGATTCTCCTGAGCTCCTTGGCTCAGCCTGGCCAGCTCTTGATTGATTGAGCTTGCTTGTGTGGAGCTGCTGTGCATCTTGAGAGGCCTCACGGTGCTCACAGCACCTGAGGCACTGTGGGAGCCCGGGGATAGTGTGCTATGGGGTGCTGGACCATGTCTGCATGCTGCTATTGCTCCTGTGTAGCCTTCGAGCACCTCCTTGGTGGCTTCCGGTTGTCTTACTCCTCAGTCTGTCAAATAGGACTTTGGGGGAGGCGTGCAACTGCTTGTTGTGTGTGTGTCCCCCTTATCCTGGGCATTGCCCCTCTTTGCCCTACCTTGCACACTTCACAGCTGAGCAAGCCTTGCTTGGCCCCTGTGCCACGTAGCCAAGCCATGAGGGAGTCCTGCCTAGGCATAGGTTCTGCGTGCTGTGTTGCCCCTGCTCACAGTGACTTGGCCTGGGTTGCGGGCCCTGGGCAGTGTGGTGAGTCAGGCCTCCCCCTCACCCGCCTCCCTGCCAGGGGACATCATGATCGACTACACGTACGTGGAGTGCACCTCGGCAGTGATGCAGGCACTGAGGCTGTTCCACAAGCACTGCCCGGACCACAGAGCAGTGGAAATCAGGTGAGGAGGGCCAAGGCCAGAGACCTGAGGCCTGGCCACCTAAGCTGGGCAGCTTGGAGAACGGCCTGTCTGAGCACAGGGATTTCTGTGGCCCCTGCATCTAGCCGTGCATTTGTGGTACTGAGGACCCCTAGCCATAATTCAGAAGAGTTGTGATTGTCCTCTTCTTGGCAATGTTAATGAGCATGCAGACCTAAGTCTCCATCTGTGTCCAATTAAAGGGCAGCCAAGCAGTCTTCACTCTGAGGGGCAGCCAGTGCCCAGAGAGGAGTTCAGGATTGCCCCAGGGGATGCCCCCCAAGCAACCTCACAGCTGCCTCTGATGAGCCCTGGCCCACCCTTGCCTGCCTGGAAGGAGCCACCTCCTGCCTCCTCCAGCTTCCTGTTGTTGCTTCAAGCTACCGCCTGTGGCATCCTGCAGGTGCACACTCGCATCCCTGGCGCATGTGAGCTGGGGCCAGTGTCAGCTGTTGGCGAGCGCAGATGCCACATACCCCTGGCATGTCACCAATGCTTGCTCTTGGCCTCCACGACTGGACTAGAGGTGCACACCACTGCTTCAACATCTGCTTTTATGAAACGTCCTCCTGTGACTCCTCTGTGCTTGTCTTTGGGGGCACGTGGGTGCCACTTCTCATGGTTGTGGGCCTAGGAGTGTGTTGCTGTTAGAGGGCGTGCAGTTCTGTAGGTTCTTCAACCCTTTTGATTGTTTCATTTTTGAATGTTAGATCTAGTATAGATCAGCTTCACCAAGGAGTATTGTCCTTTTATATTGAAGAATTGAATTTAAAGAATGTTTAGTCTAGAATTTTTATAGCTGTGGTTATGGGAAAAACTCTGTAATTGTCATTTCTTTTAATGTCCTTATCAACTTCTGTTAAGATAATGTTGGACTCATAAATTCAGTGAGAATCCTTTTTTAAGAATTTATGTAATATTTATGCTATTTCTCTCCTATTTCTCAATTCCCTGTGAATCTACCTGGGCCCAGAGTTGTCTCTGAGGGTTTATGATCATAGTTGGCCTTCTCTGATAGAGGACTGTGAGGACTTTGTACTCTTCCTGTCAGTGTGGGGTTTCTGCCCCAGCTGGCATGGGCCACGGCCCAGTTAGCCCCCTGTTGACTTGAGCAACTGGTGAACTTCCTGACACTTGCTGCTCTTTGGAAGAAGCCATTGATAGTCGGAGTTCTGCCCAGGATGCCTGTTTATTTCTCATCCGTTTCTGCTCTTGATTATTGTTTTTCTACTTTATTTCTTTTTCTAACTTGGATACTTAGTTAAGTGCCTTTCAGGTTTCTTCTGTTGGAATATGCACCTGGTACTGTGCATAAGTTTTGAGCTATTACGAGGTTAAGTGTTTCTGTTCTAGTCTGAGTTCTTCTCTGGTCCCTGAATTTTTGGGAGCATGTTGCTGAGGATTTTCTAGTTGTGGTTGCAGGCCCTGAGCGCCAAGGCGGCTTCTGTCCTGGCAGGCAGGTGCAGCTGTGTGGGGTGTGTGGCCCTGTTCTGGTCACCCGAGCTGAGCACCCAGGTTGACGCAGTCCCCGACCATGCGATGCTCCACTCTGTGACATGGCCCTTACCTCTGAGCTCTAGTCGTCTTCAGCTGCACTCACTGGATGGTCCCTTCTTTTTAACTCATCGTCTTTTAAGAATTACTGTGATTAAAGTGAAGCGTGTTCTTTAAAGAAGATGTGGAACAAACGAGTGCAAAGAAGAAAGGAAGCTGTCCCCGGCTGCTGGGAGAAGAGCTGGCTGCTCCTCTCTAGTCCTGGAAGGGCATGGCTCTGCGGCTCGTGAGCCTGTGCTCCTGGTCTGCACTGCTGCTGTCCAGCCTTCCCGTCCCCTCACTAGATTCTCCTGTCAGGCCCTGTCTGTGACGTCCTTACCCCAGCACTGGGCCGGCGTGTGCCCTGCTCTCCCGCTGCCTGGGCCCTGTGCAGCCGTGATGGGTCATTGTGGGCAGGGAAGCGCTGCCTGTTGTCCCAAGGACTCCACTGGCTGGTGGCCACCATGCTGGAGCTTCTGTCTCCACATGCCCAGTGCAGGTCTGTGCTCGTCTGCCGCATCTAATCACGCCCTTCCCGGTGGTTTCGCACAGATGGCTTCTCTTCTTGGGGACGTGTTGGAAGTATCATAGACACTTCTTTGTCTTAAGTCATAGGTGTTTCCCTAGTCTCTTTGTTCTTTTTGTCTTTTCAGGTATCTGAATGTTAGTCTTTGATTTTGGGCGCTTTTTGGTACTAGGGATTGGATCTAGGGTGCTCTACCGCTGAGCCACATCACCACCCTTTTCAATTTTTATTTTGAGACAGTGTCCTGCTAAGTTGCTGAGACTGACTTTGAACTTATAGTCCTGTTCAGCTTCCTGAGTCACTGGGATTGCAGGTGTGTGCCACCATGCCTGGCCATACTCTTTGGTTTTTAAATGGTCAAATATATTAGTCTAATTTGTTTATATCACAATTTTTAATTTATTTCAAGAGTGTCTTAGATGCAGTTTGAGGTTGGCAGTTGCTCGACACTACCTGGAATATTCCATTACTACCCCACGTCAGACTTCTCCCTTGATTTCACAGTGACAGAAAGGTCACAGAACAGCAGGAGGCAGTCCTGCTTCTCGTCTGTTCCCTTGGTTGTCTGCGTCTTGTGTTGGCTCCCCACGTTTCCTGCTGCAGCCCACCTGTCTCCTGAGCACAGCAGTGAGCTATGCTGTGCCGTGTTGACACCCGGCTGGCAGGCTGTGGGTTCTTGGGAGTCACTGATGTCATTTAACCTCTGCCCCGTTGGCAGCGGCTGTCTTACTAGATCCTTAAAGTGCAGTCCTCCCCCAACTCTGACTGGGCTGTCTGGCCTGGTCTCTCCATCGGGGCAGGTCTTTGGTCTTGGGCTTGAAGGGAGGTGATATTGTGGGGTGCATTTGGCAGGTGCTTCTGTGCTGGACTGTGAAGGTGCACGCCGAGAGGCGCTTGCCGTGCGTCACAGCCCCGACTCTCCCCTGGAGGGCACCTGTGCAGGCTGCTTCTCCAGGGATCCCTGAAGTGTGGACCTGTGGCGCTCCTCCTCTTCCGGTACCTGTGTGGCCTCAGGACCGTTGCTGTCCCTTCATGTTTGTGGACGTTGTACTAACAGCCTCTGCCTCATCCATCTGTTTATTATCTCCATGGCCTTTGATTTTGATATGATTGCACAGCTAGAAAATCTGCTAGACTTAGAAAAACCGATATGCTTTATTTAGCAAAGTTTTATATTTACAGTAAATCAAGGGGAAGAGAGTCCGCCACCGCCTCCTCCCCGTGGTTTCCCCAGTATCCACCTCGCACGTTGACGTGCACATTGTTGCAGCCCATGAACCAATGTCGTCAGTCCACTGTCGGTAGTTTACATTTGGACTCCCTCTTTGTGTGGCATCCTGAGGATGTTTACAAAGCACAGTGAGTGACACATGTCCACATCAGGTCTAGAGCTGCTCCGAAAGCTCCTGTGCTGTCCTGGGTACCCCGCCCTGGCCTCTGGCAGCTGGGTGCTTTCCCTGTCTCCGCGGTCTTGCCTGCGGGATGCACTGTCCAGCCCGGCCTCTGTCACTCACAGTGTGCAGTTAGGGCGCACACGCCTTTTTATGGCGTGGTGCCTCACTCCATTTCTTCCCTGCCTTTTCTCTTCTGCCATGCTGGGAGCCACATCCTGGGCCTCGTACTTGCTGAGGATGCAGTCCACCACTGAGCTGCTTTCCAATGCTGGACCACGTTCCCTCTTCTGTCTTCAGAAGCGTGCGGTGTCTGTTTTCTGTGTTGGCAGTTACACGTAAAGCTGCTCTGGAGGCCGATGCCAGGGAGTGTGGAGGCGAGGCTGAGCTGCGTTGCTCTGTAAGGAACTGCAGGACTGTCTGCGAGTCCTTCGCTCTTGCCAACCGAGAGCCACAGTCCCGCTGCGCACCCTCGCCAGCCTTGGAGCTGCCAGGGTCTGGGCTGTGGGCTGGTGTGGGTTTGCTTGCAGTGCCCTGATGGTGCTTCCCCGGTCTGGGCAGCGTTCCGCTGTGAGTTCTCTGTGAGGCTGCTGTCCTATGTCTTCTCTGTCTAGCTTCGGCCTGGTGACGACTGCCTGTGCCATCAGCCTCTTCTCCCTGCGCCTGCCCAGCCTGCGATGCTTTTCTTGCTGCAAGCCTGACGGCTCTGCCAGTTTGCTGTCCCTTGTCGTGTCCTTGAGCACCTTCCTCATCCCCTCAGAAGGGCACAGGTTGAACACTGCTTCTGTTTCGGCTCTTTGGAAAGGGACTGCACAATCTTCCTGTGACTGTGGCAGGGCCTTGAAATGCCCCCGACACAGGTCTGAGCTCCATTTTTGCCGCTTCAGCAGGGGCACTGGAGGAAAGAGCTGGGTACCTGTTTGTCTTGTCTCTTCTGATACCAGGGATCAACTCAGGATCTCAAACACACTAGGCAAGCACCTCACCACTGAACCACATCCCTGCCCTTTTTATTTTTATTTTGAGATGGGCCCCACTAAGTTGCCTAGGCTGGCTTTGAGCTTGTGCTCCTCCTGCCTCAGTTTCCTGAGTTGCTGGGATTACAAGGCATGTACCATTGTGCTCAGCTATTGGCAATACCTTTTGCAGAGCTGAAGTTTTTTGTGTTGGTGACATCCATTGTTTTCACTCATGGAGCATGCTCTTTGGTATTGGGGATTGAACTTGGGGTCCTTAACCATTGAGCAACCCCACAGCCCTTTTTTATATTTGATTTGGAGACAGGGTCTCACTGAGTTGCTAAGGGCCTTTCTGAGCTCCTGAGGCTGGCCCTGAATTTGCAGTCCCCCTGCCTTAACCTCCTGAATTGCTGGGATTACAGGTGTATACCACCACTCCTGGCCGGTGTTGTATTTAAAAAGTAATTGCAAAGCAGGGTGTGGTGGCGTATACCTGTAATCCCAGCTACTTGGGTAGGTGTGGCAGGAGGATTGCAAATTCAAGGCCAGCCTCAGAAACTTTCTGAGACCTTTAAGCCAATTAGTGAGGACCTATCTCAAAATAAAAAATAAAAAGGGCTGTGGTTGTAGCTCAGTGGTGGAGCACCCCAGGGTTCAATCCCAGTACCAAACACAAAACAAAACTGTGGGGAAATAAAGAGCACTTGCTGGGCTGGGGCTGTAGCTGGTGGTGGAGCACTTGCCTGGCATGTGTGAGGCCCTAGGATCGATCCTCAGCACCACACAAAATAAATAAGTTAAATAAAGGCTCACTGGCAACTTTAAAACAAACAAACAAACAAAATGCTTGCCAAGCCCTAGTTACCTCGGTTTTCCTGTGTTGTGCATTAGAAGTGATCAAGTTTCATATTTTGCACTTAGCCTGTGATCCATTTTGACTACATTCTTGTGAAGAAAGTCAGGTCTGCTTCCAAGTCATTTCCTGAGCATGGTGTCAGGAGTTCAGCTCCACTGGTTGGAAGGCCTTCTCTCCCTGTGTTGCGTTGCTGCTTTGCTGGAGATCCCTGGCTGGCTTGATTGTCTGCCCTTGGGCTCTGTTGTGTCGTGCTGCTCTGCTGATTCTTTTTCCAGTGCCACACTGGCTGGGTTACTGTAGTTTCATAGTGAGTTTTGGAATGGGGCGGATTCAGTCCTCTCATTTTATTTCCCTTCGATGGTGTTGGCTGTTCTGTGTTTTTGCTTTTCCAATAAATTTTGGAATCAAAATAACCTGCTGGAATTTCAGTCAAGGCAGGAGGATCTTTGACTTCTTTGGTCAGAGTTTGTGGTGTCGTGTGGATCCTGTGCGTGTTTTTGCTAGGCTTGCAGTGGATCATTCCAAGTTGGGTGCTCATGTGTGGCACCAGGTTGTAAACGTGGGACCTAACCGCCATTGCAGCAGGGGGCTGATGGAGTCCCGCAGCCTGTGACTGCCAAGGAGCTGCAGTGCTGTCGCTGTGGCTTCTTGGGGATATTCTGTATAGACAGCCGTTCGTGGTCTGTTTCCTTTCTGTTGACTGTGTGGTCTCTCCCTTGTCTGTCGCAGTGGCTAGGAAGTGTGGCGCAGTGTCCACAGGGGCTGCGTGGGCTCCTGACCTTGCCCAGGCTCAGCCAGAAGCTCCTGGTTTCTTTTTCACTATTGAGTGCCGGACTAGCTCGGGCTTCTGTAGATGTTCTTGATTCAGCTGTTCGTCTCTTGTTTGCTGAGCGTTTCATCATGAGGGCATGTTGAATTTTGTCAAATGCTCTTTCTGCATCGATTGATTGGGATTTTCTTTCTTTCTTTTTCTTTTTTTTTTTTTTTTTTTTTTGTGGTGCTGGGCTGGAACCTAGGCGACGGCCCTGCCACTGAGCTGCATCTGTGCCGGTCGTGGCCTTTCTTCTTCGGCCTGTTTGCATAATGGATGCCTTGACTGATCAGCAGAGGCTGAGCCGGCCTTGCTGCCCTGGAGTTAGATCCCTGGCTGCTGGCCTATAGCTCTCTTACTCGTTGTCAGGTGTGATGTGAGTTCTGTGGAGGGCTTTTCTGCCTGCTCCGGAGGATCCTCGCCTCGCCTTCATTTTGTGAGCGGCCTGGTCTGCCTTGGTGTGGCATGTGCTGGCCCCGCAGACTGAGTGACTGTCCTCTGGAGACTTGGTGTAGTTTCTTCCTTGAGTTTGGTGGAATTCGCTGGTTGAACCACTGGGGCAAATCCTTACCCTGATGACTTTTTGAGCTTTCCCTGTGGATGTTTATGTCACTGGCAAGTGACTTCATTCTTTCCCTTTTTTTGGTTTTAAAACTGGATCTACAGTCCACAAAACCACGTTAGTGAGTGTATATGAAACACTTAGAGATGTTTCCTTCCTGTCGGTCCTCAGCGCTGCTGTCTTCCTCCTCCTGCTGCCCTGGCTGACCTTCCAACGCTCCTGCTGCCCTGGCTGACCTTCCAACGCTCTCTCAGAAGTGGAAACAGAGGCATCTTTGCCAGGTTTCCTGATTCTAGGGGCAGAGCTGCTGTGTCTCTGCAAGAGTGGGACTCCTGGGGGCTCTCAGCATCGGCCTTCTTCAGTTGAGGAAGTGCTGCTCCTGCTGTGAGGTGGGGCTTCTCTCCGACGCCAGCGGGTGTTGAGTTTCGGCCTTGACTAGAGGCTTCTCTCTGCCCTGTACCGTTGGTGCTGCAGAGGGCTGCCATGCAGACCTTGGCGTTGCTGAGGCAGCCCCGACAGAGCTGGTTCCCCATGTGGAAGTTAGAGGCCCACATCTGGGTGGGCAAAGAGCGTTCCTCACCTTGTGTGCTAGGGCGAGTCCCTGTGACAGGAGGGTGGGTGTTCATGACTGAGCAGGGTTTATGAGAAAGCTGCTGGGCCTGGAGTTTTCTTTCTGGAACAGTTTGCATTTTTGACTCCTGTTTTTAGTAGTTTTAGGATTCTAGGCACTCTACCTTGAGGCAGTTTTGATGTTGCATCCCTGGAATTTCCCACTAGAGTCACATCACTCCACGCTTGGAATTGCTCCTCTGCCTGGGTGCACGTTTGCTCAGGTGCTGAGCAGCAGTGTGGCCACGTGCTTTGCAGCAGCATTTTAGCACGTGGACAGCACACCCATACAGTTCAGTTTCTGTGGGTCTGCCAGGCACAGCTGAGGGGGTCCCCTGCTTCAGGCTTCAGAGGTGTTGACTGGGCCTCATCCAAGCACCAGCTGTGGGGGTCTGCCTCTCAGTGTGTGCTTGTGGGCAGGGTCCCACTCCTTGTGTGTGTCCCAGGCTGGAAGCTGCCATCTCTTCCACTGTGTGGGCCCCTGGTGGCTTCGTCGTGAAACTGGCAAGGGAGAGAACCCATAGAGAGGGAGTCTGCTTGTCTTTCCCAGGGAGGTCCCCATAGGGACATCGTCAGCTCTGCTGCAGCTGTTCTTGAGAAGCAAGGCAGGCCCTGTAGGATGACCTGGGCATGGGTCCTGGAGGAGGGTCAGCCTTTGGAGAGAGCTCATAGTTCAGATGGACAGCCAGGTGTAGAGTGCACCTTTGCAGCCTTGATCATTCCTCTATAACCAAATTTTCTTTTCTTTTTTCCTGTGGTATGCTGAGGCCTGTGGTGTGGCCGATAGCATTGTCCATGGCCAGTCCTGCCTGTTCACTCTCTGGGACAGGCCTGGGCCTGTGTGGCCGACAGTGATGTCCATGGTTAGTCCCGCCTGTTCACTCTCTGAGACAGGCCTGGGCCTTTGTGGTCGACAGTGATGTCCATGGCCAGTCCCGCCTGTTCACTCCCTGGGACAGACCTGGGCCTTTGTGGTCGACAGTGATGTCCATGGCCAGTCCCGCCTGTTCACTCCCTGGGACAGGCCTGGGCCTGTGTGACTGACAGCAATGTCTTGCGGCTATCCTGTCAGTCACTGCACTCAGCACAGGCCTTTCTCTTGCCTGTCTTTCTGAAGCTCTGACCATCTGCTTCCCCCTTCCTGTGTCCTGTGGCTGCTGCTTTTCCTCCTGTCTGGAGGTCATTTTGACCATTTTTGTGCTCCCTCTAGGAGAGCTTGGTTTGGGTGGAATTGGGGGGTTACTGGTTTTGCTGGAGTGCTCATGGGGCTCACCTGTGTTCCAGGGAAACACTGGAGCGGGGCCTGGCGTTCTGCCGGCAGAAGCAGAGGGCGGATGGCTCCTGGGAGGGGTGAGTCAGCAAGCACCATGGACAGCGGGTGAGGCGGAGGGTGGGGCTAGGACTCTGCCTGCTGCCACCTGTGTGGGAGGCAGGGTGTGGCCCAGCAGTCCTGGCTCCTGCTGGGTGCTGGGCTTCTGGTGTGTGTGCCCATGTTGCCTGCTGTGGGGCAGACAGCTGTGTGTGTGGAAGGCTCTGTGCCCTGAGTGCGAGGCCTTCTCCCTGTCCCAGGTCTGCCTGGGAGGCGGCAGCTGAGCCAGGTGGTCCCTGTGTCACAGGTGTGGGACTCTTAAGTCTTCACAGGAGTCCTGTACCTGGACGCTGGGTGCAGTGGCTGCAGCCTCGTGTCAGGGCCCTGCAAGGTGGTGCAACTGAGGGGCATGCAGATGCTTTCCTGGCAATAGCCCAGCCCTGTCCTCTCTGCTCAGAGCCTCCTCCTCATGGGTGGGAACCCAGGCTGAGGCCCTCTCCCCTCTCCCTCCAGCTCCTGGGGGGTTTGCTTCACCTACGGCACCTGGTTTGGCCTGGAAGCTTTCGCCTGCATGGGACACACCTACCAAGAGGGGTGAGTGCAGCTGCCAACATTGACCCTCTGCGTGTGTTTTCCTGTTTGATGTTTGATTTTGGGGTTTCCTAGTATTTTTAAACAGTGGGATAAGAACAACAACCCAACGAATGTGAATCCCAGGTTGAACAAAGATGTTCCCCTGGCGTGTGAGCCTTCGGATAGGGGCCATCTCAGAGTTCTCCAGAGCTGACCCCAGGCCTTCCCAGTGCATGCTGCTTTCCCAGCTGTAGAGGGCTTGAGCCCTGCTGAGAGAAGGGTGAGGCTGTGGGTCCAAGCCCTGTCTCTGGCTACCCCACCCAGCCCTCCCGGATCAGGTGAGCTGCAAATGTGGGATGTGCTGTGACCTGTGCTTGACAGGATGCAACCCAGTTACTGGTTTGCCTCAGGAACTTGGCCTGTAGCTTAGGAGGCGGGTGTGTTTCCCCACTTCACAGCTGCAGGCCCTCCCTGGCCCTAAGGCTTCCTGCCAGGGTGGGATCTGGTGGGCCCTGACCTTCCTCAGTGAGGGTGTCTCAAGTCTCCTGGTCTCTGCAGGGTTGCCTGTGAGGAGGTGTCCCGGGCCTGCAGCTTCCTGCTATCCCTGCAGATGGTGGATGGAGGCTGGGGGGAGGACTTTGAGTCCTGTGAGCAGCGGCGCTACGTGCAGAGTGCCCAGTCCCAGATCCACAACACGTGCTGGGCCCTGATGGGGCTGATGGCTGTCAGGTAAGCGTGACAGGACAGAGGGACACTTGACTGTAAGTAGGCAACCTGGGCCAAGTGCAGATGTGGAAAGAGTCAAGGGGTCATAGGGCCATGCTGCTGCTCAGCTGTCACTCTGGGGACACAGGTTCCTCCAGGAGCCAAGTTCTCCGTTCCTGGGTTGGTAGCAGCCCATCAGGCTGTGTGGGACCCTGCAGAGAGGCTTGCCTCTTGAAAGTGGACTACTCTGGTTGACAGCATTGATGGCCAGCAGTGGTTGGCAGAGCAAGGAAAGCAGGGACCTGAGGGAGCTGGGGTGAGACAGGCTTTGTGGGAGACTGCTTCTCATGTGGCGGCTGCAGTGGCTGCCTTGTCCCACTAGTCAGAGCCTCCGTCCCTGCAGCTGGCCTTCTTGTGTTCACAACTGGCACTGAGCCACACATATAGATGCACACACAGACATGCAGACACAGGTGTGCATGCACAAGTGGACACACACAGGCAGCTGTGCACATGCACAGGCAGGTGCACACTTGTGCAAGCAGTGTCCAGTCTGCTGATTTGCCAAGTCAGAGCCTGCATTCCTCGTTGGTGTAAGAGCCTGAATCCCTCAGTTGGTGTGAGCAGGTGTGACAGGCAGGGGTGTCCAGGGCAGAACTGTCAGGACTCTGTTCCTGGTCACCCCCAAAGCTGACCTCAGCCCTGCCAAACCGCAGTTCCTCTGACGGAGGCTCTGACCTCATCACTGAGTGCTTTGGTGCACACAGGTACCCGGCCTCCAGCATGCTGGGTGGGCGTGCAGCTCAGCCTTCTTTCCCCGGGAGCTGAACAATACTTGGCACCAGGCTCCTTGGTCAGCTGGGTTCTGGGCACGGGTCTGCAGGAGGCACATCCCGCCTGCCCTGCTCCCCTTTGCCACAGCAGGCTGAGGTCCTCTACCATACAGTGTTGCAGGGTGTTCTGTGAGCTCAGTGTGTGATGGTGAGCACAGGCTCCTGCACACATGTGTTTTGCACACCGCCAAGCACGCGTCTCCTCTCCTCAGGCATCCTGATGTTGCAGCCCAGGAGAGAGGGGTCCAGTGTCTGCTGGAGAAGCAACTTCCCAATGGTGACTGGCCCCAGGTGCGTGAGACCCAGCGTTGGCCGTTAGCTTGCATGCGGTTCTCAGATCCTCCCTGGTGTCCCTCACTGGGTGCTTTGGGGCTTGGGTGCAGACACTGTGCCAGCCAGAGGCCTGTGTGGTGGAGTTTCAGACCAGGTTGCCGGTTCCCAGCAGGCCTTGCTATCCGCAAATCAAGTTCTGGTGGGTAGCTGGGTGGGAGATGCCCCCACAGCACAACCCTCGACTGCTCCACCGTGTGGTGCCACACGTGGCCCCTCGCTCTCAGAAGGTGCCGGAGAGGTCTCCCCATCCCGAGGGGTTTGAGTCAGCCCCCTCCTGCAGGAGTACTGCCGAAGCCCACAAAGCTGGCGTGGCAGGGGGCACTGAAGACCAGGAGGGTTTGCTCAGGGGACAGCCCCCGGCTGGGCTGAGGCCAGATGGACGACTGCCCGCCTTTTTCCCTGCCCCTGCTGCTCAGCGGCCCACACTAGTCCAACAGGCCAGGGCTGGGGTCCAGGACAGGGCCCTCAGGGCCTGGTGCCCCTCTCTCTGCCCTTCCAGGAGAACACCTCTGGGGTCTTCAACAAGTCCTGTGCCATCAGCTACACGAACTACAAGAACATCTTCCCCATCTGGGTCCTGGGCCGCTTCGCCAACCTGTACCCCGAGAGAGCCCTCGCTGGCCGCCCTTGAGAGTGTACCCACCGTCCTGGCCGCTGCGGGTGGCGAGTGTCATCTTCACCCCAGTTCCTGCGAGATGAGCCGTCTCGCCAGGGGTCAGCTGGTGGGAGCCAGTCCCCTGCCTTGGGCTGCAGCCCCTCTGCTCCACTTCAGCTTGTGTGTCGGGATCAGGCCTGAGGCAGGACGGGGACTGGTTGGTGGCTTCAGACACTGTCAGTGCAGGTTAGGTTCTGAGAGTGGCTCAGGGAGGAAGGGAGCAAGCCTGACTGCCGCCTGAGGAGCCGCAGCACCTCACGCCGCACACCTTGGCTCACGCCTTGCCTGAGGGAGGGAGGCTGGAGAAACTGTCCTCAGGAAGGGAGCCGCTGGGCCTGGGCATCCTGCCTGGTGCTGATGGCCTGTGGCCCTGGGCTGAGCTCCTCCCATCTCCTGTGTGCTGACAGGGAGGGACACTGCCCCACAACGGTGGTGTAAGAGAGACTGGTCAGTGGGGAGTGGGCTGGCTCTTGTTCACCGTGATGCCCTGGGACTCAGTGCACATCTGAGGCTGTGATGGGAGCCCAGCGTGGCACCTGGCCTCCCCCTGGCTTGTGAGCTCACCTGTCTGTCCTTCATTTGTCTGAGGGTGCTAGCGTCCTAATCTCCAGGCTTTGCAGGCCAGGGAGGACGGGTGTAGTCATGGTGGTTCTACTGTGGGGTACTGCTGTGTGCCACAGGCAGTCGAGCACCCCCAGCCACCACCCACCCGGGGCCCAGGACAATGCTCACAGTGCCCCCAGGCCACTGCCAACCTTCCACGCCAAGTGTGTGCTGTGAGTGGAGGTGAGGGCTGTGTTGCCAAAGCAGTACCTGAGTGAGCTCTGAATTCCTGCAACCCCAGCCCTGTGGGGCCTGGCCTGCATAGCCAGGGCTCAGGGAAGGACAGTGGGCCCTGGCTTTACCTTGCGCACATGGAGGAGCACGCAGGCACTCAGGCCCCCTGGTGGCAGCTGTCCTTCCCAGCCTTGGTGAGTGGGCCCCGCAGTGCCTCCCCAGGCCTCTGCTCTTACCTCTGCCCCTTCTGTTCTCCCTTAGAAGCTTGCCCCTCTGATCCCCTGCTCCTGCCCAGGACCCTCCAGGGCTGCCCCCTCTCAAGCACAGGTCTGCAGCTCTGCCTCCTGCCCAACCCTGTTGTTCCCTGCGTAGCGTGATTCCCCAGCTCTCCTGCCTCAGGTCCCAGCCTGCACTGCTGCCTGTGCTGACCAGTCCCTCTCTGCCTGACCTGCCCTAGCAGCAGCTGGTTTTCTCAGGAATCCAGCTATGACCAGATCACTGTAGAAGACGTGGGTTTTCCAGAAGGCAGCTGCAAACTCACTTATATACTGAATATGTCACTGAAAGTCACCTACATGACCAGCTCCCTTAATAAAGTGATGCTTAAACCCTTAGGGAGAAGCGATCATGCTGGTTTTGCTTGGTCTGGGGAGTTTGTGGTCTGGGGTTTTCCGAGACTGCCCCCTTGTCCCTGTGTGGGGTGTATGGGTCTCTTGGCTTCAGGTCAGTGACCAGAGAGCTGCTTGGAGACCAGTATCCCTTTGCTGGAGGGGAACACTTACCTGGGCATGAGTGAAAGCAGGCTCTGTCCTGAGTAAGTTGCTGAGGAGTCTTGGGCTCAGCTTGTTGGGTTTGGTGGTCAGGAGCAGGTTCTGAAGGTGCTGCCCTGAGTCTCCTGTGTGCATGCTGATGTGGACATTGGTTGGCTTGGTGGAGGGAGTTTCTAGTGGGAAAGGCCTAACTGGATGAAACTCGTCTCTGAGAAAGTGTTTGCCTTGCAAGATATTGCTGTGCAGATTTTCCCAGCAGCTGTTTCTGTCATTGCTTCATTCTTCTCTAACTTCAGCAAATAGGACGATACAGTCATGTGATTGATCAGTTAGATTGATTTATTTTAATTTCTCTATCTGCAACATAAGTTACTTACAATTCAATTTTTTTCAGAAAGGAATTAAGGTTAGAAAATTGAGACAGAGGAGCTGGGTCTCAGTGGTAGAGCACTTGCCTACCACTGGGTTTGATCCTTAGCTCTATATAAAAATAAGTAAAATAAAAATATGTCCACCTACAACAAAAAATATAAAAAAAAAAAAAAGAAAGAAAGAAAGAAAATTGAGACAGGAAAACACAGGCAGGACATTCCGATGGGTCAGGAGGAAGCTTAGCACCTGCCGTGCGCACCAGTGTCTGACTGACTCACTCCCAGAGCTACAGATGTGCTCAGTCTCCAGGAGGCACTGGAGAGGAAACCCCTGTGGCTTAGGAGATGTGCAACCCTCTGGTTGGGGACATCCAGAGAGGGTGGGTGGGGACCCCAGGTTTCCCTGGGCTATTCCTCACAGCGCCTTTCCACAAGGGCATTGTGGTCAAGCCAGACCTCAAAGGGAGGCCAGAGGAGTCCAGGGGTGTGACTCTGGAGAGCTGGGTGAACTCACTAGGACCTCTGGGTGGCAGTTCCTGCCCTGCCCCTCTTGGTGACATGCAGTGTTCTCTCCGCTCTCTTCTCTGAGATGACGGGTGCTGGCTTAAGTCTTCCATTCCACATGCAGCAGGACAGGGTAGAGTGGATGACCAGAATTGACTGGTTCTATGGGACAGTCTTCCCTGGTTTCTGTGATGACGTCCTGTACTCCAGGCAGCGAGGCCCCGAGGGTGTCTCTGAGTCCCAGGAAAGCCCCAGACACAGGCTTCTACAAGGGCAAGCCCAAGGTCTGTGCTCCCCTGACAAGTCTGCCTTCAGATCTCCCAGGGAAAGCAGTGCGCTCAAGCACCCAGATGGCCAGAAGACCGACAAGCACAGGGACCTGTTGGGAGACCAAGGCTGAGGACCACTGAAGTGATCCTGCTGGCAGGTGTTTCTGCTTGGAAAACATGTAAGCCCACAGATCCACACAGCTCAGCAGACAGCAGCCCCCTGGCACATCACAACAGCAACCAGCAGGTCAAGAACACGAGGAGGCCGCGATGCAGGCCGACTGTACAGTTCTGGGGACACTGGCCAACTTGACATGAAGGCCAGGGAGACGTTTTCCCGATTGACCATGCTGGAAAGACTCCCCACCAGGTACCCCACGGAAATGTCAAGGTGTTAAAGCCAAAGGGAAGTCGTGCCCTTGGTCGAGGAAGGAAGCCCACCCAGATGGTAGGCAGCCCGTACAGAGGGCTTTCCCTCTTTGCTTAAAACACTCTCTTTAATAAAAATAGAGTGCCACTGACATTTAAAAGCAGACAATGGGGCTTTTAACAAGGACCCTTGGCAACAGGAACAGAGGCTGTCCAGGGAGGTTGGGAGCACATGGTCTGGACCCCCACTCAGGAGAAGAGGTAGGTCACAAGGTAGTTTACTACTGAGAGGTGGGCTGCAGTGAGTCACGGGACCAAGGTGAACCTGCTGCAGCCCCTCACAGTAAAGAGGCGTGGCTCAGGAAGGGAGGTCGGTAGAGCAGAGGCCAGATGGGACACGTGGCTCCTAACGAGATGGAGACAGACAAATCCTAGAAGTTTTATCAATTGAAAAGATCCAAGTGCCCCCACTAGGAAAGAGATGGCCACATGGATGGGAAAGCACAGCCTGTCTGTGTTGTCCATAATAGACTTTTAAGTATAGAGACAGGCTGAAAGTAAAAGTTTAGGTTGGGTGTGGTGGTGCACGCCTGTAATCCCAGCAGCTGTGGAGGCTGAGGCAGGAGGATCACAAGTTCAAGGCCAGCCTAGGCAAAATAGCAAGACCCTGTCTTAAAAAAGAACACTTAATAACCACTTAACATACATGGGCAAGCGCCTCAGAACCAGGCAGGGAACTAGACTAGTGCTGTTGTGGGAGACTTAAGCACCTGCCTCAGCTACTGGTGAACACAAGGTTCGGGAGGACAGACCTGGACATCCCCAGCCAACATGTGCTCACAGGTGCTAGGGCACACTCGGCCTGGCTTTGGAGACACACCCCAGTGCTCATGGACCGTCCACCTAGACAGGACATCAGCTGGGTCTTGAGTTGAGTCTCACAACTGAAAAGGATCGGAACCTTGCAGAGTTCTGAGCACAATGGGATTAAATGAGCTCAAAGCCAGAAAGATCCAGAAAATCTCAAATATTTGGAAGTCAAATAACATTACGAGAGCATCCTGTGGAAAAGGAGTCTTCAGCAGAAAGTGAATCTAGACATACACCGTAAACCCTTCACAAAGTAAGTGCATCTCAGACCTAAATGTGCAGACTACAAAACCCCTAGACAGAGAACCTCCACCACTGGGTGTGCCAGTGACATCCTAGGTACAACACCAAATGCGTCATCCATGAAGAAGAAAATGGTCAGCCGGAGCTCATTAAAGTGAAGAGCTGGGCATGGTTGTGCACACCTGTAACCCTAGGGTCCGGAGGCTGAGGCTGAGGCAGGAGGATGGTGAGTTCAAAGCCAGCCTCAGCAACTCAGTGAGATCCTGTCTCTAAAATTTAAAAAAAAAAAAAAGGGCTGGGGATGTGGCTCAGTGATTAAGCACCCCTGGTTCAATCCCCAGGACCAAAAGAGAAAACAGGCGCCTGACCGCGGGGTGCAGAGTGCTGCAGCCTCTCTGGAAGACTCGTGGCGGCTTCCACAAAGCTCCTCGCAGGTTCACTATGCCATCCAGCCAGCATGCTCCTTGGCATTGCTCAGAGGAGTTCAGAGAACCTGCACACAGGTGTTCACACAGCTTGACTCAGAATTGCCAAGACTGGGAAGCACCCAAGATGTCCTTCAGCAGGTGATGGACAGATAAACCAGTCCACCCAGGTGATGGGTAGTGTTCAGCGCAAGGAATAAACGAGCTGTGGAACACACAGACTTGGAAGCCGACTGCAGATTCCTCAGTGAGAGAAGGCGGGTTGGGAGCCACAGACCCTGCGGTGCCAGCCCTGTGTCTTGGGAAATGCAAAACCATGTGACTGGAGGTTATTGGTCACCTGCACTGGGGGCAGGAGTGGATGAGGAGGCAGAGCTTGGGTTTTAGGGCAGCGAAACTCCTGACACGGTAGTGCTGCGTGCGTGTCACTGCACGCTGTCCAGCCCCATGCACAGCCCCCAGGTGAACCCTACATGGGTGAGGGCCTGTCGGTTTAGTACTGCGGTGGGAACAGGTGGGCCCTTGGTGGGGTGCCGGTGGGAACTGCATGTGGAGCAGGAAGGGCGTAGGGTGTCTCTGTTCCTGCCTCCCAATTTTACCTCTTTGAAAAAGAGGCCAGGCCTGGTGGCCCACACCTGAGATCCCAGCAGCTGCGGAGACTGAGGCAGGAGGATAGCAAGTTCAAGGCCAGCGTGGACAACTTAGCGAGGCCCTAAGCAACTCAGTGAAACCCTGTCTCTAAAAAATATTTTAAAAAGGGCTGGGGGTGTGGCTCAGTGGTCAAGCACCCCAGGACAAAAAATAAATAAATAAATGGAGTGAGCACAGGACAAGCAGAACTGCTCCTGGCTGAGCAGCACGAGGTGGACCTGTGACGCAGCTGCCACGAACAGTGACAGATCAAACCAGCGTCCGCAGCGCCTTGCTGGGGCGCCTGCGCAAGGGAGCAGGAGAGCAGTCACCTGCAGTGAGGACAGAGCCCGAGCCCAGTCCGACCAGGTGGGACAGGAAACGGCCTGCTGCCAGGAATGAGGGCCGCCTGGCCCTCCCCCTGCACGGCCCGCCTGCCTGGGGGTCCGGGCTCCCCTCGCTGGCTGTGGGTCTCCTGCTTCCCCAGTCCTTCCCGGCACCCTCCCTGGTGGATCTGCCCGTCCTTCAGGGTGATTCAGATGGACAGCAAGGGCAAGTTCCTTGAGAAATCTATTGTCACAGTGGATCCGAGAAGAAACAGCAGCTGTCACCTCACATCTGTCTAGGAAATTGGGCTAGAAACTTTAAAATTCCAGGAGAAATCTGGGCCTAGATGCCATCTCTGGTAGAGTCCATCAGACTTAAGAAAGCAGTCACCTAACAGCCCGAGCAGAGTGGCCCTCGTGCTATGGGACTCTGTTATAAACCAGGCAAAGGCACGAGGAGATTCCCATCGGTTCCCTCGGGAACACAAGCAGTAACAGGCTGAGCCAGTGGCTCAGGGCAGTGGGTCCTGGCCAGCATGCTGAGGGACAGTGCAGGCCTGTGGCCCAGCCGCTCCAAGCTGCTGTGTGGCGGGGCTGGGTGTGGAGGCTGGGGCTCAGGTGGACCAGGGTCCTGCTCTGCTCCCGTCCCGAAGCCCCTAGCAGCCCTCCTGGGGGGCTCCGAGTTCCCGAGGCCGTGTCCTGCAGGCCCAGGTTGGTGCTGGGACAGTGATGGGGCTGGCGTTCAGAGGCCCCTCTATCCCCAAGCCCCAGCTGCTCTCGAGGCAGCGCCACCCCAGCTTCGTTCTGTCGGGTCCCCTCCACTGCCTGCACCTGAGAGCCCAGCCCAGGGAAGGGAAGGGGCAGGGGCTTCACCCTCAGAGCAGCGGGAGACGCCCTCGGCGCCTTCCCAGCCAGAAACGGCAGCTGGAGAAGCAGTGCAGCGCTGTTTCCAGGTGGTCACTGACAGGCCTGAGGCTCCCTGTGTGACCCGCTGTGCCCCGCATTCCTGTGCGTGGTCCTCTGCCACTGGCTCTTCAGTTTGTGACAGTCAGCGAATCGTGTTGGTGTCCCTGGCGGGGCTCCCCTGTCGGCCCCCACTGCCCTTCCTTCCTCAGGTGTGGACGCCGGGCCAGCCCCAGTGGACGTCTGTGTGCCTGGCGCCACCCAGTCTGGGCCCCGATGATGGCGGTGCTGCCTCTTTAAGGGGGCGACATCACAAGGCTGTGGAAGGCGGCAGCCGTGGAACTCCAGGGTCTGAGGCGGTTCCTGTGGGCTCTGTGAGCTCTGGACTTCCATCTCCATGGGGGCGCAGGCCTGCACGTGAGCACGGAGGCGGCCATGGCTGAGGGCAGCGAGCTGATGAACAGGCTCATGAGCGAGAACGCGGACCTGAAGAAGCAGGTGCGCCTGCTGAAGGAGAACCAGATGCTGAAGCGGCTGCTCAGCGAGAGCTGCCAAGAGAGCTGCAGCCGCGGGGGCCGCGAGCCCCTCTTCCCCCGGGGCCCTGCCTACCCTGAGGCCTGCTCCCCGGGGTGTGCAGGTGAGGTGCGGCCGGGCCGGGGCTTCCCACTCAGGCGGGCACCTCCCCACCCTTGGGTCCTCCTGAGCTCTGGGGCCTCGGGTCCAGCCTGGAGCACGGCCGTGGCTGGCTCCTGCGGGGTCCAGGGCTGCCTTCGTCAGCCACGTCAGAAGCACCACTGTGGTTGGAGCGGACGGGTGCTCCTGCGGCCCTGAGCCACGAGGGCCTCTCTTCCTGCAGGACGGTGCTGGCCTGGCCTGCTCCTCACAGAGCATGGGCCCCCATGAGCACTGTGCCTCTGCTCTGTCAGGGCCACCACACGTCATCAGCCAGAGGGGTCTCGGGACTGCCTGGTGCCCGGAGTGGCCCCACGGAGCCTGTGGGGCAAGTGGGTGGGAGGCCGTGGCTCCATGGCCTGCCACGTGGTGCTGCTCCAGCCTCCTGTGACTTCTTACAGAGAAGACAGACAAAGGCCAATTGCTTTCTGGTTCTGTTTAGAATGTTTTTGAGAAAGAAATTCCCTTTTCTTTCTTTTTTAGCATATATATGTATATTTTAGTTGTCCGTGGACCTTTTTATTTATACGTGGTGCTGAGGATCAAACCCAGTGCCTCACACATGCCAGGCAAGCTCTTTCCACTGAGCCACAGCCCAGCCCGAGAAGTTCCCTTTCCATAGTGATAGGCTGACTTTGGGTGCAGTTGGTACATTGTGGCCTTGGCCTTGGGTCGTGATGGTGGACAGTGGGCAGAGCCCCAGGCAGGCTTGAGAACTCTGTGCCTGAGCACCGTGGCCCAGCTGGCAGGCCAGGGACACTGTCCAGTCTTCTAGGCCTCTGAAACGGAGCAGTAGCCTGGGGGTCCTGTAGGCTCTGCTGCCTGTGAGGTGGAGCATCTGGCTGACTGTGGCTAGCTTCGTGGGATGCCCTGGGTGCCAGTGCTGGCCACAAGGGGCCCCCTGCGGCCTGCACATGCTGTGGTCACTTCCTGGAGTCCCCCTGGGGTGTCTGCCACCCTCCTCTGCTCGTGTTTATCACTGGAAAGGGCATCCTGCATGGTCCAACTGCGGGCAAGGCCACTGCCCTGATGTAGAGCGGGATGGAAAGATCTATCCCGGGTTCCCTGGCACCTCTAGCCCCAGGGAACCCATGAGAGGGAGCTCAGGTGGTCAGGGGCTCCCCACAGGGAGTTGGATGGAAGATGGGGACAGCACCTCTGGGGAGTGGCTGAGAGGCCACAGGACATTTGCTGGGTCCCTGTGGCACCCTGGAGTGCCAGAATCAAGTCCATGGACACCAGAGACCCTGGAACGGTGGGAAGCTGGACGGTGCTAAGCTCAGGCCTGAATGCTGACTACTGTCAGCAGCTCTGAGCTGCCAGGGGCCCTGTCCTTCAGCAGTCCCAGCAGGCCTGGCTCTTCTTGGACTCCAGGCTCAGGGGAGCCACAACCTGAGGCCCCCAAATCTCCCACAAAGTGGGGGAACCCAGCCACAGGGCACGTGCTAAGGGTCTTGTGGCTCAGGCTGGCTGTGGGCTTCAGTCAGGTCTGCCAGGCAGCTTGATGTGCAAGGGCAGGCCGGCCTCCCACCTCCCCACATCTGGGTGTGTCTGGGATGAGTCGGGTTCCTGGGGCTCATTCAGGCCTGGCCCCACCTAACCCTAACCCTAACCCTAACCCTTGAGACCCCTGGGTCGTCCAGCAGGGGCACAATCATGGCTTGGGGACTGGAGTTTGGAAAGCCAGTGCCAAGTGCTTGGTGGAATGGAAGTTTACAGATGGGAAGGAGCACAGCTCAGCAAAGGTGCAGCTGTGGCTGCACGTCTCCAGGAGTCCCCTGATGTCTGCTTTGGAACCAGGATGCACGTTCGATAGTGCCACCAGCATAGAAGCCACAGAGGATGTCCCTGCTTCTTGGTTCACCCCCACAGGCACTGCCCACGCTGATGAGCTTCCTCTGGCACTCCTGATGGACAAGCAGGAGTGACTCCGTCTGCTCTTTTAGTTTACCTAACCAAGATCATGTTCGCAATTTGACCCCTTACCATCCATCCTACCCTCGCCCTCCATTGGTCCTCCTGTGTCTGCACAGCACACTTCGAAGTTGGGCCCTGTGATGGGGCAGCACATTCCCAGTTCCCTGGGACCACAGACCGTGCAGCTGTGAGCAGCCACGCCCTCTGACCTTGTGCCAGGGATCTCCCTAACCCTATCTCAAAATAGACACTGCCAAGTGCTCCCAGGGGATGGGAGGGTGTCCTGCCGCCTGGCCTCCTCACAGATGTCTGTCTGCCTGGGGGCCTGGCAAGCAGGGTCTTGGCGTGGTCTCTCCCGGGCCTGAGAGCCAGTGGCACACGTTCCCGCAGGGCCCCGTTCCCGCAGGCTGCCCTCTGCTTTCTGGGGTCCTCCTGGTTCCCTGCTCCACCGTGCCTCTGGGGCTCGTCCAGAGCAGAGCACTGGAGGACGGTGCTGCCAGCATCTGGCTGGTCGAGCGGCGCCGAGCTCTGGTGGCCGTGAGTTCCAGCCCCTGTTTGGCATCAGACACGATCGTCCCTGCTCTGCACATGTGTTTTAAGCAGGCTGTGCAGGCCGTAGTGCCAGATGAGCCACAGTTGAATGAACTCTCTTCCTTCTGAAATTAAAATTCTTTTTTCCCCTGAGGTAACACTGCAAAAAGGTCTTCCTTTAAAAATCAGGGTTATTTCCTTCGAGTGTCCATTTCTACAAGCAGGGTCACAGTTTGGAAGGCAGAAGTAAATTTAGGGTCTTCCTGTGTCTTCTGAACACCCCGATGACCTCACACACTGCAGGGACCCCTTCAGACACCGTGTGGCAGTCGGAGGCACAGCAGCCAGAGGTCCTCGGCAGCATGGTGACTTCCGTGGCCTGTGGAGCCACAGGCAGCCCGTGTGGCGGCCGTCTCCGGCACTCTCTGCTCACTCTCATCCGGGTTCCCAGTTTCGCCTTCCACAGTCCCCTGATGCACAAGTGGCCATGTTAAGTGATTTCTTCTTGCTGCGTCCTCACTGCTCAGACGCTGGCTGGCTGTAGTTTTCGTGGGGCTTCTTCCCTGGGGCCAGAGAAGAGCTGCTGGTGCACAGTCCTGGCCACCTGTGGGCAGTGTCTGACAGCCCCAGCTGCCTGGGCATGGGCACAGCTGGGCGCAGAGAACAGTCCTCCCAGTATTTACTGTGAAGTACGGAAGCAGCTGCGAGTGGCCCCTGTGGGTCCTGAGAGCCTGCATCCAGGTGGTCCAGGTGCCCTCCTCCTCTCCCCATAGTGGGCCTTGCTGGCTGGGGTCCTGAGCTTCCCCTGCATGGACGTACTAGGACGGTCGTGCGTGACTTCTTTCTGTACTCTTTCTATGTGGACCCAGACCACTTTCCTTTCTGGGGAGTATCTTTTTGGGAATTTGATTCAGATTTGTGACAACATTTCTTGGTGTTTGAATTGTACTATGATTTGTTTTCACCTTAGTTGTGCATCTTCTATTTTTTTCAGCGTTTCAACCTGACTGGTATGATGTAGGGATCATACGCTGTTGGGGAACTTGAAAGAACTTGCCACAGACCCCCTGGGCCTGCGGTCCTTCAGGGAATGATTATTTATAAGTACCTATTTATAAGATTTGGATATTTCTTCTCTTTGTTGGCCCATGTGGGTTTTCTACTTCTTATTGAATCATTTAATGATCTCCTTGAGGAGCTCTGCTTGTGTCGGCATTCCCAGGTGGAACTCATACACGGTGCCCTTCTTAGTGTGAAGAGGGTCTGCAGGCCTCCTCCTTGGGAAGATGGTGCAGGATCTTGGTGAATTTTCTTCCTCTAAACTTTCTTTTTCCTCTGAAGATATTTTTGAGTGTAAAATAGCTGGTTCCTGAATATACTCATTTTAAGACAAGCTTTTTTGATAGCTCTTAAAATAGTTTTTCAAGTGTATCTTTGCTTTATTGCCAGGAGAATGAACTCCTGACATGCAGGTAGCACAGGACCTCAGCAGCAATAAGAGTTAAGCTGAATCTGACCCCAGGGAGATGGGGCTTGTCTGTGCCCCATGGTGTGTGAAGCAAAAACACCAAACGCTCACTTACTTGAGCCCAGGAGCCGACCAGGGAGGCTACCCACAGCTGGGCCTTCCCCACCGTGGTCGGGAGTCACTGTGTGCAGGTGTCTGATCACGGACAGATCTCAGACAGTTCCCACAGAATGACGCCATTGCTGACAAATTAGAGAGGCGTGCGGAAGTCACTGTGGGAGTGGCCCGAGTGTGAGGCCTGCACACTGCTTTGCTCGAGCCCACGAGCCAATGCTACCTGTTACCAGGGAGGTGCCAGCAGGGGCCAGAGCGGTGGTTGGGGTGCTGGTGCTCCCTAGGGGCTCCCCAGGGTGCTCTGCACATTGAGGGTGTCCATCTCCTGCCTGACCTTCCGTCTCTTTCCTCTCCACCCCAGGTCCAGACTTTGGAAGGTTCAGCAGTGTCCCGGACACGCCCTCCCAGATGCAGACGTCCTCCCTGGAGGACCTACTGTGCTCGCACGCCCCCCTCTCCAGCGAGGACGAAGCATCCCCGGGCTGTGCGACCTCCTCCCAGGTGACCTTCAAAGCCTTCATTGGTGCCCCGGAGCTGCATGCACGGGGCACCGACAGGAAGCTGTCTCCACTCCTGAGCCCCCTGCAGGACCCGCTGGTGGACAAGACCCTGCTCGAGCCCAGGGAGATGGTGCGGCCCAAGAAGGTGTGCTTCTCAGAGAGCAACCTGCCCACCGGGGACAGGACCAGGCGGAGCTACTACCTCAATGGTGAGGCGTGTGCAGGTGGCTGGGCAGCGACCTGGCTTGTAGGTTCTCCAGCCACGCAGAGCACGCGGGCTGCTGGTCTGGGGTAGGGTCCAGGGCTTTGGGCACCTTCTAGGAAAGCTGAGTTGCTTGCCTTTCTGGTTGTGAGAGTTTGTTGAATATTCTAGATACAAGTCCTTTGTGGGCATGTTGTTTAGACACAGCCTCCCAGTCTGTGACTCTTCCATTTCCATGATGTTTTGGGGAAGCAAAACTGTTGAATTTGATGAAGTCCAATATTCCGATATTCTCTTGTAGTTGGTACTTTTGGAAAGTCTTTGCCAAATCCAGGTTCTTTCCTCTGTGTTCCAGAAGTTCTACAGCTGTAGGGTTTACATTTGGACTTCTTATAAGTCCACGTCATTTCTGTCTTGGGTTTGGGTTTCCATATAGACATCTGCTCCACCAGCCCCAGTGCTCAGGGACAGTCCCTGTGGTTGAACTGTTTGGTTACTTGCTGAACATCGGCTGTCTGAACACCCGTGAGGCTGTTTCTACGTCCTCCGTGCGTCCTGTCCACCTGTCTGTGTCCACCTGGATTAGAGTCCTGTGGCTTTATAGCAAGACTGTGAATCAAGCAGGACATATAGGCTCTTCAGCTTCGTTTTCTTGAAGTTGTTCTGGCTCTCCTGGATCCTTTGCATTTCCATATGCATTTGGAATCAGCTTGTCCATTTCTACAAAGAAGCCTGCTATGACTTTGACTGGGATCATCCGAGCCTGCAAGTCAACGAGCTCAAGTGTCAGAGGAAGGGCACCTTCACAGCATGGATCCTTTGTGGACTCTGTGTCGGCCCACAGTCTGTACCAGTGCTCAGCAATGTTCTGTGGTTCTGCACATGCAGGTCTTGAACACTTTCAAAGTTTCCTTTCCATTTTTTGTCCGTTACTGGAGCACCATGACTGAGCACGATAGTGGGATGCCTCGTGCCCTGCTTGCACGTGCACGTGGCACAGCTGACAGTTTCCTCCCAGCACCTTCCCGTCTCTTCCCCTCCTCCTTCCCCTGTCTTGCACACTTTAGTCACGTTTACCCCTGAGTATTTAATATTCTTGATGCTATAGTAAGTAGTATTGCTATATCATATCAATCTCTGGTGTCTATTTCTAGAAAACAGTAGCACAATTGATTTTTGTATATTGACCCTGCAATAGTTGATTTCATGAGTCACCTTGACTAGGCCATGAGAATCCAGATATTTGGCCTAACTTTATTCTGGTTGTGTCTGTGCAGGTATCTTTGTGTGAGGTTGAGGTTTCACTGAGGTTGGGCCTCATCCGATGAGTTGAGGCCTGGACAGACTTTCCTCTGAGTCAGAGAGAACTCCTACCTGGCTACCTCTGATCCTGACCCTGCACATCACTCTTCCTGGGTCTCCAGCCTGCTGGCCTTTGAGCAGGAGCCACACCCACACCATCAGGCCTCCTGGGTGTCCAGCTTGCCGGTCTTGGGCCATTAGTCTCTGTGGGCACATGCCCTGTTTGTTCTCTTTCTCTGGAGAAACTGCTAATAAGTCCATGCCTGTGCTTCTGAGTGACATGTCTGTCATCTTTCTGGCTTGGTCTTTACCTTCTGCAATACATTAACTTGTCCTAGTAGCTTCCTGTGGGATTCCCTGGCGTCCGAGCTTTCCCTGCCTGGAGCGCCCCTCCTCACCTGGAGTGTTGTTTTCTACTTGCAGTCATGCAGAGGACCCTTCCATTCTGCCATCTCTCCTGGACGTCTCGTCCTTAGCATCCTAAAGTACAGAGATGGTTGTGCTGTGAATGAAGACAAATGTTTAAACTTTTTAAACATTTCTAGTGATATGCCTTTTCCTTTTTTCCTCTTCCTTTCAGTGCTGGGGATGAAGCTGCACAGGCTGAGAAGGTGCTATACCTCTTCCTCCAGCTTTACTGTGCTGGCCAGACCTCCAAAGCAGTGTTGAGCAGCGTGGTGCCTTCCCCTGGTGTGGGGTTCGGTCTGTCACCAGTGAGCCTGGAGTTAGCTGAGGTTTTTGTAGATGCCTTTCATGGTCTTGAAGAAGTTCCTTTTGAAATCTAGTTTGCTTGTTTGTCATGAGTGGATGTTGGATTTTGTCAGATGCTTTCCTGCATCTATCGAGATGAGCATTTGGTTTTCCTTTGTGGTTGGTGAACATTGTGTATCAAGTAGCTTTGCTTCACTATAATGAAACACCTGGCACAGGCTATTTATGAAGTAAAGAGAGGTTTATTTTGGCTCATGGTTCTGGAGGTTATGTCCACCACTAGTTTGGGCCTCTGGTGAGGCTGCCCACCATGGCAGGAGCGCTTCTCAGAGCCAGGAAGCAGCGTCAGCGAGGGGGTCCCACCTGCACTGGGAGGGCATGTCCAAAGAGCTGAGGCTTCCCTCTTAAAGCTCACCCCCAGAGACCAATCCCCTACAGGCCACGGCGTAAGGTAAACCACGTTGATCCTTGAGTGTGAAGCCAACCATGCATTCGTTCCTTTTTCAAATCTTTGATCTGTCCTTTTTAGTCATACATGGCAGTAGAATGTAATTTGACATCTCATCACACATGGCGTTAACGTCCCATTCTTGTGGCTGTGCACCAAACAGTCACACAGGTTGCGTGCTCCTATGTGAACAGATCAAGGATTCCCGAGGCAAAGCCCATTTCATCACAATGTGTCACATTTTTTTGTATTGTTAGATTCAAGTTACTGAGATCTGGTTCAGAACCTTTGCTAATGAGGAATCTTGTGCTGTAGTCCTCTTTTAATGCCATTTTCTGACTAGGTATTATACGGCTGGCCTGAACCCAGGTGGGATGTTTCCTCCTCTTTAATTATCTTGGAAGAGTGTGTGTCAAGTTTGTACTGTTTATTTCTTAACTGTCTGGTAGAATTCACCAATGAAACTGCTTGAGCCTTGGATTTTCTCTGTAAGAATGTCTTCCCCCATACATTCCGTTTTATTGATCTATGGCTATCCCGATTGTCTCTCTCTTCTTGAGTGAGCTTTGCTGGTTTGTCTTTTCGAACCAGTGGACTAAACCCAGGTGCTCTGCCACTGAACCACATCCCAGCCCTTTTCATTGAGAGAGGGGCCTGGTCAAGTTGCCCAGGCTGCCCTTGAACTCGTGACCCCCTGGCCTCATCCTCCTGAGTTGCTGGGACCACGGCGTGACTACCAGGCTCAGGCAGCAGTTTATGTCTTCTCAGGACTTGGTCCCTTTTCTCGAGGCTCTCAGGGCTCTTGGTCTGAAGTGCTTCCTGACATTTCTCATTGCCTGCAGATGTCCTTGGCTTGTGTCACCTCCCACTCCCCATGTGGTTTCTGTGTGGGGCTGGAGGTATATTGGTTGTATTGACCTTCTTTTTTGAAGAATAGCTTTTGGCTGGATGGCGGAGAGCACAGTTTGGACTAGAGGAGTTCTAGAACATCTCAGGTGTAGCAGTCTCATCCGCCCATTAAAGATTCAGGGGAGGTGGGGGCAGAGGCACACGAGAGAAGCTAGGGATGAAGGAGTACACCTCCCTCTCATGCCCCGCCGGCCCTGGTGCTGTGCTGCACAGTCTGCCTTCTGCAGCCTCTGGTAAAGACGGACACCAAACTACAACACAGCATTGAGTGATGAAAGACCTCAGTAGAGGGTGAGTCTTGGGTTCATGGATTAGAATGCTTAATATTGTTTAATAGTCAATAACTTGCATTGATCTGTAGATTTAATGCAATCCTTATCAAAGTTCCAGCTGGTTTCTTTACAAAAATTTGATAAGCTGAAACTTACATTCACATGGAAATACAAGGGACCTAGAATAAGCAAAACAATTTTTAAAAAGGAGCGAACTCAGGAGACTCACCCTTTTCAATCCCAAGACTTCCCGTCAGACTACAGAAATCAAGGCTGTGCGGTACTGTCATAAGGACAGACAGTGACCCGTGGAAAAGGATCGAGAGCCAAGAAATAAGTTCGAACATTCATGGTTGGTTGTCCCACAAAGGTGCCAGGCAATCCAATGAAGGAAGGACCACAACAAACGGTGCTGGGGACATGCTCCTGCAAAGGAAGCCGTCGACCCCACCTTGCGCCATGCACAGAACCCACCTCAGGCCCATCTAGTGCCCCAGAGAGCTCAACGAGCCTGAGCCGTCACTCGCAGAGGAAGCCCAGGTGAGGTCAGCGTCACCTTGACACCAACAGCACCGGCAACCAGAGAAGACTAGTCACCTCGACTTCGCCAGAGTAGACACTTTGTGCTTCAAAGAACAGTTTCAAAACAGTGAAGTATCACCTAGAGAATGGGAGGAAGTACTGGCAAATCGTGCGCTCAGAAGAGCTCTTACAGATGATCTAGTCAAAATGGCCAAGGGTGTGGCTGGACAACCCTCAAGAAGATGTGCAGATGACCAGCACGCAGGTGAAGTGGTCACAGGGTCTGTGCCATCAGGGTGATGCAGAGACCCACGTGAGCTGCCTTTCACAGCAAACGGCCTGGGCGGGAAGTGGAGCCTTGAACGCACACTGGTGGGAACGCCAGTGGGCGGCCCCTTGGAAAACAGCCTGGCAGTCCTCACAGGCTGAACACAGTGTTCCCACGTGACACAACCCCATTCCTGGGTGTGCACCCAGAGACTGGAAGGCAAAGCCTGTACTTGCATGTTTACACAGCCATGCTCAGATTAGCCAGAGTAGAAACAGCCAGATGCCCACAAGCTGGCAGTGCAGATAAAACTTTATGATCTAACTCCATGATGGAATATTACTCAGCCATAAACAGGAATGAAGCGCTGGGACTCACTTCCGTGTGGATGGGCCTTGGAACACCATGCTGAGTGCCATGAAGTCAGACACGAAAGGCCACACATTCTGTGGAACGTCCCGAACAGATGAACACATAGAGACGGAAAACAGACTGCTGGTCTCCAGGGGCTGGGGGAGTGGTTGTTATCAGGGACAGGATTTATTTTGAGGTGATGAAAATGTTGTAGCAGGTGCCCCAGACCTAGTTCCCACAGCTGTCTCAGGCTCCCCCAAAGGACCTTTGTGCAGGGGAACCACATTCCATAAAGTCTGGGAAGTGTGCCAAGAGAGGGACCGTGCAGAGGCAGCCTGCATCCTCCTGCCCCCAGCCTGGCTCCTGGCCTGTCACAGCCGCCCACGCAGAGGCCTCTTCCTCCTGGGCCAGAAGTAGCTGCAGTTACAGGATGCCCAAGGGCGCGCCCCTGCCGTGTCTGGCTGGGCAGACAGGTTGTGCCAGTGCCAGCTTCCAGCAGCCTGTGCAGGGGAGCAGGGCGCATCATCCCAGCTCTGGCAGCACGCAGCCTTTCTGCATTCGCCCTGCAGGCCCGGTGTTCCATGGAGCACACTTTGGGAAACAGTGTAGATGCCTTGGGAGGGGCTGGTCCTGTAGGGGACACGGCAGTTGACACAGTGTCCTGGACAGCACTGGCCCAGCCTCTTGTGTGCCTGGTCCCGTGTGCATGCCCGGGCAGGACCCTGCCCCCTGCAGAAGCTTCCTCTGGCCTGGTCCCATGCACCTCCACAGCAGCCGAGTCCACAGCCTCAGCTGCCCAGGCTCATCTGCAGACACAGTTGTCCGTCACTGTGTATCTGGCCCCTGGTACAGGACTTGACATCTGGTGGGCATGTCTGTCCAGGGTGAGCAGCAGGCAGAATGGTCCTGGCCTTGGCCCCTCACACTCCATGGTGACCAGAAGGTCTTGGGTCTCCAGGGCTGGGTTGGAGCACCCCAGACACTCCAAGGCCATGGGCACTAGCTGCACAGGGCAGGGTCAGGACTGCCTCCGTGGCACTGGTGCCTGAGTGTGGTGCTGAACTGTGTCATGGGGGCACAGGACCTGCACCTGCAGCTGGCCTTGCCCAGCTGGCAGCTCTGAGAGACTCTGAGGAGGAGGTCTCAGGGCCTTCAGGATGCTGTGGATGTGGGTGGGCCTGTGTGCCTCTCCACGGGGGGAGAGGGCCTCTGAGCGGCACCAGCAGGGGAGCAGCTGTGGGCACGCTTGCTCTTGCACCTCAGGGATGGGGCAGAGAGGAGGGTGGGGCAACGGCCAAAACGATCTCTAGCCAGGGCCTCGCTGTGACTCATCCTCCAAGAGCCCCCAGTCTTGAAGGGTCTTGACCTGCATTGCATCAGGTGGCCAGTGCCTCCAGGGCGTCAGAGGCTGCCTGAGGGGCATTCGGGAGCCATTTTTGTGTGTGGGAGGAAGTGTTCCAGGTGGTGACAGGGAATAATGAACAGGGTCTCCTGCCAGCCCAGCATTCCCTGCACAGTCGGGGAAGAGCTGGCCTCAGGGGCCCAGGACCGGCTGTGTGCCCCAGAGTCTCACCCTTCCCTTGGCTGTGGGGCCACTGCCCCCCACTGTCCTCAGGCCAGGGCACACACCTAGCCCTCTCCTCAGTGCCTGGTGGCAGGGTGGCATCCAGGTCAGCAGGGACAGCCCTGCACTGGGCAGGGAGACCAAACCTGGGAACTGCCCTAGGTAGCAGGCTGGGCTCGCTCAGCTTCTGAAGCAGTCCACACACCTCTGGCAGAGGAGGGGGCCACAGTGTCTGGCCCCCAAAGAACCTCTGAGGGCAGACCAGAGGGAAGGCTCCCTTCCACTCTAGGTCTCTGCTCTTGCCGGGTGGGCAGTGGGGGCCAGGCCCCTGGATGATTCTGACTGGAAGCCACGCCTGCCTCTCCTCGTGCAGAGATCCAGAGCTTTGCGGGTGCTGAGAAGGACGGCCGCATTGTTGGAGAGATCGCCTTCCAGCTGGACCGGCGCATCCTGGCCTACGTGTTCCCAGGCGTGACGCGGCTCTACGGCTTCACCGTGTCCAACATCCCTGAGAAGATCAAGCAGGTGCATCCTGGCTGCCTGGGACTGGGACCCCAGATGTGACTGGGGGCTGACCCATGGGCGGGGGCACCTGCTTGCACCTTGGGGCTGACCCAGGGGTCGCTGGGCACCCAGGTGCATCCTGGAACTGACCCAAGGGTTGCTGGACACCCAGGTGCATCCTGAAACTGACCTAGAGGTTGTTGGGCACCTAGGCACATCCTGGAACTGACCCAGGAATTGCTGGGCACCTGGGCACATCCTGGGGCTGACCCAGGGGTTGCTGGGCACCTGGGTGCACCCTGAGGCTGGCTCAATCTTGGGGCACCGGCTGTCCTTGGTCCACCAGGGCCCCATGGCTCATCTTCCCGAGGTGCTGGAGGGTGGGAGCCGGGATGTCTCCACTGACCTGCTGGGGCAGCCCTGCCTGCTCCCACCCCACTGCCAGGAGGCAGCCCTGACTACTCTGTGTTCCCAGACCTCCATCAAGTCCCTGGACGGCTCGGTGGACGAGAAGAAGCTACGGGAGCTGACACACCGCTACCTGACGCTGACAGCCCGGCTGGAGAAGCTGGGCTACAGCCGCGAGGTGCACCCCGTCTTCAGCGAGTTCCTCATCAACACCTACGGCATCCTGAAGCAGCGGCCCGACCTGCGCGCCAACCCGCTGCACAGCAGCCCCGCCGCGCTGCGCAAGCTGGTCATCGACATCGTGCCGCCGAAGTTCCTGGGCGACTCGCTGCTGCTGCTGAACTGTCTGTGCGAGCTCTCCAAGGAGGACAGCAAGCCGCTCTTCGCCTGGTGAGCCGCGCCGCCTCCTCCCGCAATAAATATGTCTGTTCCAAACCCGGGGCCGCCGTGCTCCTGCATGTCCCTCCCGCAGGGGGCGCTGGTCTGCTGGCGCTGCAGCGGGGAAAGGCCCGCCGCGGCCAGCCGCCCTCCGGGGCACTGCGCAGCCCGCCGCCACCCACGGTCGAGGGCACCTGTCGCCTTATTAAAAGCATGTTTACCTGTCTGCCTTACCTCTGGCTCTTTGAGGGCGTGGAGAGCGCCCTGGTCTCTGCTCGCCTGCAGGAAATGCCCACTGTGTCTGTGGGAAGAGCCCGTGGGGAGGGCACGGGGCCCGGCGCCAGGACTGTGCCAGGGCTCTCAGCGCCTTGCCAGGGGCACACAGCCTCAGAAGCCCCAGACCCTCCCTGAAAGGACCAGCGAGGTCCGTCGCTGCTCGGGTTTCAGACGCAGGGCTGCAGGTGGGATTGGATGAAGTCGGGATGGCTGAGCCCCAGGCCCTGTGCCGATGGGAAACGCGGCCCTCGGTCTAAAGTGAGGGACGCTGAACTGTGCTCGGCCTGTGCGACTGAGCCAGCCGGGGAGGTCAGTTACCTGGGGCAGGAAGTGAGGAAGCCACAGCACCAGGGGAAGCGAGCCTGTCCACTGTGTTCATGGGGCTAGCCCTGGGGCCAAGGAGACCTGTGGATGTCTGCAACTGTCCTGAGGGGCACGGGAGCGGGACTCTAGCATCAGTCCCCAGCCTGGAGCTCACTGCTGCACCAGTGCCCCCCTGGCCGGAGCACCCGACTTGGGCCACGTTCCCCCAGGGCCCTGGTGTCCTCAGCTCCCGGGCAGGAGTCTGCCCTCGGGCTCTGGCTGGCTCACCCCATCACACAGTGGGCCCGAGTGTCCACCCTGTGGGGGGGCCCCTGAGGGACACCCATGGCTGGCCGGGTCCCCACCAGCAGGCCACTCCCCTGCTGCCCTTGCAGGAGGAGGTTCTGGGGGCTCTCCAGCAGGCCAGAGGCTGCGAGCCTCTCCTTACTCTTCAACAGCGGGAGGACGCTGCCCAGGTAGGCCTGCCCCTGTGCCACGCCTGGGCAGCACTGGCCCTGCGCAGGGGTTGGAGCCTACAGTGGGCCTGGCGGGAGCCGGCCAGCTCTGCCTGCCCAAGGCCGATGTTGGGCGTGGGGCATCATCCCTGCGCAGTCCCCGCGCAGTCCCCATACAGGCGCCTTGGAGGGACTCTGGAGCTCCTGTGTGGCCTCCCCAGGCTGCGGGGCCTCCTTTGTGGCGCCTGGTCTTGGGTTTGCTTTCCATGCACCTCCCGCCCAACTCGGCACCAGCAGGTGCTCCAGGCTCATCCTGCTCCTCACACACACACCTCACACACACACCTTGCACACACACCATCCACACACACCATCCACACACCCCCACATCCACACACACCATCTACACACGCCCATGTCCACACACACCAACATTCACATATGCGCTCACATTAACATGAACACTAACATCCATGTGCATGCTGTGTCAACACCCACACACATCCACACTCCACACACCATCTTCCATACACACCCACGTCCACACATATGCTTACACTAGTACCCACGTGCATGCTAGAGCACCCACGAAAACACCCACATGTGCTCGCACTGACACACACTCACCAACACCTACAGAGTGCTGCCATGAACACCCACATCGTGCTCTGCCCGACCCAGGTGCACACACGCCCACGTCTACCACGTCTGCCTGTCCTCTGTGTGTACACGGACACTGACGCCCACACACACGTGCACGCCAGCACCTGCACAAACACACTCTCACAAGCACACACTCTCACACGTGCACAGCCCCACCTGCCCACATGTGTGGGTCCACCCACCCCCGCCACTCCACACACACACTGAAGCTCCCTGGCTGCTCATCTGAGCAGAGGTCACATGGAGGGTCACCAGGAAGGCCATTCAAGGGCAATACAGGGTCCCCGGAAGGTCAGCAGATGGCCCTGGGCCAAGCTGGGACTTGAGCCACACTGGCCTGAAGCCTCCGCCTGGGCTCTACCCCTCCAGAGCCTCCAGGGGTCCTTAGTGCCCCAGCTGGCCCGGTCAGTGCTTTGGGGGTGACCCGTGTCCTGGCTCCACCTCCTCTGACGTGCTGGTTAATAAGAAGCCCGCTGTGGGAGGGCACTGCTGCAGCCATTAGGCCCACTGCCTCCGAGTGCCTGCCCTGTCCTTCCCTGCCCCTTGTGAGCAGTGTCTGGACCTAGGCCCGGCCATGTCCCAGCTGGTGGAGTGTGTCCCCAACTTCTCAGAGGGCAACGACCAGGAGGTGAGGCCCCAGGGGCTGGCGGAGGGTCGATACTGAGGGTCAAGAAGGGAGTCATTCCTTGTGGGCAGAGCTGCCTTCTCAGGACAGGTCCTCGGAGACCCTCATGGGCCCCACGAGTGCCCCAGATGTGGGGGACTCAGTGACTGGCTGGGGTGGGGCACAAGGCTGCAGGGAGTTTGGGCAGATCACTTGCCTCTGGGGGTCTCAGTGGTCCCGTCGGGAGGGGGGCCCTTGAAGACCAGTGTGGAGGGCTGCTGGAGGCCACAGGGGATGTCTGGGCATGGCCCTGCACCAGCCCCGCAGCTGTGAGGTGGACTTGCGCCCCTCGACCTACGGGACGCGAGGCTCAGAGAGGTCAGGCAGGCCACTGGGGGTGGCAGGAAGGGAAGGGGCAGAGCTGCAGCTGTCTCAGAAGGTCCAGGCCTGAGGGCTCCTCACTGCTGTCAGCACCGGCAGGGGTGCTTCGCCGCCCAGAGGCTGGGGGCGAGGGACCCTGCCCTCTGCAGTCTTGGACTGCTGGCCACCCTCGGGTGCCCTGGCCACTGCTCTGGGTGTTACAAGCAGGCCCCAGACTCATTTCCTGCTGAAGGGACACCTGATATCTGCTCCTTGCTGTGTCCGTCCACCAGGGCCCGTGGATGGGGTCTCCCCGCTGACCCCTTCGCGAGCCCCATGTGCTCAGAGCTACCTTCCCAGGCCCGGGCTGGGGCAGGTGCAGCTGCTGCCACAGCTGCACCTGGGTCTGAGGCTGGGGCCCTCCCAGGTGATCGAGGCCATCTCCCAAGCCATCTCGCAGACCCCAGGCTGCGTTCTGCTGGATGTTGACGCAGGCCCCTCCACCAACCGCACCGTCTACACCTTCGTTGGGCAGCCTGAGTGCGTGGTCGAGGGTGCCCTCAACGCCGCCCGCAGGGCCTGGCAGCTCATTGACATGAGCAGGCACAGAGGTGAGGGCAGCTGCGGGGCCAGAGGTGGGGCCACTCCACAGCTCAGCGCGTCCGACTGAGCCCTGTGCTGGCCGGCCGCCTTGGGAGAGAGGTGGCCTGGGCAGTGGTTTGGGGTGTAGGTCCAAGAGGGCCACAGGGCGGACTTCTCCAGGGAAGACCTGCGAAGGATCGCTGACCTGGGCCACACCTACTGTGCTGGCCTGTGAGCGTTCGGGGCCAGGAGCAGGGGAGGGGCACAGAGGGGCCAGTGGACACAGCCATGGGAACCTGCTGGCCCAGAAGGAGTGGGCACCAGCTGCCCCGGCTTCAGGGTCATGAGGTGATCGCCAGCTCACTTATCTGGACCAGGCTCAGGGGGCCCTGGGGGGAGGCAGGGGCAGAAGATGTGACAGAAGCTGACCTGTCAACCTCCTGAAAGCCAAACAGTGATGGGCTGGCAGGGTCCAAAGTCAGTGGACATGGAGCCTGAGCTGGTCAAAAGGCCAGGGTGTCTGTCTGTAGAGCGGGATTCTGGGTGACCCTGACTGGTCACAGATAAGAGGGTTACCACAGGGTCAGGAGGAGCCCATCCTACAGCAGAGGGGTGGGGCTGGGAGGGCTGACCCCAGTCAGGCCACCACAGTGGACGCTGTTTGTTGAGTGGGGCTGGGCTGGCGGTAGCCTGGCCAAGCTGCTGGGTTCGGCCTGGCCAGGAGCCCTGGGAGCTGGGGGTGGCTCTGTGCAGCATTCATGGCTGTCGGCTGGAGACGCTGATCCCAGAGGGGCCTCCTGCCCACCTGCAGCTTCGCCAGGTCTTGGCCCACGCCCCCTGCCATGAACACCGTCTGCGGAGGCCACTGTGGCCACTGCCGTGTCCCTGCTAGGCCCCCCGGGCAGAATCTGCTGCCACCAGGGCGAGTCCAGGCACAGGGGGCTGGCCACTTCCCTGTGGTTGGCATGGACAGCTGGACAGATTATCGGTCTGATCAGCTTGGTCAGGGGGGTGGAGGGTCCTGGGAGTCCCACTCCTCATCAGCCCCTTGCAGGGGAGCACCCTCGCATGGGCGCCCTGGATGTCTGCCCCTTCATCCCAGTGAGGGGTGTCAGCATGGACCAGTGTGTGCTGTGTGCCCAGGCCTTTGGCCGGCGGCTGGCGGAGGAGCTGAAGGTGCCAGGTGAGTGTGTGGCTGGGGGCAGGTGCAGTAGCCCTGCCATGCTGACCCCTGGAGCATTCCCAGTCCCACTAAAAATTGCCATGAGAGAACACTGTGCAGGCCAGGCCCTCTGTGGGGGTAACCAAGGTGCAGGAGAGGCCCCTCCCTGGGGGTAACCAAGGTGCAGGAGAGGCCCCTCCCTGGGGGTAAGCAAGGTGCGGGAGAGGCCCCTCCCTCGACAGTGAGGAGGGTGCAGATGGCAGCAGTGCACCTGGTGCTCTGTCCTGCTGCTGTTGTCCTGGGCGGGGCCCCTGGGCCCATGCGGCAGTGCAGGCCAAGAGGTGCATCCAGACCCTAGCAAGCCTTAGTGAACAGGCAGAGCAGTCAACCCTCCAGGGGAAGGGTGCATAGACACAAGCCCCACCCAGTTCCTGCCCGGCAGTGGCGACTGGCCCGCGGCGTGGGCCTTGGCGAGCTGGTCCTCTGTCGTCTCTGGGTTACTTGCAATGGACTTGCATTTGGAAAAGAAATGCCTTGTCCCGTAGCACTGGCCACTCACTCCACACTGGCTGTGTGACCTTTGTAGGGCATCAGAGCCCCTGGGCAGGGGCCATGCTCTGTCCCTCAGAGGCCATGATGTCCATCCCAGGAGGCACAGAGTGGGGTGCCCAAGCTGAGGGAGGCTGCAGGAGCCGCCTATGGGGCCCCAGGGAACAGGTTTAACCCTTGCTGGCTGAGCTCTCTTGCAGTGTACCTCTATGGTGAGGCAGCACGGACGGCCAGCCGCAGGACCCTGCCAGCCATCCGGGCCGGGGAGTACGAGGCCCTTCCTGAGAAGGTGCTGCCCACAGGTGGCTGGGTGGGGAGAGCATGGCTGTCCCTTCCCCTGCAGCGGGTGGCCCAGCCCTATTCTCATCCAGGGTGAATGTCTCACAGCTCAAGCAGACCGAGTGGGAACCTGACTTCGGCCCCAGCTGTTTTGTCCCCAGCTGGGGGGCCACTGTCACGGGTGCACGGAAGTTCCTCATCGCCTTCAACGTCAACCTGCTCAGTACCAAGGAGCAGGCCCATCGCATTGCACTCAACCTGCGGGAGCAGGGCCGAGGGAAGGACCAGGTAAGCCTTGTGTGCCACTGCCCCACGTCCCTGTGGGCTCAGCCTGTCCCCAGTCCCCCAGCGGTCGAGGCAGTGTCAGCACAGAGCCAGCTGCAGGCCAAGGCAGGGAGCATGGGTGCTGCTCAGGCGGGCTCGGTGGGGCTGCAGGCCCAGCTTCCAGTGCTAGGAGTCAGGAATTTGCTGTGGCACACACTTTCCACAGAAGCAGGCAGACCTTGCCCAGGGCTAGAGCACCGCAGCACTTCCCACTGCCGAGAGGACAGGGCCACCTCCACCCCGCCTCCTCCAACAGGTGCCCTGGTCCCCAAGGTGTCCTACCAACCCTCAGCTGCCTGGAAGCCCCAGGGCCCACGTGTCCCCACATCCCTCAGGCACCCAGGGCCTGCCCCCAGCAGGTCTGCACAGTGGCCTGAGCTCCACTCCTGCAGAGCCAGGGTCAGACAGATGCCAAGCACGCACCTGGTGAAGGAGGTCACCTCCGGCCCGTCTGTCTCCCAGGGGCTCAGGTCCTGCCAAGCCTAGCTGCCCTGCTGTGCACCCTGCTGACATAAAAGCAAGCAGCCCTCAAGTCCTCCTTTGTGTCCTGGCCAAAGGGAGAAAGTCATCAGAGTCCCCTTCTCACAGGAACTTGACTTGTCACTTCAGGACTGAGGGACAGAGCAGCTGCTGGGCGGGTGGGTGGGTTGGGAGGATTGGGGGAGTGTGGGGCCCCGGCTGGCCCTCAAGTCAGTGTCCCCAGGCCTCCAGGGATGGCATGGGCACAGCTTGGGGCCCTACGGGATGGTCATCCAGCACCCACCCCTGGGACCTCAGTTTCCCTGTGACGGGCAGGAATCTTCCTGCCCCTCTCCAATCAGCCCAGGTGAGAGAGAGGCTGGTCCTGATGCCAACCAGCCAGTCTTGGTGGCTCTCAGCACTGGCACCAGGGGGTCCGCGTGGAGGTGGGAGGGAGCTTGTCTCCCAGGCTGGGACACGGTTCCTTTGCAGCCGGGACGTCTGAGGAAGGTTCAGGGCATTGGCTGGTACCTGGAGGAGAAGAACCTGGCTCAGGTGTCGATGAACCTCCTGGACTTTGAGGTCACAGGCCTGCACACGGTCTTTGAGGAGACCTGCAGAGAAGCCCAGGTGGGCTGTCAGGGGGGATGTGTCCTGGGGAGCCGGGCAGTCATGCTCCTGAACACCCTCGGTCCAGCCCGAGGTGCTAATGCTGCCCAACAGGAGCTGAGGTGCTAATACTGGTCAACAGGAGCTGAGCCTCCCAGTGGTGGGCTCACAGCTGGTGGGCCTGGTGCCTCTGAAGGCTCTGTTGGACGCAGCCACCTTCTACTGTGACAAGGAGAACCTGTTTGTCCTGGAGGAGGAGCACCGGATCAGGCTGGTGAGTCCCCTCCATGGGCAGGGACAGACCCCAGGGACCATGTGGAGCCAGTGCTGGAGACTTCCTGGGGCTCTAGGCTCCCACCTGGCCGGGCCCTGGTGGAGCCCTCTCCTCCGGCCCCGTCCCTCCCTGGTGCTCAGAAGGCAGGGCTTTGTTCTCCCTGCTATTCTGCAGAGGCTGTGAGTTTCCTGACCCGTCCATGTCCTTGGCTGCTGCCCTGGTGCAGGACTGCACTGCCCCCTCCTGGGCCCTCCTCAGCTGGAGGGTTGTGGTCCCTGGGCCCCGGGCCTGGTTCCTGTGGAGCCGTGTGCGCAGTTTTCATCCTGCCACAGCTGCACAGCGGGGCTTTCAGAGTCCCTCTGCTTCAGGCTGCTCCTCTTGGTGAGCACACACTGGGCTTTCCGGAAAGCCTCGGTGTGCAGTTGTGCTGGTGGCTGTGTCTGCTGGCTCTGCAGGTGGGCCAGCTCCTCTCTGTGTCTGCGGTGGGCGTGGGAGCACCACCTGGGCTGGTGGGGGTCAGGTCTGTGCGGGTGTCCGGCTCCCGGTCGTTGCAGCAGGATGTCTCCTCAGTATCTGGGCCTCGCAGTGCCGGGCTGGAGGCCAGAGCCAGGGGCGCTGGGCAGGCCTCGGGTTCCACCCGTTCAGAGCTTCCTGCCAGCCTGCTGTGCAGACGGGTGTGACCCCCCCACCCCCGTTTGCTCCCATTTCCTCTCCCTCTGTCTCCAGATTTCCAGAGTGTTTTGGGGGAAGATTCTTTGGTGGTTAGACCTAAGTTTAAATGGTACACTTCGCCCTCTGGCACTTGCTGATCAAGGTCAGACGGCATCGTTGGACCCGTGAAGAAAGCAGTTCAGCTCACTGCACTGTGCAGACGTTTCTGCTCGGCTTAAATTGTTGGGTTGCTCTTTCCATGTGGCCTGCAGTGACCGGACCTCACACCCATGACGGCTACTGCGTGGCTCAGGGCCTCAGGGCTTTCTTCTATGGTCCTGACGTCTGTGGCAATGTCCCTGTCACTATTCTTGTCAGACCACAAGTTGCCTGTTTTTCTAGGAACACCCAAAACGTATGTCCACTCCTTTGGAAGCATCGGCTGGGGAAGCCTACGGCTGACCGGCCTCCTCCTTATCCTAGAGGCTCAGACACTGCCTCTTGTCCTGGTGATGGCGCCGCGCCCTGCCCCTGGGGATATTTAGGCTCCACGGCTGCTCAGGCCCTTGCCTGGTTCCGCCCGGTGCCCGCGATCCCGCGGGCAGACTCAAGGCGCCCCTCCCCTAGCATGCTGTCTGGCTGCGATTCTCCCAGATGGGGCCTCTGGGTCCTGGGCAGGGTTAGACCAAGTCTGCTGCCTGGTTGTTGAAGGTCACTCTGTTCTGTGGACTTGCTGACATGGAGCTCCGTGTGGTCCCTGCTGATAGGCCACTTGTGTCCTGCCCTCTGCTCCCTGTTCTCTCATGCTCAGCATGCTTCTTGTTCTGGACCCCTGGAGAGTGGACAGGACACTGTGTGCACTGTGTCCAATTTGTCCAGAGTGTGTCTTCAGAACAAACACGCTGTTCTCCGAGCCACACTGCTGCCATCAACTCATGGCCCTGGAATTTCATCTGCAGCCATGGTGATTGTGCTGTCCCACCCTGGCTGTTGTCCTTCCCGCCTGGGGTCACTTCAGGCAGCACATTGCCCCTCAAGCCTCTCCTGCCTTCTACCGGGCCAGTTCTTGGTCTCCTGGACATTCCCTGGCCTGGATACACTTCATGAGCAGGCTGGTTGTGTTGTGCAAGGTCCCTCCACAGCCTGGTCTAACACTGCTTGTCACAGGGTGGCCAAGTGTCCGGCGGGAGTGGCCAGTGGCCCCTGTTCTCCTGTAACAATGGGAGGCCAGTTGACCAGGTTCAGTGCCAGGTTCGACTGCAAGTCCAGGTGGGGTCCTCGCCCAGGCTGTCCCCGGGGAGGTACCTTCAGACCAGGAAACGCCATGTGCTTCAGTGAGCTTTCTCATTACTGTGACCACGAGACCTGACGGGAACAAAGAGGAGGGGAAGTTTTCCTGGCTGATGGTTTCGGAGGCCTCTGTCCAGGGATGGCGACCCCTGCTGTGGCTGAGGCGAGGCAGCTTGGGTGGCAGGGGGCGTGGTAGAGGGCAGCAGCTCGGGTGGTGGCTCCGGGAGCAGAGGGCCAGCGAGGTCCCCGCCGGGAGGCTCGGGTGCCGGCCCGCGTCTGGCCTGTGAGCAGTCCTTCTGCCTCTCACTGTCTCTTCTGCTGTGCTTCCTGCGTTTGCCCATGAGCCGAGGACCTTTGGAACCTCATTGGCGGCAGTTCCTGGGCCCTGGGTGCAAAGCCCTCTCGGGCTGGTGTTGCTGCAGTTTGGGTTCAGGGACAGGACTGCCCAGGGCTACGTCAGAGCGCTGGGCCATGCCGGCTGTGGCACCCGACAGGGCTCCTGGCTCCGAGCCCTGCAGCCTGTGCACTGGCCTTGAGAACCGCACTCCCGAGGCCTCCCCCGGGGGCCCACTCCCAGCCTCCGGCTTCACACGGGGATCAGGAGATCAGCCTCCGGCCTGACTGTGTCCCCCCAGCGACCCTCTCCCCAGGACTCGCCCACTTGGCAGAACAGCGAGATGGTCCCTGGCCAAGGGCTCCACCAAGAGTTTGAATGGCTTCTGGTGGGGGGGTTCCTGCCCACACAGGGTCCTCTGACTGCCTTGTGCACCTAGGTGGAACGCGTCTCCCTCCCTCCTGGGTTGGGTGACTCAGCTTCTCCAGCCTGGAGACCTCCTTAGGCCTGCAGGAAGGATTGAGCCTTGTCAGGAAGGGCGGCTGTAGCCGGCCCCTCGTGGCCTGTGGGCGGCGCTGTGGGACATGGTGACCAGGCCCGACCCTTCCTCTGGCCTGTTTCCCCGGGGTACAGAGTAGGGGCCGTCGCAGTGACCTGCCCCAGAGCTGGAGCTTACTCGGGCTCCTGGAGAAACCCATCCTGAGGTCTGGGGCTGAGGTCAGACACCCTCTGCAGGTGGTGAACCGGCTGGGCCTGGGCTCCCTGGCGCCCTTCAACCCTTCAGAGAGGGTCATCGAGTGAGTGCCGTCCCTGAGCCCACATGCCCCCCCCACCCTCGCCCTGTCCAGTCCACCCCTCCACCCAGTCCTCCCCGCCATGCCCTCCATTCCCCCACCTCCTGCCCTGTGCCTGCTGGGCTGGGGGCTGGTGGACACAGTGAGACCCTGACAAGGCCCCTGCTCGGTCCACCTGTGGTTGTTATGTCGGCTGAGGACGGCCTGGTGGGAGTGAGCTGTGACCTGAACTGGCCTGGCCACTGAGCTGTCCACCCTGCAGGTACCTGGTACCAGACAGGCTGGAGAAGAGCCTGCTGGACATGTCCCTGCGTGCCTTCCTCCGAGAGGTGGGCGCCCGCTCAGCCGCCCCTGGGGGTGGCTCGGTGGCAGCAGCCTCTGCGGCCATGGTGAGCACCAGCTGGGGAGGCAACCAGTAGACCCCTGAGTGAGGGACCCCAAGGTGCAGGACCCCAAGAGAGGGGCTGCACTGCCCAGGACCTCAGAGTGCGTGCCCACCATGCCAGTACCCTGCAGGCAGACAGGGTCCCCCTGCTCTGGCCGGGGGCTGGGCCCACCACCCCATGGGACTCTGCAGGAGGATGGGGTCCCCTGCTCTGGCTAGGGACTGTTTGGTTGGCAAGTCCCATCAACATGAGTCTTTGCCAGGGTGCAGCGCTGGCCTCCATGGTGGGCCAGATGACCTATGGTCGGCGCCAGTTTGAGCATCTGGATGCAGCGATGCGGCGCCTGATCCCGCCCTTCATGTGGCCTTGGCTCGGCTGACTTCACTGGTGGACACGGACGCCCAGGCCTTTGCCACCTACCTGGTGAGGGTGGGGACCTCCAGGGCCTGGTCCAATCCCTGGCCTTTGCCACCCCAGCCCCTGCTCAGGGACCTGCAGCCCGCCTGTGGTAGCTTGGGGCAGGGGCTGCTCCCAGCACAGGAGGCTGAAGACTAGGGCAGCAAGATGGCCGGTTGTCCTCCATGCTGTGGGACCAGCAGCTGGCTCCTCAGGAGTCTGAGGGCCAGTATGAGGGCTTAGGCAGGTAATCCATGGCAGGTCACTTCCAGAGCATGGTCCGCGATGCTGGGGCTGGAGGGACCCAGACCGTAGGCCCAGACCTGGAGGGAGAGGACCCTAAAAATAGCCACAACCTGGCTGGACTTTGTAGTCATGCCTGTAATCCCAGCTCAGGAGGTTGAGGCAGGAGGATCACAAGTTCAAAGCCAGCTTCAGCAACTTAGTAAGGCCCTAAGCAAATTAGTGAGACCCTGTCTCAAAATTTAAAAAAAAAGGTGGGGGCTGGGAATGTGGCTCAGTGGTGAAGCCCCCTGGGTTCAATTCCCAGCATAGGAGGTCAACAGGAAAAAGGAAGACTGATGATTAACAGCCTCAGAGAGACGCCAAACGCCCTTGTGCCTAAAATGAAAGATGGAGACTTTGCAAAATGAGAATAGCATCTTTGAAACAGGTTAGATAGAAGAGGGCAGGGAGGGCTGAAGAGAGGGTGGGAATGAGAGAAAGAAAGAGACAGACAGAGATAAAGACAGAGATAAACACAAAGACAGAGGCAGAAACAGAGATAAAAAGAGAGGGAGAGACAGAGAGACAGAGAAAGGAATAGGGAGAGAGAGAGATGAGGGGGGAGAGAGAGAAAGATAGGTGTATTTAAAAAGAAACATCAGTTTAAATGTATCAGAAAATTAGGTACTACCCCATGTTTAGAAATTAGAAGTAAAAATAAGATGAATATTAGAAAACAGTTAGAGGAGAAAGCCCATAAGTGGAAATGTAATCCAACTGCAGGTGAGGAAGAGGAAAATAAGCATGAAGGTGCATAAGAAAACAGGTGTGCCGGAGCCACAGGGCAGGGTCCCGCAGGCAGAGCCGAGCCACCCCGTTCCCTGGCGGCAGGGGATGGAGTGCAAAGCTGGAAGGGAGCTCCTCCTCAGACACAGAGATCCCCAGCTGCAGCAGGAGGCCGCCAGCCCTCACTGGCCCACACCGGCCCACCTCACTGGGAGTGGGAAGCAGCCACCTGGGGGCTGCAGCACCTGAGCTGGCCCAGGCCCCGCAGGCTCCAGCGTGGACGGCTGTAGCTGGGATCCCTGGCGTGGGCAGAAGGCTGTGGTCCGCAGGCAGGGGGCTCAGGCTAGGCCGGTGCCCCGAGGGCTCGCGGGTGGGAGGAGGCCGTTGGGACGGAGGTTTGACTGAAGCTGCCCATGTGGCACCGTCCCCCAGCTGTCCTCCCAGAACCGCCCTGCATGCTGCACGTGGGCTGGCATCTGCTTGCCAGCCGGGCTGGGATCCGAGTGGGGAGTGTGTGACGTCAGGCCCGTGGCTGGTGGCCGGGCGGGCTGCGGGTGGTGCCGTGGGAGGCAGTGCCTGGGTCTCGGCTCCCCGCTGCTCCGCCCACCGCCTGAGGTTCCTGTGTGCAGACGTGGTGCGAGCACCCGCTTGTCTTGAGCCCCATGCTGTGGGAGTCTGGACAGGAATCAAAGGCCCTCCTGGGCCCTTGGTTTCCTTCTCTAGAATCAAGGGCTCCAGAGAGTGTAAAGTCTCTCTGTCTAGGATGGTGAACCACAGACCCCAACATGCTGTTCTCCAGCATGCCACTGCCCAGGTCCTGTGGCCAAGAAACCAAGCAGCCCCCAGCGGGGAACTGCCTGGCAGGGGTGGGCGGGCATGCCGGCATGCTGCCCCAGGACGTGGGCCTGGCTTACTGTCACACAAGCATGGTCTGGGACACAGCTGCTCCCTCTGTGGTCACTGCCTTGTGGTTTTCGGTCTTCTTTCTGGCAGGAGGCAATGAAGCTGCCCAAGAACACTCCCGAGGAGAGGGACAGGTGGGCACAGCAGGGGCAGCCAGGCCATGGCTTCGGAGTTGGGGAGGCCACAGAAAGATGGCCTGGTTGTCCTGCGTGGGTTCTGTGTGCCCGGCCCTGGTGGGAGCCCTGGGGGTGGGGTCAGAGGGACCCCTGCCCCAGCTCAGACCGCGGTTCGCTCTCGCCCAGGCGTGCGGCTGCCCTGCAGCAGGGCCTGAGGGGTGCGGTCGCCGTGCCCCTGGCGCTGGCAGAGACCGTGTCGCCGCTGTGGCCGGCTCTGCGGGAGCTGGCCCTGTGTGGGAACCTGGCCTGCCAGTCTGACCTGCAGGTAGGAGGCTTGGACACCTCACAGGCCCCCTGGTGGTCTCGGTTTCTCTTCCAGCTGGAAGATGGGTTTGAGATCTCACTCGGGGTCCCGTTGAAGTCAGGCTGTGGTCATGCCCCACCCCACTGTCCCCACCTCCATCTGTAACTCCCAGGGCAGCTCGAGTCCATCAGGACCCTGTGGCCACGGGGAGGGTCAGGACGGATGGGTCCAGGGCTCTGTGTCTCCCCCAGCCCCTGGACCCCAGGGCCTGCAGGTCTCCAGGAGAAACCTGGAGGTCTCCAGGTGTCAGGGTTGGGTCCTCAGGCTCCTGATGAGGGGTCCTCTCCCTGGGTGGCCTCAGCTGCTGAGGGTGGGTCAGCGCGCCCTTCCTCTTGGTTTGCCAGAAAAGAGTGGGTGGCCTTCCCAGGCCTCAGGGGCTGCGTCCACTCTCTGTGGGTGGGGATATGAAGGTGTCCAGGCCCTGCCGTCCATGGAGCCCTGGGGTGTGGACCTTGGGCCCAGCCAGTCTGCTCCTCCCTGGATGAGGGTGAGGTTTCCAGGGGCCGTTGGCCTCTGAAGCCAGTGCGCTCCCTGGCGTCAGCAGGTGGCCGCCAAAGCCTTGGAGACAGGTGTGTTTGGTGCGTACTTCAACGTGCTCATCAACCTCAAGATGTGAAGGACCAGGTGTTTAGGACCAGGTGAGCAAGGGCTGGGCTTTCCTCCAGGCCTGGCCCCGGGCCGGCACTCCTGGGCAAGGTTGTTCCTACCAGTCGGCCACTGTGCTGGACAGGTGGGGAGACGGCATTGCCCTCTTGGGGGGCTGCGCAGACAGGGTGGCCAGTGCCAGCTGGCACCCCTTCAGTGTTCCCAAGAGGCCAGGTCTGGCTGGGGACAGGAAGCTGTGGGGGTAGAAGCCTGGGCGCTGGCCTGCCCTCCCCACCCCCACCCCCACCTGCCCCGTGTCCCACCAGTCCCCTGCAGATCTCTCAGGTTGGTGACCTACACCCCAGCCAGCTGGCTGAAAGGGCAGTGGCCCCAGAGCTGACCTCAAGGTCACAGGTGGCGGTGGCAGGACAGCCCACGATGGTTACTGAGGTGTGCCTCATGGAACACAGGCCGCCGTTTCAAGTGCACAGTCGGGCATTTGGCACCTTGGCCACGGCTCTCGGCTTTAGAACAGTCCACCAGCAGAGGCCGCTGCCCGCCCACCGGCATCGGCTCTCTGACTTCTGTCCCCCGGGCGTCTGTGAACCTGGGAAGGGCTACTTCAGCTCATCCTGCCATTGTGCAGGATGTTGGCGTGGCGACCCCTCCAGGGCCAGCTGCACGAGCACTGTCCCACAGGTGCCAGGGACGCAGCTGTATCCTAGGAAGCTGTGGAAGAAGCCAGGAGAAGGGGTGGAGTCTGCAGAGGGCTGGTGGCCCGGCTGCCCTAAGGCTCCCACCCGCATGGAGACCCTGGAGGAGCTGCCCAGATGGCCCCAGTCACCCTGGGTGGCAGGCCAGGGAGAGGGCAGGAAAGGTGGCAGTGGGGGCCTGGGCCCTGGGGACAGTCGGTGGCACTGGGTCACAGCATAGCAAAGGCCACCCGGCAGGCACAGGTGGTGAGTCGCCACGCCTCCGTCCGTCAGGTCCGCCAGCGCATCTCCAGCCTCCTGCAGGAAGCTAAGGCCCAGGCTGCGCTGGTGCTGGACAGCCTGGAGGCTCGGCAGGAGTGACAGCTGGTGGGAGTGACGTGGCAGGAGACCCCTGGACAGCATGGCCTCCAGCAGCCCTGGCCTTCCTGAGGATCCCAGCTGCTCAGGACAGGGCTCCACATGGCTCATCCATGGGGGGCAGGAAGCACGGGCGGGTGAGCAGTAGGTCAGGGTGTGAGGCAGGCCTGTCCCAGGTCTCCTGTGACTGAGCCTGTCACACTTGGTCACCTGTGGCCCCCAATAAAGTCTGAGCTCCAAACCTGTGTGGTGGTTTGGGTTTGGGGAAGGGGAAGGGACCCCAAGGTCAGTGAGCCCTGAGGTGACAGTCCAGCCCTAAGGTCCCCAGACTGGGGGGCCGTGCCCGGTCACAGGTGGCTGGGACAATGTGGCAAGACCTTGCATTGGACAGCAAGTGACTCTAAGGACCTATAGCCTCATGTGCTGGACGGTGGGGCCCCAGCGATCAACTCCCAGCTGCCCCCAGAGCCTGTGTTGCTAGGTTGAAGGTCACTGTTGATAGGACTGCAGATGCGATTCCATGAGAACACAGCTGGACGGTTCCCTGGAGAAGACAGGCCAGGTGCTGGCTTGGGTGGTCTTCCTAAGCTGGGCCGGACCCCACGTTCTCAGGAGGAGAAGCCAGCAGCTGTCCAGTGCCTCCCAGGCAAACAGGCGCCCAGGAAGCTCCTGCAGACCAGCCCACAGGGACAAGGTGCCGGGGAGGGCAGCCCGCCCCTGCTGGTGACAACGGCCTGTGTGCCTGCCTGACATTGCCCTTGGGGGATGGGCGAGGATGGCCGTGAGAGGCCGGGTGCGCAGGGATGGCCCTTGAGCATCTCCAGGGTGTCGGGGTCTTTAGCCCCCTTGCTCTTCTCGACCAGCGCAAGGGAGGGGAGCGCTCCCCACCAAGGCCAGACTGGGAAAGGTGGGGCCGACTGACGCCCGCTCCCAGCCCTCCGGGCAGAGGACAACCAGACGCATCAGGGACCAGCCACAGCAGGAACTCGTTTATTGAGGAAGTCACACAGCTTTTATGTAGGGTGGAGGCTAGGCGGGAACCAATCAGCTTAAAGGTCAGCAAGGGGGGGTCATGCAGGCGAGAGTCCCATAGGACTATATGGCACGTTCGCAGAACTGTTGTTAACCATCCCTGACGGTGGTCCAATTTATCATCATTAACTTTTGAAACCACCTTTGAGGCCTTGATCTTGCTCACCTCGCCAGGGAGTAAGGAGTCAGCCTGAGTTAGTTAACGTGTCATTAGTCCCAACACATCCCCTTTGTTGTTTTATATTAAGGTGTGTCTGTCTTAGGTTGCCCCCGGGAGGGTGTCACCCATCATGGAACATCACCCTAGCAGTTTGGGGGTCCGCCTTACTCGAAGTGTGGCCTGTCTTAGGTTTCCTCTTCTGAGGATCTTACCCGTCATTGACTATCCCCTTAGCACTTCACGTGGGACCCCTCAGGAGGAGCAGGGCTTAAGGGAGACACTTAGACCCCAGTGTCCTGATACGAGTGATCCAACGATCCTATAGGGCTCCCAATCACCATTATGAAGGGCGGTATAATGCTGTTGGACCACCACGAGCTGCACAGACTTAGCCTAGCTCTTCAGGAAATGGATAAGCTTATTGATTATGCAAGGCCCAAAGGTGAAGCACAAGGACAATGGTGATTAGTGGTCCCATAAGCTGGAGGAGGTAGGGGAGCCACCCGTGTAAACCCAGTCCAGAGGAAATTAGAGTGGAGCTCATTCCTACGATGTTCCAGATCTTCTTGTAGGTTTTTGATTTTATCTTGTACAATGCCAGAGGCCGCTGGTGTAGAAACAGCACTCTTCACCAAGGACAAGGCAAAGCCCTCCTTCCTTCGCTGTTAGCAGATCCAAACCACTACGATTTTGCAGGACGACAGTGGCCAAGGAATCAAGCTGAGCCTGCAGATCTAAGATGGTAGAGCTGCAAAGTGCAATCTTAGGAGCTCTGTGCAGCTCTCAGGAAGTCCACTGTCCAGAGTCCATGAGGTCAGAGACCCCAATCTCAATCACTGCTGTACCATTTTGCTACTGCGTATTACACTCTTTCTTAAGTGTCATTTTAAGAAGTTTACATATATTGACTCCTGAGTCTCTATGAACATTAGTTAACACATTTAACATTATATCTAAACATGAATTAAAGAAAGACTGAGAGAGCTTTTAAGTTTCCTTTTGTGTGGCAAAGTGGTAAAATGCTTCATGCTTAACCTTTAAACAAATCAGGCTCTCAATAACTTTTAGAAATACTTTAACAAATTTTACATATACCCTATTGATGACAGGTCCTATATAGAACATTAAATGGATAGGTTTACCATTACAGACAAGTTTAATTTGGAGAATAGCAGCTTGATAAATTTTCTGCTTTAAAAGGCTCGTATACCTGGAAAATATGAACACATTAATATACAAAGGAATAATGTTTAAGTATGTTACCCTATGGAATAACTTTGTAAATTAATCAGATGTCTCTAACCAAACACGTTTGAGTAATTCCATACATGTCGACTCTAATTCACTCATCTTATTGTAAAAAACCAATATATCAGCAGACAAGTGTAAAAAAAACCAAGGTATCAGACAAGTGTAAAAAAAACCAAGGTATCAGACACGTGTAAAAAAAACCAAGGTATCAGACACGTGTGAACGGTACTTGCCGTCTCTTTCCTGTTGAAGAAAAAGTCCTAGAAAATTGATGTTAGAACGTTTTATAAACATCAACATTTTATCAGTGTGACCACTTAGAGACTTGTGAGTTATTTTAAAGACATTTAACTCTTATTAGTTTACCCCAATTTAAATGGAACCTTTTTAAATCATGTGAATTAAAATATTTGGATCCATTTTAAAATTTTAATTTTATGCGCGCTTATATTTAACACAAAAGCAAAGGACTTGTAATGCTTATCTCCATTTCAGTGTAACGGATGTTCAAAAATAACTCTAGAGTTGGAATAAAAAAGAACTGATCAAAATCATTAACCTAGGTATCAAAATTGTGAGCTCAAAAATGTAGCATGAGAAAATGAGAAGGAGAGAAGAGGTGAAAGGGAGAGAAAAAGGATTCTGAGTTGCAGCCCAGGAGACATTTAAGGTGGACACTTCCTTCCTTGGGTTTGAGACTGGTCTCCCACTGAGCATTCTGGTTTCCTCCATTTACATTTCAATGTAAGCCTTGACTGAGATCTGGATCTGAAAGGGGCTAAAATGTTCTAGCAGAAAACTTGATGCCTTGGCATTTTAACCCTTTTTGTTGGTTAGTAATCAATTCAGGTTTGGACTCAGAAAATTGTGAAACAATTATCTCCTACTACTTGTGGGGAAAGGGGCTGCTGTATCTTACTCCTTCTACGACATGCCACTGATGGTTGGGCTGGTTACTCCCTCCACACTGGCATATGTGGGACCTCGTGGCAGGAGGACTAGGTGGGCTGGGCCAGGGAATGGAAGCAGAAACAGCTGAGCCAAAGTTGGAGGAGGAGGAGGGATTTCATAGTGAATTAGGGGCTCTCAGTGTGATTAGAATACTTGCAGTAAACATCCAAAAATGTGATGCCTAGGATGAACGTCAGAAGAGAGAGAGGATGAGAAGTCCAGTAACAATGAGGCAGAGAGTCCCAAAGAAGGAATATTGTACCTCAAGAGGGTGTGCTCTTGGGTAAATTATATTGTTCTGGTTGATGGCATTTGAGGTTCCTGGTGGGCACCCAGAGAGGTTCGGTTCTCCAATCGGAAACACACACCCAAAACCTCTGCCAACACTTCTTAGTGGACCAGGACCACGCCAGCATCCAGTTAATGGATCTTTCCATTCAACTTCAACTTTCAGGTAAGGCACCTGATTGGCCCAGTGTCGTTGGAAGGTAGTTAAAGGCTGATTTTTTGAGAAATTTAAAATATTTAATATAAGCATTGCTATTCTTAATTGATCATGGGGGTTATTTCCCCCTTTTGTTTTATTACTTGATCTTTTAAAGTTTTATTATGTCTTTCAATTATGACTTGTCCTTTTGGATTATATGGGATTCCTGTAGTGTGTTTAATATGCCAATTGTTGAAGAATTCTTGTAATGATTTACTTGTAAAACAGGGCCCATTATCCATTTTGATCTGTTGAGGCAAGCCTAAAATGGCAAAGCATTGTAAGAAATGGCTTTCAGCGTGCTTGGCCTTTCACCAGAGTGAGCAGTGGCCCAGCAGGCATGGGAGGAAGTATCAATAGACATGAATATGTATTTTAATTTCAAATGGTGCATAAAGAGTCACATCAGTCTGCCAGATAATGTCAGGTTTTAAACCTCTGGGGTTTACCCCGGGGATTGGAGAGGTGGAACCTGTAAGAAAGGTAGGCAAGATTTGCAGGTTCTTACAATCTTTTTTAAATCCTTTACGGGGACCAAAGGAAACTTATGATGTAACCCTCTCCGATTTAAGTGGGTCAGGTCATGAAGGCCTTGGGCTAGTTGTAAGTCCTGTTGAGGTTGGGCTATAGCTATTGAGGTCCCTGATGTGGCTAACTGGTCGGCCACAGCATTGCCTTGTGCAAGGGAGCCAGGTAGATTTTGATGTCCTCTTAGATGCTGTAAGAATATGGGTTCGGCCCGCTCCTTTAACAAGGACCGCACCTGGATCATCAAGAGGGTAATAGGATTTTATCTAACTTGATATATGAAGAGACCAATGTAGGTAGCAGGTTACCACATATAGGCTGTCTGAGAAAAGGGTCACGGGTTCTTGTACTTGAGTGAGGGCCATAGCAATTGCATAACTCCTTAAATTGTGCTGACCCAATAACTGGTTCAAAATTGGGTGATTACTTCCTGTTTCACTAATCTGGGAGGGGGGGTAATTACAACAGCAGATCCCTCTTTTCCTCCGTCTGTGATACATTACAGCTTCAGGAGGGGTTTAGTGGAAAAAGTATAGGGGGTGCCCATTTCAGTTTTGAAATGAGGACACCATTTGGGTTGACCATAATGGCAGTCAATCTTTCCTAAGAAGCCCTCGATGCACAGGATACTCTAATCGTTATTCCTTTGAACCCAGTCAAAATCCAACAGGCGATAGGGCACTGTCAAAACAATCAGGCTCTTTTCCACAGTGCCTAAGGGTAGCATCCCTGCCTTTAATTATAAGGTCAGGCCAATTGGTCAAGGTGAGCGTAGACCTAGGAGCCGCCCCATGACTGCGTGTATCCATTGAAGGGGCTCTCCCCACTGAGTTAGGCTGCTGTGGACAGCTGAGAACCGGGGAGAATCCAGAGGCTAAGGGGGTCTTCAGGCCGGTATCGAGCCAACCAGGTAGAGTTAAGGGCTACTTGTATTTTTTGGAGTATATGTTGATGATCTTGAGTTAGGGTAACAATGTTTGTAGGATCTTTGTCCCGTAGCAGGTCAAAGAGAGAGAGGATATCCTCCATAGAGATAGGAAGCCATGGTCTCACCAGTTAAGTTCCCCTAATAATTTTTGTAAATCAACCAAGGAATAGGAGGATTGGAGGAGTAATTGAGGTTTAAGGGGACAACAGAATCCAATTTAAGCTCAGTTCCCAGTACCTTGAAGGGAGGGACAGTTTGGACCTTATCATTAGATATATGTAGTCCTCCTCTCTCCCGAAGGCCTTGGAGTTCTTCGTATGCTGAGCTTAGGTGTAGGGCATTAATGGCTCCTATAATAATGTCATCCATGTAAATATACAAAGTAATTTGTGGCCTTTTTCGTAGGGGTTGAAGGAGCTTCAGAAACAAAATGTTGACAAAAGGCAGGCTATTTGCCATGCCTTGGGGTAGAACCACCCATTCTAACGTTCAATCTGGTCTTGGTAATTGGTAGAGGGCACTGAGAAAGCAAACTTCTCACAGTCGTCTGGGTGGAGTGGTATTGAGAAGAAACAATCTTTGATATCAATAACAAGAAGCAAGAGATCTCTTGGGATAGAAGGGATCCAGGGAAGACCCCTTAAGGGGTTCCCACTGGAACCATACAACTATTAATTTTCCTGAGATCCTGAAGCATCCTCCATTTTCCTGATGTTTTTTGGATGACACAAACTGGACTATTCCAGGGGCTTAGACATGGGTCCTGATATGACCTAAGGTTAGTTGTTCTTGTACAATATTTCTTAAATGTTGAAGCTTATTTTGGGGTAATGGCCACTGTTACCCATATTGGGGGACCTGGGAGCCATTGGATGGCTGGTTATTGGAACAGTGGCCCTTAGGATTGGGGGTGAGGCTTTACCCGGGGAGCTGGGACCTTCTGCCTAGATGCCTCAAAAAGAGGGTCTCCTCTGTAATTGCTAAAAGGGCCAGATAGATAAATTTGTTTCATATTCCTCTTGCTGAAGGAGGTCATCATGCTCTGCCTTGTGATCGTTTTAAGACCCCTGCTTCCCCTAAGATACCGTCCTAGTAAATTTGCAGTAAGACCTGAGGCCACGAGGGGGCGCACGTCTCCCTGGGCACGTCCACATCCCGCCATTTGAGCCAATCTTTGGTCTCTTCTGATTTAGGGTCACCTCCTACCCCAAGCCACTGAGGGCCAGGAACCAACCTCCATTGAGGTGGAACTTCCTCCTTTCTTCACACAGTCCTATCTGCTCCAGTGTCGATGAGACAGCGAAATTTCTTTCCTTCTATAAGAATGTCCATTTTTGGCCACATGGGAACAGTCCAATGTGCCTCAGGGGGGCTATTGGGGGAGAAACCTTTCTGTGACGGGGCTGGAGGGTGCCCCCTGATTAGTTTAAAGGTTTCCCCTCAATGTCGAATTTAGATTTGTAATCCTTCTGCCCATGGAATCCCTTTCTGCGTCTTTGGGCAAGGCGTCTGGGGGTGGCCGGCCTTTGAGCTGAACTCGTAGAGCGTCCGGGGGAGCCTCAGAAGGCACCTGCCCAGTGGGGCGATCCCTCTTGAGGTGGCTGCTTGCCCGCAGCCATGACATGCTCCTTGCCCTTAGCCGCGACTGGTGGCAAGGCTCCCGTGAGAGCCTCGGCAACTGAGGCAGTTTGGGCCTGTCGGGCTGCAGCCAAGGATTGAGACCGATGCGCTTGCGTGCCAATGTCTTTGGCAGCCACGATCCACCTTCCCATGGGGTGATCTTCACCCCGCACAGGCCAATTTGTGATCGGTAGTCATTCCTTCCCAAACTAACATTTTAACAAATCGATCTCTTAGGGGCCCCGGAGGGAATTTTCTCTGAAGGCTTCTTTCTACTCTTTCAATGAAGGTCGCTAGGTCCGCAGTTGCCTTCTGGGAAATCCCTGCGATGGGGTTCTGAGGGGCCTTCCTCTAGCTTTTTCCATGCTGCCAACCCTAGGGCTCTTACTTGTTCTTGATGTGGGGCTGGGATGGCAGCCTGTGAGAGGCCAGCAGAGAATTGGTCACTGGACCCCGAGAGCATCCGTAAGTAACCGGGACGGGAGGGCTAGCGGCCTGGTTCCGTTCAGCCTGAGCATGACGCTCTTCATTAAAAAGGACACCACTTGAGATAGAAAGGACCAGGAAGCACAGCTGTAGTTAGGCTCTTCCAGTCCTGAGTGGTGCACGCTGGCGGGCGAGGCCCTGGAGGATGGTTTCACCCAAGGGGAACTGGGCCCATCCTCTGGAAGAGCTTTCTTCAGTTCCTTTATTCTTGTGCCTCCCATGGGTGCCATACACAGGTCGGTTACCCCCTGGGTTAGCATTTACCGGGAAGGCCATACAGGGTGGCGGGGTAGAGTCAGAGAGTTCTCTCCCAGTATCATAAAATGGCCGCCGGGAAGATTTCCCGCCATCTGGACAAGACGGTGGCAATGAGCCTCCCGGGGCGCAAGTGGGCCCTCGCTATGTGTAGAGGCTGGCTGACCTCGTGGTTCCTCAACCTCCGGAGATGGGCTGGGCTCCTCATTAAAGGTCTCCAATGTTGTTTACTATGTGGCAAGTTTCCGGAAGGAGATGCAACGGGAGGAGCCGCTGGTTCTTTAGGCGGCGGCTCTTTGGGGGGAAACTTGGAGCCCCTTTGGGAGGTCCTGGAGAGAAGCAGGGTATTAAGGGCGGATAATGTAGGGCAGACTCCCAGTGGAGGACCCCCCCCTAAACTGATTTCCCTCTTCCTAACAAGTTGTTGTACACCATCCCATGTGGACCAGTCAGAAAGGTCAGCGGCAGGAAGCCAAGGGGCCACCGAGTAAGGTGTCCCAGGCTTTTTCCGCCTGTGCATCCGACACTCAAGGCCCCTGCTCTTCAGCATGAGTCTGAGCTGAGAGCGCAGGGTCGCCTGTGTGGTGTGCGTCTGCCCCATCTTTTCAGGGGTGCCTCACCTGGGAACTCGCTTGGCCCGATCTGCCAGTACTTTCGGTTTCGAAGCTGCCTCTTCGCTTTGGCTGCGGATCAGCCTTGAGGGCCCCACGCTGGGCGCCACCAGGGCACCAGTGGCTCTTTAAAGGTCAGGAGTCCCCAAGGACAGGGCAGCAGGTCACGCGTGTGCCACCCTTGCATTCCGGAGCTCTACCCGCAGCCAATACCCAGTTCACACCTGTGCGCTCTGTCCTACGAAGGCTGCAGGACCCTGGCCAGCTGGCGTGGCATCGCCAGCTCTCCCTCTGCAGGAGGCTTCAGTGCTGTGACCTCCACCTGGACCCTGAGCCAGGAGTGGGATCCAGACACTGGCCAGTCCTAGGCCAGGGCCAGCAGGGCTCTGAAGGGCTGACCCAGGCTCTCCTTGAACTCTGAGGCTCTGGGAGAGAGGACAGGGCAGAGAACGTGAGCAAACCCTGGCCAGAGGGGTGGGGGGCCTCAGCCCGCGGAGGGCACACCTCAGCTTCTGCCTGCTGCCCAGGGCTCCCTGACCCTGTCTTGCAGAAGGGGACTGGCCAGCTCACCAAACCTACAGAGTGCTGCCATGAACACCCACATCGTGCTCTGCCCGACCCAGGTGCACACACGCCCACGTCTACCACGTTCGCCTGTCCTCTGTGTGTACACGGACACTGACCCACACACACGTGCACGCCAGCACCTGCACAAACACACTCTCACAAGCACACTCTCACACGTGCACAGCCCCACCTGCCCACATGTGTGGGTCCACCCACCCCGCCACTCCACACACACACTGAAGCTCCCTGGCTGCTCATCTGAGCAGAGGTCACATGGAGGGTCACCAGGAAGGCCATTCAAGGGCAATACAGGGTCCCCGGAAGGTCAGCAGATGGCCCTGGGCCAAGCTGGGACTTGAGCCACACTGGCCTGAAGCCTCTGCCTGGGCTCTACCCTCCAGAGCCTCCAGGGGTCCTTAGTGCCCCAGCGGCCCGGTCAGTGCTTTGGGGGTGACCCGTGTCCTGGCTCCACCTCCTCTGACGTGCTGGTTAATAAGAAGCCCGCTGTGGGAGGGCACTGCTGCAGCCATTAGGCCCACTGCCTCCGAGTGCCTGCCCTGTCCTTCCCTGCCCCTTGTGAGCAGTGTCTGGACCTAGGCCCGGCCATGTCCCAGCTGGTGGAGTGTGTCCCCAACTTCTCAGAGGGCAACGACCAGGAGGTGAGGCCCCAGGGGCTGGCGGAGGGTCGATACTGAGGGTCAAGAAGGGAGTCATTCCTTGTGGGCAGAGCTGCCTTCTCAGGACAGGTCCTCGGAGACCCTCATGGGCCCCACGAGTGCCCCAGATGTGGGGGACTCAGTGACTGGCTGGGGTGGGGCACAAGGCTGCAGGGAGTTTGGGCAGATCACTTGCCTCTGGGGGTCTCAGTGGTCCCGTCGGGAGGGGGGCCCTTGAAGACCAGTGTGGAGGGCTGCTGGAGGCCACAGGGGATGTCTGGGCATGGCCCTGCACCAGCCCCGCAGCTGTGAGGTGGACTCGCGCCCCTCGACCTACGGGACGCGAGGCTCAGAGAGGTCAGGCAGGCCACTGGGGGTGGCAGGAAGGGAAGGGGCAGAGCTGCAGCTGTCTCAGAAGGTCCAGGCCTGAGGGCTCCTCACTGCTGTCAGCACCGGCAGGGGTGCTTCGCCGCCCAGAGGCTGGGGGCGAGGGACCCTGCCCTCTGCAGTCTTGGACTGCTGGCCACCCTCGGGTGCCCTGGCCACTGCTCTGGGTGTTACAAGCAGGCCCCAGACTCATTTCCTGCTGAAGGGACACCTGATATCTGCTCCTTGCTGTGTCCGTCCACCAGGGCCCGTGGATGGGGTCTCCCCGCTGACCCCTTCGCGAGCCCCATGTGCTCAGAGCTACCTTCCCAGGCCCGGGCTGGGGCAGGTGCAGCTGCTGCCACAGCTGCACCTGGGTCTGAGGCTGGGGCCCTCCCAGGTGATCGAGGCCATCTCCCAAGCCATCTCGCAGACCCCAGGCTGCGTTTGCTGGATGTTGACGCAGGCCCCTCCACCAACCGCACCGTCTACACCTTCGTTGGGCAGCCTGAGTGCGTGGTCGAGGGTGCCCTCAACGCCGCCCGCAGGGCCTGGCAGCTCATTGACATGAGCAGGCACAGAGGTGAGGGCAGCTGCGGGGCCAGAGGTGGGGCCACTCCACAGCTCAGCGCGTCCGACTGAGCCCTGTGCTGGCCGGCCGCCTTGGGAGAGAGGTGGCCTGGGCAGTGGTTTGGGGTGTAGGTCCAAGAGGGCCACAGGGCGGACTTCTCCAGGGAAGACCTGCGAAGGATCGCTGACCTGGGCCACACCTACTGTGCTGGCCTGTGAGCGTTCGGGGCCAGGAGCAGGGGAGGGGCACAGAGGGGCCAGTGGACACAGCCATGGGAACCTGCTGGCCCAGAAGGAGTGGGCACCAGCTGCCCCGGCTTCAGGGTCATGAGGTGATCGCCAGCTCACTTATCTGGACCAGGCTCAGGGGCCCTGGGGGGAGGCAGGGGCAGAAGATGTGACAGAAGCTGACCTGTCAACCTCCTGAAAGCCAAACAGTGATGGGCTGGCAGGGTCCAAAGTCAGTGGACATGGAGCCTGAGCTGGTCAAAAGGCCAGGGTGTCTGTCTGTAGAGCGGGATTCTGGGTGACCCTGACTGGTCACAGATAAGAGGGTTACCACAGGGTCAGGAGGAGCCCATCCTACAGCAGAGGGGTGGGGCTGGGAGGGCTGACCCCAGTCAGGCCACCACAGTGGACGCTGTTTGTTGAGTGGGGCTGGGCTGGCGGTAGCCTGGCCAAGCTGCTGGGTTCGGCCTGGCCAGGAGCCCTGGGAGCTGGGGGTGGCTCTGTGCAGCATTCATGGCTGTCGGCTGGAGACGCTGATCCCAGAGGGGCCTCCTGCCCACCTGCAGCTTCGCCAGGTCTTGGCCCACGCCCCTGCCATGAACACCGTCTGCGGAGGCCACTGTGGCCACTGCCGTGTCCCTGCTAGGCCCCCCGGGCAGAATCTGCTGCCACCAGGGCGAGTCCAGGCACAGGGGGCTGGCCACTTCCCTGTGGTTGGCATGGACAGCTGGACAGATTATCGGTCTGATCAGCTTGGTCAGGGGGGTGGAGGGTCCTGGGAGTCCCACTCCTCATCAGCCCCTTGCAGGGGAGCACCCTCGCATGGGCGCCCTGGATGTCTGCCCCTTCATCCCAGTGAGGGGTGTCAGCATGGACCAGTGTGTGCTGTGTGCCCAGGCCTTTGGCCGGCGGCTGGCGGAGGAGCTGAAGGTGCCAGGTGAGTGTGTGGCTGGGGGCAGGTGCAGCAGCCCTGCCATGCTGACCCCTGGAGCATTCCCAGTCCCACTAAAAATTGCCATGAGAGAACACTGTGCAGGCCAGGCCCTCTGTGGGGGTAACCAAGGTGCAGGAGAGGCCCCTCCCTGGGGGTAACCAAGGTGCAGGAGAGGCCCCTCCCTGGGGGTAAGCAAGGTGCGGGAGAGGCCCCTCCCTCGACAGTGAGGAGGGTGCAGATGGCAGCAGTGCACCTGGTGCTCTGTCCTGCTGTGTGTCCTGGGCGGGGCCCCTGGGCCCATGCGGCAGTGCAGGCCAAGAGGTGCATCCAGACCCTAGCAAGCCTTAGTGAACAGGCAGAGCAGTCAACCCTCCAGGGGAAGGGTGCATAGACACAAGCCCCACCCAGTTCCTGCCCGGCAGTGGCGACTGGCCCGCGGCGTGGGCCTTGGCGAGTGGTCCTCTGTCGTCTCTGGGTTACTTGCAATGGACTTGCATTTGGAAAAGAAATGCCTTGTCCCGTAGCACTGGCCACTCACTCCACACTGGCTGTGTGACCTTTGTAGGGCATCAGAGCCCCTGGGCAGGGGCCATGCTCTGTCCCTCAGAGGCCATGATGTCCATCCCAGGAGGCACAGAGTGGGGTGCCCAAGCTGAGGGAGGCTGCAGGAGCCGCCTATGGGGCCCCAGGGAACAGGTTTAACCCTTGCTGGCTGAGCTCTCTTGCAGTGTACCTCTATGGTGAGGCAGCACGGACGGCCAGCCGCAGGACCCTGCCAGCCATCCGGGCCGGGGAGTACGAGGCCCTTCCTGAGAAGGTGCTGCCCACAGGTGGCTGGGTGGGGAGAGCATGGCTGTCCCTTCCCCTGCAGCGGGTGGCCCAGCCCTATTCTCATCCAGGGTGAATGTCTCACAGCTCAAGCAGACCGAGTGGGAACCTGACTTCGGCCCCAGCTGTTTTGTCCCCAGCTGGGGGGCCACTGTCACGGGTGCACGGAAGTTCCTCATCGCCTTCAACGTCAACCTGCTCAGTACCAAGGAGCAGGCCCATCGCATTGCACTCAACCTGCGGGAGCAGGGCCGAGGGAAGGACCAGGTAAGCCTTGTGTGCCACTGCCCACGTCCCTGTGGGCTCAGCCTGTCCCCAGTCCCCCAGCGGTCGAGGCAGTGTCAGCACAGAGCCAGCTGCAGGCCAAGGCAGGGAGCATGGGTGCTGCTCAGGCGGGCTCGGTGGGGCTGCAGGCCCAGCTTCCAGTGCTAGGAGTCAGGAATTGCTGTGGCACACACTTTCCACAGAAGCAGGCAGACCTTGCCCAGGGCTAGAGCACCGCAGCACTTCCCACTGCCGAGAGGACAGGGCCACCTCCACCCCGCCTCCTCCAACAGGTGCCCTGGTCCCCAAGGTGTCCTACCAACCCTCAGCTGCCTGGAAGCCCCAGGGCCCACGTGTCCCCACATCCCTCAGGCACCCAGGGCCTGCCCCCAGCAGGTCTGCACAGTGGCCTGAGCTCCACTCCTGCAGAGCCAGGGTCAGACAGATGCCAAGCACGCACCTGGTGAAGGAGGTCACCTCCGGCCCGTCTGTCTCCCAGGGGCTCAGGTCCTGCCAAGCCTAGCTGCCCTGCTGTGCACCCTGCTGACATAAAAGCAAGCAGCCCTCAAGTCCTCCTTTGTGTCCTGGCCAAAGGGAGAAAGTCATCAGAGTCCCCTTCTCACAGGAACTTGACTTGTCACTTCAGGACTGAGGGACAGAGCAGCTGCTGGGCGGGTGGGTGGGTTGGGAGGATTGGGGGAGTGTGGGGCCCCGGCTGGCCCTCAAGTCAGTGTCCCCAGGCCTCCAGGGATGGCATGGGCACAGCTTGGGGCCCTACGGGATGGTCATCCAGCACCCACCCCTGGGACCTCAGTTTCCCTGTGACGGGCAGGAATCTTCCTGCCCCTCTCCAATCAGCCCAGGTGAGAGAGAGGCTGGTCCTGATGCCAACCAGCCAGTCTTGGGGCTCTCAGCACTGGCACCAGGGGGTCCGCGTGGAGGTGGGAGGGAGCTTGTCTCCCAGGCTGGGACACGGTTCCTTTGCAGCCGGGACGTCTGAGGAAGGTTCAGGGCATTGGCTGGTACCTGGAGGAGAAGAACCTGGCTCAGGTGTCGATGAACCTCCTGGACTTTGAGGTCACAGGCCTGCACACGGTCTTTGAGGAGACCTGCAGAGAAGCCCAGGTGGGCTGTCAGGGGGGATGTGTCCTGGGGAGCCGGGCAGTCATGCTCCTGAACACCCTCGGTCCAGCCCGAGGTGCTAATGCTGCCCAACAGGAGCTGAGGTGCTAATACTGGTCAACAGGAGCTGAGCCTCCCAGTGGTGGGCTCACAGCTGGTGGGCCTGGTGCCTCTGAAGGCTCTGTTGGACGCAGCCACCTTCTACTGTGACAAGGAGAACCTGTTTGTCCTGGAGGAGGAGCACCGGATCAGGCTGGTGAGTCCCCTCCATGGGCAGGGACAGACCCCAGGGACCATGTGGAGCCAGTGCTGGAGACTTCCTGGGGCTCTAGGCTCCCACCTGGCCGGGCCCTGGTGGAGCCCTCTCCTCCGGCCCCGTCCCTCCCTGGTGCTCAGAAGGCAGGGCTTTGTTCTCCCTGCTATTCTGCAGAGGCTGTGAGTTTCCTGACCCGTCCATGTCCTTGGCTGCTGCCCTGGTGCAGGACTGCACTGCCCCCTCCTGGGCCCTCCTCAGGGAGGGTTGTGGTCCCTGGGCCCCGGGCCTGGTTCCTGTGGAGCCGTGTGCGCAGTTTCATCCTGCCACAGCTGCACAGCGGGGCTTTCAGAGTCCCTCTGCTTCAGGCTGCTCCTCTTGGTGAGCACACACTGGGCTTTCCGGAAAGCCTCGGTGTGCAGTTGTGCTGGTGGCTGTGTCTGCTGGCTCTGCAGGTGGGCCAGCTCCTCTCTGTGTCTGCGGTGGGCGTGGGAGCACCACCTGGGCTGGTGGGGGTCAGGTCTGTGCGGGTGTCCGGCTCCCGGTCGTTGCAGCAGGATGTCTCCTCAGTATCTGGGCCTCGCAGTGCCGGGCTGGAGGCCAGAGCCAGGGGCGCGGGCAGGCCTCGGGTTCCACCCGTTCAGAGCTTCCTGCCAGCCTGCTGTGCAGACGGGTGTGACCCCCCCACCCCCGTTTGCTCCCATTTCCTCTCCCTCTGTCTCCAGATTTCCAGAGTGTTTTGGGGGAAGATTCTTTGGTGGTTAGACCTAAGTTTAAATGGTACACTTCGCCCTCTGGCACTTGCTGATCAAGGTCAGACGGCATCGTTGGACCCGTGAAGAAAGCAGTTCAGCTCACTGCACTGTGCAGACGTTTCTGCTCGGCTTAAATTGTTGGGTTGCTCTTTCCATGTGGCCTGCAGTGACCGGACCTCACACCCATGACGGCTACTGCGTGGCTCAGGGCCTCAGGGCTTTCTTCTATGGTCCTGACGTCTGTGGCAATGTCCCTGTCACTATTCTTGTCAGACCACAAGTTGCCTGTTTTTCTAGGAACACCCAAAACGTATGTCCACTCCTTTGGAAGCATCGGCTGGGGAAGCCTACGGCTGACCGGCCTCCTCCTTATCCTAGAGGCTCAGACACTGCCTCTTGTCCTGGTGATGGCGCCGCGCCCTGCCCCTGGGGATATTTAGGCTCCACGGCTGCTCAGGCCCTTGCCTGGTTCCGCCCGGTGCCCGCGATCCCGCGGGCAGACTCAAGGCGCCCCTCCCCTAGCATGCTATCTGGCTGCGATTCTCCCAGATGGGGCCTCTGGGTCCTGGGCAGGGTTAGACCAAGTCTGCTGCCTGGTTGTTGAAGGTCACTCTGTTCTGTGGACTTGCTGACATGGAGCTCCGTGTGGTCCCTGCTGATAGGCCACTTGTGTCCTGCCCTCTGCTCCCTGTTCTCTCATGCTCAGCATGCTTCTTGTTCTGGACCCCTGGAGAGTGGACAGGACACTGTGTGCACTGTGTCCAATTTGTCCAGAGTGTGTCTTCAGAACAAACACGCTGTTCTCGAGCCACACTGCTGCCATCAACTCATGGCCCTGGAATTTCATCTGCAGCCATGGTGATTGTGCTGTCCCACCCTGGCTGTTGTCCTTCCCGCCTGGGGTCACTTCAGGCAGCACATTGCCCCTCAAGCCTCTCCTGCCTTCTACCGGGCCAGTTCTTGGTCTCCTGGACATTCCCTGGCCTGGATACACTTCATGAGCAGGCTGGTTGTGTTGTGCAAGGTCCCTCCACAGCCTGGTCTAACACTGCTTGTCACAGGGTGGCCAAGTGTCCGGCGGGAGTGGCCAGTGGCCCCTGTTCTCCTGTAACAATGGGAGGCCAGTTGACCAGGTTCAGTGCCAGGTTCGACTGCAAGTCCAGGTGGGGTCCTCGCCCAGGCTGTCCCCGGGGAGGTACCTTCAGACCAGGAAACGCCATGTGCTTCAGTGAGCTTTCTCATTACTGTGACCACGAGACCTGACGGGAACAAAGAGGAGGGGAAGTTTTCCTGGCTGATGGTTTCGGAGGCCTCTGTCCAGGGATGGCGACCCCTGCTGTGGCTGAGGCGAGGCAGCTGGGTGGCAGGGGGCGTTTGGTAGAGGGCAGCAGCTCGGGTGGTGGCTCCGGGAGCAGTAGGGCCAGCGAGGTCCCCGCGGGAGGCTCGGGTGCCGGCCCGCGTCTTGGCCTGTGAGCAGTCCTTCTGCCTCTCCCTGTCCTCTTCTGCTGTGCTTCCTGGTTTGCCCATGAGCCGAGGACCTTGGAACCTCATTGGCGGCAGTTCCTGGGCCCTGGGTGCAAAGCCCTCTCGGGCTGTGTTGCTGCAGTTTGGGTTCAGGGACAGGACTGCCAGGGCTACGTCAGAGCGCTGGGCCATGCCGCTGTGGCACCCGACAGGGCTCCTGGCTCCGAGCCCTGCAGCCTGTGCACTGGCCTTGAGAACCGCACTCCCGAGGCCTCCCCCGGGGGCCCACTCCCAGCCTCCGGCTTCACACGGGGATCAGGAGATCAGCCTCCGGCCTGACTGTGTCCCCCAGCGACCCTCTCCCCAGGACTCGCCCACTTGGCAGAACAGCGAGATGGTCCCTGGCCAAGGGCTCCACCAAGAGTTTGAATGGCTTCTGGTGGGGGGGTTCCTGCCCACACAGGGTCCTCTGACTGCCTTGTGCACCTAGGTGGAACGCGTCTCCCTCCCTCCTGGGTTGGGTGACTCAGCTTCTCCAGCCTGGAGACCTCCTTAGGCCTGCAGGAAGGATTGAGCCTTGTCAGGAAGGGCGGCTGTAGCCGGCCCCTCGTGGCCTGTGGGCGGCGCTGTGGGACATGGTGACCAGGCCCGACCCTTCCTCTGGCCTGTTTCCCCGGGGTACAGAGTAGGGGCCGTCGCAGTGACCTGCCCCAGAGCTGGAGCTTACTCGGGCTCCTGGAGAAACCCATCCTGAGGTCTGGGGCTGAGGTCAGACACCCTCTGCAGGTGGTGAACCGGCTGGGCCTGGGCTCCCTGGCGCCCTTCAACCCTTCAGAGAGGGTCATCGAGTGAGTGCCGTCCCTGAGCCCACATGCCCCCCCCACCCTCGCCCTGTCCAGTCCACCCCTCCACCCAGTCTCCCCGCCATGCCCTCCATTCCCCCACCTCCTGCCCTGTGCCTGCTGGGCTGGGGGCTGGTGGACACAGTGAGACCCTGACAAGGCCCCTGCTCGGTCCACCTGTGGTTGTTATGTCGGCTGAGGACGGCCTGGTGGGAGTGAGCTGTGACCTGAACTGGCCTGGCCACTGAGCTGTCCACCCTGCAGGTACCTGGTACCAGACAGGCTGGAGAAGAGCCTGCTGGACATGTCCCTGCGTGCCTTCCTCCGAGAGGTGGGCGCCGCTCAGCCGCCCCTGGGGGTGGCTCGGTGGCAGCAGCCTCTGCGGCCATGGTGAGCACCAGCTGGGGAGGCAACCAGTAGACCCCTGAGTGAGGGACCCCAAGGTGCAGGACCCCAGAGAGGGGCTGCACTGCCCAGGACCTCAGAGTGCGTGCCCACCATGCCAGTACCCTGCAGGCAGACAGGGTCCCCCTGCTCTGGCCGGGGGCTGGGCCCACCACCCCATGGGACTCTGCAGGAGGATGGGGTCCCCTGCTCTGGCTAGGGACTGTTTGGTTGGCAAGTCCCATCAACATGAGTCTTTGCCAGGGTGCAGCGCTGGCCTCCATGGTGGGCCAGATGACCTATGGTCGGCGCCAGTTTGAGCATCTGGATGCAGCGATGCGGCGCCTGATCCCGCCCTTCCATGTGGCCTTGGCTCGGCTGACTTCACTGGTGGACACGGACGCCCAGGCCTTTGCCACCTACCTGGTGAGGGTGGGGACCTCCAGGGCCTGGTCCAATCCCTGGCCTTTGCCACCCCAGCCCTGCTCAGGGACCTGCAGCCCGCCTGTGGTAGCTTGGGGCAGGGGCTGCTCCCAGCACAGGAGGCTGAAGACTAGGGCAGCAAGATGGCCGGTTGTCCTCCATGCTGTGGGACCAGCAGCTGGCTCCTCAGGAGTCTGAGGGCCAGTATGAGGGCTTAGGCAGGTAATCCATGGCAGGTCACTTCCAGAGCATGGTCCGCGATGCTGGGGCTGGAGGGACCCAGACCGTAGGCCCAGACCTGGAGGGAGAGGACCCTAAAAATAGCTACAACCTGGCTGGACTTTGTAGTCATGCCTGTAATCCCAGCTCAGGAGGTTGAGGCAGGAGGATCACAAGTTCAAAGCCAGCTTCAGCAACTTAGTAAGGCCCTAAGCAAATTAGTGAGACCCTGTCTCAAAATTTAAAAAAAAAGGTGGGGGCTGGGAATGTGGCTCAGTGGTGAAGCCCCCTGGGTTCAATTCCCAGCATAGGAGGTCAACAGGAAAAAGGAAGACTGATGATTAACAGCCTCAGAGAGACGCCAAACGCCCTTGTGCCTAAAATGAAAGATGGAGACTTTGCAAAATGAGAATAGCATCTTTGAAACAGGTTAGATAGAAGAGGGCAGGGAGGGCTGAAGAGAGGGTGGGAATGAGAGAAAGAAAGAGACAGACAGACAGAGATAAAGACAGAGATAAACACAAAGACAGAGGCAGAAACAGAGATAAAAAGAGAGGGAGAGACAGAGAGATAGAGAAAGGAATAGGAGAGAGAGAGAGAGGGGGAGAGAGAGAAAGATAGGTGTATTTAAAAAGAAACATCAGTTTAAATGTATCAGAAAATTAGGTACTACCCCATGTTTAGAAATTAGAAGTAAAAATAAGATGAATATTAGAAAACAGTTAGAGGAGAAAGCCCATAAGTGGAAATGTAATCCAACTGCAGGTGAGGAAGAGGAAAATAAGCATGAAGGTGCATAAGAAAACAGGTGTGCCGGAGCCACAGGGCAGGGTCCCGCAGGCAGAGCCGAGCCACCCCGTTCCCTGGCGGCAGGGGATGGAGTGCAAAGCTGGAAGGGAGCTCCTCCTCAGACACAGAGATCCCCAGCTGCAGCAGGAGGCCGCCAGCCCTCACTGGCCCACACCGGCCCACCTCACTGGGAGTGGGAAGCAGCCACCTGGGGGCTGCAGCACCTGAGCTGGCCCAGGCCCCGCAGGCTCCAGCGTGGACGGCTGTAGCTGGGATCCCTGGCGTGGGCAGAAGGCTGTGGTCCGCAGGCAGGGGGCTCAGGCTAGGCCGGTGCCCCGAGGGCTCGCGGGTGGGAGAGGCCGTTGGGACGGAGGTTTGACTGAAGCTGCCCATGTGGCACCGTCCCCCAGCTGTCTCCCAGAACCGCCCTGCATGCTGCACGTGGGCTGGCATCTGCTTGCCAGGCCGGGCTGGGATCCGAGTGGGGAGTGTGTGACGTCAGGCCCGTGGCTGGTGGCCGGGCGGGCTGCGGGTGGTGCCGTGGGAGGCAGTGCCTGGGTCTCGGCTCCCCGCTGCTCCGCCCACCGCCTGAGGTTCCTGTGTGCAGACGTGGTGCGAGCACCCGCTTGTCTTGAGCCCCATGCTGTGGGAGTCTGGACAGGAATCAAAGGCCCTCCTGGGCCCTTGGTTTCCTTCTCTAGAACCAAGGGCTCCAGAGAGTGTAAAGTCTCTCTGTCTAGGATGGTGAACCACAGACCCCAACATGCTGTTCTCCAGCATGCCACTGCCCAGGTCCTGTGGCCAAGAAACCAAGCAGCCCCCAGCGGGGAACTGCCTGGCAGGGGTGGGCGGGCATGCCGGCATGCTGCCCCAGGACGTGGGCCTGGCTTACTGTCACACAAGCATGGTCTGGGACACAGCTGCTCCCTCTGTGGTCACTGCCTTGTGGTTTTCGGTCTTCTTTCTGGCAGGAGGCAATGAAGCTGCCCAAGAACACTCCCGAGGAGAGGGACAGGTGGGCACAGCAGGGGCAGCCAGGCCATGGCTTCGGAGTTGGGGAGGCCACAGAAAGATGGCCTGGTTGTCCTGCGTGGGTTCTGTGTGCCCGGCCCTGGTGGGAGCCCTGGGGGTGGGGTCAGAGGGACCCCTGCCCCAGCTCAGACCGCGGTTCGCTCTCGCCCAGGCGTGCGGCTGCCCTGCAGCAGGGCCTGAGGGTGCGGTCGCCGTGCCCCTGGCGCTGGCAGAGACCGTGTCGCCGCTGTGGCCGGCTCTGCGGGAGCTGGCCCTGTGTGGGAACCTGGCCTGCCAGTCTGACCTGCAGGTAGGAGGCTTGGACACCTCACAGGCCCCCTGGTGGTCTCGGTTTCTCTTCCAGCTGGAAGATGGGTTTTGAGATCTCACTCGGGGTCCCGTTGAAGTCAGGCTGTGGTCATGCCCCACCCCACTGTCCCCACCTCCATCTGTAACTCCCAGGGCAGCTCGAGTCCATCAGGACCCTGTGGCCACGGGGAGGGTCAGGACGGATGGGTCCAGGGCTCTGTGTCTCCCCCAGCCCCTGGACCCCAGGGCCTGCAGGTCTCCAGGAGAAACCTGGAGGTCTCCAGGTGTCAGGGTTGGGTCCTCAGGCTCCTGATGAGGGGTCCTCTCCCTGGGTGGCCTCAGCTGCTGAGGGTGGGTCAGCGCGCCCTTCCTCTTGGTTTGCCAGAAAAGAGTGGGTGGCCTTCCCAGGCCTCAGGGGCTGCGTCCACTCTCTGGGGTGGGGATATGAAGGTGTCCAGGCCCTGCCGTCCATGGAGCCCTGGGGTGTGGACCTTGGGCCCAGCCAGTCTGCTCCTCCCTGGATGAGGGTGAGGTTTCCAGGGGCCGTTGGCCTCTGAAGCCAGTGCGCTCCCTGGCGTCAGCAGGTGGCCGCCAAAGCCTTGGAGACAGGTGTGTTTGGTGCGTACTTCAACGTGCTCATCAACCTCAAGGATGTGAAGGACCAGGTGTTTAAGGACCAGGTGAGCAAGGGCTGGGCTTTCCTCCAGGCCTGGCCCCGGGCCGGCACTCCTGGGCAAGGTTGTTCCTACCAGTCGGCCACTGTGCTGGACAGGTGGGGAGACGGCATTGCCCTCTTGGGGGGCTGCGCAGACAGGGTGGCCAGTGCCAGCTGGCACCCCTTCAGTGTTCCCAAGAGGCCAGGTCTGGCTGGGGACAGGAAGCTGTGGGGGTAGAAGCCTGGGCGCTGGCCTGCCCTCCCCACCCCCACCCCCACCTGCCCCGTGTCCCACCAGTCCCCTGCAGATCTCTCAGGTTGGTGACCTACACCCCAGCCAGCTGGCTGAAAGGGCAGTGGCCCCAGAGCTGACCTCAAGGTCACAGGTGGCGGTGGCAGGACAGCCCACGATGGTTACTGAGGTGTGCCTCATGGAACACAGGCCGCCGTTTCAAGTGCACAGTCGGGCATTTGGCACCTTGGCCACGGCTCTCGGCTTTAGAACAGTCCACCAGCAGAGGCCGCTGCCCGCCCACCGGCATCGGCTCTCTGACTTCTGTCCCCGGGCGTCTGTGAACCTGGGAAGGGCACTTCAGCTCATCCTGCCATTGTGCAGGATGTTGGCGTGGCGACCCCTCCAGGGCCAGCTGCACGAGCACTGTCCCACAGGTGCCAGGGACGCAGCTGTATCCTAGGAAGCTGTGGAAGAAGCCAGGAGAAGGGGTGGAGTCTGCAGAGGGCTGGTGGCCCGGCTGCCCTAAGGCTCCCACCCGCATGGAGACCCTGGAGGAGCTGCCCAGATGGCCCCAGTCACCCTGGGTGGCAGGCCAGGGAGAGGGCAGGAAAGGTGGCAGTGGGGGCCTGGGCCCTGGGGACAGTCGGTGGCACTGGGTCACGCATAGCAAAGGCCACCCGGCAGGCACAGGTGGTGAGTCGCCACGCCTCCGTCCGTCAGGTCCGCCAGGCGCATCTCCAGCCCTCCTGCAGGAAGCTAAGGCCCAGGCTTGCGCTGGTGCTGGCAGCCCTGGAGGCTCGGCAGGAGTGACAGCTGGTGGGAGTGACGTGGCAGGAGACCCCTGGACAGCATGGCCTCCAGCAGCCCTGGCCTTCCTGAGGATCCCAGCTGCTCAGGACAGGGCTCCACATGGCTCATCCATGGGGGGCAGGAAGCACGGGCGGGTGAGCAGTAGGTCAGGGTGTGAGGCAGGCCTGTCCCAGGTCTCCTGTGACTGAGCCTGTCACACTTGGTCACCTGTGGCCCCCAATAAAGTCTGAGCTCCAAACCTGTGTGGTGTGTTTGGGTTTGGGGAAGGGGAAGGGACCCCAAGGTCAGTGAGCCCTGAGGTGACAGTCCAGCCCTAAGGTCCCCAGACTGGGGGGCCGTGCCCGGTCACAGGTGGCTGGGACAATGTGGCAAGACCTTGCATTGGACAGCAAGTGACTCTAAGGACCTATAGCCTCATGTGCTGGACGGTGGGGCCCCAGCGATCAACTCCCAGCTGCCCCCAGAGCCTGTGTTGCTAGGTTGAAGGTCACTGTTGATAGGACTGCAGATGCGATTCCATGAGAACACAGCTGGACGGTTCCCTGGAGAAGACAGGCCAGGTGCTGGCTTGGGTGGTCTTCCTAAGCTGGGCCGGACCCCACGTTCTCAGGAGGAGAAGCCAGCAGCTGTCCAGTGCCTCTCAGGCAAACAGGCGCCCAGGAAGCTCCTGCAGACCAGCCCACAGGGACAAGGTGCCGGGGAGGGCAGCCCGCCCCTGCTGGTGACAACGGCCTGTGTGCCTGCCTGACATTGCCCTGGGGATGGGCGAGGATGGCCGTGAGGCCGGGGTGCGCAGGGATGGCCCTTGAGCATCTCCCAGGGTGTCGGGGTCTTTAGCCCCCTTGCTCTTCTCGACCAGCGGCAAGGGAGGGGAGCGCTCCCCACCAAGGCCAGACTGGGAAAGGTGGGGCCGACTGACGCCCGCTCCCAGCCCTCCGGGCAGAGGACAACCAGACGCATCAGGGACCAGCCACAGCAGGAACTCGTTTATTGAGGAAGTCACACAGCTTTTATGTAGGGTGGAGGCTAGGCGGGAACCAATCAGCTTAAAGGTCAGCAAGGGGGGGTCATGCAGGCGAGAGTCCCATAGGACTATATGGCACGTTCGCAGAACTGTTGTTAACCATCCCTGACGGTGGTCCAATTTATCATCATTAACTTTTGAAACCACCTTTGAGGCCTTGATCTTGCTCACTCGCCAGGGAGTAAGGAGTCAGCCTGAGTTAGTTAACGTGTCATTAGTCCCAACACATCCCCCTTTGTTGTTTTATATTAAGGGTGTGTCTGTCTTAGGTTGCCCCCGGGAGGGTGTCACCCATCATGGAACATCACCCTAGCAGTTTGGGGGTCCGCCTTACTCGAAGGTGTGCCTGTCTTAGGTTTCCTCTTCTGAGGATCTTACCCGTCATTGACTATCCCCTTAGCACTTCACGTGGGACCCTCAGGAGGAGCAGGGCTTAAGGGAGACACTTAGACCCCAGTGTCCTGATACGAGTGATCCACGATCCTATAGGGCTCCCAATCACCATTATGAAGGGCGGTATAATGCTGTTGGACCACCACGAGCTGCACAGACTTAGCCTAGCTCTTCAGGAAATGGATAAGCTTATTGATTATGCAAGGCCCAAAGGTGAGCACAAGGACAATGGTGATTAGTGGTCCCATAAGCTGGAGGAGGTAGGGGAGCCACCCGTGTAACCCAGTCCAGAGGAAATTAGAGTGGAGCTCATTCCTACGATGTTCCAGATCTTCTTGTAGGTTTTTGATTTTATCTTGTACAATGCCAGAGGCGCTGGTGTAGAAACAGCACTCTTCACCAAGGAACAGGCAAAGCCCTCCTTCCTTCGCTGTTAGCAGATCCAAACCACTACGATTTTGCAGGACGACAGTGGCCAAGGAATCAAGCTGAGCCTGCAGATCTAAGATGGTAGAGCTGCAAAGTGCAATCTTAGGAGCTCTGTGCAGCTCTCAAGGAAGTCCACTGTCCAGAGTCATGAGGTCAGAGATCCCAATCTCAATCACTGCTGTACCATTTTTGCTACTGCGTATTACACTCTTTCTTAAGTGTCATTTTAAGAAGTTTACATATATTGACTCCTGAGTCTCTATGAACATTAGTTAACACAATTTAACATTATATCTAAACATGAATTAAAGAAAGACTGAGAGAGCTTTTAAGTTTCCTTTTGTGTGGCAAAGTGGTAAAATGCTTCCATGCTTAACCTTTAAACAAATCAGGCTCTCAATAACTTTTAGAAATACATTTAACAAATTTTACATATACCCTATTGATGACAGGTCCTATATAGAACATTAAATGATAGGTTTACCATTACAGACAAGTTTAATTTGGAGAATAGCAGCTTGATAAATTTTCTGCTTTAAAGGCTCGTATACCTGGAAAATATGAACACATTTAATATACAAAGAATAATGTTTAAGTATGTTACCCTATGGAATAACTTTGTAAATTAATCAGATGTCTCTAACAAACACGTTTGAGTAATTCCATACATGTCGACTCTAATTCACTCATCTTATTGTAAAAAACCAATATATCAGACAAGTGTAAAAAAAACCAAGGTATCAGACAAGTGTAAAAAAAACCAAGGTATCAGACACGTGTAAAAAAAACCAAGGTATCAGACACGTGTGAACGGTACTTGCCGTCTCTTTCCTGTTGAAGAAAAGTCCTAGAAAATTGATGTTAGACGTTTTATAAACATCAACATTTTATCAGTGTGACCACTTAGAGACTTGTGAGTTAATTTTAAAGACATTTAACTCTTATTAGTTTACCCAATTTAAATGGAACCTTTTTAAATCATGTGAATTAAAAATATTTGGATCCATTTTTAAAATTTTAATTTTTATGCGCGCTTATATTTAACACAAAAGCAAAGGACTTGTAATGCTTATCTCCATTTCAGTGTAACGGATGTTCAAAAATAACTCTAGAGTTGAATAAAAAGAACTGATCAAAAATCATTAACCTAGGTATCAAAATTGTGAGCTCAAAAATGTAGCATGAGAAAATGAGAAGGAGAGAAGAGGTGAAAGGGAGAGAAAAAGGATTCTGAGTTGCAGCCCAGGAGACATTTAAGGTGGACACTTTCTTCCTTGGGTTTGAGACTGGTCTCCCACTGAGCATTCTGGTTTCCTCCATTTACATTTCAATGTAAGCCTTGACTGAGATCTGGATCTGAAAGGGGCTAAAATGTTCTAGCAGAAACTTGATGCCTTGGCATTTTAACCCTTTTTGTTGGTTAGTAATCAATTCAGGTTTGGACTCAGAAAATTGTGAAACAATTATCTCCTACTACTTGTGGGGAAAGGGGCTGCTGTATCTTACTCCTTTCTACGACATGCCACTGATGGTTGGGCTGGTTACTCCCTCCACACTGGCATATGTGGGACCTCGTGGCAGGAGGACTAGGTGGGCTGGGCCAGGGAATGGAAGCAGAAACAGTTGAGCCAAAGTTGGAGGAGGAGGAGGGATTTCATAGTGAATTAGGGGCTCTCAGTGTGATTAGAATACTTGCAGTAAACATCCAAAAATGTGATGCCTAGGATGAACGTCAGAAGAGAGAGAGGATGAGAAGTCCAGTAACAATGAGGCAGAGAGTCCCAAAGAAGGAATATTGTACCTCAAGAGGGTGTGCTCTTGGGTAAATTATATTGTTCTGGTTGATGGCATTTGAGGTTCCTGGCGGGCACCCAGATAGGGTTCGGTTCTCCAATCGGAAACACACACCCAAAACCTCTGCCAACACTTCTTAGTGGACCAGGACCACGCCAGCATCCAGTTAATGGATCTTTCCATTCAACTTCAACTTTCAGGTAAGGCACCTGATTGGCCCAGTGTCGTTGGAAGGTAGTTAAAGGCTGATTTTTTGAGAAATTTAAAATATTTAATATAAGCATTGCTATTCTTAATTGATCATGGGGGTTATTTCCCCCTTTTTGTTTTATTACTTGATCTTTTAAAGTTTTATTATGTCTTTCAATTATGACTTGTCCTTTTGGATTATATGGGATTCCTGTAGTGTGTTTAATATGCCAATTGTTGAAGAATTCTTGTAATGATTTACTTGTAAAACAGGGCCCATTATCCATTTTGATCTGTTGAGGCAAGCCTAAAATGGCAAAGCATTGTAAGAAATGGCTTTCAGCGTGCTTGGCCTTTCACCAGAGTGAGCAGTGGCCCAGCAGGCATGGGAGGAAGTATCAATAGACATGAATATGTATTTTAATTTTCCAAATGGTGCATAAAGAGTCACATCAGTCTGCCAGATAATGTCAGGTTTTAAACCTCTGGGGTTTACCCCGGGGATTGGAGAGGTGGAACCTGTAAGAAAGGTAGGCAAGATTTGCAGGTTCTTACAATCTTTTTTAAATCCTTTACGGGGACCAAAGGAAACTTATGATATAACCCTCTCCGATTTAAGTGGGTCAGGTCATGAAGGCCTTGGGCTAGTTGTAAGTCCTGTTGAGGTTGGGCTATAGCTATTGAGGTCCCTGATGTGGCTAACTGGTCGGCCACAGCATTGCCTTGTGCAAGGGAGCCAGGTAGATTTTGATGTCCTCTTAGATGCTGTAAGAATATGGGTTCGGCCCGCTCCTTTAACAAGGACCGCACCTGGATCATCAAGAGGGTAATAGGATTTTTATCTAACTTGATATATGAAGAGACCAATGTAGGTAGCAGGTTTACCACATATAGGCTGTCTGAGAAAAGGTTCACGGGTTCTTGTACTTGAGTGAGGGCCATAGCAATTGCATAACTCCTTAAATTGTGCTGACCCAATAACTGGTTCAAAATGGGTGATTACTTCCTGTTTCACTAATCTGGGAGGGGGGGTAAATTACAACAGCAGATCCCTCTTTTCCTCCGTCTGTGAATACATTACAGCTTCAGGGAGGGGTTTAGTGGAAAAAAGTATAGGGGGTGCCCATTTCAGTTTTGAAAATGAGGACACCCATTTGGTTGACCCATAATGGCAGTCAATCTTTCCTAAGAAGCCCTCGATGCACAGGATACTCTATCGTTATTCCTTTGAACCCAGTCAAAATCCAACAGGCGATAGGGCACTGTCAAAACATCAGGCTCTTTTCCACAGTGCCTAAGGGTAGCATCCCTGCCTTTAATTATAAGGTCAGCCAATTGGTCAAGGTGAGCGTAGACCCTAGGAGCCGCCCCATGACTGCGTGTATCCATTGAAGGGGCTCTCCCCACTGAGTTAGGCTGCTGTGGACAGCTGAGAACCGGGGAGAATCCAGAGGCTAAGGGGGTCTTCAGGCCGGTATCGAGCCAACCAGGTAGAGTTAAGGGCTACTTGTATTTTTTGGAGTATATGTTGATGATCTTGAGTTAGGGTAACAATGTTTGTAGGATCTTTGTCCCGTAGCAGGTCAAAGAGAGAGAGGATATCCTCCATAGAGATAGGAAGCCATGGTCTCAACCAGTTAAGTTCCCCTAATAATTTTTGTAAATCAACCAAGGAATAGGAGGATTGGAGGAGTAATTGAGGTTTAAGGGGACAAACAGAATCCAATTTAAGCTCAGTTCCCAGTACCTTGAAGGGAGGGACAGTTTGGACCTTATCATTAGATATATGTAGTCCTCCTCTCTCCCGAAGGCCTTGGAGTTCTTCGTATGCTGAGCTTAGTTGTAGGGCATTAATGGCTCCTATAATAATGTCATCCATGTAAATATACAAAGTAATTTGTGGCCTTTTTCGTAGGGGTTGAAGGAGCTCAGAAACAAAATGTTGACAAAAGGCAGGGCTATTTGCCATGCCTTGGGGTAGAACCACCCATTCGTAACGTTCATCTGGTCTTGGTAATTGGTAGAGGGCACTGAGAAAGCAAACTTCTCACAGTCGTCTGGGTGGAGTGGTATTGAGAAGAAACAATCTTTGATATCAATAACAAGAAGCAAGAGATCTCTTGGGATAGAAGGGATCCAGGGAAGACCCCTTAAAGGGGTTCCCACTGGAACCATACAACTATTAATTTTCCTGAGATCCTGAAGCATCCTCCATTTTCCTGATGTTTTTTGGATGACAAAAACTGGACTATTCCAGGGGCTTAGACATGGTCTGATATGACCTAAGGTTAGTTGTTCTTGTACAATATTTCTTAAATGTTGAAGCTTATTTTGGGGTAATGGCCACTGTTACACCCATATTGGGGGACCTGGGAGCCATTGGATGGTTGGTGTTATTGGAACAGTGGCCCTTAGGATTGGGGGTGAGGCTTTACCCGGGGGGCTGGGACCTTCTGCCTAGATGCCTCAAAAAGAGGGTCTCCTCTGTAATTGCTAAAAGGGCCAGATAGATTAAATCGTTGTTCATATTCCTCTTGCTGAAGGAGGTCATCATGCTCTGCCTTGTGATCCGTTGTTAAGACCCCTGCTTCCCCTAAGATACCGTCCTAGTAAATTTGCAGTAAGACCTGAGGCCACGAGGGGGCGCACGTCTCCCTGGGCACGTCCACATCCCGCCATTTGAGCCAATCTTTGGTCTCTTCTGATTTAGGGTCACCTCCTACCCCAAGCCACTGAGGGCCAGGAACCAACCTCCATTGAGGTGGAACTTCCTCCTTTCTTCACACAGTCCTATCTGCTCCAGTGTCGATGAGACAGCGAAATTTCTTTCCTTCTATAAGAATGTCCATTTTTGGCCACATGGGAACAGTCCAATGTGCCTCAGGGGGGCTATTGGGGGAGAAACCTCCTTTCTGTGACGGGGCTGGAGGGTGCCCCCTGATTAGTTTAAAGGTTTCCCCTCAATGTCGAATTTAGATTTGTAATCCTTCTGCCCATGGAATCCCTTTCTGCGTCTTGGGCAAGGCGTCTGGGGGTGGCCGGCCTTTGAGCTGAACTCGTAGAGCGTCCGGGTGGAGCCTCAGAAGGCACCTGCCCAGTGGGGCGATCCCTCTTGAGGTGGCCTGCTTGCCCGCAGCCATGACATGCTCCTTGCCCTTAGCCGCGACTGGTGGCAAGGCTCCCGTGAGAGCCTCGGCAACTGAGGCAGTTTGGGCCTGTCGGGCTGCAGCCAAGGATTGAGACCGATGCGCTTGCGTGCCAATGTCTTTGGCAGCCACGATCCACCTTCCCATGGGGTGATCTTTCACCCCGCACAGGCCAATTTGTGATCGGTAGTCATTCCTTCCCAAACTAACATTTTAACAAATCGATCTCTTAGGGGCCCCGGAGGGAATTTTCTCTGAAGGCTTCTTTCTACTCTTTCAATGAAGGTCGCTAGGTCCGCAGTTGCCTTCTGGGAAATCCCTGCGATGGGGTTCTGAGGGGCCTTCCTCTAGCTTTTTCCATGCTGCCAACCCTAGGGCTCTTACTTGTTCTTGATGTGGGGCTGGGATGGCAGCCTGTGAGAGGCCAGCAGAGAATTGGTCACTGGACCCCGAGAGCATCCGTAAGTAACCGGGACGGGAGGGCTAGCGGCCTGGTTCCGTTCAGCCTGAGCATGACGCTCTTCATTAAAAAAGGACACCACTTGAGATAGAAAGGACCAGGAAGCACAGCTGTAGTTAGGCTCTTCCAGTCCTGAGTGGTGCACGCTGGCGGGCGAGGCCCTGGAGGATGGTTTCACCCAAGGGGAACTGGGCCCATCCTCTGGAAGAGCTTTCTTCAGTTCCTTTATTCTTGTGCCTCCCATGGGTGCCATACACAGGTCGGTTACCCCCTGGGTTAGCATTTACTGGGAAGGCCATACAGGGGTGGCGGGTAGAGTCAGAGAGTTCTCTCCCAGTATCATAAAATGGCCGCCGGGAAGATTTCCCGCCATCTGGACAAGACGGTGGCAATGAGCCTCCCCGGGGCGCAAGTGGGCCCTCGCTATGTGTAGAGGCTGGCTGACCTCGTGGTTCCTCAACCTCCGGAGATGGGCTGGGCTCCTCATTAAAGGTCTCCCAATGTTGTTTACTATGTGGCAAGTTTCCGGAAGGAGATGCAACGGGAGGAGCCGCTGGTTCTTTAGGCGGCGGCTCTTTGGGGGGAAACTTGGAGCCCCTTTGGGAGGTCCTGGAGAGAAGCAGGGTATTAAGGGCGGATAATGTAGGGCAGACTCCCAGTGGAGGACCCCCCCCTAAACTGATTTCCCTCTTCCTAACAAGTTGTTGTACACCATCCCATGTGGACCAGTCAGAAAGGTCAGCGGCAGGAAGCCAAGGGGCCACCGAGTAAGGTGTCCCAGGCTTTTTCCGCCTGTGCATCCGACACTCAAGGCCCCTGCTCTTCAGCATGAGTCTGAGCTGAGAGCGCAGGGTCGCCTGTGTGGTGTGCGTCTGCCCCATCTTTTCAGGGGTGCCTCACCTGGGAACTCGCTTGGCCCGATCTGCCAGTACTTTCGGTTTCGAAGCTGCCTCTTCGCTTTGGCTGCGGATCAGCCTTGAGGGCCCCACGCTGGGCGCCACCAGGGCACCAGTGGCTCTTTAAAGGTCAGGAGTCCCCCAAGGACAGGGCAGCAGGTCACGCGTGTGCCACCCTTGCATTCCGGAGCTCTACCCGCAGCCAATACCCAGTTCACACCTGTGCGCTCTGTCCTACGAAGGCTGCAGGACCCTGGCCAGCTGGCGTGGCATCGCCAGCTCTCCCTCTGCAGGAGGCTTCAGTGCTGTGACCTCCACCTGGACCCTGAGCCAGGAGTGGGATCCAGACACTGGCCAGTCCTAGGCCAGGGGCCAGCAGGGCTCTGAAGGGCTGACCCAGGCTCTCCTTGAACTCTGAGGCTCTGGGAGAGAGGACAGGGCAGAGAACGTGAGCAAACCCTGGCCAGAGGGGTGGGGGCTGGACCTCAGCCCGCGGAGGGCACACCTCAGCTTCTGCCTGCTGCCCCAGGGCTCCCTGACCCTGTCTTGCAGAAGGGGACTGGCCAGCCAGATGCTCACAGAGGCCCTGAGGGCCAGTACCCAGAGTCACACTCCTGCAGTCCCCAGGCCCTGGTTGTCCCAGGGGCTCTCCTGTCCCCTGAGTCCTCAGAGGCCCTCTGTCACCAGGCTCCTGCGGTCTCCACAGAGACCCCGCGGGTCCTCACCCTTGAGGGCACCCCAGGCCTCTGGGCACAGTGGCTGCAGGTCCTGGTCTCAGTTTCTGACCCTTGGCCTCAGGTCTCCCCCAGCCACATCCCTGAACTGCTGCAGGCTGAGCACAGTGACCACAGGTCTGTCTGCTGCTGCCAGGAAGTGGGTCCAGGTGCCTGGGGGCTGGCGCAGAGGTTGGGCCCTTTTATGGGGGATGCATGGAGGGTGGAGGGGCCGCCTTCCCTCCCATTCCTGGGTCAGGAGGAACTGTCGTGCTGGGCAGCAGGCGCACGCTGACCTCGAGCTGCCTCTTGCACCCACCAGACCCCACCTGACGCTCCGCGTCACTTTCTCCACCTGTCCTTCGGCCCAGTGGCTGTGGGGCCGGGGTTCCTCTGGCACTGGGGGATCTGGGTGGCTGGCTCTGCCATCATCTGCCGGAGACTGCAGGCCCGGTGGTCTGTGGTTTTGTGGCTGCTGGCCCTTCCCGCAGTGTGAGCGCTGGCCAAAGTGCCCTGGGGGACACAGCCATGCTGACTGGGGCCCAGGTCTCAGGAAGGCCGGCCCGGTGTCAGCCTCAGGGAGGGGCCTGTGTCCAGGGCTGGGGGCTGGGCAGACCGCTGTCTCTGTGTGTGAGGGTGCGGTCACTGGTTGGGCACTGGCGGGGGCTGTTGGCAGCTGCCAGGACCTCACCCCAGCCCTGGGGGCCCTTCGCCATGGCCAGGGTGCAGTTGTAGGTCCCAAGGTGGGTCCCAGGAGGAGGGGTATTGGGTCCTGGGTGCTGGGGTGGCCAGACGCGCTCACTGACTCAGGCCCAGCCCCAGCTCCGGGGCTGGTGGAGAACAGAGGAGGAGAGTGCTGCCCGTCCTGCCCCACCTGCCCGGTGACGCTTCTTCAGGAGCTGCCCAGGAGGGTCAGGGACCGGCCTCCCCAGCACAGACCCAGCAGAGGCCGGGATGGGCCTTCCCACCACGCTGCCCTGGCCACTGCAGCTTGACCCGAAGGCAGGGCGGGGCCTGGGCTGCAGGAGAGCCCTGGCTGGTGACCACCTCCTCCCTCCAGCATGTCCAGGCTTGGGAGGGCAGCTGAACGGGGCAGCAGAAGCAGCATCCCCATGGGGGTGAGGCAGGGCTGCCCATAGCGTGGAGGGGAGAGGTGACAGTAGCTGGGCCCTCGGAAGCGAGGCGTGTTCCCGTGAGCCTGTCCAGTAGGGTCAGCTCCTTCCTGGCCCAGGGCTGTCCAGGCCACATGGTCCACAGCTACCATGGCAGAGGTCTGAAGGCACAGGGACGTGGGGACACGTGGACGACCTGGTAAGGGAGCTGAGATTGGAGATGTTGGTGAGGGGGCAGGTGCGGTGTTGAGAGAGCTTCTGGTGTGGAGTCCGGGAGGACATCAGTGGGGAGGTCCATGAGGGAGGTCCGTGGGGGGGGTCAGTGGGGGAGGTCCGTGGGGGGATCCGTGGGAGGGTCCGTGGGGGGGGTCCGTGGGAGGGTCCGTGGGGGGGTCCGTGGGAGGGGTCCGTGGGGGGGTCCGTGGGGGGGGTCCGTGGGAGGGGTCCGTGGGAGGGTCCGTGGGAGGGGTCCATGAGGGAGGTCTGTGGGTGAGGTCCGTGGGGGGGGTCCGTGGGAGGGGTCCGTGGGGGAGGTCCGTGGGTGAGGTCCGTGGGGGGGTCCGTGGGGGCAGTGGTGAGGCTGCGTATGTGCCCGGAGGAGGGGCCTGGCTGGGAGTGGGGTTTTCGGGGGTGGCAGGTGCTGGCGGGGAGGGTGATACTGGTCTGGTGGGGAGGGGCCGATGGGATTGGGAGGGGACCCGGAGCCCTTGCTGGGGTCTGTTGGTGACAGAGGGTTGTCTCTGGCCAGGGCCATGCTGGCTGTGGGATGTTGGCCAGTGCTTGCTGAGGGACGAAGCCTGGGCTGTCAGCGAGTGGACTTAGATGTGATGCTCAGGGGACCTGCGGGCCCACAGGAGGTGTGGTCATCTCCCCTGCAAACTGACCTTTCCCCATGGAACCTCCCACAGGCTAGCAAGAGACCTGGGGTCTGAAACACCCCAAATCACCCACGTGCATGTCCTTCTGGCCATCACTTGCTGCCCACCTCCTCCTGGCCGCCCACAGCTTGCCCTCCTAGAACTGGGGGTGTCTGGGAGCCCCCTGTCCTGGCTTGGGACTGGGGAGAGGTCAGCCCAGTGCAGAGTGTCAGGGTGCAGTTCTTGCTGAGCCTGGTCGCTTGGGGACGGAGAGTGTGGCCAGTGCCTGTGGCAGTCCCTGGACTGGGGGTTGGGGACACAGGGCAACGGAGGTCCCTGGTGGTGTGTGCACACAGCATGGTCTCAGGGCTGGAGGAGGCCTCGAGGCGCAGCCCGTGCCTGTGAGGGGCCAGCCGGGCAGGCACTGGGGACTGGCAGCAGCAGGGGGTCCAAGCCTTTATTGGACATGGGTCCATGGACAGGGCTCTCGGGAGAGCTCATGAGCTCAAGGCTTGAGGGTAGGTGGTGACCAGGCCCCAGCAGGGCTGGAAAAGCCTTTGGAAGGGGAGGGGAGGCAGGGAGGCCGAAGGACAGAGTCTGTGGACTACAGGGCACCGGGGAGCCTCTGGGCTGGCAGAGGTCTTGAGGGCGAGGTGTCGTGGGACAGAGGCTGGCGGGGCCTGGGAGCCCGTGCTGGGCAGGGCCTGCCTGGGGTCCTCCCATCCCAACCTCCTTGGGAGAAGGGCTCTGGCCGCAGCGAGAGACCCCGGGCAAGCGTCGGCTGGCCTGCCAGGCGGGGCCCCAGTAGCACCACGCGGGAGAGCAAGGTGGCGGCGCTAACAGATCCAGCGGATGAACCTGTCGAAGAAGCCGGGCTGCACCAGGCTGTCGAAGTCCTTCTCCCGGAAGATGGCCGCCCGGTCGCCCAGGCTGATCTTGTGCAGCACGTCCATGTCCACGTCGCTGCCCACGGCCACCACGGTGGGCACCACGTTCTGCTTGCGCATGGAGTGCAGGGACTCCTCCAGGCTGGCGTTGCCCGTGACGCCATCGGTGAGGAAGACGAAGGCCAGCTCCGCGTGGCGCCGGGCCCCGCCCCGGGCGCCCCGCACCACGCTGTTGATGGCGTGCACGATGCCGGCGCCCACGTGGGAGAAGGAGTTGAGGTAGCGGAGGTCCTGCAGCGCCTCGTGGATGACCGTCAGGTTGGAGGTCAGCGGGAAGGCCACCTGCTGCTCCTGCTGGCCGCCGTACTGCACCAGGGCCACGCGGGCGTTGAGGGGGTCATCCTCCCTGCGGGCCAGTGTCAGGCGCCGGGACACCTCCTCCACGAAGCCGCGCGCCTTGTGGAAGTTCTGCTCGCCCAGCCGCTCGGAGCCGTCCAGCAGGAAGACGATGTCCACGGGCCGCTGCGTGCACTGCGCCACGTACAGCTCTGTGGGGAGACGGGAGATGGGGCCGGCCGCGGGGCCAGGGCCGCCCCTCTGCGCTCTCAGGGGCCCTGCACTGCGGGCGGGGGCCACGCCTGGCCGCTGCCGCATCCTCGGCCCTGGTTCCGCAGGGAGGAGCACCGCCCACCAGGAACACTCAGGAACCGGGAACCCAGACCTGGTGGAGCCGGACTCCAGTGGGCAGCCCAGGCCGGCACCTCCAGGCCCTCCTCCTGGCTACTCGCAAAAGGGCGGCCATCTGCTGGGGTCCCTGACCCTGACCCTCAGAGCTGCCCACCTGCCCCCAAGCAACCTGGAGCTGTCTGGGCCACACGTCCCCCAGGAAGACAGACATCCGTGTCCCCTTGGGCTTGCACAGCGTGGCATTCAGTGAGCTCAGGTGTGGCCCGCAGAGACCCATGGCCATCTGAGGCCACCTCCCTGCGCACTCCCCACCAGCCCTGGACATGGGAAGAGCGCAGGTGGACTTCGCCAGAGTGTCGGAGCCCATGGTCTGAGACCCCTAAGGTACCGTGGCCAGGCTCCTCCCTTGGAAGGGGCCATGGACATGCCGGCCCCAGGGCCTCTGCTCTTCAGAGAACCCTCATTGCTGCCATAGGCCTGGGCCTTTGGGTCCCCAGGAACCCATCAAGAGCAGGGCCCTGACCCCAGACGCGCATGACCAGGGACCTCACACGCCACAAGTGTCCCCACGCTCCAGCCCACGGAAGCAGGTCTGGTCAGTGGCCACTTGGCTGCAGAGAGCCTCCTGACATGGCCTTCCAAGGAGGACGCCCACCAGCAACTGAGCGTGGGCACCATCTTGCTAATGAGCTCAGTAACGACGCCGCTTACTCTAGTGCACACCACCCTGGACCCAGCTCAGAGGGTCTGGGGAGTGGCCTAGAGTGTCCCAGCCCCCCACAACTGACAAGCGTCCTCTGTCGTCACCACGCACGCAGGCAGACCAGCAGCAGGCAGCTGGGTGGGGACTTGGGTGGCCCGCACCCCCCCCGGGAGATGCAGCACAGTCGAAGGCCTGGGACTTTGGCAGGCCCCGCACCTCCCAGTCCTGTGGGCACCTGCACCTGCCTGCCACCCCTGCAGCAGGGCGGAAGCCCAGGCAGGACCAGGCGGCCCCGTCTGCCTGCCTGGGGGAGTGACCCTCCCCGGGCCGCCTGTGCTCACTGGGGGAAGGCCGCCACATCAGCAGAGCACCCTGGCGGTCTGGGCTCCAGTGCCAGAGGGCAGTGATGCCTTGCCAAGGGTGGGTGGGCACCAGGAGTGGCTGGGCTGGGCACGCGGATGCCCGGAGGCCAGGCACGTGGTGTGACCTCATGGCTCGCTTGAATGCATCATGGCCACAGGAACCACCTGCCACCCATCCCTGGTCACCTGTGGACCACAAACACCTGGTGTCACTGAACCCAGGATCACTGGCCATGCCTGAGACCGGGCTGAACCAGAACCTGGGACCCTGCGAGAGACCCTTCCCAGGGTGCCGACAGCAAGCCTGCCTCACCTACACCCTGGGGCAGCTCAGCAGACGCTGGGGTGGCCCCTTTGGGGGCCCCGTCCTAACCCTGGAGAGGCAACGGTCACTTTCTGTAGCAAAAAAGGACGGGTTGGGTGAAGGAGCTTGAGATGAGAACAACCTGGATTTAGGATGGGCCTTAATTCAATGCCCACTGTGCTTGAAGGAGGAGAGAGGACACAGGCAGAAGAAGGCCACGGAAGACTGGGTGAGGCCGGAGCAGGGCACAGGCCGGCGGCAGCACCCCGGGACTGAGAGCAGGAAGGCCCCCGGTGAGCCTCTGCACAGGCGCCGCCCGAGACGCCTCCCTCTGGCCTCAGCAGGGCGATGGCTGCTTCTGGGCCCAGCTGGTGGAGGTGGCCCTCCAAGCTGGGAAGCAGGGCGGGGGCAGCTCCGGCCTCTGCCCACATGGCCCGGGCTCAGCAGAGCGCCAGTGCAGTCTCAGGGTCCCCAGTGATGTCCCTGTGCACCAGCTTAAAGGTGTCAATGAACAGCTGCATCCAGTCTTGCCGCTCGACCCCTGTGGCGAACTTGGCCCGCTCTGCAGTGTAGACCATCACGGCCACCAGCTGGGAGTAGGAGGCCGGGTCCTGCGTGGCCTCTGTGCTGTTTAGCAACTGCTGGATCAGGGGGATGGTCCTGGGGAAGGTGGGCTCGGGGCCCTCTTCCGTACGGAGGAAGGTGACTGGGGGTTCACCAACAGGCCGCAGTCCATCTGCAAGGGAGCGTCCAGAGAAGACTTTAAGGGCCCTGGTGGGTGCGAGTGGGCCTCCAGCCCTCCTCGGGCCTCTCTGCAGAAAGCAGAGTCAGGACCAAAGCAGAGAGCAGACACGAGGCCCAGAGAGGCGAGTGGCCAGGAGGTGCCATTGGGAGAGGGGGCCTCTGGCTGGGCCAGGAGGTGGGGAATGGTTGAATGGAGGCTGGAGGCCCTGCCAGCAGAGGATCAGCACAGCAGCTGCCTCAAGCCCTACCTGGGCGACCAGCCCCTCGCGGCTCCTCAGGAAGCCCTGCCCTGGACACCCCCAGGAGGTCTGCAGGCCCAGGCGTCCAACCCTCTCCGATGTGAGATGTGACCCGTCCCCCAGCCACACTGACCCCTAGGACCCAGGGACAGGGCAGCTGCGGAGGCCTCTCTCCTGCTCCTCCCTGACTCTCCCACCCTGGATCTCTCTCTGGACCATCTTCCTGTCTCTCACTGCCACCCCCGTCTCTGTTTCTCTATCCCGTCTCTGTTTTTGTCTCTCTCTGGATTCCCTCGTCTGTCTCTGTCCCTCTGTCTCTGGATCCCCATCTCTCTCTTCCCTCCCCCATCTCTATCTCCTTCCCCATCTTTGTCTCCCTGGATTCCTCCTATCTCTATCTCTCTCTGTATCCCTCCATCTATCTCTGTCTCTCTGGATCCCCCATCTCTGTCTCTGTTCCTCTCCTCTCTCTCCCGCCTGTCTGTCTCTTTGCCCCCTGCTGTGGCTCCCATGCCCCCTGGAGGGGAGGCCTGACTCTGGTGGGCACCTCGCTCTAAGTGGCTCTGGCCTCCGGTCAGGCTGGAGTAGTGGGCAGATGCAGATGGCCAGTCCCCGCCCCTCAGGCCCCCCTCTGCACACTCCAGCTCTGGGAATCCCCGTGCCCATTTCCACCCCGAGCTGGGGTCACCCTGCAGTCTCTCCTGACTTCGGTCATTACCAGGTCACTTCGTCCTCAGGGGCTGGAGCCCATACCTGGCTTGTCCCCTGGCAGCCTCCATGGCCTGACAGAGTCACAACTGCCCCTGCCTGGTGCAGGCCCAGGGCGGCTGGGCTTCAGGACGGACGGGGCTGTTTGGCCCAGGTCAGGGCTAGGCCAGAGTTGGCGGTGTCCACCGGCGCTGGGTTCGCACGGGAGGTGCCCACAAGGACCCACGGATGTCAGAGGGCAGGTGGCTCTCACGGTTGCATGCTTATTTACTCGAGTTTCAAAAGGCCGAAAGGAGGGAGCTTGGTAAGCTCAGCAGGGGATCAGGAGGCCCGGAAAGAGGGAGGGTGTCCTAGGGCGGCTCCAGGCACAGGTCCGAGGCTGCAGGGGCTGGGCCAGAGTGGCCGAGGTCCTCATTTCCTCCGGGACCCCGTCACCTTCCCAGAGCCATGTCATGGTGCCACTGTGCCCCGAGGCCAGGCACCCCCACTGTGTGGCTCATGAACCCAGCAGCGCCCTGGATGCAACGCCAGCAGGCCACACCCAGCACACACAGCTGCGTCCACCAGAGCGGCAAGGGCATTGCAGCTTGCTCGAGCTGAAGGTGAGAGTGACCCACCCCTTGAGAGCCAGCAGAAGCCACAGCCATATCGAGGACGCAGCACCAGCCCGCGGCGGGCCCTGCACTCCCGCCTGAACCCTCCCAGCAGGGACAGCTCCAAGAAGGCTTCGCAGACAGACGCCACCGCGGACACCACCGCCAGCGTGCCCAGCGGGAGCCCAAAGCTCCCCAGCCTCGACCAGGAGCCAGCTGAGAACACTGGGCCACGGCCGAGGGACCAGGACTGGCTCCTGCGCCCCAGGGTCCAGCTGGCCGCGGGTGGGTAGCATCGGCCTGGCCCTGTGCAGACCCCACTGGTTCCAACCCCGCCAGGCCACTTGGGCCTCGACCGCTGGCTCAGGGTGCTGCTCCCCTGCCTGCCTGATAGGCCTCAAGCTGCGGGTCTGGCTGGGGACTTGCCTGGCCGAGATCAGGGCCAACACTGTCCTGCCAGCACTGTCCCAGCATGTGGATGCCTGACCCACTGCCCAGTCCGTTCCCAGGTGGCTGGGCACTCGTGAACAGGCTCAGCAGCCACCCTGCTGTGGAAGGCTGAGAAACGCTGAGTTCCCAAGGTAGAGGCCGGCGAGATGGCTGCTAGCAGGTGGCCCTCCAGCAGGACACTCCATCTCCATGGTGGCCCCAGGTCCCATCCCTGGCCTGGGGTCCCCTGCCTGGGAGGGGACAGGGCTGGCCAGCGGGGACATTAGCCCCTGAGGCCCCTTCGGCACCTTTGGGGTCCTCTCACCCAGTCACCCTGCAGTCCTCTTGGCCATGGAGGGGCAGCAAAGGCACCCAGCAGAGCAGGTACAGCCCCGGGGGGCTGGACAGCCTGGCTGTGCCTGCCGCCCTGCCGGGGCTGTGCCAGGGCCCGTCCACCCTGAAACAGGGCTGACCCGGGGGCTGACCACACACAGAGCCAGGCCAGCAGCTCCTGCGCCCACAGTGCCTGGGGAGCTGCCGCTGGCCCTCCTGGGTCGGGCAGGGCCGGGGTCCCCTCGCGGGCGGGCCTGGGCCCAGCCTGCTGCAGGAGGCCGCTGCTAGCCTGGGCGGGCGGGGCGCCTGCGTCACCTGTTTGGCAGGGAAGCTCCGGGCACACGATCTGGGGGTCTGCAAGAGAGGAGCGGCGGGTCAGCCGGCCGACCGCGCGGGCCTGCGGCGGGAGGGCCGGGCGGCAGCTCACCCGGGCAGAGGACGTCGGCCATGTCGTCGATGAAGCGCTCGGCCACCAGGTCGGAGAAGAGCGTCATGTTGCGCACCTGCTGCGGCTGGTCGCAGGCGATGGAGAAGAGGTTCTCGCTCTCGTGGCGCTCGTGGAACATGTCCCCGATGCCGATGGCCGTCACGGTGACGTCGCCCGCGCACAGCGCCCGCAGGTTCAGGTCGTCGTCCCGCGGGTCGTGCCGCCCGTCCGTGATGACCACGGCGAACACGCGGGTCTTGTGGCGGCGGCTGTCTTTGATGAGCTTGTTGTAGGCGAACTTGAGGGCGGAGGGCGTCCAGGTGCCGCCCGCGATCCACTCCAGGTTCTTGACGGCCTCCTTGAAGCTGGACAGCGAGTCGATGCGCTCGTCGTCCAGCTGGATGGCCTCGAAGGTGCCCTCGTGGCTGTACTGCACCACGCCCACGCGGGTGCCTGCGCGGGCGAGAGCGCGCGGCCGCCGCATCAGACGCGCCCAGGCGACTGCCCCGGCCTGGGAGGGAGCCCCTGGCCTCTCCCGTCCCGCCCGGCCTCCGCCTGCCTCACGGACCCGTCTCCGACTTGGGGTCCTTGGCCATGGCGCCCAGCCTGTTGACCACGTTGATCACGAAGTTCTTCTCCAGGGTGAAGTTGGTGTAGCCGATGCTCTCGGAGCTGTCGATGACGAAGACCACGTCCAGGGCGCCACAGCGCTTCTCGCAGTCTGCGGGCCGCAGCGTCAGTGGGCGGTGCCAGAGCCGGCCCCGCCCCGCCCCAGCCCCGCCCCCGGCCCCGCCCCCGGACTCACCGCAGCACCCGCAGGTCTCCCGCACGTAGGTCATGACGTCACACTCCTGCGGCAGAGGGCGGGGGCAGAGCGTGTCTCCAGGGGGCGGAGCCCGCGGTCCAGCCGCCCCGCCCACCTGCCCGCCCGGCGCCCTCCTGATTTTCGGGAGGGAGGGTGCTGATCCCTCCCACGTGACACCTACCGTGAGGCCTGGGTCTCCCGCGGGGCCGGGCTCACCCTGGAGGAGGGACAACGGTGTGAAGTGAGACCTGGGGCCCGAGGTGGGCGGGGCGTCACTCTGGTGCCACTGCCCGGTGCACACCAAGCACACAGGGCAGAACCCAGAGGCCAGCTGTGCACTGGCCTGGCTGTGGACCGAGCGGCAAAGGGACAGAGGTGGCCTACCTCAGGTCCTGGGACTCCTCTGGGCCCCCGAGGGCCCGGCTCGCCAGGGGGACCAGGATCTGCCTGCGAAGGAACAGGGCGGGCTCAGCTAACCCCCCGGGCGGGTCCTCGCGCCCGACGGAGTCCTGCTGCCCCTGCCTAGTGCCCCCGCCTGGGCAGGGCGGGGTCAGGGTGGGCTGTGTCAGCGTGGGAGTGCTCAGTGGGATGGTCCCGGCAGCCACTCCCAGAGCCGGGCCAGCCAGAGGGAACACAGAGGGGCTCGAAAGATGGTGCTGGAGCAGCATGAGCTGACCCCTGGCTCCTCACCCAGCACCTTCACTCACCCTTGCATCCTCACGCCCAAGCCACCCACTCATCCCGGCACCCACTCACCCACCTGTCCATCCACCCACCTGCTTACCTTTCCACCCACTCACCTGTCCACCCATCCATCCACCCATGTGCTCACCTGTCCACTCACCCACCTTCTCACCTGTCCACTCACCTACCTGCTCACCTGTCCACTCACCCACCTGCTCACCTGTCCACTCACCTACCTGCTCACCTGTCCACCCACCCACCCACCTGCTGGGAGCCTGGCCAGCACCAGGATGTGACAGGGAGGACACGGGACTGGCCTCTGCTAGGGACGAGGCCTGGGTGGCCCTGGCACAAGGGTGGGGACAGAGGGGAGAGAGGCCTCTGGGCCAGGCGGTCCTCCTCCAGGGGGGATGGGGCTCTAGTGCCAGGCGAGCTGGGTGTCCTCCTGAGAGCTCCCAGATGGACATGGTCAGCCTCCGCGCTGCCCGCTCTGCCAGCAGCCTGGTGCAGGGCGAGGTACTCACAGGCTCCCCCTTCTCTCCTTTCCTCCCCGGACCTCCTTTCGTGCCGAAGTCTCCTCTGCCTCCCTGTGACAGGAACACACGTGCCAGAGGCGTCGGTGCTGCAGACCCTCAAGGACCGGCCGCGGCCAGGCTCCTGGCAACACTGGGTGTCGGCAAGCCCTGACTTTCGTTCGCAAGGGGCAGACGTGGCGGCTACCACCATGCCAAGCTAAGCAGGCCTTGCACCACCTGGCCCGGGGCAGGGGCATGACCGCCAAATTCCAGCCGTGGTGGACACAGACTGCTCTGCTCCCCCCGGGGACGAGAGTGGCCCAGACGGGCAGGGACCCCACGTACCTCAGGGCCACGGGGACCGGGCTCGCCTTTATCTCCCTGTGAAGCAAACCAGGGTCAGAGGGTTGCCCAGCCGGAACGCAGCTCCTGGCCCAGGCTGAGAGGAGCTGTCCCTCACAGGGCCCACCTGTCCATCCTCCCGTCCACCCACTTCCTCACTCCCCTGTGGCGGAGGCCACCTGCTGACTGGGTGGAGCCACATGGCCCCCGGTGCTGGACAAGCCCGTGGTGCTGAACCCATCCTCTGACCTGTGCCCCACCTCCCTGGCCCTGCAAAGGCCCCCTCTAGGGGACAATGGGGCCTGCAGGGCCTTCCCAACTGGGTCCAGCCCCTCCCGCGGAAGCCCCTGGCCCACACAGCACTCACGGGTGTCCCTCGGGGTCCTGGGTAGCTGAATCCAGGCCTGCCAGGGTCTCCCTGGAGGAAGAGGCTGAACCAGTTGGAAGGAACAGAGGATGGACTGGGGCCCTGCTCAGGGGTGTGGACATGGACCGGGGCACCGTGGGGCGAGCCTCGCCCACCTCTCAGTTGGGGGCTGGAGGTGCCAGCACACACATCTGGACCTGGCACTTGGACCAGGTGGTGCCCCCGTGGCTGGCCCTCCCCTCAGGGCCCTGGTTTGGGAAGAGCAGCCATTTCCCGCACGGGGGTCAACTGGGGGAGGAGAGAGGAAGAGCTGCCCAGCTCCCTGCGCCCCACATACTGGCGTCAGGCTGGGCCCCGGCCAGCCTTGTCCAGGCCCCTCCAAGCCCCCTCCAGCCCCTCCAGTCAGGCCCCTCCCACCTCCCGTGAGCGGCTGCTCTGAGCCCTGTGCACCGTGCTGGGGGATGGGCCGCACCTTGGGGCCCGGCTGTCCTGAGTCTCCGCGGGGCCCAGCGTCACCAGGGTCTCCCCGAGATCCCTGAGGGCAGGAAAGGAATCAGAGGGTCGGCACAGTCCTCTGTGACAGGGCTGAACTGCACCTGGGCTCGTCTGACCCGCACAGTTCAGTCCTGGCACCGACCGCACTATGCCCAGCTCCCCGTGCTGCCCTTGGGATCCGAAGGTCTGAGGGTGCTGGCTCCTCTCTTCACGCATGGTCCAGACCCCAGGCCACCATCCCGCCTGCTGGGAGGGGTTGGGACAGCCCCTTCCCCGTGCGAGGACATGGGTGGGGTGGCGAAGGTTCCCTAGGGGACAGCTCCTGGTCCCACTGCCCAGCTGGGCCATGGGGATGGTGACTGGCAGGCAGCTGTGCCACCCACAGATGGGGGACCAAGCGTTCTGCAGGATGGGAGTGGACAGGAGGCTGGAGGCAGAGCTGGCCACCTGAGCCTCACGGCTGCGGGTGTCCTGCCACTGACCTGCTTCCCGGGCTCCCCAAGTGCCCCCTGGGGGCCTCTGGGTCCAGGCAGTCCCCGATCTCCCTGCAAAGGAAGAGGATGAGCTTGAGACCCTGACGTCCGTCCCGCGTAGGTGGGACTTGGGGCAGGCCACGTGACCTGTGCTCTGCAGAGGCCTGGCTCAGCATGGAGGGCAGCCTGACCACGGGCAGGGTCCACATGCAGCCCCTCCCAAGGCCGGTCTCAGTGGCACCTGGGACCAGGCGCCCAGCCTCTCTGGCCTCCCTGGCCTCCCCAGCCCCTCCAGCTCCCCAAACCCCACGCACCTTGGCTCCTTTGTTGCCGACCTCTCCGGCCAGGCCCCGGGGGCCCTCGGGGCCAGGGTCGCCCTGTGGGAAGAGGGGCCAGTCAGGTCTCACTGGGGGACTCATGTTTGGATCCCCCCTGAGAGGCCATGTGGTAGGGATGTGTGGATGGGAGTCAGAGGAGGGGTCACTGAGTCCCCTGGGGAGGACGGTGTCTGGCAGTGTCCAAGGTCATGCTGGAACAGTGGCATCTTTCATCCTGCAGTCCCACTGACCACCAACCTCACGGTCCCACTGAGGCCACAGGTATTGTGGGTGGGACCCCACTCAGCCTGGGACGAAGCCCCTTCACCCACAGCTTGAAGGGAACAGGTAACTGTGGGTCATGCCACCAGGCCGCATCAGCGCTACCCTCGACAGCTGCAACAGCTACAGGGGCAGGTGTGTCCACAGTGGGCTGAGCGGTGCACAGCCCGAGCCCCGGTGCGAGGCAGCAGGGGTGGGTGGCGCACTCCTGCTTTCCCAGGCCCTGCAGGGGGCAGCCCCTCAGTGGGGGTCCCAGCCGTTCTGGTTCTCCTGGTGGGTGAGGGTGGGGTCAAGTCTCACCACCAGGGCTCATGGCTCCATGTGCCCTCTGGCTCCTGCACATGGACACTCACCTTCTCCCCCTTGGGGCCGTCACTGCCGGGGCCGCCCTTGGTTCCGGGGTCTCCCCTGCGCCCCTGCAGAGAATGGGTGGGTTGGTGGGGAGTAGTGGCTCCTAGGGCCCTGGAGATGGACACTGGCCAGCCACTCGGCCCTAGCTCTGCGCTCCCGGGAGGACTCTGGCTTGGGGTCTGGGGACCCTGAGCCCAGGGTTCCTTCAGAGGACTCAGCAGGGCCTGAAGGCTCCACACCCATCCTGCTGCTGGTCAGCCTGTTCAGCAGAGGATGCCGGGACGAGGGTGGGGTGAGGCTCCTGGCCAGGCTGAAAGTCCAGGCGAGGCTGAGCCAGCTGCAGGGAGGGCAGGCGCAGAGCCAGCCGGCAGGGGTGTGGCGAGGAGCAGTGCCACCCAGGGCGCCTCCCGAGCCAGGGTTCCACCGCGGCAGGGCTGCTGCGCAGGCTGGGGACTCACGGGCTCGCCTTTGGGTCCGCGGGGCCCAGGTCCACCCTTGGCTCCTTTCACGCCAGGACTTCCTGGGGCTCCGTTGTTGCCTTGGTAACCCTGCCGAGGGGAGGGGACATTCAGACAGCCCGTTGCAGCAGGCCTGTGGAGGCCGGGGAAGGGCGTGCCCAGCCGGCATGTGCCCCACGGCACGGCCGCCCTCCCGCCTGCTTCCCTCCGAGCTCAGGACGGCCTCCCAGGGCCCACCCTGGCGGCCTGGCAGTACAGGGCAGAGGTTGGCCCATGCTCAGGGCTCCTGGGTCCTTCTCGCCCCTCCTCCCATGTGTGAGGAGACAGGTGTGGCTGGCCAGCCTGGCCAGGAGCGGAGAGTGTGGCAGGGCTCACCTTGCTTCCTTTGTCTCCAGGGTCTCCTGGGGGTCCCCTGCGTCCTGGGCGGCCTGAGTCCCCCTGGGAGGTTTGGAGAGATCAGCCTCTGCCCACACAGGGCCGGGTTCCGAGCTCCCAAGAGAGCTGCTGGCTGTGCTCAGGGTTCTGGGCAGCCGGGGGCAAAGGGCCGGGAGGGAGGGGTCCCAGGGCCCAGAGGCTCCCTGCAGGGGCTCCCACGAGCGACGCCCTAGGAGGGTGGCGGCTGGGGTACCAGGCCTCGCTCCTGAACCTCCCATTCTAGCTTCCTTCTAAGGCTGTATCCCCCAGGGGCCCGGGGCTAGGGCAGGGAGGCCCTAGGGGTGGCCCCGCTGCTGCGCGGCCACACGTGGCCGGTGGCCTACCTTGGCACCTTGGTCTCCCCGCTCGCCTGGGCTTCCAGCTTCCCCTGGGTACCCGTCGGGGCCCTGAGGGAGGAGGGCAAGGTGTGTCAGGGGCTCCTGCTGGCTGCTGTCCCCAGACAAGGTCTGGTGCTGCCCCCAAACTGGGCAGTAAAGCCCCATCCTCAGGGCCCACTGTGGGCACCACCCACCCCCACCTTGAGGCTCCTGGGTCAGGGGACCCCTGCCCAGGAGGCCAGGCACTGACTGGTCAGTCAGCGAGGGACAGGCTGATGCACCAAGCTCTACAGTGCAGGGTCTCGCGATGGCGGGACCACTTGACCTGGCCACCCCACATGCCTCCGCAGGGGGGCCCAAAGCTCCTGCGGTGCTGTCACGTGGGACCCCAACCCTGGCCCAACCCAGGGTGGCGGCAGGGGCAGGCAGGGAGGGCAGGCGGGAGGGAGAAGCAGAGGCCATGCCTGGCATTGCCTCCATTGCCCCCAGAGCCGAGGGCAGTGAGACAGGCAGACCAGGCCCGAGGGGCACCTACCCGGTTTCCTGGGTCCCCCTTGCAACCAGGAGGCCCAATGCGGCCCAGCTTGCCCTGCAGGAGGAGGGGGCAGACGCATCAGAGGATTTCAGGTGGAGGTGCAGTGACCACGCTGCCCAGGTCACTCCACGGCACCAGGCTGTGGAGCTTTCTCAGGGTACGCGGCTGGAAGGTGCCCCCTGTGGCCATCACGCATCTTCTCTGTAGTGGCTGAGCCCCGGGAGGAGGCCAGGGCACAGGTGTGGAGTGCCCCCATGTCTGTATGCTCAAGTGTGCCCATATGTGCCCAAGTGTGCCCAAGTGTGCCTGTGTGTCCCCGTGTGTGTGCCCATGTGTGCCCGTGTGTCCATGTGTCCCCATGTGTACCCGAGTGTGCCTGTGTATGTGCCCATGTGTGCCCATGTGTGCCCGAGCGTGCCTGTGTGTGTGTGCCCATGTGTGTGCCCATGTGTGCCCGTGTGTCCATGTGTCCCCATGTGTACCCGAGTGTGCCTGTGTGTGTGCCCGTGTGTGCCTGTGTGTGTGTGCCCGAGTGTGCCCGTGTGTGTGCCCATGTGTGCCCGAGTGTGCTCGAATATGCCTGTGTATGCATGTGATCAGTCAGTGTGGCACCGAGCTGGCTGCTCACTCTACCTTCTGCCCGTCAGTCCCATTCTTGCCAGCCAGGCCAGGAGCCCCCTGAAAAGGGAGGAAAGGGGATCTGTTAGCCCTGGTCCTTGTCCCCCTGGGCAGCATGGAGGTGGGCGCCTGCCCGCCCCGTCCAGCTCACCTTCCGTCCGTCGGCTCCAAATTCACCCTGCAGAGGAGGAAGTGAGGGATGAGTGTCCAGCTTCACAGACCCTGTATCTCTGGGTGTGGGTCAGAGACCTTGGGCCCCTGGAAGGTGAGAGGGGCCCCTCCCCAGAGCCCGCCTGCCCCGCGAGGGACGGGGCAGCTGCAGACGGGCACAGTCTGCATCAGCGGGGCCTGTGTAGGGCTGCCCAGCGTTGGCTCACCTTCTCTCCTTTGAAGCCTGGAACACCCTGAAGGCAGAAAGAGCGGACGGGGCGTTAGAAGGGTCAGGGGGCTTGGTGGGACCCTAGAGGTGGTGGGAAGACCAGGCAGAGCCCAGCAGCCAAGGGCAGGTGCAGCAGGCTGAGTCCAGCACCTGGAAGCCTCTGTGGACTCTGAACCACACTCAGCAGAGGAGGCTGGACGAGGGGTCAGACTGGATGCTTGGTTTTGGGGTGACCTTTGACTACAGAGGTGCTTCTCCTACTTGGTTACAGGGGCATGGGGTGCTGGACTGGAGACAGGGGTGAGGGTGTGGGGGAGCCTTCCCCAGACTCCACTGTGTCCCCCGTGCCATCCCCACCATGCCCACCCCAGCCCCAGGCAGGGCCCGTGGAACTCACCTTGGGTCCTGGGAACCCAATGGGGCCCTCGATGCCTGGATCTCCCTGTGGAAGAACAGAGAGCCTCGGATGGAATCCCAGTCCTGGGGGTCGGGGTGGGGATGGACGGGGCACAGGGGCCAGGGGCACACTCACCTGTCGTCCCTTCTGTCCAGGCTCTCCTGGCTCACCCATGTTGCCCTTGGCACCCTAGAGCAGACAAGAGGGAGGAGTAAGCTGAGGCAGGGTGAGGAGGCCAGATCCTCAGCAAGGTGGCACATGAAGGCCACCAGTCCCTCCAAGAGGGGAGACACCTTACAGTCGGGTCAGCCGATCGATGCCAGACCAGGGTTTGTTTTGACCCTCTTTTTTCTGAGCCCTGATGGACAGCTTTCCAAGAAGCCACCCTGCCAAACCAGGCCAGAGTAGCCTGGGAGGCAGGCCCTCCTCAGCCAGGGCACCAACTCTGCACCAGGTCTGTGTCGTATTCTTAGCAAGTCAGTTGCTCTGGGATCAATTCAAAGGGTGGCATGCAGCAGGACTCTCCGCGGTTCCAGACCATTCAGAGGTCACGGTCCCTTGGACTCAAAATCTAATCACACAACGTAGAACTTAGGGGCGGCATCCAGTTATCAATATGCGCCCCAACTCAAGGGCAAAGAGCAGAGGAGAGGCAAGAATCAGGGCCGCAGCACGGGTTGGGGGAAGACCAGCAGAGCACGGGGCTGCGGCGCCCAGCCACAGGCTATGCCAGCTCTGGTCCCCTGGCTCCCACCCGTCAGGACCTGGCTGCTGCACCCTGGTGGCTGAGGCTCTCCTGGTGGCAAATTCACTCCTGGCGGACTGGGAGAAGTCAGGGCAGGAGGCAGGGGTGAGGCCTGGAGCTGCCACCTGGACGTGTGTCACTGGACACCTCTGTGCTGTGGGACGGTGTCCCCCGAGTCCCTTAGATGCCCTTCTCATCCTGCTGAAGTTCCCCTCTGCCTTTCTACGGCTTTGGACTGATGGGAGCTGCGGCTTCGCTCTGGCAGTGAGGCAGGAGGGCTACACCTGCACGCCTCTGCGGTCAGGAACCGGGGCAGCAAAGGGAAGACTTCCCTGGCCCCCGGCTAGTGAGCCGCAGCAGTCCTGGGCCAGTCAGCAACCCTGGCAGCAGGACGTGCTTCCTGTTCTGCTCATCACAGGGAGGTCTGGGTGTGGTCTGCTGAGGGCCGACCTGTCTAGGTGAGCTTTCCTACTTGCACAAGTATTTTAACAGCGTACCTTAATAATTTTTAAGAAGTTCCTACTTGTCTCAAAATGCCATTTCACGGCAAGGGGACACAATCCTAAATTCAGCTTTTCCAGGTTGGAAGTGTTGAGACCGTATAGCATGGCCAGCCTCAAGGTGGACTTTCAGACAGGTCGGGCTTCCCGGCAGAGGGGCCTGCAGGCCTTCGGGGCAGCTCACCTTCTGTCCGCGGTAGCCCTTGGGGCCGGGTGGCCCAGGGATCTCCAGACAGCTCACCTTGTAGCACTGGAACGAGAAGGTGGGGGACTGTGGGTCAGGGTGGGACAAACCGCCCGGGATGCTTGGAGGAGCCCCCAAGGTGCCCCAGGGACCACTGGGCCAGGATGAAGGGACGGACACACGGTCCAGGGGGCTGAGGGCTGGCTTTCAGAGAGGCCCTCCAGGAAAGCATTGGGAAAGTAGGCTGAGTTTGCAATGATGGGTAGTGGCAGCATCAAAGAGCAGCGGGCACTGGCTAGGCACCGTCTGTATGCGCGTTCACACCGCTGTGCTGGTAGCTGCTCTGGGGGCGGGTGGTGACTTCAGGGGCCGGCTCCCCTTTCCTGGGAGCTGGAGCTGAGGCCACATAACCGCTCACAGCCCCGGGCCCAGCCGGGCACACTGCTGCCTGCCCTGCTCTTGCCCGGCAGGTGGCTCAGGCCCCAGTCTGGGCTGGACACGGCCTGCCGGTCAGGGGCGAGACCTCCACGCTGACTGTGCTCAGTGGGGCCTAGGCAGACCCCAGGGGCCCCAGCAGCCTGGGCTGAGCCTGGCGTCCTCCCCAGGCCCACATAGAAGAGTTCCATCCTGTGCCAAGAGCCAGGGGCGGCAGGGTGTGGGCCTCCCTGCTGGGTCCGCAGCCTCAGAGGCCCAGGCGGCAGAGCGGCCAGGGCTGGCGGGGCTGGAAAGCGCCACTCACCTCTCCGTAGGCTTCGTGTTTCTGCAGAAAAGACAGAGAGGGCTGGTGAGCACAGCCTGGGAGGCGCCGAGACTGCGGGGCCGCCGACCAGGGCCTCCCGCCAAGGGTCACGGTGGGCTGGGCTCTGGCTGCCACTCACCATGACCTTGATGATGCGGTTGATGGTGTCCTGGTCGATCTCGGTGGAGTCGGGCCGCATGGTGGCGTAGTTGCTGCGGTAGAGCTCGTGGGGGGTGCTGGCGAGGTCCCGCAGACCCTGCTCGTTCAGGTTTCGGTTGGGGGCCACCGCGAAGAGCCGGATGCCCTCCTCGCGGGCCCGCTCGGCCTGCAGCTTGATGCCCCCGCACGGGCTGCCCGTGACGTGGCCGTCGGTGATGACCACGGCGAAGCTGACCACGCCACGGCCCACATGCTGCCGGATCTCCTGGGTCATGTTGGCCAGCGCGCAGTCGGTGAAGGTGCCCCGGCGGAAGGAGCGGATGCTCTGCAGGCTCTTGGTGAAGGAGGCCCTGTCGCTGCCCGGTGGGCTGAACACCTCCACCTGGTCGGAGAAGTGCAGGCCACCGTAGCGCCAGCTCAGGGCCACCTGGTCCAGGTAGAGCTCGTCCTGCAGCTGGCTGATGAACTGCGGCACGAACTGCTGCATGTGGTAGAGCAGGCTGTCCGTGGGGGACTGCATGGCCACGCTCTCCGAGGTGTCCAGCACGAAGTACACGTGGACGGGGCAGTCGGCTTTCTCTGGGGAGCGGGGCCGTCAGACCAGCCGGCAGAGGCTGCCCCCCGCCCGCCCCGCCAGTACCCCCGCTTGCCCCCGTGCCCCGGGGCCTGGCTGTCCCCGGTACCTGGGCAGTTGTTGTTTCGCTCAGAAGTGGAGATGTCCGGTGAGATGACCTCCTGCTGCTGGGCATGCAGGACTCCCAGAAGCCCCCCGAGCAGGAGTGCGGAGAAGGGGCCCCGGAGCATTGTGGCAGTGGCCGTGGGCCCTGAGGTCCTGCAACAGGAGAAGGGCTGTGCAGGGGGCGCCTTGGCCCCAGTGTGCCGGGCACACACCACTGGCCAGCACCTCCAGGGTGCCCAGGCCTGGGCTAGGCAGCTGTGCCTCCCCACTGCCTGTGGGGCTGCAGACCTTCAGTGGGCACATCCAGGCTCAGGTCTGGGTGGGGCGTGGATGTGGGAGACCCCTCCTTGCCCTCTGGAGCCGGGCACAGAGGTAGACAGGTCCGTGTGAGCAGGATCAAAACGCCAGAGGCCAGCCTTCCTGGCCCACACGCTCTAGGGGCTGTCCTGGGAGCAGGAGGCAGGTGGAGCATGCTTGCTTTGCTGGGGAGGTGCTGCCAGCCCCACGTGTGCCCTGGAGTCCTTCTGCTCTGACCTGATGACCGTTTAACGTGGCCGTGCTAGTCTGGCGGTCTGTAGGTACCTAACAGCTGGGGTCCTGAACCAAAGAATGCTGTCCCCTCCCAGAGCATCCTCCCGGGTGTCCTGCAGCTTGGCTTGAACTCCGGATGGCCAGAGCCAGCCTCACTGTCCTGCTGGCCTGGGATCCACAGAGCACCAGGTGGACAGCACTAGGGCTCCCTTTGAAATGCTGGCTCGACAAGGCACTGTGGAGAGGCCTGTGCTCCATCTGACGTCCACCAAGGGTGGCAGAGGCTCTGAAGGTGGGAGTGTCGGGCTGCCCGGGCCCAGGGGCTCGTGTTGCCCCTCCCTCCGTGTGGGTGGGCCAACCCAGACTCCAGCAGAGCCACCCCCCAGCCGCGCTGGAGGGGAGGGGTAGGGGGACACGGTGAGGGGCCGTGGCCAGGCTGTCCAGCTGCCCGCAGCCCTTGCCCCCTCCCACACCACAGGAGACGGCTGGAGAAGAGGCACAAACACGGTCGAGAGGTGTGGGCAGGGACGCGAGGGTCAGGGAAGCTGCCGAGGCCGGAGAGCCCCTTCCAGCTTGGCTTTAGTCGGCCCCAGTGGGAAGAGTAGAGCCTGAGAGAACAGCCTTGCTACCAAATATGGCGAGAAAGTGAGCCATTGGCCGGAGCTCGGGAAAGGGGCAGGAAGCCCAGGGCCCAGAGCAGAGACCGGCATGACAGCGAGGAACGGATGCCCAGGGGGGCCACAGGTCCTGCCCAGGGCCGCGAGGGCACTGCCAGGTGGGCAGAACCTCCTGCAGGGAGCCTGGGAGCCACCTCTCGAGTGTGACAGATTGGGGACAGCAAGGACAGCCAGGCATAGGACACCCCTAAGAAGAACCCGGCGGCACTGAGGCTGGGTGTTGTCACGCTGCCTGAGAGGCCAGCAGAGCAGACCATGGCCTGGGCCTCCAGGGTGGCCATGGAAGCTCCTGGTCTGGCTGTCTCTCCAGGCTGCCCGTCACGTGGCGCCTGGGAGCTGGATCTCAGCCAGCAGCCACGGAGAGAGACCTGGAGCACAGGCCTCGGCCCCCACGGCACAACTGCACCGCCTGTGAGACCCCCAGCCAGACCACCCAGCCCAGCTCCCTGAGTTCCCCACCCGAAGAAACCACGGGTCCCGAAGCTGCTGATCTGCTCCCGCCAGTAGCAAGCAGTAGAAAATGCTGCAGGACATGCTGCTTAGGCTGATGAGGAGGACCAGCTTCACGCCAAGGAGCACACCCAGAGCGTCCAGGCTGGGGACGAGGCTCCCGCCCCCGAGAAGTGCCTTGGGAAACAGAATCTGGCTTTTGGATAAAAAATTATCCAAATATCTTAAACAGGTATTAAGAAAATCAGCTATTTCTACCCGGTTGGCTGTGCTGGAGCACGCCTCTGATCCCAGCAACCAGGAAGGCCCAGGCAGGTGGACCACAAGTCTGAGGCCAGCCTGGGCCACTTAGGAAGACCCTGTGTCCAAACAAAACTTAGAAGGCTGGGGGTGTGTAGCTCAGTGGTGAAGCATCCCTGGGTTCACTCCCTGCCCCCAAATCAGTTATTTCTAACCAAACCTACAATCGAGTGCGATTTTAGTTAAAGTATCCAGGCACAGCTTTAGGTTTCCTTGCTGGTAGGACAGCCCACAGACCCCACCCTGCTAGGCACACGGAACGCAGCCCCAAGGTGCCTCCCGGGCTCAGCAGAGGGGACGAGACCATGGGAGGGAGCCTCAGATCCCCTGACTCCCGAGACCCCTCCCCTCACACTGGTCAGGCGTGGGCCCGTGGAGAGGGGCTCTCCCCGCACAGGAGGAGGAGCCAGGCCCACTGCAGGGGCTGCCCAGGGGCTGGCTGGTGGCCAAGGTCGGAGCCCAGGCAGGGGGGCTCCAGCCGGGCTCCCCACGTGCGCGTCCCCAGCCCCACTTGGGTAGAGCTGGTGGGTGCCATCCTCTGTGCGAGGTGGGTCTTCCTGCTGCGGGAACCCTCAGGCCCTCCCGTTCTTTCCCGACTGGGGTCGGCTTTGACTTGCTTTGCTGCCATTTGCACGAAGTACCCCTCCCCATGCTTCCCATCCACCTGTGTCGGGATCTAAAGCCAGTCTCGGGATACAGGGTAAGGCTGGATCACGGTTTTTAAGATCCACTTTGCCAATCTGTCTTTTAATTGGAGAGTTTAATCCGCTTCAGAAATCTGAAGTGATTCCTGATGAAGAAGGGCTTTTTCACTCACATTTATTTTCCACGCACCGTACAGCTCTTTGTCCTGATTTTCTGCATTGCTGTCTTCCTATGTGTCTAACTGACTTTGCATGAAACATTTAGATCCTTTCCTCATTGCCTTCACATTTATTGATTGTTTATTTTCCTCGTGGTTACCACGGGGATTACATCTAACGTCCTAAAGTTAAAATGCTAAACTTATACCAGCTGGACCTCAGTGACATACAAAAGCTCTGCTTCTTTAACGGCTTTGTCCCCATCCCTTTCAACTGTGACGTCACAAAGTTACATCTTGCAGAGTTGCCCCTCAGGGTTGGGGGTGGCCTGGGACCTGCTGTGGATGCCAAGCCCACGCTCTGGCCCTCCTAGGGGTGTGCGGCCATCAGGCGGACGGTGCACCCTCCCTGTGTGAGCCAGCTCTACTTTGAGCACCCGCACTCGCCTGACTGACTGCCAACAGCCGCTAGGCTGCGCTGTGGGCGCAACGACCTCGGGGAAGCCTGCAATATTCAGAAGAGACGTGATTATTTTGAGATATTTTCAATCTGCTGTTGATTAAATATGTGGGTGTGGAACCCACGGTGTGGAGGCTGACTGTGTATCCTGCCAAAGCTACTCATATTTTTAGTGCATTTGTTTCTTAAAGTACTTAGCAAGTAAAATGTGGAATTACAGACCAAGGTTACAATACGCTGTTGGAGTGACGTCGTTTTCATTTAGAACCATCAGCCTCCTAAGGCGCGCAGAACACTGGCTGCCATCAGTCCCTAGCCTTCACCACGGCCGTGTCCTGGCCTCGCAGGTCCCCATGTCCACATGTGCCCTCCCTGCGTAGCATCCCTGCTACGTTTGCTTCCTGCTGTGGGCCTGGAGTGGAGGATCTGAAGACACCTCACACCCCTCACCTCTGGAGGGCGCTGTGCTTCATGTGGGCTTCTTGGTGACAGGGATGTACTTCAGCACTTTGGATGTGTCGGCTCATGGCTGACTGGCCTCCGACCCGTCCTAAGACATCTGGTGACACTAGGGAGGGTCCTTTGCATGTCATGAGCCATCCTGTCCTGCTGCCATCAAAATACTCCGTCTTTTGAGTTCAACTGCAGTGCGTCCCAGGTGGGTCTCTGGGTGCGTCCTGCCTGGCGCCACTGAGCTTCTCGGGTCTGTGATCATGTCGGTCCTCAAACCCGTGGCATTTTCTCTCAGCCATTACTTCTTCACATTTGTGGCCCCTCTTCTCCCTCTTCCTACAGGACTTTTGCAGTGTGCACACTGATCCTCCTGATGGTTACACAGGTCCCTGTGGCTCTGCTCCCTTTTCTCCAACCTTCTTTCTGTTCCTCAGACTAGGCAATTTCCCTTGTTCTGTTTTCAAGTTCATCAATTCCTCCTCCTTTCTGCTGAAGTCTGCCTTTGACCCCTCCAGTGACCTTTAATTTCAGCTGGACTTTTCAACTCCAGAACTGCCTTATGGTTTCTTTATAGGTTTTCAGGCTCTTCACTGATATCTCGATTCTGTTCATATATAGTTTTCCCAATTTTTTCACGTATTCCTTGAACTCTTTAAGACAGTTGTTTTAAAGTCTTTGTCTAGTAGATCCACCATCGAGCCTTCGTTACAGTTTCCGGGGTTTGTTGGCTTCCTAGGGGTGCTGGCCATCCTTTGTTGACAGTTGGGCCTTTGAATCCAGGAACATAGTACCCTGGACACCAGGCTCTTCCCTTTCCCAGTACTCCCTGCTTTTTGCCTTTTGGTCTTTGATTGTTGAAGGCTGCTCTGTGCCAAGAATCAGCCTGGAGTGCAGATGTAAGGTCGTCTCAGGTCTGCCCTGGGCCCACCCTCCCTGGGGAGTGTGTGAAGTTTTCTTTCTTTTTTCTTTTTTTTTTAAATTATTTAAGACCTTTATTAACAGGTGCTTGCAGTTTGTTGACTTTTTTTTGAAAAAATCAAGTTGTAAACTTTTATTACAAATTAAAATTGAAGTTCTTAAAAATCTCAACTTGACCAGATATGAAACAATTTAAAAACCTTTAAAGATGTATTGAGAAAAACCAGGCTTTTTTAAAAAACACGTTTGCCATTACCAAAAAGAGACATCTTTAGGTAAAAATGATAAAAACCCCATGCTGCATAGATAATGCAGACAGTTCTAGTTATCTGGTCAACGGGCAAAAAGCAAGCACTTAAGGTCTTCAGCTCCAATCTTTTGTTCATGTCTTATTGCTGGAATTTCACATTCACTTCTTGTTGGATGTCGAAACGGACGATGGTAGAGATGGTAAGCCGGCATTTGCTCAGCCCCGCCCTGCTCGGCCTCCGAGCTGGTGGATCGCTGCTTTGGTCTCTTTGCCATCTTGTGGTCTAGGGTTTCCTGGGCGTCTGCGTGGGTCATTGAGGTTGTGGCGGTACGGACGTTGCGGTGGCTGCTGACCTTGGTCTCATCTCCTTGATTTCCTTATCCTCTTCTTCCATGCTCTCTAGCCTGCCTTTGGCGAGGAGCCCCGCGGAATCGCGGCCTGTAACCCCGATACATATTCTGCCTCACTGGCACACCTTGCTCTCCTGCCCCCTCCATCACTCCCCCTGCACAGGAGGGTTGGAATACTGTGTTCGCCGCCCACAGGGTCTCCACGTGGAGGAGGGCCGGCGTTGTTGGGCCTGGCCTTCGGGGGCGCTCTCCGATCCCTCCATCTTCTTCCCACTCTCACCGTTCTGATGATCCTGCTGGTAATCGCGTGGAGGACCCCTACACGTGGGCAGCGTCTGTAATGGCCACGGTCTGCTGCGTATTCACTGCCTTGCACTGGAACTCCACCGTCTCTCCACCTCCTACGCTGCGAGGGAACTTCCTGGGCTATTCTTCATGGAGTCTGGCGTACAAATACATCTTCCTTGGTGTCATTCCTGTGGATGGAACCATATCCGTTTCTTACACTGAACCGTTTTACTGTTCCCAAAACCTTCCTTGTGATGATTTTCTTGTCCCGCCGGCAGGCGCCGCCGATGTAAGGCTGCCCGGGCTGCCGCTCCCTGCGCCGCTGCCCGTGGTGCAGGGCTTGGTGTCGGCAGTGGTCTCGGCCTCGCTGCTCAGGGTTGGGTGATGGTGACTGGGGCCGGCTGCGGCAGCTGCGGCTCCTCCGGGGGTGTGATGGTAACTAGGCTGGTGGCGGCAGGCGGCTGCTCAGGGCTCTCTGGGGTCCGCTCTCGGCTCCCGCTACTGATGGAACTCGTGTGTGAAGGCTTCCGATTTCCTCCACAGGTGTGGCTGCTTTAATGCGCGAGTCTTCAGTGCACGGCTTCCGGAAGGAGAAACAAACATGGAGGGGAAGATGGTCCAGACTTTGAAACACCCTGGAGTCACTTGGGCAGAGGGAGGGGACTTGCAGTGGTGAGGGGGAGGTGGACAACGGGGGCCACATCAGGAGATGGGAAAGGTGGACATCCTAGAGAGGGCCTTCCAGACCCCTGCATGCACTCAGAAACCAGCAGCAGAAGGAGACCAGAGAAGGCACACGTGTGGAAATCACATGACACTCTGAACAGCCGGTGTCTCAGGAAGACATCACAAGGGAAATGTCCAGAGCTACGTGAAGATGAAAGCCAGCCTCACCAGGAGTCAGGTGCATGGGGAGAGCTGTGCTAAAGTCGTAGGTGTGCACACCGAGACCAGGAGGGATCTCAGATCGGCACCTGGCTTTACAGCAAGGGACGGGAAGCGTGAACGGAAATCACAGGGAGCGGAAGACAGTAAAGGTCAGAGCAGAGATACACAAAGTGTAGAGAGGACAGAGGAGTTCACTCAGACCAAAGCTGGCTCTTTGAAAAAATCAACAAATGCGACACACTTTCAGCTGGATAGGCTGAACAGGAGAAGAGTCCACTCTGAGCCCCGGAGGTCAGCAGTGCCACAGCACCACTTACACGGACGGGATGGACTCGGGGCACCAAGAGCGGTTTCACCCCACAAACTGGAACACCTAGAGGAAATGGAGGGACTCCCAGAAACCTCAACGCTACCAAGACTAAAACCGGGAATGCGAGTGACTCAGCAGTGACCTCCCAACAAGGCAGACCCCAGGCCCCAGCCTCCCTGCGAATCCACCGAGCGTCTGCAGAAGAACCGCCGTCTGTCCCTGGCACTTCACAGGACCCTGACTCGCTCTGGCCAGCGTCACCTTGACACCAAAGCCAAGGCACGTCCAGGGACCCTGCACCCTCCGCAGAGTGCAAAGGCGGATTCCACAACACGAGGGAGGGGTTCTGCACCACGACCAGCTGAGGGTCACCCTGGAATGCAAGGACCGCTGGGCACCTTGGGATGGAGCAGCGTCAAGACCATCAACAGAGCGAAGGGCCCAGAGCACACACGCCCACCTCAGCTGACACAGACAGGGTCAGACGAATCTCAGTTCCCTTCCTTGATCAAAAGAAAAACTCAACCAACTAAGTGCAGAAGGAAACTGACCAATGTAATAAAAGTCCTATATGAAAACCCATGGTGAGCCGCACCCAAGGGTGAAAATGAGATCTTCCTGTCTAAGGTTAGCAGTGAGGCAGCGAGGCCGGGCGGCAGCGAGGCCGGGCAGCAGCGAGGCCGGGCGGCAGCGAGGCAGGGCGGCCATGAGGCAGGGTGCCTGCCTTAGCACTCCTCTCCAACATGATTCTGAAAGTCGTCGCCAGAGCGATGGAGCAAAAAAGCAAAAGAGGACATTCAAATCAGAGAGGAAGAAGTCTAAGAAGCTGTTTGCTGATGCCAGGATTGTATATGTAGAAAACCCTAAAAATTCCACAAAAATACCACTCTAGCTAATAAAAATCCCACCAAGCAGCAAGATACAAAGTCAGCACAGACTTCAGTTGCAGTTCTGCACACTGACAATGAACAGAAATGAAATCAGGAAAACATTTACTCCTGCATCAAAAAGAGTGAACTACTTAGAAATCAAAACTGGGAGCAACAAAACTGGGAGCAAATCAAAACTTGTGCAACAAAAACTAGAAAACATTTCTGAAAGAAATCATAGAAGGCATGAACGAAGGCCAGATGCTCTGGTAGTGCAAAAGCACTACCAGCCCCTACTTCACGAGACGCCATGGACAGGGCGTCAGGGAGCCCGAGAACGCGAGGCGGCACCCGCATCTGTGTATTTCATAAAGGTTAAAGGTCAGGATCTGGCCACGAAAGGACTCCTGAGACCCAACAAGGCCGCCAGCAGTCTGACTCAAAAGCGGGCCAAGAACCGAAACAGCAGCTCTGGGAGGAGGACGCACCCGAGCACCATGGCCAACAGGCAGGCGAGGAGGAAACTTATGCCACCAGGAAACGCAGGCCAAAGCCGGGGGCCACCCCGTGAGGCTTCCCCAGGGAAAGAGATCAGAGGACAGCTGTCCGGGCAGCCAGCCAGAGCCCCACCAGCGGCACTGGCAAGCGTCCAGCCCGCCCACCCTGGGCGTGTCCAGGAGCACGGCAGGCAGGGTCCTGCACACTCGGGCTCAGCAGCGAGAGCCCGGGGCAGCCTGGCTGTCCAGCCACAGGTGAGGGAGAAACGAGCCAGTGATGCCCGGGGAGGCTTGTTTTAAAAAGGAAGGAAGCACGGATGAACCTGAGGACTTCACGCTAAGCGAGAGACCCAGGCACAAAAGGACTGGTCTGACACGACGCTGCCCCAGACTCGCCTGGACTGGTCAACTTATGGAGCCTGAGGGGAGGATGGGGCTGCCCGGGACTCCTTGTTTAGTGGGCTCCAGGGGTGGGTGCCCGGCACTAGGGATGCTGGTGACGCCACCAAAGCGTACACACTGAGTTCTATACCACGTAAACTTTACCACAATGAAGATCGCGGCCGGGGCTGGGGCTCAGTGGTGGAGCACTTGCCTAGCATAAAAGTAAATAAGTAAAATGAAGGTATTGTGTCATCTGCACAGACTAAAGCAATGGACATAAACAAAGAAGGTGGGGTGTGTGTGTGTCCTATAAATCAGCAAAAAGTACAGGAGTACTCTGGGAACAGGGGAATCGACCAGGCGAGTGACAAGAAGACAGATGCCGGCGGTCAGATAACGCTGCACAGCACAAAACCCCGACGGCACTGCAGACCCGCCGCGCTCTCCTCCCCGAGGCGCAGCCCACAGGCAGGAGCCCTCGCCTCCACACGTCGTCGCCAGGCCCTGCTCCACCTCTCACAGGCCTCTGGCGACCAGCTGGGGAGCCCCGACACTGGGCAGACCCTGCCGGACTCCCCTGCCCAGCTCCCTGCAGCCTCTGCGAGGCCGAGCCCTGGCTTGGCTGGGTGTTGGTCCCCAGGCCACCCGCGCAGAATGCTGTTTGTAACACGGCCCGATCCCAGGTGTCCTGGGATGGGGCAGGGCTCCCGGTCTGCTGAGGAGCAGCACCCCGGGGCCCCTGTGGGTCCAGGCATGCCTACGCCAGGGTCCCCGGCATTGCGTGAACGTGCAAAAGAGGCCCCAGAGGGCCCGCTCGCGGACGTGGAGGCCGTGTAAAAGGAAGTCTAAATATTTGTGTCTTCCTAAAACAATCACAAGCGCTGCTTCCCCGCTTCGTGGCCGTGTCTGAGCACCCAGCCTGTGCGTCTGGAGGCCTGCCCGGCAGCCCTACTGGGCAAGAAACGCGGGTGCTCTCAAGCCTGACCTTGCTCTGAGATGAGAAAATGGAGGCCCCTCCAGGAGGTGGGGCCTCTAAAACCTCAGCTCCTTCTGGGTGCCGGCCAGTCCTCTCCCTGGGGGCTCTGGGAGTTGCCCCGTAGGCTCTGCTGCCGTGGCCCCCGCATGGCCCCTGAGGGCCTCCAGGTGGGTCTCCACACAGAGCCGCCAGTGGCTGCCCGTGCTGCTCCGGGTGACCTGAGCCTGGATGCTGGGCGCTGCCTTCCTCACCACCTCCTCACCTCCCCCAGGCCCGCGGCAGCTCCCCACCCCCTGGCAGCAGCAGATGGTGGCAGCCTCAGGCCGGTGGTGGCTCGCTTTCCAAGGCCCGCACACCCTGCAGAGGGACACGCTGCCCGGAGCTCGGCCCCTCCAGTCTGGCCTGGAAAACTTGGTGTCACTCTCACCCAGGGGCCCTGGCCCAGGACCACACCCTGTCCCCCCACAGGCAGCCGCGTCTTCTCTCCCGGCGCCCCAGGCCTGTCGGCCTCCGGCCTTGTGAAAGAAGGCAGGCATGACCCCAAGCTCTGTTTTCAGGCTGAATGTGAGGCTCCTCCAAGCCAGAACCGAACACAGGGAAATCCAAGGGTCTCCAGCCTTCTGTTTGGGGCCTGGTCCTTCCAAGAACACTGCCTGGTGTCCCCACGTGAGCCCCAGCCAGGCTGGCCCCTGTCTCTGAGGCCGTCCGCCTAGCCTTCAGGCTGGGGTAGGGCTGCTTTGCGCCCCAGTCCCGGGTGCGAGCCCCGCCATGCCCGTGCCTCTGCCTCAGTCCTGAGCGCGCCGTGGGGCAGGGAGAAGCGGCGCGGGCTCCCTGACAGGGCGTATCTGCCCTGCTCCCCTCTGCGCTGCAGGACGCACCTCCCTGCGCTGCCCAGGGCTCCCCAGGGCCCTTCCGGCAGGGGAAGCCTCCTCCCGCGCCGCCGAAGCGGCCAGCACCTGGGGCCTGTGTCCAGGTCCAAGTCAGGGGGTCTCTCCACGGGGCAGTGTGGGCTCCTGGCCTCCCACCTTCTCCAGGCAGGGATGGGCGACCTGCACACCCTGCCGGGAGGGCGTCTGGCATCTGCTCTGAGAACCCGCGCTGCGGGGCAGAGGCCCAGCGGGCTGCGGGACACGCCTGCAGGGTCTCACTGCCCGGGCCTGGCGGGGAGACCAGAGGCGGGCCGGTGCCTCGCGGACAGTCCGCCGGACCTGTGCGGGACACCCGACGGCCGGTCCAGCCCATTGACGGCGGCACTTACCTGGCTGGACAAGGCCGAGGAGGCTCCAAGTCCTGACCGCCCCAGACGCGGGAGCCGAGTGGGCAGGAGGGAGGGAGGGGACCGAGGGAGGGGCCGCGGGATGGGCCGTGGGGCCGCCCACTTTATCCCTCACCCGCCCACCAGTGCTCTCTGGACAGGCGGCCACCGGGAGGCGCTGCGGCCCTGTGGATGGACGGGCGGGGTCCCCTGCAGGGGACCAGGGAGTCCCCAGTGAGCGGGAGGAAGGCAGGGGCTGGAGCGGGGAGTAAGAGAAGGACTGGAGCCAGGAGGGAGGGAGAGGAGGAGATGGCACAGGAGGAGACAGGCAGGAGGAGGAGACAGGGAGGAGGAGGAGATGGGCAGGAGGAGAGATGGGCAGGAGGAGAGATGGGGCAGGAGGAGAGATGGGCAGGAGGAGGAGATGGGCAGGAGGAGAGATGGGCAGGAGGAGAGATGGGTCAGGAGGAGAGATGGGGCAGGAGGAGACATGGGCAGGAGGAGAGATGGGGCAGGAGGAGAGATGGGCAGGAGGAGAGATGGGGCAGGAGGAGGAGATGGGCAGGAGGAGGAGATGGGCAGGAGGAGAGATGGGCAGGAGGAGAGATAGGGCAGGAGGAGAAATGGGCAGGAGGAGAGATAGGTCAGGAGGAGAGATGGGGCAGGAAGAGGAGATGGGCAGGAGGAGAGATGGGTCAGGAGGAGGAAATGGGCAGGAGGAGGAGATGGGCAGGAGGAGAGATGGGGCAGGAGGAGAGATGGGGCAGGAGGAGACATGGGCAGGAGGAGACATGGGCAGGAGGAGAGATGGGGCAGGAGGAGGAGATGGGCAGGAGGAGGAGATGGGCAGGAGGAGAGATGGGGCAGGAGGAGAGATGGGGCAGGAGGAGACATGGGCAGGAGGAGAGATGGGGCAGGAGGAGAGATGGGCAGGAGGAGAGATGGGGCAGGAGGAGGAGATGGGCAGGAGGAGGAGATAGGGAGGAGGAGGAGATGGGCAGGAGGAGAGATGGGGCAGGAGGAGGAGATGGGCAGGAGGAGGAGATGGGCAGGAGGAGAGATGGGCAGGAGGAGAGATGGGTCAGGAGGAGAGATGGGGCAGGAAGAGGAGATGGCAGGAGGAGAGATGGGTCGGGAGGAGGAGATAGGGAGGAGGAGGAGATGGGCAGGAGGAGAGATGGGCAGGAGGAGAGATGGGGAGGAGGAGGAGATGGGGAGGAGGAAGAATGGGACATGAGGTCAGGACACCCAGAACAGATCACTTTGGTGTTCCAGGTGGGCAAGGCCTGGAATTGTCGGCGATGTCACCCCTTTCCTGCAAGAAGGCAGCAGGTGTGCTGTGTCCCCACCTGAGCCCAGAGGATGAGGAAGGGTCCCTGGTAAAACAGGTCAGCAGGCTGTGACCTGGATCCCAAGCTCCCCACCCAGGGGCCTGGTCCCCCAGGGCCAGGCTACTCCTTACGGGTATGGGGCAGGAGTGGCAGAAGGACCCTGGGCTCTGGGTGGGCTGAATTCAGGGCAATCCTTGAGGGGACCAGGCAGCTGGGCAGTGAGACCCCAGGTTCCAGCGAGCAGTTTTGCAAACCTCTTGAGGAGCCGGTCCCTCTGGGGGCAAGGCCCCAGCTCCTGGTCAGGTGTCCTCCAGCTTCTGCCTGTCAGCTGAGGCCCAGTCCTCTCTTTGGTGTCTCATCTGGCCAGAGGGTGAGGTGGCCAAGGGCGGGGTCCTCAGCACACTCAGCAGTGCTGGGGAGCAGCATTTCAGCGTGTGGAGGGACGTGCCCTGGGAGCCATCTGACACGCCCATGCCTGTGTCCAGGAGTGGGCAGAGTGTCCCTGCCCCAGCACAGGAGCCTGCAGCCCACCTGCTCTCAGTTCCCAGAACCTGGAGCCCTGACTGGATTTCTCTGCAGCCCCTTGTCTGTGCCCAGTCCACCAGGACCACCCATGCCACCCCCTTGGGCAGGGCGAGCTGCTGCCGCCCCTGACCCTGCAGGAGGGGCTGCGGAGAGGGCGCAGCATGCAGAGGAGTGTCGTGTGAGCGTACGCGTCAAGGGTGTGTGGAGTGTCTGCACCCGAGCGTGAGTGTGCGCGTGTGGTCGTGTGCACCTGAGCGTGGGTGTGTGCTCGCACAGGCCTGGCTGCAGGAGAACCAGGCAGAGCTGGAGCAGTGGCCCTGCCCCTGAGCAAAAGGCCAGGCCTGCTTTGGCAGCTGACAGGAAATCCCACCTCCCCCTGGAGACGGCAGGGGGGTCTGGGGCTCCAGGTGCTCTGCAAGCTCTGCCAAGGCTGCTGGTTGACAGCCCGGACCCCGACGCATGGGCTGTGCATCGGCAGAGGCCTGAGCATGTGGCTCTGTGGACACCACCCTGTCCCCAAGCCAGCACTTCCTCTGTGCTGCATGCTGCAGGCCTTCCCCTGCAGGACAGGCGCCCGTCAGAGGCTGCCCACTTCTCCTGGCTGCCAGGGGTGACCCGGGGTGGGGGCTGCTGGGCCTGATCGGGAGGAAGGAGGTCATAGGCCAAGGGGACTGTGAGAGATGGCTATGCCTGCAGAGCTGGGGAGCACCCTGGGATCAGATTGCGATGGCCATCCAGAGACAGACCAGATGGACAAGCGAGAATCGCTGCAGCTGTTTGCTCTGATGGCTGGATGCTAGGAGGAAGGAAGCATCACGAGATTCTGAGGAAAACTGGGCTGGGCTCTGATCCTGGGGAGGTAAGGTGTCCCCCCTGTTAGAGAGGAGATTGACAGGTTAGGTAATAAGAGGAGTCCTGGAGGTAATGCTGGTCACGCAGTTCGCTTGGGCCAACAGACCACTCGGTGGTCATTTCCCTGGCCACTAAGAATGTAATTGCAATCCACGTACTTGGTGGTTGGGTTCCAGGCCTGCTGGGGAGCAGACATGGTGGGAAAGCCCCAGGGGAAGCTTTGACACAGTTTGCTTCCTGCCCAGGACAGTGAAAGTATCAGTCAAACGCTGGAGGCGGCTGCTCTGTGAACAGAGACTTGTTTAGCTCCAGTTTTGGAGGCCGATGGTCCAAGTTCGGTAGTCCTGCTGCTTCAGCCTCTGGTGAGGTCCACGGTGGGTGGAAAGAAGAGGGCAAACAGAGGCCCAGGGCCCCAAGGGCCTCCACAACTCCAGGGCCTCCACCAGGTCACCCTGGTGAGAGGTCCACCACCGTCCCCAGGCCCTGACTCCCTGGAGCCGAGCTTCCCACATGGGAAGCCTTGGGACACTTGAACTGTTCCAGGCCACGGAGGAAGCCCTGGAGGTGCCCCAGACCTGGGGTCTCCTGACTCTCTGGCCTGGCGCTCGCGGAGAAGACAGACACGTGCAGGCCCTGGTGTGGCCCTGGGCAGCATGCGGCAGCGCTGTCACCGTGGACTGATCTGATGTCGGTTGGCCCTGGCCTCCCAGGCCATCCAGTGAGGAGTGGGGATGGTCTGAGTTCCCTGGGAGGGACACCAGTACTGACCACAGCAACCGCAGGGTCCTGCTGACTCCACCCTGTGCTGAAGGGGTCTGGTGCGCCATAGACCACCTGGACCTCACAGGAAGCGATGCTCACCCTGCAGTTGGCGCTGCGGAAGGTGGGGATGGGCTGGGGGCCTGTGAGGCAGGTGCCCGGGGACGCAGGCCTGAACCCCAGGAGGTGTCAGGTTCCAGGGGTCAGCCACGGCAGGACAGGACTCCAGGGCCAGGGGTCAGCCACGGCAGGACAGGACTCCAGGGCCAGGGGTCAGGCCACGGCAGGACAGGACTCCAGAGCGCGGCAGACGGTGCAGCTTGCATCCCTGCCCACACCCCTGCCCACCGTGGGCAGGCTCTGGCGAGGCCTAAGGGGACTGCTCGGACGGCGGGGTGCTGGCTCTGGGGGTGGGACCAGGAAATGCCTCGCCTGGGCCCTGGCTGGGTAGGCACCCTCCTCACAGGGGCCGCGTCCCAAGGGCTGAGGGGAGGCGGAGCTCACGGCACCCACCGTAGGGACGGTCCGCCTCTGGCTGGGCCTGGCTGGCCCCACAGCTCCTGCCCGCTTGGCTGTGCCCGGAGCCTGCACTGTTTCCATTTCTCTCCAGTGGTAATGGCAGCGGCAGCCAAGCCAGCAGCTCTCCCCAGGGAGCCCCGGGTTCCACACACCAGAGTGCAGCTCCTGGTCCTCTCCTGGCCCCGTTCTGCCGTGGAGGACACTGCACTCTCCCTGCGCTGCCTGAGCATGGGGCCTGCCTGGAGTCCCTGTCTCTGCAGGCCGTGCCTGGCACTGTGACCCTGAGGGGGCTGAGCCAAGGAGTCCCAGGGCCCTGCACCACAGTCTGGGACCTGGGTCCAGGGTCAGCCCACAGAGTGGGACCTGAGGCTTGCTCTCTGTGTCCTGCCTGCTGACCGGGGTGGCATGAGGGGTGGAGGTGCGCAGCAGACCTCACTCCACACGTGGCCTGGGCACCCCATGCATGAGGGTCCGCGAGCGTACTGAGGCCTGCCTTCGGCTGCTACTGCCTCTGGGGAGGAGGGCCTCCCTCCGGCCTGTGCCTGGGCGGGCTCTGGGGTCCTCGTCACCTCCAGGTCGCCTGGAAGGCTGCAGTGGGTGCTTGCTCACCTTCCCTGAGCTTGGGCACCCTGCCCCCACCAGGTGGCTCAGGACCCCAGTCCTGCAGGCCCTGACAGCTCGGTACACACCGTGGGTCCCACACCTCTGGGCACGGGCCCCCTAGGGCCCAGCAAGGTTGCCCCAGACACTCAGAGTGCCCTGTGGTCATTGTCGATCTGTGTCCAGCGGGGTGCTGGTGCTGGGTGTCAGGACCTGCCTCTTCTGCGGTTTGGATCCCATCTGTGGGGAAGTGGCGCAGCAGGGCCTGGGAGACGGGCGGGTCACTGAAAGGAGAGTCACTCGGCCATGAGGGAACGGCTGGCACGCTGGCCCTGCAGGACCAGTGAGGATGTCCTCCCCGCTGACCCGCATTCCCAGGAGGACCCTGTGGACCAGCTGCCGGGGTGTGGGTGGTGGCGTTCTCCTGGCTGTGCGGCCTTGGCGATGCCATGGACGCTTCGCGAGGTCTCTGGGCCTCTTTTGCTGACCCAAGCAGTCGGCAGTGACTTCTCCCCTGCGCCAGCCGCTCTCGACCTCCAGGGGAAACTCAGAAAACGCGAGAGTGTGGTGAAAGCCGCCACGCGGCAGCCACACAGGCGGGCTCCAGGTGGCCGTGCGCGCGCTGGGGCGAGCGCGGGCCTTGTTCCTCAAGCTGTCTACCTGGGCCATCACGCCAGGCTCTTGGGCAGCTGAGCGCCTGCATGTCTGTCTTTTAATTTTGAACAACCACAGAGCTCTCCAAGAACTTGGCATGGACAGCTGTCAGTCTCCTGTGGATTCCAGGGCAGGGGCCAGGAGCTCCGGGCCCAGAGGGGTGAGGACGCAGGGAGGTTGGGGGCGAGTGCTGGTGGGTGAGAGCCTCAGTGCCCGGAGCGCTTCGCAGACACAGGTCGAAACCCGGCCCACAGGGCGCTGGTCACTTCTTCACTGACCAAGGACATGGTGGGCATTTCTGCTGATGGCAGCCCCCACGTGAGGCCTCCCAGGCTGATGGACGCTGCGTCACAGGGTGATCAGAGAGGAGCTTGGGGCTCGTGGAGGAGGATGGAGGCAGGAGGAGGAGCGGGCGTACCGGACGTTCCCTGCACCACCTGAGTACAGCCAGATCGCACCTGGACCACAGAAGTCTCCAGACACTTGTGCTTCAGCCAGACTCCGTGTCACCAGCTGTGCTGCACCGAACCCAGGACGTCGCGTGGGCGTCCTCCGTCCTGCACCAGCTCAGGGGCCGCACAGCAGGCTCTCCAGGGCTGCCTGCCCATCTGGGTGGTTGGAATGCCAGGAGGCACACCCCAGGTCCTTGTGGAGTGCCTACCTGAGGGCAGTGCCACGCCCCCAGAGCTGGCAGAACCTGTGTGTGCCTCTTCTCAGGAGCAGGGCCCACCGACTCAATCGGATTCTCAAAGGGACGGTAACTCCAAAGGTAACATGGCAAAAACACACAAAACCCGTGTCAAGGAGGCCCAGTCCTTCTCTGATAACGTGTGGGCTGGCAGACCTGGCTCCGTGAGAATGTCACAGGCCAGACTCTAAGGGACATGGCTAAGCAGGCTCCATGTTGCTCTGAGACTCCATGTTATGCAGGAAATAAGCTTCTCCCATGGGAACACCCCGCCTCTGTGCCCATCATCAGTTACTTGGTGTGACATGTTTAATAATATACAATGACAACTCCTAGGTAGTAAAGAATTGCTCTCTTTTGATCCCTATTGCTCCTAAACAACGTACCATGTGAACAGTGATTGTGTGGATGTTAGCAACCATTCTTTAGTTTGTACCTGGGTAAGGGTCATTCTAACCCACTTCTCCCTCTGTTGATAATCTCATGATGTTAGTTTGTAATTTCAAATCATAGCAACAGACACTTATGATTGATGTCATTTTTGGTATAAGAACCCCTACAACCCTGTGGTCAGGGCTGTTCTCCCAATAGCCATTTTTTGGGGCACTGTGTGAGACAGTCAGCCGGCCGGCTTAATGAAGACTCTCAAATTTGGACTTCTTGGAGGTGATCGGTCTGTTCTTAAGTTGTGCCCCATAACAATAGCTCATCCCCTCCAGTACCACCATCAGCACCATGTTGTCATGTGGCGCTAGCTCTTGGTGTGCCTGGTGGTCTTTGGTTAAATGCTGGACGTTGCGTTTGAAGGGTTATAGAAGCTCTGTAATGTAATCTTCCTGTTTAAAGGACTTACTGCTATCTGGTAATTGGTTCTATAGGCACAGATCACCTTTGCAACCAGGGACAGGTGTATGTCCACCAGGCTTTCTCGCTCCTGCAACATGGCTCTGAGGGACTCGACTGAGTCTGCGTCGTTCCCTAGGGTCCTGAATTCCAGGTGCTGTCTCTTTTACACTGGGAGCCTGGAAAGACGATAGTCAGCTTTATATTTAAGCAGGATTATTGAGGTATATTTTACATGACATAAAATTCACCCTGTTCACAAGTGCAAATCAATAGTTTCTGATGAATTTGCCGAGTGGTATATTTGTCACCGTAAATCAGTTCCAGAAGATTCTCATTACCCCCAGTAAGACCCCTCAAGCCCGTTCCCCACTTCGACCCCGGGAACTGGTCATCTGCCTTCAGTCTCCGTGGATCTGCCTCTCTGGAGTTCCAGATCAATGGACTCTACTCCAAGGCTCACGAGTCCCAGGTGTGCTTGTGGTCTAGCACGCCAGTGTTCGCGACTGCCAGGGAGCAGCATCTTTTTTCTTGGATAAATGTTCTTTAGATTGTTGTAGTATTTTGATTAATTTTCAGAGCTCTGAAAAAGGAGATAACCCTTCCCATAATTCTGTTAACTTTGCCTGTAATTTCATTGCTTTTAAGAAGGAGGGGATCGTGCAGATCCCTCCACCATTTCACATGTCCTGCCTTGTAACTGATATTTGTATTGGGCCCCTTGACTTGCTAGATTCACTTACTATTATTGCAGTTTTTAAAAAGTAGATTCTGAAGAATTTTCTAAGTGTACAATCATTTAATCTGTGAGCAGAGACAGTATTACCTCTTCTTTTCAATATTATGACTTTTACTTCTTTCACATTATGTGCTAGTTAAACCTCTAATACACGTCAACGAGAATGATGTGGTGGTTTTGAACTCGGAGAGAATGTCCTCTTTCACATTGGATATGATGATAGCTGTGGGGGTGTTTTGGTGGTTTTTCATGAGGATGCTCTTTTTTATGTTAAGAAAGTTATTACTTTCAATTCCCAGTTTTCTGACTTTTATAAACAGATGTTGCATTTGGTCCACTGTCTTCTGCATGTGTCAATCGATGGTTTATCTCCTTTATTCTGTTAATATAGTGAAAATCTTAAACCTACATTGCATTTTGGGGATAACCCACTTATTCATGGAATGGGTCCCTTTTTAATTTTGCTGGTTCAATTTGCTGATGTTTTGTTTCCGATTCTTGAGTCTATGTTCATGAGGGACATTGGCCTGTGCTTCTCTTTTCTTTTAATATCTTTGTCTGGTTTTGGTTATAGGACAGTCCTGGACTCATACAATGAATTTAAGTTTTGAACTGCTCCCTTCTCCCCTTCCACCTGATGAGTTTATACAGGATCCATGTTACTTCTTTCTTAAATGTTTGCTAGAGTTCTCCAGTGAAGACCTCCCAGATAATCAACCCAATTTTCTTAATAAATATGGGACTATTTCTTCTTGGGTTGATTTGGATGATTTGTATATTTCAAGGAATCTGCTTACTCCATATATGTCGTCTATTTATTGACAAATTTATTGGCAAATATTTATTGTCCTTTTAGTGCCTATCTGATCCATAGTGATGTTCTCTCTTTTATTTCATTTAGATATTAACAATTTGTGACTTCTTTTTAAAGTCAGTATAGCTACAATTTTATCAAATTTCTCAGTATTTTCAGACCTGGATTTTCATTTTGTTGATCTTTTTGATATTTTGTGCTGGTTTTTAAAGTCTCCTGCTGAGACCTGGAGTCTGCTTCTCCTGAAGCTGTGCAGCCCCCTCCCCTGTTTGCATCCAGACTGCCTGCCAGCTCCTCCCTTCTCCATGGGCCGAGGTTCTGGAAGACTCTCAGTAACACTAGTCACAGGGAAGGGCCATTTCCCTTTGAGGGAGCTGCTTCTTGGCAAGAAGAAAATTCTAAGTTGTCTGACAAGTCAAACCCTGAACAGCCACTCAACCCGACACACGAGCCGCTGCAACTTCTCCAGACCGTGTTTGGAGGCCGGGCCTCACTGTGGGCGGCTGGAGGGGATTTCCGAGTCGGACATGACTTCACAGGAGTTCTAAGGCTCTGGTGCTCGTGGGGTTTTCTGCGGTGGGTTATCTGGGCCGCAGAGCCTGCTCAGCTTCTCCTCAGGGCCAGGGAATCCCAGGGCTGCTGCAGCGCCCTGGTCCTCCTGTCCCCTCGGAGGGCCCTGGGGTGGGGTCCAGGAGCACAGGCCCAGTGTGGACTCTGCTGGGGGCATGGCCAGCACCGTGCAGCCACCTCCCTCTCTGAGCACTCAGTCCAGCACACAGGGCTGCTGCCAGCGCCCCCACCCCAGGCCTGGCCTGGCTGCACCTGGGCTCTTGCACCACCTGGGTGGCCTAGGCCACAGCATGGCCGAGGGTGGCTTTCCCCTGGACCATGAGCTCTGGCACCTGCACAGCCAGGGGGCTCTCTGTCCTTCTTCTAGAGGTCCCAGAGTCCCTTCCCGGTGCCTATGCCCTCTGACCTCTGGCCATGTGTGGCATCCGTGGGAGCTGGGGTAGGGAGCCAAGGCCCGTCCTGTGCTCCCTCCAGGCCTGTCTCCCCACTGGGGTGGATTGCACATCACGAGCTCACAGCCGTGGCCAGGGACCCATGTCTGCTCCAGGATCCTGAGTCCCCACGTCAGCCTGTCAGTCAGTCCTGACAGTGCTGCTCACGTTAAGTCCGTGGGCCTTTGGTGCCTACTTTCCATCCTGGAGGGACATCCTGAGGTCCTCCTCCTGTCTGTCTGCTGACCTCCTGCTGTGGCCATTTCAGTCTGGTGGCAGGGTCTGGCTGTGCCACTGGCTGGCTGGGCCCCCCTGCCATGCAGGGCTCTGAGCAGCTCTGGGGGCACCAGGCGACCCTGCCCCCAGGGACGGGTATCTGCTAGCTCCCCAGGCCCTCACAGCAGAGACCAAGGAGGGCTTCCCGCTCAGCATCCACCTGCACCCCCTAGCCTGGGCTAGGGTCTTCTGCGGGAGGAAGCTTTGCAACCCGTCCCTCTGTGTATGTGGCAGGGGGGCAGGGACAGTGGCAGCTGGCAGCTTGACTGGCCACAGGCTCTGCCAAGTGACACATCTTCCAGAGCCAGGCCATCCAGCCGTCGTCACTCAGAGAGAATGCCCCGAGCTGGCTGGTCCAGGTGGACGTGTCACGGCAGACGTATCAGGAAAGAATCTGTTGGTGAGTAGCCGTGGTAACGGGCAAACGCCCACGTTTTCTGCCCAGCAAGACCTCTGGGTCTGGCCTCAGCCAAGATTCCTATGCTCGGAGGAGACCACCAGGCTCAGCAATGCCTGGGGGCCCAGCTTCACCTGCTATCAGGAGAGCACTCTCCCAGGAAGCCTTGGGCTTCGGGGCTCACAGTGGTCCTCTGCCCGTGTGGCCGGCCGACCAGGCCTCCATGTCTGCACCCAGTTCCCTACTGCAGCGGGCAGTCAGCACGGCCCCTCCTGCCCCTTGCCCTTTGCAGATGTGGTTATAGTTACTGATCAGTTGACCCTGAGAGAGGAGGTCATCAGGTGGGCCCGGCCCAACCACATGAGCACCTCTGGTTGGGGGTCTGCTGGGGGGGTCCTCTACTGCTGAGATGGGGGCCATGGGGAGGGAGCTGAGTGGGCCCACACCTGGCCAGAAAGCCCAGCGCTACAGCCTTGGGCTGAAGTCATCTTAGGGAGCTTGGAGAGGTGGTGGCTGGGCCCGGCCCCAGGCTGCAGGCAGGTCTGCGGAGTGGGAGGGGCGCACCCTGCTGTCGGAAGAGCCCGTGCTCTGGAGGGCCCCACGACCCCTTCCCCTCCCACGCTGGCTTCACCCGTCACTCTGTGGGCTTAGGGTCCGGCTGCTGTTTCACGACCCTGCTGGGCGTGCCCTGACCCTGGCCCGCTCACTGCCTGGCCTCCTCCTCACACTCGCTGTCTGGCCCCTCCTCACACCTCTGGGCCCTCGTTCCCAGAGAGAGGCCCTTGGCGACTCCCTGATGGGGTGGTTGGTCCTCAGGTGGGCAACGCGTCTGGGAAGATGAGGGGCGGGGCTGGGGAAGGTGTGCCTGCCACACTCCTGGTCACACCTGTATGCCACCGAGGGGGCTGCTTCTCCCCAGGTGAGGGCACTGCATGTCCACGATCTGCAATGTCCTGCACGGGCCCTGGGCAGGAGGTGGGAGCCCTGAGCCGTCGCTTCAGGGCCTGGGACCCGGGGCCCTGGAGAGCATGGGGAGCTGGTGGAACGTCCCTGAGCCTGTGTGGTTGATGAAGCATGTGAAAGTGCAAGTGTCAGGCGTGTCTAGACAGTGTGCGTACACACACATGTGCAAGTGTGTGTGAGTGCACATACGCCCACCCCCCGCTTGTGTTCATGTGCTGCTGTGGGTGTGCAACCACACACGTGCATGTGCACACACACTTGCGCTCATGAGCCACCTGCACACACGTGTGCCTGCACGCATGTGCGACCACGTGGAGCCGACATCTGTGTATGTGCACATGTGTTGACGTGCCCACGCATGTCGACACATGAACCACGCATAGCACGGGGTAAGTGCTGTGGCTGGGAGGAGGTGTCCAGAGCTGGGCTGCAGGACTGTGGGAACGGAGCCCCGCGGACGCCCAGCCAGACAGGCCCAGCTGTGCGGCCAACACATGTCGGCCAGGCCGCGCTGGGGCTCACAGGAAGCCACCCCCTTGCTGGAAGCCCCGAGAGGGAACAGGACGTGCCTGAGCGCGGGGGCGGAGCTGCCTCCGCTGAGTCACACGGCTGTTTCCAATTATGCTTGTAGCCAGCGCGGAAACGGCCATGTGGCCGAGTCTGTGCGGTGGGCTCAGAGCCCTTGTGTCCTCTGCCCAGGGCCCAGTCCACACGGGGCACTGAGGGCTGGGGCTGGAGAGGCAGGAGCTGGCGGCAGCCCCGGGCCCCAGCCCACACCTGGGTCGCTGCTGGATCCCTGGGTTTCCTGATGGCTGGGCAGCTGGGGGCTGGGGTCCTCTGTGAGTGAGGGCTGAGTCCTGGGGCATCCGCTGCAGCCCGAACAAACCCCTCTCCCCCAGGCTCACACCCTGCCTCCTCTCTTGCTGCCCCAGGACTTTGTTGGTGGCAGGTTGGTGCCGTTCTGGGCACCAGGGCTGCCGAGCCCCATCACCAGGCCCTTTGTGGCCCTCTGCACTGGGGAAGGGTCACCTCTGTCCAGCTGGACCTCCATTCCCAGAGCTCAGTGGCTACCCCTGCCCCTGGGGAGGCCCCTGGCAGGGGCTGTGGCCAGTGGCCTGCTGTCAGAGCCTCACAACCCCAGGCTGGCAGCTCCCTCCTGGAGGACACAGTCCTGTGCTCTTGACGCCACCTGCCAAGGCTCAGCCCGTACACGGGATCTTTCCAGAAGCTTCTGTCCCTACCTTCATCCTTCTCAGGGCCCAAGAGGTCCAACACAAAAGCCAGAAGGGCCCTGTTTTCTTGCTGACTGTGCTCGCTGGACTCAGGAGGCCGTGCCCCTGAGGGGCCAGCCCCAGAGGGTCCTTGGGGCTGAGGACCACGGACCCTCAGAGCTGCTCTGGCCAAGTCTCCTGAATCCCAAATGAGGAGGAAGTGCAGGAGGCCCATTGGGATGCAGGAGGCCCAGTGGGGTGCAGGAGGTCCAGTGGGGTGCAGGAGGTCCAGCGGGGTGCAGGAGGTCCAGTGGGGTGCAGGAGGTCCAGCGGGGTGCAGGAGGTCCAGTGGGGTGCAGGAGGTCCAGCGGGGTGCAGGAGGTCCAGTGGGATGCAGGAGGCCCAGTGGGATGCAGGAGGTCCAGCGGGGTGCAGGAGGCCCAGTGGGATGCAGGAGGTCCAGTGGGGTGCAGGAGGTCCAGCTGGGTGCAGGAGGCCCAGTCGGGCACAGGAGGCACCCCGGTTGCGTGGGGTGAGTTGTGAGCTCTGCACTCGGGCGCAGGGACTCGGCACCTGTCTCTCTGGACCCCAACGTCCCCCCGGGTGCCAGTGTCCCTGCACTGCACTCTGTCCCACGGGGACAGCATGTACCCACAGCAGACATGCCTCGTTGCCCTGGGGAGGCCCCCATGCCCAGCACCATGCCACCATCTGCCCTGCAGCAGTGGGGGTGACCGGTGACGGCTCTCTGGGCCCTGAGACCCGGCGAGACAGTTCATTCAGTCCAGCCTAAAGGCACAGCAGACACCCTCGTCCCGTCCGCTGGGACAGAGAGCCAGACCTCCGCGTGGCTCCTGGGCGGTGGGCACCTCCCAGCACCTCTGGCTGTGCGGGTCGCTCCCAGCACTGCGGCCCAGCACCTGCCCACCACCATCTAGGGCTCCCGCTCTTCCCGACCTGAGCGGAACTGGCCAGTGTGGTTGGCCCCGCTGGGTCTGTAGATTCATCCTCCGCTCATGCTCTGCACCCCAGGTGTGGCTTCTGCCATGGCCACCCTGGCGCTCTCCTTGGACAGCTGTCCTGACGGCGGCTGCTGGCCTTGGAGTCTAGAAAGCGGTGTTCAGCCCCCTTTGCAGCAGAGAAGGCCTTGCACTGAGCGTTCTGGCTGAGGTCCTCCCGCTCAGCACTGCGGAGTTTAGTGCTGGACCTTGGGACTGCCGATGGCCTTTGAGGAGCCAGGTCACTCCGGGCCACTCTGCACCCCACCAAGCCTTCCCTCCAGAGGCCCAGAGGCCTCTGCAGCCTTGCATTTGGGTGGAGAGCTGCTGACCCAGGCCTTTGGTTTAGAATCTTAATTCCAGTGGCCTTTTTGAAAATTTTCAGAAAATGAAGTATCCACAAAACCTCTCCAGACACCCCCACTGAAACGCCGCTCCGTCAGTGCGCTTCCAGCTTCACCTTGCTTTTGACTGACAGAGCCTACTTCCCAGTCATCACTGTGTTTAAAAAGCTGAACGCTCTCGATTCGACATTTTTGGTGTTCATCGTTGTTCAGGGAGTGTGGTTCTCCATGTTGGCACACACGAGGTTTCTGTTTTTCAAATAGAAATTGTAAAAAAATGAGATTTGGTGACATGTAATTAACATCCTCCGACTTGTACTAACTTTGAGTTCGATGAGTTTTGATGAATGTGTAGACCTTTGCCACCAGTACCCCAATCAAGATCTAGAACATTCTCAAAAGTTCCCTGTGTCTGAGGGCTGGGGAGATAGCTCAGTTGGTAGCGTGCTTTCCTCGATGCACGAGGCCTTGGGTTCGACCCCCAGCACCGCACACACACACGAAGTTCCTGTGTCCTGTGTCTGACTCATCCCTCAGGCAGATGATGATTTTCAAAGCTGTGGTACTGGACTGGGTTTGGTTTTAAAGAGGTCCATGGACGTGGGGTCATGCTGCACTCTGCTTCTGCCTAGCAGGGTTTTCCAGGCCACCTGTGCTGCTGTGGACGGCCGGCTGGTCCCTGCTCTGGCTGCATGTGCCGGTCACCTGCACTGACCTGGCTGCCCTCCCCTCTCTCCCACCGCGGGATGTCTTGTCCGACGATCTGGCTGTCGAGCTTCTGCAGAGCCCTGGTGTGGCTCAACCTGGTTCTAAAAACTGGCTGCCTCGTTTTCGACTGCTGTGCTATCCCGACCTTGCCAGCACTTATTATGGTCAATCTTTCAAATTTGACCTTTTTAGTGGGTAAGCGCTGAGTGGTTTACTGTGATTTTGATTTGCATCTTTTGATGTGATCATTGACCTTTGGTCTATGTTCTTTGGAAAAGCGTCTATTTAAGTAGACTCGTATTTCTTTACTCGCGTTTCATTGTATAACCCCCACAAGCAGCTGCAAAAGCCGCCCCAACCACACCTCGGCAATATGGCGCATATCCTGCTTCTCTTCCCAGGGTCAGTTTCCCTCCGGGGCAGCGGCACACAATCACTCTCCACCGCCCCACCCCCCCTGGCGACAAAGCTTGCCCCATCACCTCCCGCCCGCCCACACCTGGCCTGAGGCGTCTCTCCACTCTATAGAAGTGGCACCTTCTCCGGTGGACCGACAGTTGGTGTCACCTGGATCTTTCACGCTGGGAATATTGTTATTAGCATGAAATCGTGTAGTTCTTTGCACATTCTGACAGGACTTTGGCCATTCCAGCCCCGGCCAGCCTTCGGGAGACCAGGAGAATCTTAGGGAGGCTACTTCAATGATCTTCACCTCTATGGCTCATGTTTTGTCCTGAGCAGCGGCTGCCTGATCCAAGTTGGGGCGACGACCCTGCGCTTCCTCTTAGCCGTCCACGGCCTTGCCCTCCTTCATGGGTCACTGGCACTGGGGTCACAGTGTGCGGTCGGCAGGGGCCGAGGGGCAGGTGTTGGCGGATGCCTCCCCGCTGGGTTCTGGGCGTCTCCATGGAGACCGGCGAGGGCCGGCTCTGCTCCTAGGGTGGGAGAGTGGGGCAGGTGCTGGCGGGTGCCGTGCGTCTTTGTGGAGCTTCGGCCAGGCGAGGCTTCTTCTTGAGCTTGCGCTGGCTCCTCCGGGTCCTCCCATCCCACGTGGACTGTGGAACCAGCGCGTGGATTTCTAGGGGCCTCTGAGTGTTGGCCAAAGCCGCTTCAGCGGCGGGCGATGCGGACTGTTCCTAGCGCACGTGCTTTCTGGTCCCGAGGTGGTGGCCCTACCTCTCGGTCCTCACAGCAGCGCTGTGTCTGGAGGAAGGTCCCCTCTCCTGGGCCACCGACAGAGGCCTTGCCGCAGAGGATGGTGCGCCTGGCCTGGGCTGCCCCGCAGGCCCTGAGAGGCCCCCTGGGGCCCTCTTGCGTGGCCTGCGGGCCGTGCTGTTGCTGAGCCGTGGCCGAGCCGTGGCCAGCACGCTCTGGGGTGTGGGAGGCGTGTCCTCGGTCTCCTGGGCACAGCTCCTGAGGACGCTTTCCGGTGAACACTCATGAAACTGCCCTTCCAGGCCTGGGCTGACCATGGGGGCCTGCCAGGTCCTCAAGGCTGCAGAGGACACGTGGGTAAGGAAGGAAGGTGAGCGTGGACGCCGGGCATCTGAGCGGGAGGCCTCAGCGTGCAGCCACGCACAGCCACACACACGTGTGCGGACGCCAGGGGCCTGTCCCCTTCCTCACTTTGACGGAACACCCAACAAGAGCAGCCTGGTGGAGGAGACTGATCCCGGCTCCTGGCTTCAGTCGAGCACGGCGGCAGGGAGTCCAGGGGAGGTGAGGGGAGCCGGAAGGGAGGGCCGCACCCCAGAGGAGCCTGAGACCCACCCCCCGCTGCCTCTGTGGTCCTTCAGGTCACCTACTATCAAAGGGCCGGCGTGCTGGGGAGGCTGCAGCCCTGGGCCACGGTCCACTCAGCCTGCCCACATCGACTCACAGCAAACTCGCTGGGGTCCCACGAGCCAGCGTGACAGGCAGGACACAACACCACGGTCCTCAGTTGGGCATCCTGGTCGGGAAGGAAAGGACTCAGAGGCCCACCAGACGCAGAGTCTGAGCACACGTGCTGTCCAGGGCCCCAGATGTCCCTACGGCTCCCCGAGCAGGAGCTGGTCCCCAGGAATTTCACAGCCAGCAGCTCAGCTCCCAGGGTCCATTCACTCTGCAGCCTCACCAGGGCCATTCCCAGTCCTGGGGCGCAGGAGCGTAACTGGCGTGCTGGCCACGGGAGGCCACAGGTCCTGCCTCTGCCTGGAGACCTGAGGGGAAAGGCCAAGCATGGTCCTCCAACCCAGGGCAGGATGGCTCCCTACCATGCTGTCACCCGGAGAGCCGGCAGCCTGGGGACATGGCCTCCACAGGTGGGCCGAGTGAGCTGCTGCAGGCAGCGCAGGCCCCGGGGCTCCCGCCCTGCTGACGGCCACGTGTGGAGGCCTCCTTCCCTTCTGAGGGGAAAGGCCCTGGCGAAGTCCGCACTGAGGGCTGGACAGTGCGTCCCTCACAGTTCGCCTCAGGGCCCTGGCGCCTCCTCTGTCCCCTGACAGAGCACAGTGCCGAGGAGCCTGGACCACTCCCCAGAGCACCCCCGGACGGACCACTGCCCAAGCTGACCAGGCAGGATGAGCAGGGGTCCTGGGTGGGCCGGGGCAGCCAGCAGCGGAGAACCCCAGCCCTTCTCTCGCCGCCTCTCTAGGGCCTGGGCTAGCACCTCCCCTCTTCCTGGCACAGCAGCTTTTTAAAGTCCAGTGATTTTCCTTACTTAGTGCCCTTGCAGGAGGCCACTGCTTACAGTCAAGCTGGAACAGAGCTGGGTGCTGTCCGGGCTGGCAGCAGTCTCCCAGCCCACTCCTCACTTCCAGCTGGATGAGGGGAAGACCGGCGTGTGCAGCCAAGGTCCAGGCCTGTGGGAAAGGCCTCAGGAGCGGAGCCCGGTCCTGAGAGCTGGTGGGGTTGCTGGTCCAGCAAGGGTGCTGGCTTCTCCACCACCTCTTGGTAGGAGCAGGGGGTCGAGGCTGCTCTGTCCCCTGACAGTCCCAGGCCCAACCTCTGTGGGCCTGGGCACCCACAGGAGGGCAGACAGCCCTCCATGGCCTTCCCGGCCTCTCCCACAGTAGTTTCTGGACAGTACCCAACTCTCCCCTGGCTTCTGGCCTGGGCACATTTTTAAAGCGGGTGGGGAACTTCTAGTCCAGATGCATTCCTGAAGGGACCCTGGGTGCGAACGTCACAGCAGGCTGCAGAGGCCTGGATGATCTCTGTCCACGCTCGTTACACACAGAGTAGGCACTCGCTAAGACGAGATTGTTCAGCAAACAGCAAGGTAGTTTGGGGTCTTTGCTCTCATTCCATCCAACAGAGCCCAGAGCAGTGGGACAACCAGCCAAGGGACTCTGGTGAGTTCACGAGTGTGTGAGACTGTTTCCTCTGGGTGCAGGAAGGCGGAGACAGACATCACCTGGGGCCCAGAGGCCGAAGCAGCGGTACGCTGACCTGTTAGGGACCTCGGAAGGGAGCTCAGGCCCCAGGGCTGGGGGCCCACGTTGCGCACAGGGGGTGCACGCCTGCACTGGGACCAGCCCTGGAGGTGTTCCCTGCTCCTTCCCTGCACCACACAGTGTCTTGGGGGGCTGGACCCCCGTGAGCTAATGCAGGGAGCAGGGTGCCATCTGGAGGGCGGGGGGCGCTGGAAGAGTCTGCTAACGGGATGTGTTTGGGATTAGAACTGCATAGAAATAGGAAATTCTTTGTTTAGAACAAAAATAGAACAAGTCAGCAGAAACAGGATCCACAAAGCAGCCACGGGGCACAGGCCTTGGCTGGGTGGGTGCAGGGTCCCAGGAGCCTCTCCTCGCCCTTGGCCACCCTGTTGCTCCTTGAGCCCTGATTCTGCAACAAGAGGCTGGATGGAGGCGCAGCATCCCCAGCACCACACGGGGCGCCTTCTGTTGACTTGGCCAGGTCCCCGCCCCCCTTCTCCCTGGTGTGGACAGGGCCTAGCTTCCCGGTGCCCAGGAGGAGGTCAGCGGAGGCTGTGGGGGAGAAGGGGTTAATGGAACCCTGGCCGCCTCTGGCACCCTCCTGTTGGCCCCGCCCCAGGTGTCTGTGGAAAGTGAGCCACAGCCAGGTGACACGGTTGTGTTTGTTTCGATGTTACCAGAGAAACAAGAGGGAAAGTTGGAAAACCGTTTCCACAAAGCCCAAGCTGCCTTCAGAGCGTCTGTGTGGAGGAGACGGCCCGGTTCCAGGAATGCGCCCTGCGCCTGGGTCCGCTCCCAGCGCCGGGTGCCTCAGAGGCCGGAAGCGCCAGCCGGTCGGTTTTTCCGCGCGGGCATGGGCTGCCTGAGTCACTGCCTGGAGTCTGTCCCAGCTGGGGCGGGACACACACTGCTCTGTTGGCCCAGGTCACCCAGCCTCGGGACACTGGTCTGCCTGACTTAGTGGCTATAAATAGGCGGGAGGGTCTGCCATGAGCTCCCTCAACTTCAGGAGGCAGGAAGGGAGGAGGCCGTGACCTAAAGACAGGCATGCGGCCAGCAGCCGGGGCCAGCGGGGCTCCCACCCATACCCTGTCCAACACTAGCCCTGTCACAGACCTGATTCTCTCTGGGGAAGGGCCCTGCCCTGCTGGAGCTCTCCCCCCGCATAGGGCAGGGTGAGGCCGTCTGCCCAGCCAGGTCCCCAGGAGAGGGCACTGCAGAAGCTGGGGCCGTGCAAGCGCATGGAGGGTCAGCCCTGCTGCCAGCCGGTCATCGCGGGCCCTGGCCTGGTGGGCGGACTGCACTGGGCTCGTGTGCACCCTCTGATTACTCTTGCCCAGGCCAGAGTCACCTAGCCTCCCCAGGGCGTGTCTTCCAACAGTGGAGGCTGGCCTCTTGAACTCTGTGTGCAAGGCCTGCCTCCCTCCCAGCTGAGGTCAAACCCTTGCAGTACAAATGGTCGGGTAGCCATTCACCACCTCAGTCCCCTCTGCCTAGTGCAGGAACACTCTTGTCCTTGGGGGAGACCTCGAACCCAGACCCCACAGCTGCCCCAGTGCCCCAGGCAAGTGCCAGCCAGCCTTGTGCCTCTGGCCCCAGATTCGCCATTCTGGACAGGTCCTGCAAGTAATCCAGTGGCCAGCGGAGTCCAGCCTGGACCCCTTACATACAGAGCCCACCCGCCCACAGCCAGGTTCCAGCCTGCCCGGAGGCCACTCCTTTCCACAGTTGAAGGGCGATTCTGCCCTGGTGGCTTCAGGGTCTTTCCTCCTCCAGGCTGCTGCCGGTGGTACTGCATGGCTGCCGGTCTTCTGAGCACCCAGGGGGCTGAGTACCCAGGGGACAGTGCACCCAGGGGTCAGTGCACCTAGGGGACTGTGCACCCAAGGGAATGAGCACCCAGAGCACTATACACCCAGGGAACTGAGCACCTAGGAGAATGAGCACACAGGGGGCTGAGCACCCAGGGGACTGAGCACCCAGGGATTGCATGGCAGGGAACTCAGCACTCAGGGATTTCAGTACTCAGCCAGCAGGCCCAGATTTCACCCAGCTTCCCTCCCTTAGGGCTCAGCACACCTGATTTCCAGGGTGGGACTTGCTCCTGCACACAGGCAGCAGGAGCCATGTTCTGCTGTGAGGGTGTGCAGCTACCCCTGGGTGACAGGCCTGGCCTGCCTGGTCCCTTCCTGAGCACAGGGGCTGTGGCCCGTGACCACCCAGGGGAAGATGGAGCTGCACTAGGCTTGTGAAGGCTTAGTCGACTCTGGAGAGCAGAGACGGTGGGAGCCCAGGGCAAGGGGACAGCTCCGTGGGGCCCCGTGCCACCAGGCGGTTCAGAAGGTGCCTGTGGGTCCCCAGGCCTGAGGGACGGGCCTGGGTGTCAGGATGGCTGTGGACTCCCGCCTATAGGACTGCTTAGTGTGGACACGCAGAACAGACCGAGGAGTCATCCTTGTGCCAAAATATCCGTGCTCTTCAGATCTGCATTGTGCCCAGGTGGGAGAAGAGGGCCTGGGGCAGGGGGCAGCACGACCGGCCAAGCTGACCGCCTCAGGTTCTGCAGCCTGCCGGCCACCTTGCACTTCTCGGCCTCTGGGGAGCCGAGCGCCCCTTCTCCCCAGGGCTCCAAGGACAGCTCTGGACGGCTGGAGGAGCTGGAGCGGACCTGGGTTGGATGGCCAGAGGTGCGGGGGCCTCGGCACCCTTAGGGCTGGGGCCTTGGGTGCTGTGAGCCCGGTCAGAGCCAGGAGGAGGCCCCTCTGCTCCAGTGGGCTGGCCTGGGCCACGCTGCCCTGGGTGGACGCTGCCCACTGCCTCCCCTCTACCTCTCCTGCCTGTCATGTCCGAGGGTGCCTCCACCACCTGCCCCGTCCCCCCAGCCCTCAGGACCGGGAAGGGACTCCTGTGTGGGAGCTTTCCTCGATGCTGCCCGCACCTCTGTGGCTTCTCCCCCACTTGGAGATGAGGCTGGGCTCTGGAAGGACTTGTGAAACTCGGCAAGCGTTCATTTCAAACAGATGGAGCTGCATCCGTCGCTAGTGTGCTCTCGCTGGGCCCGCCAGCCACACCCTCCTGAGTCAGAGCAGACTTTCCATGGAAGCTCGGAGGACCCAGGCTGCGGGGGCGGTGGCACCCCCACCAGAGTGACTCACTGTGGTCACCCTGTGACCCACTTTCCACTGTGAGTCTTGGCTGAGGGCTTCCCACGACACTTCCCTCTCCCCATGGTTGCTTCCTTGCAAGAAGCAAGGCGATCGGAGCGAGTTAGCTGGAAACGTCCCACTCTACTAGACTCAGAGGACTGGACGGCAGGGCTGCCCCTGGCATGTGTGCCCTGGGCTGCCTTCCTCCTCCAGACCAGAGCCGCTGCCTCCACTTTGTCACAGAACTGCAAACCCCAAGACAGACGGACAGTTGGGTGGTGGGAGTGGGGGAGGGTGGGTCAGAGCGTGGCGCTGGCCTCCTAGCCTGGTGGTCGGCAAGCCAGGAGGGCCAGGTGTCTCTGTCTACAGGCCCACGTGAAAACAAGTCCTTGCACAGGACCTGCTACTCTCCAACACAGCCGCGACCCTGGGACCCGTGACCTCAGCGTCCTGGTGAGGGCTCGCGGGCGCAGGCCTGTTTGCAGCCTGATGTGCGAGCATGTGGGGCTGGCCTGGATTTCCAACTGGGCAGCACTAAGCCCTTCCTTCAACTAGAAGCATGAGACTTCTGGAAGTTTCCCCACACTGCGTGTAGGACAAACAGCTTTGCTCTGCTGGGCCAGGGCTTTGTGCAGTTATGTGTTCTGTGCGTGTTTTGTACAGTTGTGTGTTTTGTGCAGTTTTGTTCTGATTATTTGAGACGATTGCTTATGAGATGAAAGGAGACACGCAGGCCTGGGAGGGCGTGCCGGGGCCTGTGCCCGCCACCCTGGTGTGCCACGCTCGGACGAGGGTGGGAGGGCGTGCCGGGGGCCCTGTGCCCGCCACCCTGGTGTGCCACGCTCGGACGAGGGTGGGAGGGCGTGCCGGGGCCCTGTGCCCACCACCCTGGTGTGCCACGCTTGGACGAGGGTGGGAGGGCGTGCCGGGGGCCCTGTGCCCGCCACCCTGGTGTGCCACGCTTGGACGAGGGTGGGAGGCGAGGGTGAGCGTGTGGCCCTCACCAAGGACGGCCTGGCTGTGCAAGGCTGGGGCTCGGGCAGTTTGGTTGGCGGGTGCCATCTCCGGAGTTCTGCCTGACACACCGCCTGACCCCGAGGCTCTGTCTGCTCTGCGAGGGCACCGAGCGTCCCCCGCTGGCCCCTGGCGTGAGCTGTGCTGGAGAGAGGCAGGCTTTCAGCTTTTTGACGATTCTGCGTTGACACTGGAGACGGGCAGGTGCCTGTGCCCCTTGGTGACCAACCACAGGCCACGGCACTTGCCTGTGAGCCACAGAGCTCCAGAGCCAGGCTGCAGCGGAGGTGGCAGACACCTGCCAGCTGCCCGTTGGCTCAGACCCCTCTGGGTCCTCAGGAGGCACAGCCGAGTCGTGTTCCTCCTGGGAAGGAAGGAACGCTTTGTTGTGAGGCACGACTTAAGAACAGACCAATCACCACTGAGAAGTCCAAATTTGAGAGTCTTCATTAAGCCGGCCGGCTGACTGTCTCACACAATGCCCCAAAAAATGGCTATTGGGAGAACAGCCCTGACCACAGGGTTGTAGGGGTTCTTATACCAAAAATGACATCAATCACAAGTGTCTGTTGCTATGATTTGAAGTTACAAACTAATATCATGAGATCATCGATAGAGGGGGAAGTGGGTCAGAATGACCCTTACCCAGGTACAAACTAAAGAATGGTTGCTAACATCCACACAATCACTGTTCACATGGTACGTTGTTTAGGAGCAATAGGGATCAAAAGAGAGCAATTCTTTACTACATAGGAGTTGTCATTGTATATTATTAAACATGTCACACCAAGTAACTGATGATGGGCACAGAGGCGGGGTGTTCCCATGGGAGAAGCTTATTTCCTACATAACATGGAGTCTCAGAGCAACATGGAGCCTGTTTAGCCAAGTCCCTTAGAGTCTGGCCTGTGACATTCTTGTGGAGTCAGATCTGTCAGCCGTCACAGCTCCTCCAGGCACAGGCCCCGCAGGCTCTGCCGCCCGCCCCTCCCGCTGGGCCTCTGTCCTGGAGGCCGCAGCCCAGGGGGCAGGCCTGCGTGGCCGGGACCCCAAGCCTCTCTCTTCGCCTGTCTTCACAGCAGCAGAGAGAGGCAAAGGGTCATCCTGAGAATCGGCCTCGCTTCAGCTGGGAGCAGGAAGGGTGGGGGTCTCTGCTGGGCAGACCCCTCCTGGACCCCCCAGGTTGTGGGAGTCGACCTCCCGCCTGCCGACTCCCACCAGGCTGGGAGGAAGCGGTGATGTTAGGAGGAGCCTGGGGCCAGGCCTAGGAGAACGCCCACAGAGCCCGAGGGCCTGCACCCTGGCTGGGTCAGTGCTCACAGGCCTGCAGCTCTGGGCACCAGTGTGGGTGCCTGGGGCCCTCTCTTGGGCGGAGGCAGGAACAGCACAGGGCTCCTGCCCACCATCTGACCTCCAGTGGGAGAGGGTTCCTGCCCCAGAGGGGCTCCCAGCCTCTGGGGCTCAGACATTAAACACACAGAACGAACCAGGCAGCAAAGTGACGGGACCCAGGATCACAGCTGCTCCGGCCAGGCCTGTGTCCTGCTGCGACGGAGCCTGCGTCCCAGGGGCAGGCGGTGTCTGGCCAGCCCAGTGGCAGCAGAGCCCCCCGCGGCTCTGAGGAGGCTCCATGATGCGACTCACTCAAGGGCTCCCATCTGTGCAACCAAACTGGGAAGAGAGGACTCTAACCATAAATGGAAACATTTGAAGGCCACAGACAACTGCCAAAGAGGAGGCCATAGGAGCAAGAGGGGGATCTCGTGGGCCAGCAGCAAGGGCTCTGAGCAGGACGGGTGCTGCTCCATGCGGACAGCGGCCCTGATGGTCCTGGCTCCAAGAGCACTTTCTAGTAAAAGGCTGAGGTTCTCAGTGGGTGCAGGAAAACTCAGGTGGGTCTTCTCAAAGTCAGCACAACGTCACTGAGGACGAACTTCCTTTTCGGTGAGGGCTGGTCGATGTTGGCAAGAACCCAAGAAAGGCTCATCCCGGAGACTGGCCGGGCTGCCCGAGCACTCCGCAGGGCCCCAGGCACAGGCGCTGGTCTGCTGGCAGAGGCCTTTCCTCCGAGTCCAAATCCGTTGCTACGTGGACTCAGTTTTTCGTCTAACGTGGCTTTTTCGTCTCTGGCCCGGTTTCCCGTTTCTTCTGCCTCGTTGGTTTGGGCGCTGCAGCCGCTGGCAGGATGGGCAGCCCGTGCAGGAGCGAAGCAGCCTCCCGAAGTCACGGGGACGAGCGCCCGACGCGGAGACTCATGGGGACGCAGCCACCCCAAAGGGAGACGAAGTTCCCGGCATCTGCAGCCGGGACCTAGCCGGGTGCCTAGCAGGAGAGTGGGCCTCTGAGGGGCTGCGGTCGACCTGCGACCCCAGGCAGCCCGAGAGGCCCTGGGCTGGTCTCGCTCATGGGGGCTGCAGCCTGCCTCTGCCCAGGACCACCAGAGAGACTCCGAGCATCAGGCCTTCGGGGAATCACAGCTCACTTCCTGATGGGGCGAGCACCTCGCAGAGAGCCGCCCAAGGAGGCCAGAGGCTGGGCTGCCCGGGCGTGGGCTCAGGGCCTTCCTCCCTCCTGCTGGAGGGGCCGTGTGGCGGGGTTAGAGGGACCTGAATCCCTGAGTGACTGTGTGGGGCAGAAGACCAGCCAGGAGCCGGTGTGCGTCCAGCCGTGGGGGCCTCGGTGGCTGGCCACAGGGCTGGCTTGCCCTGCCTCCTCTGGTGCTCCCTCTGGAGCACAGCTGCCAGGTCTTCAGCACTGCTTGCTGAGTGAGTGGTCTCAGGACGCTCTGAGTGTCTGTCCAGTGAGACATTCCACTGCAGGACCAAATGCACGTGAGGGAAGACTCACAGGAAGGTCCCCAACACCAAGAGAACCTGCAGGTGCGGAACTGAGACCCAGGAGCCAGCGCCCAAGCTCACAGGCGGCCTGGGGCTGCAGGAGGCTCGGGGCCGCACGGCAGCAGGCCAAGCTGGCCAGCCAGAGTCCACTCAGATAAGGAGCTGGGACAAGAATGTGCATCTTTGGGCCAGATGTAGGCCCTGGGGGATGGGCAGCTGGCAGTTCCCTTTGAAGTCTTGCCCAGGTGCCTGGTGTGAGAACAGCTCTGTGTGGCAGATGCTGTGACAGGCTGAGCTTCCTGTCGGCTGAGGATGAGGTCAGGGGCCCGGGACTGGGTGCTGGCCTCCAGCCTGCTGGCCTGCTCCGCATCAGGTGGGGCACGTCGCACCAGCTCTCCTGCAGGGTGCCCCAGGACACAGGAAGCCCACCGCGGCCCACACTGCAGCAAGGAGTGGCCAGGAGAGCAAAGGCTCAGGAGGCCTGCCCACCTGCAGCAGCGTCCGAGGACAGGTACTGCTTGGCGTTGAGCTAAGAGACCAGGTGCAATGCCCACGTCCCAGACCCAGGCCACTGCCAGAGCACAAGCCGTGTTCATGTGTTGGACTCGGGGTTTCACACCTAGAGTTCTTCTCAGATTGATATCTGGATTTAATGTGACCCTATGCACGACTTCTTTGTAGGCATTGAACAAATTTGCTTGGAAATTCAAAGAGCAAATAAATTAAGAAACCACAAAGTTGGGGGATTTCAAACCACTCGATTCTAAGACTGACCATAAAGCTGCACATCTACGCACATCTCCCCCAGACAGTGCAGGTTAAAACCCCAGGGACACGCACGCATGCCCGCAGAGCGTCTGCGATGAGAAGGAACCCAGGCCCTGTGTGGGCGTGGTCACCTGCCGCTCCTCGCAAAGGCGGGCCTTTCATCAGGCCGCACCTGCCCGGGCCGCCTTCTCTCCTGAGCACTTACTCCAGGCAGACAGAAGCATATCGCTCAGACTCCAACAAGGATGTTCCCACAGCTCTGTTTACACCAGTCAGACACAGAAGGCCGGTCCATCGAGAACAAGTATGGAGCGTCCACCTGCAGAAGGAGGTCCACCTGCAAAGGAGCAGGACCTGCAGGGGCAGTGGCTGGTGAAGGCTCAGTGTGGGGGACAGGGTCGCTCTGCCCAGGAGAGAAGCGGGTCGGCCCCTGCAGGACCCCTCGTGGCAGCAGTGTCTGAGCAGGTGGGTCTGGGGGCGCCGGGCCTGCGTGGGCTGCAGCCACCCAGCGTGAGCATCCGTAGGCCCCACCTGCCCACCTGCCCGCACGCCTGTGTGAGTCACACCTTGGTAAGGCCGTTACTGAGTGTTGGGAAGGCCAGAGAAGCTCTGCTCCCAGGTGCAGCCGGACCGTGGGAAACCCCCCTGCAGCCCCTCGCCGAGTTGGGTGGGGGTCTTCCCCGCAGGGCCACCCAAGGAAACCCACGGGTGGGGTGAAGGACAGATCTTGAGGAGGCTGGAGGCTCCAGGTGCAGGCCCTGCAGGCTGTCTCCGGAGAGGGCTCTCACGGGCTTGCAGACCAGCACTCTTATGCTCGGGTTTGGAATGTCCCCAGGGCTCCTGACCCGGAGGCCTGTCCCCAGGGCAGCGGTGTCAGAGGGGCTGGGGAGGAGATGGGATCCTGGGGGCTCTGACCCCAGCAGGGCATCCGTCCCTCAGCCCTCAATGGCAAAAGGGAGGGCCGTGGGCTGTAGGCAGTGGGATCTGGGTGGACCCAGACGCGGCCTTGGGGACTGTGTCTTGTCCCTGGCCTCCTTCTCTCTCTGATTCCAGGCTGCCGTGAGGTGAGGAGCTTCCTTCACCACACCCGTCGCCGGAATGTCCTGTCTCACCTCAGGCCCAGAGCTGCGGGGTCAGCGGACCTGGGAACCTGGGCCAAGGTGAAGCTCCCTCCCCTCATGTCTTCATGGGTTTCTGTCACAGGGTGACGGCTGACCATCAGTGGACCTGGGAACCTGGGCCAAGGTGAAGCTCCCTCCCCTCATGTCTTCATGGGTTTCTGTCACAGGGTGACGGCTGACCATAGTGGACCTGGGAACTTGGGCCAAGGTGAAGCCCCCTCCCCTCCATGTCTTCATGGGTTTCTGTCACAAGGTGACGGCTGACCATAGTGGACCTGGGAACTTGGGCCAAGGTGAAGCTCCCTCCCCTCCATGTCTTCATGGGTTTCTGTCACAGGGTGACGGCTGACCATCAGTGGACCTGGGAACCTGGGCCAAGGGGAAGCTCCCTCCCCTCATGTCTTCATGGGTTTGACGGCTGACCATCAGTGGTCCTGGGAACCTGGGCCAAGGGGAAGACCCTCCCCTCCATGTCTTCATGGGTTTCTGTCACAGGGTGACGGCTGACCATCAGTGGACCTGGGAACCTGGGCCAAGGTGAAGCTCCCTCCCCTCGTGTCTTCATGGGTTTCTGTCACAGGGTGATGGCTGACCATCAGTGGACCTGGGAACCTGGGCCAAGGTGAAGCCCCCTCCCCTCCATGTCTTCATGGGTTTCTGTCACAGGGTGACGGCTGACCATCAGTGGACCTGGGAACCTGGGCCAAGGTGAAGCCCCCTCCCCTCCATGTCTTCATGGGTTTCTGTCACAGGGTGACGGCTGACCATCAGTGGACCTGGGAACCTGGGCCAAGGTGAAGCCCCCTCCCCTCCATGTCTTCATGGGTTTCTGTCACAGGGTGATGGCTGACCGCTGACCACAAGCCCTCCTTGCTGCGGGTCAGAGAGGGAGGTGCTGTGGTCTCACTCTGCTCTCGAGGCCACTGACCCGTTAGATGGGGCCTGAGCCCGACCTGGGCTCCCATGGTGAGCGACGGGTGAGGCAGCCCGGGCGTGGTGGCCTTGTGTCTTTTGCAGACGCAGGCTCTTGTCCCCAGAGCCTGTGAGGCTGCAGGGAGGGGAACCAGGGACAGGCGTGGCGCGCATGGAGGGACATGGGCACAGCCCAGGGAGTGCCTGGGTGGTCCTGCTCTTCGGAAGGGAGGGTGGCGTTTTCTTTGGGGAGAAGGGGTTGGGGAAGGCCTGTACCAGCCTCTGCATTCCTGCCTGCAGGGGCTCTGGTAGGAGGCTGCCCAGGGTTGTCAGGTCAGCGTTGCCCAGGGCCCTGGCCAGGGACATCTGGAGCAGGCCTCACGCCTGGGCTCAAGTCTGTTCAGACTGTGGGAACTACAGAGAGCTTGGTGAATGCTCCGCTCTCAGTACTTCCTGAATCAGAAATGAGAAATACTCCATTACAGGACCTCTCAACTGTGGGAAAACACGTTGGGTGCTGACGCAGTGCGTCTTCAGTGAAGGACGCGGGTCGTGGGAGAATGCGTCGGGTGCTGACTCAGTGCGTCTTCAGTGAGGGACGCGGATCCTGGGAGAACGCGTTGGGTGCTGACGCAGTGCGTCTTCAGTGAAGGACGCGGATCCTGGGAGAACGCGTTGGGTGCTGACTCAGCGCGTCTTCAGTGAGGGACGTGGGTCGTGGGAGAACGCGTCGGGTGCTGACTCAGTGCGTCTTCAGTGAGGGACGCGGATCCTGGGAGAACGCGTCGGGTGCTGACTCAGTGCGTCTTCAGTGAAGGACGTGGATCCTGGGAGAACGCGTCGGGTGCTGACGCAGTGCGTCTTCAGTGAAGGACGCGGATCCTGGGAGAACGCGTTGGGTGCTGACTCAGCGCGTCTTCAGTGAAGGACGTGGGTCGTGGGAGAACGCGTCGGGTGCTGACGCAGTGCGTCTTCAGTGAGGGACGCGGATCCTGGGAGAACGCGTCGGGTGCTGACTCAGTGCGTCTTCAGTGAAGGACGTGGGTCGTGGGAGAACGCGTCGGGTGCTGACTCAGTGCGTCTTCAGTGAGGGACGCGGATCCTGGGAGAACGCGTCGGGTGCTGACGCAGCGCGTCTTCAGTGAGGGACGTGGATCCTGGGAGAACGCGTTGGGTGCTGACTCAGTGCGTCTTCAGTGAAGGACGCGGGTCGTGGGAGAACGCGTCGGGTGCTGACTCAGTGCGTCTTCAGTGAGGGACGCGGATCCTGGGAGAACGCGTCGGGTGCTGACTCAGTGCGTCTTCAGTGAAGGACGCGGGTCGTGGGAGAACGCGTTGGGTGTTGATGCAGTGCGTCTTCAGTGAGGGACGCGGATCCTGGGAGAACGCGTTGGGTGCTGACTCAGTGCGTCTTCAGTGAAGGACGCGGGTCGTGGGAGAACGCGTCGGGTGCTGACTCAGCGCGTCTTCAGTGAGGGACGTGGATCGTGTTTCCCAAGACAAGAAGAGCGAGGGGCAGGGCTTCACGGGCACCATCCCAGCCGCGCCTGCCACAGGCAGAGCCAGGTTCTCAGAGCTGCCCTGCATGGAGACGGTTGCCACAGGTCATTTGGGGTGAAATCCGTGAAGCGAATCTCGCCCCATGTGGGCGGGCCTGGCGGGAAGAGTCCTGGGCCCAGAGCTGAGGAGCAGGCCTTGATGGAGCGGGGGGCAGAGCTGCAGAGACCCCGGAGTCCTGGTGCCCACAGTCCTGCAGCTGGACTGTGCTACCTCGGGCGGGTCCAGTCTTTCTCCCCACCCCCAGTTAGAAGCCTCCACTCTCGGCCTCTTCAGGGGCCATCCCACTGTGCAGCTGCCGCCCTTGGTGAGCATCCCAGGCGGCAGCCAGAAACGGAGGAGCAGAGGCACCCCCACCAGGAGAGCTGCCTCCTCTGGGACCAGGGAGGGCTCCACTCACAGGCCCGCGCTGCCCGGCTCTCTGTGGGCGTCTGGCCTGCCTTGCTCCAGAGGAAGAGGACGGGACGTGGGGCCACAGCAAGCACTGACCCCCGGCCCTGTCTGCAGAGCCCGGCCCCCAGGGTCCTGTGGCAGCTGAGGAGTGAGGTGCCAGCACCCTAGTGAGCTGTGGGCAGGAGGCTCCGTACAGGAGCCGAGTGCCACGGCCTGTGGCCTTTGGGGGGGCTCCAGGTGTGGCCTCCACGACGGGAGCTGCAGTGCACAACCTGTGCCTCTGGGCACTTTCCCCGAGACCACTGGTCTCCCAAGGCTCTCAGACCCCGCCCTCCAGAGGCCCCTCAGGCCCACGCGCCCCTGCCACGGCGGCCCTGTGGCCACCCACCGTGTGGCCACCCACCGTGTGGCAGTCGGCTCCCAGGCTGGTGCTGGCGGGATTGGAGGTGCCCAGGCCTTGCCTGCTTCAACCAGGGCTCTGTCCACTGCAGGACCCCGGCACTGCCAGTGTCTGGGGCGCTGAGAGGACCCACTGGGGCCTCACGTACCTCCGCTGCCGTCCAGCACCCCACTGCCTCTGCAGCCCTCCTGGCCAGGGAGGCCCAGTACTGCCCCATCCATGCCCCTGGCAGGCCTGGCCCCACCTGCTGGCCCTCTCTGTGCTGTCCCGTGTCCTCTGCTCACTCCCTTCACCCCACTAAAGCCCTCATGCCTTCTTCTCTCAGTCGAGCGTCCCGTCCTGGTCCACTGATCTCCAAAGCCACAGGGCCTGACCTAAAGGCTACACTGGAGCCTCAGCTCTGGTTCTGCACAGATGCCCAGGCCTCGTACCCCTGCCAGCCAAGGAGCCTGATGGTGGGGGTCATGCTGTGTCCAGGGCGGTGGAGTCCCCAGCAGGAAGGGTCAGCGCTCCTGACCGCTGGGGTGACCCGGCTGTGTCATGCGCAGACGAGCTCTCCTGCCAGCCGTATGCGGAAGCATCTGACGCCGTCCTGCCATGACCCACGAATCTCCCTGGCGAGTCGTTGGCCCGGGGGCAGGGTCAGGGTGACCAAAGGCTCCTGGCTCAATCCAGGCCTGCTGGCCGGGTGGTAGGGGTCCACTCTGAGACGCCACCTGCTCCTGCCGAGCCACGGCTGTGCCTGGCGCCCTCTTGCAAGTCAAACACCCGCAGAGGCCAGGGCCTTGGCCCAGGGAAGAGGCAGGTTGGCAGAGGAGTTCTGAGGGGAGGCCCGGAGTGGGTCCTGCCCACCTGATGGCCTGACCTGGGCCCTGGTCCTTCATCAGGAAGACACCTGAACATCGTCCTGCACGGTGAGGACGTCTGCCCGCCGAGCAAGCTCCTCCTCCCAGGCGATCAGACGTTCCTGGCTGGGAAGAATCTGTCTCCAAAAGCATGCAGAGCCCTGGGCAGCAGGTCTGTAGAAGAGTAAGGAAGGTGGACAGGCCAGCCCTCCCACGGACGCAGCCACCAGCACAGTGCAGAAGCGTGAGGGCGTCCTCAGTCGACCCTGAGCTGCCTCTCCAGCCAGTCCAGCTGTCTCCCGCAGCCCCCTGAAAAGCGCCTTGAGGCATATCGGCCCTCAGGGGAGGGGGCGCCGGCTCCTCACCAGGCCCCAGCCCTGACCTGGTGGCCCTGCCCCTGCCGCTCCGGCTGGAGCCTCTTGGGCTTGGACCTTCTTGTCTGGTTACGCAAGACCCCTTTCCACCCTCAGCCGAGGTGGCTCACGGAGGTTTGGAAAGCAGCTTTGTGTGGACGTGGCCCGCGGGGCTTCGTGGGCAGGGTGCCCTGACTCGGCTCCAGGGTTGGAGTGCAGGGAGGAGGGACAGGCGCCGCCCAGCAGCCATGTCTTCCTGGGAACCCGGAGGCTTTCAGAAGCCCCCAGCCGGCTCCTCACCCCACAGGCCTTTTTTTGGGGTCCCCACAGGCAGGGCCTTCCTGCTGGGAGCAGGAGCAACTCGGCTCTGTCCTGGAGACTCCCGTCGTTGTCCCTGGAAGAGAAGCACTGGGTCTCCAGCTGCGACCCTCCCAGTTCTGTCGCTACGGATTCTGCCGCATCCCAAGCACACTGGGGAAGTTTCCTCTTCTGGGGAGTCGATCCTTCTACCATCTAAGATTTCTAAGTCTGCCTCCTCTGGTACTAATATGGCCACTAGGCTCTTCGATTTGTGCTCTCATGGCACGTCTTTCCCCATCCTCCTCCGCTACCGGTCCACGCCATCTTTGACGTGTGTTTCTTGCAGACAGAACTCAGGTGGGCCTTTCAAAGCCCGGCGACGATCTCTCTTCTAGTCTGGGCCGGTTGCCTTGGTCGCTGCTGCGGTTCCTGCAGGCTTGCCACTGCCTGGTGGGCTGCTTTCTGCACGTTTGCTCTCCATTGCTCTGCTTTCCATTGCTGTTTCCTTGTTCCTGTTCTTTTCTGCTATTTCGTATTTTTAGGGTCCTACTCGTCTATTGCGTGTGAGAAGCTCAGTGGTCTTCTGGGGCTCGCCACCCGCATACTCCAGCTCTCCCACGTCTCCACCTCAGGTGTTCCGCGCAGGTCTTACCACGACAGGCTTCCTGTGCAGAGGTCTACGGGGCACACCCGTGAGCCCGGACACCCGTTAGAGGGTGCGTCAGCGCGCGCTTTCAATCACCCCACTTCACAGACCGAGGGAAGGGTCTCCTGTCTTCCCCTTCCGCGGCTCCTCTTTCATCTCTGATGTTCTAGATGTCTCTCCTTGTGTCTGAAGAACATGCTTAGCTCTTCTTGTAGGGTCTATTTGTTGGCAGAAATTCTCTTTCTTTTCCTCCTCCTGAGAATATCTTTGTTGCATCTTTATTCCTGAAGGGTAATTTCACTGGGTATAGAATTGTCCGTTTGTAATTCTCTTTTTGCTTTCAGCTCTTAAAAAGTGTGCCACTTTCTCTGGCCTCCATGGTTTCTAGTGAGAAATCTGCAGTCGATCCAATTGTTATTTTATAAGGAATGTGTTCTTTTTCTTGGCCCTCACTGAAGATGACATTTTTCTTCATCTTTAGTTTTCAGAAGTTTGTTGTGATGTGTCTGAGTGTGGATGTATGTGGGTCTCTCCTGTCTGGAGTTCACTCAGCTTTGTGAACCTGAGGAGGTGGGTCTTCCTGAGAGACAGAGAAGACCCCAGACCAGACCTGACAACCCCTCACAGGAGAGAACTCAGGATTCTAATAAGTAGAGGCAGGAGCCCATGGGGTTGCTTTCTACCTGTGCATTTCCCAAGGTTTGGCTTGGCCACGTAGATGGAGAGAAAAGGAACCCAGGGCCTATGTGCACCTCCAGCCCTTGGCCCTGCTCTCTGTCCACAGGGACCACACACAGCAACTTGAGGGCCTGAGTTTGGAATGCCCTTGTCACACTGATCTGAGAGGAGCCGACTTTAAAGAGTTGAAGCCCGTGGGCATCAAGGGGCAGCCACCCCTGGACACCTCCACATGTGTGGGAGGCTCACAGCTGTGGGGAGCTGGGCTGGACTGGGCTAAGAGGAGGCAGGGCGTGGAAGTGGGGGTGGAGGCAGGAAGCTTGGGTTCCCAGAAAGGGCTGATGCGACTCACTGGCGATGGGGAAAATGGCTCTGGGCCATCCTGGTCATCAGGGACCAGCGTTCTGGGCATCCTGAGAACAGAGGCAGCCAGGGGTGGGCTGGTCCAGGTGGGAGAGGGCCGTGTGGTCTGTGAGACCACAGTTTCAGGGCTCTGCTGCCTGCATGGTCCCTTCAGGCCCCTGTGTCTGCCCAGCCTGTCCTCCTTGGCACCAGGGACTGAGGCTAGTCAAGTCTGCCTAGGTCTGAGGGACAATGCCTGGCTGAAGTCACCAGAACTGACCCTGCTGGAGAGGGAGGCCACTCTATGGCACTGGTGACAGAGGCCAAGGGGGCATTCAGAGAGGACACTCCAGGTGGACATCTCAAAGGCAGAGCCACTCTGGGAGACACCAGGTCTGGGGCAGGACACTGATGATGTGCAGATGCTCAGAAGGGGGCCTGGGGAGGCACTGAGACATCCAGGTCCTGGAAACCCAGGGACAGCGTGCGTCCCACCCCAGGGACGCCCCTGATGCTGGCTGCAGGCAGGTTCTATGGGCACCGAGCCAGAGGCCCAGAGCCACATGGGTGCCTGGGAGGAAGGAGGCTTGTGGGCACTGGGCTGAGTGGACTGGCCTGCTGCAGGCAAAGAGCTCTCCACTGGACAGATGGGCTGGGGCTGGGCCGTGCTGTGCAGGGAAGCTGGCGGCCTGGCTGAGGAGGGGCCAGGGTCTGTGGGGTGTGTGCTTCTGTGGTGTCCAGTCCGCCTGGGCAGGTCTGAAGGCCATGCAGCGCCATGACGGGGGCCCAGGAGCACAGCCTTGGTGAGAGGCAGTGGCGTTGCAGCAGGGGGCTGGCCCAGCCTCCGGCTGGCGTGTTCTGCCGGGCTCTTCGCAGGACGCCTGTGTAGCCATAGGCTGCGGGTTCTTGCAGCGCTGTGCGTGAGGGTCTGGTCTGGCAGGGCGGCGAGGCTGGGGGGCGCAGCGGGGTGGGCGCCGTGGCAGTCGGGCAGGGCTCCGGGAGGGGCGGGATGTGAGGGCTGGACGCGGCCCAGGCAGTGCTGACTCACCAGGCCCCTCTCGCCCTCCTGACTCACGCGCTGGCAGCCGCCCCCGCCAGATTGCTTGGCGTCTGAGGGGGCGATTGAATGCCCACCTCCCAGGGCCTCGGAGCCCCGCTGGCCCCCTTGCTGAGCTGGCAGTGTGTGTGAGGCCAGCTCCTCACCAGCAAACCGCAGGTCTGCAGGGGACGTCTCCCAGGGCTACTGCGTGGGACGCTTGCTTGGGAAGGGCTGCCATGGTTCCTGGTGGGACCCTGGCCAGGCCGGCCAGGGAGCTGCCCAGGGGGCTTCCAGCACCAACACCGTCCCAGGCCACACGACCCCCAGCCCGTCCCTTGTCAATCTTCCAGTGCAACAGCCCCCAGCTGTAGAGCGGTGGGGAACCCCTGGCTCAGCCCTCTGGGACATGCATGGGGCGTGTTCCAGGGCGGGAGGGAAGAGCTTCTGCCAGCCAAGCCCAGGCCTGACTGTCCTGCCCGTCCACAGGTAGGCTGCGGGCAGCCTCAGTGGGCAGCAAGGGGGCAGTGCTGGTCGGGGAACCTGGAACTCTGAGCGCCGTCTGGGCACCTCACCACAATGCCAGCCACTTCCTACTGGTCTGTCGAGATCCTCGAGGACGCAACACCCAGATCCTGGGGGTCACTTTGCCGCTGTGGGGCCAGTCCCTGCCTTGTGGCCGCTGCTGCTCACTTGCGTGTGGGAGTTGGGGTTTTAGCTGCTCCAAGATGTGGTGTCTGCCTACAGAGGTGGGCTCAGTGCTAGCCTGGCGGATGGAGAGGAAGGACGTCCACAGGCAGCCGTGAGGAGCCAGGAGGACCTGGTCGCTGCACACTCACCGCAGGCGCCGTCCCCTCATGGGTGCCCTTTGGCCTGTGTTCTTCCTGGTGTTCTGGGTGTCCTGGTCAGGAGGAGTGGCCACACCCTGCTCACCCAGGAAAGGCCTGCGCAGGGGGTGGGCAGGTCTGGGATTTGCCCAGCTGCTGGGGACATGTGTCTTCTGCACATGGACCCAGGGCCCTCAGCAGGTCCTCACGCTGTGACACTCTGGAGAAGGCCAGCTCAGGCAATGTTCTCAGGGTGCCCAGGGGCCTCGGCCCCAACTTACAGATGCTCCATGCTCTGAAAGTCACTGTGGTCCATGAGGCAGGCTGTGAGTGGACGGGGCTGCCTCAGTGTCTCCGGGTTCCCCTCACGCTCCTCCCTGTGTGGGTGGGACCCTCTGGTCGGTCGGTCACTGGAGAGAGCCCCCAGCTGCTGGTCATCCCAACAGATCTGCAACCCCACTCTGGCCACCCCCGAAGGGGTGCAGGTCACTGGGAGTTATTGACGGATGCCTGCCCCTCCTGCCAGCACATCCCTGGGAGGCCAGCTGCAGTTGTGACTCGGGAGGGCCGGCTGCTTAGTTGGTGGTGGGCTCAGCCTGCAGGCAGCCAGCTCTCAGCCCCTGGAAGGCCCTCCATGGTTCCCGGGCTCACTCCCGGCCTCCACCCACGTGCTTCCTGCTTGGGTCTTCTCTCATCTCCAGCCAGTGTGCATGGTGCCCTCGCCCCACCCCAGGACATTGGAGCCCTCAGAATGACCCCATACCCACCTGGACATGCCCTGGGCCCTCCTCACCAGAGGAGGCGGCCGAGCACAGGAGGCCTGAGGGTGCCATCTGGATCTCGTCTGGGCCGAGACCCGGGCTGGCTTCTTGTGGAGATCGAAGCCGCATGGGAGCTCTGTGGTCAGGCTCTGAGGGGCACGTGGAGCCGTGTCCACTGGAGTCTGGGCCTGACCCTTCACGGGCCCTAAGCAGAGCCTAGGCCCATCCCCGCACACCCATGTCCACCTGAGGGGGACACCACACCCTGCCCGTGGGTGCCGGGCTGTGACCGCAGGTGTCCGGCGACTCCAAGCTCAGTTGCCCTTGCCAGAGGCCAGGCTGGGCTGGCCTTGCCCCAGGCCATGCTTCCCCAGTGCTGTCCTGACACGCGGCCTCCTGCCCTCCCTCCCCTGGAGCGCGCCCTGTACCCAGGCTCTGAGCTCCGACCTTGCTGTGAAGAAGAGACAGAGGTCCTGCACACATGTCCCCAGGCCTCCTGCAGGACGAGACCCTCCGAAAGCCAGCAGTCACCCCAGGCTCATCTTGCCCAGAAGACCCGGGCCTCCCCCTGTGCTGCTGGGCAGGGGCATCTGCTGTGGGCTCTGGGGGCCAGCCTCCTCCACACCTACCAAGGTCCTCTCCAACACCCACGCAGTGGACGTGACACACACTGGGCTTGGGAGAGTGTCAAAGTCCCTGGACGGCGCTGGGCTGGGCCGGCACGCCACGTGGTCCCTGCCATCCCCGCTTCCTGAGGAGGGAGACACTGCAGCCGAGCTCTGCTGGGAGACTCTGCAGGCTTCCAAGTGGAGTTCCTTTTAATGGCACCAACATTACTTAAAAGCCTCCAGCAGTTCACAGAGGTGTGTGCCTGTAACCCCACCAGGATCAGACCACGCAGCTTCCTCGCTTGAAAGCCCCCTGCTGCTGCCGGGTCCACCTGCCCTGACCAGGCCCCACGGCTGTGCCCAGTCAGCAGGCCGGCCCCTGCCCCTGCCCTTGGAGGCTTTGCACCTGTCAGCTGGCCACAGCTCCCCTCCTTCAGCCCCCCACCTCATGTCCTGCTCCGCCGAGCCTGTGGCGCCCGCTTTCCAGTCTGGGTGGTGGTAGGCATGTGAGTGTTGGTACAGCAGTATTCACGGTGGCAAAGACTGAAAAGAGGCAAAGACACCAACATGGTGTCCTTCTGAGCAGTCCCCGAAAGCTCCCATGTGAGACGATGCAGGAGGCTCAGAGGCGGGGCGGTTGCAGGATAAAGATCAACATGCAGCACTCATCACGTTTCTCCAAGCTATGAGGACAATTCTAAGTGAAATTAAGAAAACAATTACATTTATAATGGCATTGAAAAGAATAGAAATCTTGGAAATAAATGTAATAAAAGTGATTGACTTGTACACTGAAAACTCCAAACAAGGTTGAGAGAAATTGTCGGATACTACCCACCACCCCAAAAAATCTTGGTTCATGAACTGGAAGACTGGGGTGGTCAAGATTCAGCTCAGTCCCTTCAATGTCCCCTCTGGATTTTTTGCAGAAATTTGCGGACTGATTCAAAGATTCATATGGAAGCTCAAGGGACCAGAATGGCCAAAACAACCTTGGAAATGAGAGCCGTCTGCAGCTCTCACAGCACAACAGGGGAAGCACTCCACATCTTCAGTCACGAGCAAGACCACATCTCACTGGCATGGCGAGGACAGGCCGGTCATGTGCTCTCGGGTGTGAGCCCGAGAGAACTGAGGACCTCGTCCAAGCAGAACATGCTCACAAATCCACTTGTAAGAGAGGAAGGGCAGAAGCAGCCCTGAGGAGGAAGGAGGCAGGGCACCCACAACAAGAGGCAGTGGGGCCCTGCCACACGGAAGGCTGCAGAAACATGAAGCCCAGTGAACAAAGCCATTCTGTGACCCTGTGTTCATGAAGCGTCTGGAGAGTGCAAACCACAGGCACAGGAGCCACTGAATGGTGGGCTTCCCAGGGTCAAGCAAGTGACTGGGATCCGGTAGTGGGATGGAGCCTCTGTGGGTGCAGCACCAGCCACTGGGGGGACTTCATGGCATGCAAGTTACGTCTCAACAAAATATGACCCTCCTCGTTTGAAAAGAGAAGACAGAAGTGAGAATGCAGAGATCCGTGTGAAGGTGGGGCGACGACTGCCCACTGCAGCAGTGCCCTTGCCTGATCTCCTCACCTGGATCTCCACACCTGGAACTCCATGCCTGGATCTTCTCCCCTGGATCTCCTCACCTGGAACTCCATGCCTGGATCTCCACACCTGGATCTTCTCCCCTGGATCTCCTCACCTGGAACTCCATGCCTGGATCTTCACACCTGGATCTTCATGCCTGGATCTTCATGCCTGAATTTTCTCCCCTAGATCTCCTCACCTGGATCTCCATGTCTGGATCTTCCCCTGGATCTCCACACCTGGATCTTCTCCCCTGGATCTCCACACCAGGACCTCCACACCTGGATCTCCACACCTGGATCTCCACACCTGGATCTCTATACCAGGACCTCCACACGTGGATCTCTACACCTGGATTGCCTTGCCCAGATCTCCATGCCTGAATCTCCTCACCTGCATCTCCATGCCTGGATCTTCTCCCCTGGATCTCCACACTTGGATCTTCTCCCCTGGATCTCTATACCAGGACCTCCACACCTGGATCTCCACGCCTGGATCTCCACACCTGGATCGCCTTGCCTGGATCTCCATGCCTGGATCTTCTCCCCTGGATTTCCATGCCTGGATCTTCTCCCCTGGATCTCCATGCCTGGATCTTCTCCCTGGATCTCCATGCCTAGAGTGCTGCTTTTCTGAGTGGAATTCCCTGAAGACACCTGTGTGTAACTTGTTTCTTCCTTGGTCACTGTGATACAAATTATTTTATGTCAATAAACATATTCTGCCATTTTGAAGTGTTCAGAGGCACCTGGCACAAAGACCACCTCACTTTCCAGTCCAGCACCTTCAGTCTGCCTGGGCCAGAGCAGGCGCAGGGCCTTCAGGCCCACAGAGGCGCAGTCCCTGGGCCCTGTGGTCATGGCCAGCTACCTCCTGGAGGGCCAGTCGAGCCCATATTCAGAGCACTCTGGTATGGAGGGGAGACACTCCTTATCCTCCTTAAAAGAGAGAAGGGAAGGCAAGGGGCAGAGGCAGGGGGTGGCAGAGTGCTGTCTGCACGCCACACCCCTCAGAGAAGGGCCCCGGGAGAGTCAAGAGGCACCGAAGGAGGCCGAGAATCCAGGGTCCTGGGCTTCCAGCAGCAGCCACGCCTGTGCCCACAGAGACTAGGCCCTCGGCACAGCTTGCAGGGCCAGGGGCACTACCTTTCCTGCTGGCAGGGCCTGGCAGGCATGCCCAACACAGGGGCGCCTGGCTTGCGGCTGCTCTGCCTGCCGGGCACAGGGAGTGTGAGTGTGCACACGTGGACACGTGGCCGAGACCCTCTGGGGCAGAGGGATGGAGAGAATGCAGGGGACACCTCTACAGGCAGACCTGCCCCCCTCTGGGCACCTGGCAGTGTCTCTAAGGAGGGCATGCAGCCCCTGCCCCACGGCCCAGCCCGTGTTAGGAGGGTGGCCTGCACCCCATCCAGCCAGGCTGGGACACTGTCTTGCTCTTCCGGGGCAGCCCTCATGTCCCTGGCTGGCCCAGGCTCCGGTCCCTGCTCTTGGCTTGACCCTGGGCCCCCAGAACAGCTGGCTGTGCTGTGGCTCTGGGAGACACGGCGGCAGGAAGGAGCTGGAGAGCCAGCGTGTGTGACTGGGCGCTGTCCATGGCTCCTTGCACCAGGGGCCCAAGGAGATGTCTGCCCCGAGGACAGGGACTCATATGCTGGCCATCTAGGGAAGAGCCCCTCCCTGTGCTAATGGACTGTGGTCCCAGCAGACCCCTGCTCCACGTGGCCAGCCCCAGGGGCCATGTCAGGGCAGTCTGTGCCTTCCAAGGCTGAACAGGCAGCCCCAAGGAGGGCAGGCTGTTCTCATCACCCTGGACACGGACACGCCGCCAAAGAGGCCCTGCCCGCCCACAGTTGCAACCAGGGCAGGACGCCAGACCCCAGCCCTGCTAGGCCAGGCCTGAGGCCAGGCGGGTGGGGCACCCCCTCCGTGAGCCTCCTGCGGGTCCGTCGCCACAGTGCAGGCCCTGGATGGCCAGGCTGTGGTTAGAAGAAAGCAATGGCCCGGCTGTTCTCCTAACCCCAGAGCGGCCTCTCCGCCCACACCCCTCCCGCGCCTGGGCCTGGCGGGCGGCCCGGCCGCTTCCTCCCCTGCAGTTCTGAGGAAGCCCCTCTGCAGATGTGTCCCCACCAGCCCGTCTGCTGGGAGCCTGCCGACAAGCTCCAGGGAACAGACGCTTCTCGGCAGGCCCCGCCCCGGCCAGCCAGGAGGCGTGAGGCTTCCAGAGGAGGGCCAGGCCCGTGCTGGGGGAGGGGACACCAGGGCTGAGCTCACGCCTGTCACCCACAATCCTGGTCTGGGCAGACGGGCCCCAAGGGCCCCTGTCCTTGTTCCCCCGGGGGCAGAGCTGGCCTCACTGTGAGGTGGCACAGCAGACGTCCCACACAACCTGAGAGCCCAGGCCAGGGTGGCCGGGGCAGCTCCAGAGCTGAAGAGACTCTGGGGTCCGGCAGGGCTGGTCCACGGTCACCGTGTGTTCTCTGAGGCACTGGAGCCAGGGCCACGTTGCGATGAACTGAGGCCCTGCCACTGTCCCTCTGTCTGGCACCTGGGAGAGCACGGTGCTCCAGCCCGGCAGGTTGCTGGGTGCGCGGGTCAGGGAGCCAGTGGACAGCTGGGGCTGTTTGTTTCCAAGCGTCTCCAGCCCATCTGACAGAGACAGACCCCTATCCTGCAGTGCCAGGTGACCCGGGTCTCGCCTGATGAGGCGGCTGTGAAACCAGGAGCAAGACGGCTCTGGCGGCTGCGCACTGGGCTGTGTGCTCCTCGTGGGTCGAGATTTGTGGGCACCAGCTCTGGCAGCAGCTCTTGCCACTGTCCTTCCCGCCTTGGGCGTCATGAGGCCCTCCTGGCCCTGCCCTTTCCTCACGGGCTGCAGCCGCTGAGTTGTGGGCCCAGGGTTGCTTTGCACCCTGGCTGCAGGTCCACCAGGCCTCGGGCAACAGGCCTCCACGGGCCTCCTGTTTCTCCTCTCAAACAAGGATCCACGTGGCCGCCTCGCTGGCTGGTGTGTTCCTGGACAGAGGGCTCCCCATGGGCTGGCTGCCACGCGCCACCGCTGTGCCACCCAGAGCTGCTGTGGCCCCGAGCTAGCTGCCCTGCTTGGTGACACAGTGGGGCTGGCCTTTGCTGTGGCTTTGGGTTACGTGACGCACAGTGTGCGGCCACCTGCAGTCCAGCTAGGTTGTCCTGAGGAGTCCCTGTGGCCCGTGTGGAGCAGGCAGTCCTGGGCTTTGCTTTCCCAGGCGGTGGCCCCGGGTGGCCAGCACCATGCCAGCCCATCTCCCACGGGCCACCACACCAGCACCATACAGGCCAGACCAGGTCAGGCCAGGCCACTCCTCGCTGTCCTCCTGAGCCAGGTGCAGCCTCCGTGGCAGCAGGGAGGCAGGTCCCCTGGAGCCTGGGAGGCCTCGTCCTGGCAGCCCAATTGGAACCTGTGGGCACGGGTGCGGATATCAGCCAGCCGGGCACGGGTGCTGCCTCAGAGGCCGCCATCTCCCTGGGCTCGTGGGGTGCACGCAGTCCACCCTTTCATGAGCCCAGCCGATGCAGTCACTGGCTTCCCAGACCCCAGGTCCCAGCCTACCTGGCCTCCCGGCCCTGGTGGGGGCCACGTGCTGAGGCTCAGACACCGCTTCACTTCAAGGACTGGGGACGCCACTCTCCCTGGGCTGACTCCTCTTGCTTCTGGCCACTCCTGCAGGGCAGAGGAGCCTGGTGCCTTGGCAATGACCAGCTCCTGTCCACAGGATGTGGGGCCTGGGGTCATTCTGAGCCCTGCGGGAAGGGTGGCAGAGGCCTCTGTGCTGTCCACAGAGGCTGCCACCCAGCTCCTGTTCTCGGCCACTCTGCTGACCTCCTGCCACCCTGCCTGCCCCCGTGTCGCTCCAGCACTGTGTCCACCCCGGAGGAGGCAGAGGAGTGGGGCTGCCCTCCTCGGCCGCAGGCCCTCTCCTGGGTCAGGGACTGGAAGTCGGCCTGGGTGGGGGTGGCCGAGGGCACAGGTGGGGACACCCTCTAGTCTGGAGCTGCTTGAGGACCAGGCCCACCCTCTCCTGCCTGGCTCCTTGCCTGGACACCCAGGCTCTGGGGCTGGCCCCCACCCCCAACCCTATAGCTCTTAGGGGCTCCTAAGAGCTGGGCCGCGTGTCCTCGGTGTCACTGGGTCACCACCTGCCCCGCCTGCCTGCACAGTCAGCTGATCTCTGACGACCCACACAGGAGGCTCAGGCGTCGAGGCGTCTGGACGGACCTCCCCGTGGGATGGGGCATGAAGCCAGACGCCGCCCTCAGCCCTGGGATCGGAACAAGCGTGTTGAGGGCCTGTGGCGCCCTGGCCACCCTCAAGTGACCCGGAAGGCGCTGAGGGTGCCGGTGATACTGAGCCAGGAGGGCACCCCGCGTGCTGGGCTTGGTGCGAGGCAGAGGTGCCCGCCCTGCGATCCACATCCTGGTGTCCTTCAGGTGACGCGAGTCTCCATACGCACACTAGGTCCACTAGCTGTCTCAACACGTTGAAGAGAGTGCAGAGCTGCTTTTAAATGATCAGTAAATAAGCTGGGTGCTGGGCACACGCCGGTCACCCTGGCCACTCGGAGGCTGAGGCAGAGGGTCCCAAGGTCGAGGCTAGCCCCTGGCTGGGGGTGTGGTTCCATGGCAGAATTCCTGGGTCAATTCCCAGTCACGCTCCCCCAAAAGTCAAGGTGAATAAACCCGATAAGGGTAACCGAGATGAGTCAGCACTGGCCTCCTGGCCACACTGGCAGGAGTGCTGGACGAGGGCCGCACCCAAGAGGGCCCCAAGCTCCTGGGCAGGGCTCTGGTGGCCCACAGGGGACCGCAGGAAGAGGGGCGGCAGCGTGGCCTGGCAATTGTCTCGCCTGCTGGTCACCTAGGCGAACGCAGGGCCGTCTTGGGCTGGGTTGCCTTCAGTATTCCCCTCCTGAGATGCTTCAGGCCGGTCTCATGGAAGCCGCCCCACTGAGTGGTGATGGCTGTCCCCTAGAACTATGGTCACTCTTCCACAGTGACCAGGACGGCTGACACATCTGAAAACCCTTCGTGTTCTTAGACACCCATGGAAAAGAGGCAAGGGGCCTTCCCTCTCCACACCCACAGTGACATGGGGACTGGAAAGCCACAGCAATGCTGCTCCGAAAGGGCAGGCAGGGCCACGGAAGCCTTGGCCGGACACCCTGCTCCACAGTGCTCAGTGGGCACCTCTGCACGCCCTCGGCCCTGCCGCTGCCCCCGCTCACCTTCCATCAGGACCACGTGGTGTCTGCCCTGAGCTTTTGGTAACTTCCCACCAAAGCACAAGTCCAGGTTGCGCTCCGTGAGGTCCAAGCGCCCGGGCCTCTTCCTTTAGATAGCCGCTGAGGCCCTCGCAGGCCCCTGGGTCTGCCTGCTGCCTCCCCCCAGGTTAATAGAGCTTTAGGTTTGTTGAAGGGCCACATGACTCCCAGGACCAGACCCTCAACAGGGGCCCTCCCACCTGGTTCACACTGCCAGGGCCTCTGGCTGGGAGGGCTCTTCACCATCTGGAAGCACAGTGCTGACCCCCTTCCTCCAACACTGCTGGAAAATGGTGCCACTCAATGTCAGTTCCTGACTCTTCCCTGTGCCTTGTGTGGCTTTTGCTCTCCCATGAAAGCTCACTGCTGAGTGAGGCTGCTGCCTGCAGCTAGTTCTCCATGGTTCTCCTGACTCCGTCCCTCTTCCCGGGTCCTGCAGCTAGATCTCCATTGTCTCCTGACTCTGTCCCTCTTCCCGGGTCCTGCAGCTAGTTCTCCATGGTTCTCCTGACTCTGTCCCTCTACCCAGGTCCTGCAGCTAGTTCTCCATGGTTCTCCTGACTCTGACCCTCTTCCCGGGTCCTGCAGCTAGATCTCCATGGTTCTCCTGACTCTGTCCCTCTATCCAGGTCCTGCAGCTAGTTCTCCATGGTTCTCCTGACTCTGTCCCTCTTCCCGGGTCCTGCAGCTAGTTCTCCATGGTTCTCCTGACTCTGTCCCTCTTCCCGGGTCCTGCAGCTAGATCTCCATGGTTCTCCTGACTCTGTCCCTCTTCCCAGGTCCGGCAGCTAGTTCTCCATGGTTCTCCTGACTCTGTCCCTCTTCCCGGGTCCGGCAGCTAGTTCTCCATGGTTCTCCTGACTCTGTCCCTCTTCCCGGGTCCGGCAGCTAGTTCTCCATGGTTCTCCTGACTCTGTCCCTCTTCCCGGGTCCTGCAGCTAGTTCTCCATGGTTCTCCTGACTCTGTCCCTCTTCCCGGGTCCTGCAGCTAGTTCTCCATGGTTCTCCTGACTCTGTCCCTCTTCCCGGGTCCTGCAGCTAGTTCTCCATGGTTCTCCTGACTCTGTCCCTCTTCCCGGGTCCGGCAGCTAGTTCTCCATGGTTCTCCTGACTCTGTCCCTCTTCCCGGGTCCGGCAGCTAGTTCTCCATGGTTCTCCTGACTCTGTCCCTCTTCCCGGGTCCGGCAGCTAGTTCTCCATGGTTCTCCTGACTCTGTCCCTCTTCCCGGGTCCTGCAGCTAGTTCTCCATGGTTCTCCTGACTCTGTCCCTCTTCCCGGGTCCTTCAGCTAGTTCTCCATGGTTCTCCTGACTCTGTCCCTCTTCCCGGGTCCTGCACCTAGTTCTCCATGGTTCTCCTGACTCCGTCCCTCTTCCCGGGTCCGGCAGCTAGTTCTCCATTGTCTCCTGACTCTGTCCCTCTTCCCGGGTCCTGCAGCTAGTTCTCCATGGTTCTCCTGACTCTGTCCCTCTTCCCGGGTCCTGCAGCTAGTTCTCCATGGTTCTCCTGACTCTGTCCCTCTTCCCGGGTCCTGCAGCTAGATCTCCATCGTCTCCTGACTCTGTCCCTCTTCCCGGGTCCTGCAGCTAGTTCTCCATGGTTCTCCTGACTCTGTCCCTCTTCCCGGGTCCGGCAGCTAGTTCTCCATGGTTCTCCTGACTCTGTCCCTCTTCCCGGGTCCTGCAGCTAGTTCTCCATGGTTCTCCTGGCTCTGTCCCTCTTCCCGGGTCCTGCAGCTAGATCTCCATTGCTCTCCTGACTCTGTCCCTCTTCCCGGGTCCTGCAGCTAGATCTCCATCGTCTCCTGACTCTGTCCCTCTTCCCGGGTCCGGCAGCTAGTTCTCCATGGTTCTCCTGACTCTGTCCCTCTTCCCGGGTCCGGCAGCTAGTTCTCCATGGTTCTCCTGACTCTGTCCCTCTTCCCGGGTCCTGCAGCTAGTTCTCCATGGTTCTCCTGACTCTGTCCCTCTTCCCGGGTCCTGCAGCTAGATCTCCATGGTTCTCCTGACTCTGTCCCTCTTCCCGGGTCCTGCAGCTAGTTCTCCATGGTTCTCCTGGCTCTGTCCCTCTTCCCGGGTCCTGCAGCTAGATCTCCATTGTTCTCCTGACTCTGTCCCTCTTCCCGGGTCCTGCAGCTAGATCTCCATCGTCTCCTGACTCTGTCCCTCTTCCCGGGTCCTGCAGCTAGTTCTCCATGGTTCTCCTGACTCTGTCCCTCTTCCCGGGTCCGGCAGCTAGTTCTCCATGGTTCTCCTGACTCTGTCCCTCTTCCCGGGTCCTGCAGCTAGTTCTCCATGGTTCTCCTGGCTCTGTCCCTCTTCCCGGGTCCTGCAGCTAGTTCTCCATGGTTCTCCTGACTCTGTCCCTCTTCCCGGGTCCTGCAGCTAGTTCTCCATGGATCTCCTGGCTCTGTCCCTCTTCCCGGGTCCTGCAGCTAGTTCTCCATGATTCTCCTGACTCTGTCCCTCTTCCCGGGTCCTGCAGCTAGTTCTCCATGGTTCTCCTGGCTCTGTCCCTCTTCCCGGGTCCTGCAGCTAGTTCTCCATGGTTCTCCTGACTCTGTCCCTCTTCCCGGGTCCTGCAGCTAGTTCTCCATGGTTCTCCTGACTCTGTCCCTCATCCCGGGTCCTGCAGCTAGTTCTCCATGGTTCTCCTGACTCTGTCCCTCTTCCCGGGTCCTGCAGCTAGATCTCCATCGTCTCCTGACTCTGTCCCTCTTCCCGGGTCCTGCAGCTAGTTCTCCATGGTTCTCCTGACTCTGTCCCTCTTCCCGGGTCCTGCAGCTAGTTCTCCATGGATCTCCTGGCTCTGTCCCTCTTCCCGGGTCCTGCAGCTAGTTCTCCATGGTTCTCCTGACTCTGTCCCTCTTCCCGGGTCCTGCAGCTAGATCTCCATCGTCTCCTGACTCTGTCCCTCTTCCCGGGTCCTGCAGCTAGTTCTCCATGGTTCTCCTGACTCTGTCCCTCTTCCCGGGTCCTGCAGCTAGTTCTCCATGGTTCTCCTGACTCTGTCCCTCTTCCCGGGTCCTGCAGCTAGTTCTCCATGGTTCTCCTGACTCTGTCCCTCTTCCCGGGTCCTGCAGCTAGATCTCCATCGTCTCCTGACTCTGTCCCTCATCCCGGGTCCTGCAGCTAGTTCTCCATGGTTCTCCTGACTCTGTCCCTCTTCCCGGGTCCTGCAGCTAGATCTCCATCGTCTCCTGACTCTGTCCCTCTTCCCGGGTCCTGCAGCTAGTTCTCCATGGTTCTCCTGACTCTGTCCCTCTTCCCGGGTCCTGCAGCTAGATCTCCATCGTCTCCTGACTCTGTCCCTCATCCCGGGTCCTGCAGCTAGTTCTCCATGGTTCTCCTGACTCTGTCCCTCTTCCCGGGTCCGGCAGCTAGTTCTCCATGGTTCTCCTGACTCTGTCCCTCTTCCCGGGTCCTGCAGCTAGTTCTCCATGGTTCTCCTGGCTCTGTCCCTCTTCCCGGGTCCTGCAGCTAGATCTCCATCGTCTCCTGACTCTGTCCCTCTTCCCGGGTCCTGCAGCTAGTTCTCCATGGTTCTCCTGACTCTGTCCCTCTTCCCGGGTCCTGCAGCTATTTCTCCATGGTTCTCCTGACTCTGTCCCTCTTCCCGGGTCCTGCAGCTAGATCTCCATCGTCTCCTGACTCTGTCCCTCTTCCCGGGTCCTGCAGCTAGTTCTCCATGGTTCTCCTGACTCTGTCCCTCTTCCCGGGTCCTGCAGCTAGTTCTCCATGGATCTCCTGGCTCTGTCCCTCTTCCCGGGTCCTGCAGCTAGTTCTCCATGGTTCTCCTGACTCTGTCCCTCTTCTCGGGTCCTGCAGCTAGATCTCCATCGTCTCCTGACTCTGTCCCTCTTCCCGGGTCCTGCAGCTAGTTCTCCATGGTTCTCCTGACTCTGTCCCTCTTCCCGGGTCCGGCAGCTAGTTCTCCATGGTTCTCCTGACTCTGTCCCTCTTCCCGGGTCCTGCAGCTAGTTCTCCATGGTTCTCCTGGCTCTGTCCCTCTTCCCGGGTCCTGCAGCTAGATCTCCATTGTTCTCCTGACTCTGTCCCTCTTCCCGGGTCCTGCAGCTAGATCTCCATCGTCTCCTGACTCTGTCCCTCTTCCTGGGTCCTGCAGCTAGTTCTCCATGGTTCTCCTGACTCTGTCCCTCTTCCCGGGTCCGGCAGCTAGTTCTCCATGGTTCTCCTGACTCTGTCCCTCTTCCCGGGTCCTGCAGCTAGTTCTCCATGGATCTCCTGACTCTGTCCCTCTTCCCGGGTCCTGCAGCTAGTTCTCCATGGTTCTCCTGACTCTGTCCCTCTTCCCGGGTCCTGCAGCTAGTTCTCCATGGTTCTCCTGGCTCTGTCCCTCTTCCCGGGTCCTGCAGCTAGTTCTCCATGGTTCTCCTGACTCTGTCCCTCTTCCCGGGTCCTGCAGCTAGTTCTCCATTGTCTCCTGACTCTGTCCCTCTTCCCGGGTCCTGCAGCTAGTTCTCCATGGTTCTCCTGACTCTGTCCCTCTTCCCGAGTCCTGCAGCTAGTTCTCCATGGTTCTCCTGACTCTGTCCCTCTTCCCGGGTCCTGCAGCTAGATCTCCATCGTCTCCTGACTCTGTCCCTCTTCCCGGGTCCTGCAGCTAGTTCTCCATGGTTCTCCTGACTCTGTCCCTCTTCCCGGGTCCTGCAGCTAGTTTTCCATGGTTCTCCTGACTCTGTCCCTCTTCCCGGGTCCTGCAGCTAGTTCTCCATGGTTCTCCTGGCTCTGTCCCTCTTCCCGGGTCCTGCAGCTAGTTCTCCATGGTTCTCCTGACTCTGTCCCTCTTCCCGGGTCCTGCAGCTAGTTCTCCATGGTTCTCCTGACTCTGTCCCTCTTCCCGGGTCCTTCAGCTAGTTCTCCATTGTTCTCCTGACTCTGTCCCTCTTCCCGGGTCCAGCAGCTAGATCTCCATTGTTCTCCTCACTCTGTCCCTCTTCCCGGGTCCTGCAGCTAGATCTCCATTGTTCTCCTGACTCTGTCCCTCTTCCCGGGTCCTGCAGCTAGTTCTCCATGGTTCTCCTGACTCTGTCCCTCTTCCCGGGTCCTGCAGCTAGATCTCCATTGTTCTCCTGACTCTGTCCCTCTTCCCGGGTCCTTCAGCTAGTTCTCCATGGTTCTCCTGGCTCTGTCCCTCTTCCCGGGTCCTGCAGCTAGTTCTCCATGGTTCTCCTGACTCTGTCCCTCTTCCCGGGTCCTGCAGCTATTTCTCCATGGTTCTCCTGACTCTGTCCCTCTTCCCGGGTCCTGCAGCTAGTTCTCCATGGTTCTCCTGACTCTGTCCCTCTTCCCGGGTCCTGCAGCTAGTTCTCCATGGATCTCCTGGCTCTGTCCCTCTTCCCGGGTCCTGCAGCTAGTTCTCCATGGTTCTCCTGACTCTGTCCCTCTTCCCGGGTCCTGCAGCTAGTTCTCCATGGTTCTCCTGGCTCTGTCCCTCTTCCCGGGTCCTGCAGCTAGTTCTCCATGGTTCTCCTGACTCTGTCCCTCTTCCCGGGTCCTGCAGCTAGTTCTCCATGGTTCTCCTGGCTCTGTCCCTCTTCGCGGGTCCTGCAGCTAGTTCTCCATGGTTCTCCTGACTCTGTCCCTCTTCCCGGATCCTGCAGCTAGTTCTCCATGGTTCTCCTGACTCTGTCCCTCTTCCCGGGTCCTGCAGCTAGTTCTCCATGGTTCTCCTGACTCTGTCCCTCTTCCCGGGTCCGGCAGCTAGTTCTCCATCGTCTGCTGACTCTGTCCCTCTTCCCGGGTCCTGCAGCTTGTTCTCCATTGTTCTTCTGACTCTGTCCCTCTTTCCGGGTCCTGCAGCTAGTTCTCCATGGTTCTCCTGACTCTGTCCCTCTTCCCGGGTCCTGCAGCTAGTTCTCCATGGTTCTCCTGGCTCTGTCCCTCTTCCCGGGTCCTGCAGCTAGTTCTCCATGGTTCTCCTGACTCTGTCCCTCTTCCCGGGTCCTGCAGCTAGTTCTCCATGGTTCTCCTGACTCTGTCCCTCTTCCCGGGTCCTGCAGCTAGTTCTCCATTGTTCTCCTGACTCTGTCCCTCTTCCCGGGTCCAGCAGCTAGATCTCCATTGTTCTCCTCACTCTGTCCCTCTTCCCGGGTCCTGCAGCTAGATCTCCATTGTTCTCCTGACTCTGTCCCTCTTCCCGGGTCCTGCAGCTAGTTCTCCATGGTTCTCCTGACTCTGTCCCTCTTCCCGGGTCCTGCAGCTAGTTCTCCATGGTTCTCCTGACTCTTTTTCTCTTCCTGGGTCCTGCAGCTAGTTCTCCATGGTTCTCCTGACTCTTTTCCTCTTCCCGGGTCCTGCAGCTAGTTCTCCATGGTTCTCCTGACTCTTTTCCTCTTCCCGGGTCCTGCAGCTAGTTCTCCATGGTTCTCCTGGCTCTGTCCCTCTTCCCGGGTCCTGGGTCTCTATCCCCGAGTCTGGTGATCACACTGACGTGCTGGACAGGTGGGGAGGAGTGTGTAGGCCCAAGAAGGCTATTATTAGGTCCTCACTGAGGCTTCCAGTGACTGTTTCAGTATGTGAGCGAGGTCATGGGGACCCTAACTCAGCCCATCCTTGAGCTCATGACAATCTGCTGTGAGCATGCGTCCCCAATGTGACCTGTGGCCTTCCTTGTCTGTCCTGCATATAAAAGGGGCATATGGAAATGGCTTAGGGGGCTGAGTGGAACTGCCCAGGACCAAATGGTGCTGAGCTGGAGGCTCTGATGATGTCCACCACCCCAACTACACCTTGCAGTTTCCTTCACTGTTTCCCAGGGCCTGAGCCTCTACCAATAACTGGTCACTACTACTAAAACGTGGACTCAGCAGCAAGGGAAGGGAGAAAAGGTGGGCACTGAGTCAGGACAAGAACCCGGGCCCCGACCTGGTTAGGTGCTTGTTCCTGGTACCACCTTCCTCCAGGAGTGTGGCCTGTACACCTTGGTCATTATGGAGGGATACTGTCCAGGCCTTTCCAGGGGCTGGAGCGTCTTCTTCCTCCGCTGGCTGTGCACCCTTGTCAGCAGGGCCCCGTCTGCCCCCACGCCACACCCTCACGGCCGTGTGGTGGCGCATGTGTGTTTAATCCAAAGAGCACAGGCTGTGGAGCTGGGCAGATGTGGCCAAGCCTGACGGTCACTGGCAGTGTGTTTGGAACAGATCGCCAGCACCTCCGAGGCCTGCTTTCCCCGTTTGTCACCCTGTCCCTGAGGGGCCTGTGGGGATGCCCAGTTACACAGTGGCCCGAGACGCAGGCTCAGCTGGGTGAGCCGATGGCGGCTCTTGCTCTGCTCTCCATCCCAGGAGGCTCTGCAGGCCTTACACCCGTCTGGCTGGAGGCACCGCAGGCTCCACTTGTGCCGGGAGGGGCTGCTCTGCTTGGTGACCTCCTTAATTTTTCTGAGGGTGAAGATTTAAGGAATGAAGAGAACGAGACCCTCGAGTCCCTGGCTTATTCATTCCCGAGCCTCCAGTCACATTCCCAGAAGCCCCGAGGCATCTGCAGGCGGGAGAGGCGCAGCCTCTGCTGTGGGAGCTGGGTGGCCTCAGCCTGCGCGGGGACGCAGGGCTCCGCAGATTCCGATCTCTGCTGTGACGCGGCCACTTCGCTGCCCCAAGCAGAGCGATACACACGTGGGCTTCAGGACGTCTGAAGGGCTTATTCTAGGACAAGGCATGTGCACCGAGGCGCTCTAAGGAGACAGCCAACTCGCCTAGAGCAGACTTGACGCTTCCGAGGCGTCCCGGTGTCTGCTGGCCCTGCTGATCCCGGGTGCACAGTGCTGGTGCCCTGGCTGACCCGGAGAGGTTGGTGCTGACCGCAGAGGAAGACGGCACTTGACTCGGCAGAGACACTCTCTTCTTACGGAAGTCCTGGCCACCAGCCCCTTCAGCAGAGTCCCTGAAAAGAAGGCTGTTCTTACGCAATGCCAGAGTCCTGCCCTGAAGACGCTCCTGAGCCCTGTGGTGACCTCGCCGGGTCACGTCTGGTCAGGAGGATGCGTGCCGGACGCTGCCTACATGGCTGCATCTCAAAGGCCCGCTGGCCAGCCTGCTCTGTGCACCGCAGTTCCTCCTGCCCAGCCCACGCTGGGTGCAGGCAGCTTCTACATGGAGCCCTGCGGCTATGGCGTGGCGACCGACAGGGCTCACCGCGTCCTGCTGAGGGCCGACCCTGCTGCCCACTTCTGCCGTGCTCGCTGGGCGTCTGTCTCCTTCTGGGAAGGCATGCTTCCGGCTCGCTCACTGCGGATGTGTCGCCTGGTTTTCCTGCAGTCTAAGGCCTCTTCCTATGTCACAGACACAGGTCCTGCCAGACTCGCGTGGAGCCTTGTGTCCCGCTCTGCACGTTGCCCACTTCATTTGTCTTTTTTCTTTTTTGTTTTTGCGATGCTGGGCACTGGACCCAGGCCCTGACCCGACGGCTGGGCCACATTGGTCCCTTATTTTCGTGATGCGCAGGTTCTGGCGAGCAGGCGCCTGGCTCCCAGCAAGGCTGATGTGCCCTTTTCCCTCTCCCCCGCTGTGCCTTGTGGGACCTGTCTGTCTGGAGTTGCCCGGGTGACTTTAGGCTGTCGGTTTTCTGATACCCTGAATCAGGGCTGTGTGCTGCGAGGCGGTCGAGGTGGTGACCGCCGGGTACGCAGCTTGCTGAGGACTTTCGCCCCAGGCTCAACTGCTTTGGCAGCTTGGCTGAGAGGCAGGTGGGGGTGTCTCACTCCACCCTGGACCAAGATGGGCTTTCGCACCCATGCTGCTAATACTAGACCTTTCCTGAGTCATGAAACCAGTAAAATCTCCGACTGTTCTTTCCAACATTTTTTGGTTACTATAGAATCCACTTGCGACTTTCTATTTAAAACAAGAAAACTCAGCTAAGAGTCTCACTGGGGTTGTGTTGGGTCTACGAACCGGCTGGGAGGCCTGACACTCTGCGAGTGTTCACTCCGACGGTGCACACACCTTCATTTATTTGGGTCCTCTTGATTTCTCTCAAGAATGCCGTGAGGCTTGCTGTGAAAGGTCTTGCACATCTTTCACTACTTCTAAGTGTTGTCTGACTTTGGTGCTATTGATGGCGTTTCCCATTCCTGTTTATTTTCCAGCTGTTTGTCGTGGGTGCGACCGTTGGGTCATCGTACGCTGACCGTATGCCGTGACCTCTCAGTGCACGTCAGAGCTGGCGGCGGCCTTCCGGGGTGCTGGGCGCTCCGCACGCACAGGTTCCCACTGCGGTCCTGTCTTCATGGCTCATGCACTGAGCCAGGCGCCCCAGCACAGCTCTGCGTGGAGGGATAAGACCAGGTCCTGGTCTCGCTCTAACCTTGAGTTGGAAATCCAGCTTTTCCCTGTAACGTGCAATGTTACTCGTGAGCCCACAGGATCAAGAGTTCACTTCTGCTCCAGGCTCTGAGGGTTTTCAAAATCACGAGTGGGTATTGAATTTTGTCCCAAAGTTTAAGGATGTGTGGGTGATCTTATGGAGTTTCCCCCAGCTTATTAAGATGATTCAATCATTTGTTGATTTTTAGATGACATTTCCAGAGCAAGCCTCACGTGGTCGTGATGGATCATCGTTTTAAACACGTTGCTATTGGACTTGCTGACTTTTCTTCATGTGTTCTCATGAGGGATACGGGCTGCAGTCCTTTAGTTTCTCAGGGTGTGGCCTCATGAAATGGCTTGGGTATGTCCCATCTCCCCTCCTGTTCTAAGGAAGGATTTGTGAAGCACGGCGTTCCTTGCTCCTTTCGTGTTGGGTAGAATTTGCCAGTGAAGCCATCGGAACCCGGACTTCATTTTTGGAAAGTGTGAAGTGTGACTCCGACTTCAGATTCTCGACGTGTCCTTTCTTGGACTGGTTTTGGTAAGATATTTTGGTATTGTGCTCGTTTCACCTGCTGACTTTGTTAACGGGAGGTTGTCCATGACACTCCATGGCAGTTTGTTGAGGTGAACTCCCCCTTGATTAAGTCCCCTTTGGAAAGTGCACTCCAGTGCTTCTTGGCACGTGCACAGAGCTGGGCAGCCACAGGTACAGCCTGAGAACGTCCTTCCCACCTGAACCCGAGGCGCCGAGCCCCTCTCCCTCCTGGCGCCCCTGGCAGGTGCTCACTGGTTCTCCCTCTGCACGTGCCTGTCCTGGACATTGCACGTACCTGGAATCACGCGACCTCCTACGACTGGCTGTGCCCGCCTGTCGCGGGGTCCTGGCGGGCCATCCGTGTGCAGCCTGCGTCAGCACCTTGGTCCTGCTCACGCCACGGCCTCTCATCATCACGAGCACGCAGGCCGTGACCGCCCTGGGCTGCCATGAGCACTGTGTCTACGAACATTCTTTACGCTCTGAGGTACCTGTCTGGATGTGGGAGTACTGGATCATGTGCTAAGTCCACTTTCAGCATTTTGAAGAACGCCCAGACTGTGTTTCAACGTGGTGGCACCATCTTGCATTCCCATTCCCAGGAAGTGCCTGGGGCGCTGACCTCTCCACATCCTGGTGAACCCCTAATAACTCCCGGCAGCCTAATGGGTGTGAGCTTGTCTCTCCCTGTTTTTTATATATATATATTTTAGTTGTAGGTGGACATAATACCTTTTTTATTTCTCTGTGGTGCTGAGGATGGAACCCAGGGCCTCTCGGGTTCCAAGCGAGCACTCTACCACTGACCACTGACCCCAGCTCCTCTCCCGGTGGTTTTGGCTTGCATTTCCCTGATGTCTAAATACACGGAGAAATATTTACTGTTTATTGGTTGTTTGTATATCTTCTTTCTCTGAGAACACTTTTAAATTGTGGGGTTGTAGCAGTTATTTATATATTCAGGATACCAGGCTATTATTATTATTATTTTTTTTTACTTTACATACAGATCCTTTTATTGTAAACAAATGGGATACATGTTGTTTCTCTGTTTGTACATGGCGTAAAGGCATACCATTTGTGTAATCATAAATTTACATAGAGCTATGTTGTTTGATTCATTCTGTTATTTTTCCCTTCCCCCCACCCCTCCCACCCCTCTTTACCCTCTATACAGTCCTTCCTTCCTCCATACTTGCCCCCCTCCCTAACCCTAACTCTAACCCTAACACTAACCCTTCCCTCCCCCCCATTATGTGTCATCCTCCACTTATTAGCGATATCATTCGTCCTTTGGCTTTTTGAGATTGGCTTATCTCACTTAGCATGATATTCTCCCAGGCTATTATTAGATATATGATTTCTAAATATTTTATCTACCTCTTTGAGTTGTGCTTTAACTATTTTGACAGTGTTCTTTGAAGAATGGAATTTTAATTTGTGAGGAAGTCACGCGTATCTTTTTCTTTTGCTGCTTGTGATTTGGTGTCATGATATCCTGCTTAATAATATCATCAAGAATATTTCCTAGTTTTCTTCATGATTTTGTCCTTGATTCCTGTGTTATTGAGATGTGTATTGCTTAATTTCCAAATATGCAGGGGTTTCCCAGATATATATTTGTTATTGATTTCTAATCAATTCTATTGTGGCCAAATAATACATTCTTCTCTCAGCCCTATAAGCTTTATTGACGTGATTTTATGGCTCAGCCTGTAGTTGATTTTGGAATATCTTCAATGTGCACTTGAAAATAATGAGTGTTCTTGAATAAGTTGGTGCTGCGGTTGATGGTGGACTGTGTGGTGCTTCACACCTCAGTTAGGCAGAGTTCAGTAACAGTTTCTCATGCATTACGGAGTCTTGCGAGTATTTTTTTCTGGGAGAAGAGAGTAAAATCTTCGGTGATGTGGTGAGCCTGTCCCCTCTCAGGCGGCGTGTATCCAGACTTGGTATGTTTTGTGGTAAAATGATGCTTTCATCATTTTGAAATGTTCTTTTTCATTAGTAATGACTTCCTGTGTTAAAACACATTTCGTTTCTTTTGAACATGGCTGACATTTCTTTACAAATGTTTTCATGACTCATCTAAAGACTTCCTATTTGTACCCTTGCAACTTCTCTTACAAACAACAGATAATTGACTTTTACTGTTGAAATTCAGTTTGCCTATTTCTGTATTCTGTTTACAGAATTTAGGCTATTTTCATTTATTATAATTATTGATGAAATTAGGTTAAAACTTATTGCTTTTTTTATTTTCTGTTTATTTATTTTTTCCTCATTTCCCACATGAATAAAAAACCTAATCCAGTATATGTTCATATTCCACTCTTCTCCTCTACTGACTTCTAGCTATACTTTTTAGTGGTTGTTTTATGCAATTCACATACACACATGGATCAATCTACTTTGTTTGTTTCCTGTTTCATGGAAACTGAGAATACTATTTTTTTAATTTTTAATCTTAAAATTTTATTTATTCTAATTAGTTGTCTGGGACAGTAGAATGCATTCATGCATTGTGATAGGTCATACATAATGGAGTGTGATCGCTCACTTTTCTGATTGCACATATTGCAGGGTCACATCAGTCATGAGTCGTGCATGCACAGGAGGTGATGATGTCTGTTTCACTCGACTGTCATTCCTTCCCCCACACCCCTTCCCCTCCCTTCGCTCCCCTCTACGTGACGTAAAGTAACTCTGTTCTTCCCTATCCCTCCCTTATTGCGAATCAGCATCTGCAAGTCAGAGAAAACATTCAGACTTTGTTCTTTTGAGTTTGGTTTATTTCACTTAGCATGATATTCTCTAACTCCATCCAATTACCAGCAAATGCCAGAATTTCACCCTTATTTGAAACTGAATAATATTTCTTCATATATCTACATCTATCTATATATAGGTAGGTAGATAGATAGACAGACAGACAGACAGACAGACAGATAGATAGATAGACAGACAGACAGACAGACAGACAGACAGACAGATAGATAGATAGATAGATAGATAGATAGATAGATAGATAGACAGATAGATAGACAGATAGATAGATAGATAGATATGTACCACAGTTTCTTTATCCATTCATCTGTTGAAGGGCACCTAGGTTGCTTACATAGTTTAGCTATTGTGAACTGAGCTGCTATGAGCATTGATGTGGCTGTGTCACTGTAGTATGTTTAAGTCCTTTGGGTATAGACCTAGGAGTGGGATAACTGGATCAAATTCTAAGTTTTCTGAGGAATCTCCATAATGCTTTCCAGAGTGGTTGCACCAATTTGCAGACCCACCAGCAATGTATGAGTGTACTTTTTCCCACACATCCTTGTCAACACTTAATATTGCTTATATTTTTGATAATTTCCATTTTGATTAGAGTGAGATAAAAATCTTAGAGTAGTTGTGATTTGCATTTCTCTAATTGCTAGAGATGTTGGACGTTTTTTCATATATTTGTTGATTATATTTCCTCTTCTGTGAAGTGTCTGCTCAGTTCCTGAGCCCATTTATTGATTGGGTTATTTGTTTTTTTGGTGTTAAGTTTTTTGAGTTCTTTCTATATGCTAGAGATTAGTGTTCTATCTGAGGTGCATGGTGGTAAAGATTTTCTCCCGTTCTGTAGACTCTCTCTGCACATTATTGATTGTTTCTTTTGCTGAGAAGAAACTTTTTAGTTTGAGTTCATCCCATTTATTGATTCTTGATTTAACTTCTTGTACTTTAGGGGTCTTGTTAAGGAAGTCAGGTCCTGAGCTGACATGATGAAGATTTGGGCCTACTTTTTCTACTATTAGGCACAGGGTCTCTGTTCTAGTGCCTAAGTCTTTGATCCACAGTGAGTTGAGTTTCGTGCAGGGTGAGAGATAGGGGTTCAATTTCATTTTGTTACATATGGATTTCCAGTTTTCCCAGCAGCATTGTTGAATAGGCTGTCTTTTTTCCAATGAATGTTTTTGGCACCTTTGTCTAGTATGAGATACCGGTGTTTATGTGGGTTTGACTGTGTCTTCTCTTCCATGCCTTTGGTCTATGTGTCTGTTTTGGTGCCAATACCGTGCTGTTTTTGTTTCTATAGCTCTGTAGTGTAGTTTAAGGTCTGGTATTGTGATAACTCCTGCTTCACTCTTCTTGCTAAGGATTGCTTTGGCTATTCTGAGTCTCTTATTTTTCTAATTGAAGTTCGTGATTGCTTTTTATATTTCTATGAAGAATATCATTGGGATTTTAATAGGAATTGCATTAAATCTGTATAATACTTTTGGTAGTGTGGCCATTCTGACAATATTAATTCTGCCTATCCAGGAGCTTGGGAGGTCTTTCCATCTTCTAAGGTCGTCTTCAATTTGTTTCTTCAGTGTTCTGTAGTTTTCATTGTAGAAGTCTTTCACCACTTTTGTTAGAGTGATTCCCAAGTGTTTTTTTTTTGAGGTGATTGTGAATGGGGTAGTTTCCCTAATTTCTCTTGCAGTGATTTCCTCACTTACGTATCGGAATGTGTTTCATTTAAGGGTATTGATTTTATATTCTGCTATGCTGAATTAATTCATTAGTTCTAGAAGTTCTTTGGTGAAATTTTTCGATCTTCCAAATATAGAATCATATCAGTGGCAAATAGTGATAGTCTGAAACCTTCTTTACCTATTTGTATACCTTTAATTTCTTTCTTCTAATTGCTCTGGCTGGAGTTTCAAAGACAATGTTGAATAAAAGTAGTAAAAGAGGGCATCCCTGTCTTGTTCCAGTTTTTAGAGGTAATGCTTTCAGGTTTTCTCCATTTAGAACGATGTTGGCCGTGGGTTTAGCATACACGACTTTTATGATGTTGAGGTGTGTTCCTACTATCTCTAGTTTTACTGGTGCTTTGAACATGGGGTGCTGTATTTTGTCAAATGCTTTTTCTGCAACTATTGAGATGGCCATATGCTTCTTGTCTTTAAATCTATTGATGTGATGAATTACTTTTATTAATTTCCAAATGTTGAACCAACCCTACATCCCTTGGATGAACCCCACTTGATTGTGGTGCATTATCTTTTTAATATGTTTTTGTACATTAGTTGCCAGAATTTTATTGAGAATGTTTGCATCTGTGTTCATCAGGGATATTGGTCTGAAGTCTTCTTTCCTAATGTGTCTCTGTCTGATTTTGGTATCAGGGAGATAATTCACCTCATAGAATGAGTTTGGGAGGGTTCCCTCCTTTTCTATTTCATGGAATAATTTGAGGAGTATTGGTGTTAGTTCTTCTTTGAAGGTCTTGTAGAACTCGGCTGAGAATCCATCCAGTCCTGGGCTTTCCTTAATTGGTAGGCTTTTAATGGCATTTTCTATTTCATTACTTGAAATGGTTCTGTTTAAGTCATGTATGACCTCTTGATTCAGTTTAGGTCTCTAGAAATTTGTCAATGTCTTCAATAGTTCTCTTTTATTGGAGTATAAATTTTCAAAATAGTTTCTAATTAGCTTCTGCATTTCTGTTGCATCCGGTATGACATTTCCTTTTTCATCATGTATTTTAGTGATTTGGGTTTTCTCTTTGTCAGTGAGGCTAGGGGTTTATCAATTTTATTGATTTTTTTCAAAGAAACAACTTTTTGTTTTGTCAATTTTTTCAATTGTTTCTTTCATTCAATTTCACTGATTTCAACTCTGATTTTGATTATTTTCTGTCTTCTACTATTTTGGGTGTTGGTTTGTTCTTTTTTATAGGGCTTCTAGATGTACTGTTAGGTCATTTATTTGTTGACTTTTTATTCTTTTAATAAATGATTCAATGCAATGAACTTTCCTCTTAGTGCTGCCTTCATAGTATCCCAAAGATTTTGGTATGTTGTATTAATATTCTCATTTACCTCTATGTATTTTCTCATTTCATCCTTGATTTCTTCTACTACTCCATTCACCATTCAATAGTGTATTATTTACTGTCCATGTGTTAGAGTAGCTTCTATTTTTATTTTATCATTGATTTCTAATTTCAGTCCATTACAATCTGATAGAATGCAGGGATTAGCTCCATTTTTTTTAATTCACTAAGAGTTGCTTTCTGGCATAAGATATGGTCTATTTTAGAGAAGGATCCATGTACTGTCAAGAAAAAAGTGCATTTGCTCATTGATGGATGAAATATTCTATATGTGTCTGTTAAGTCTAAATTATTGATTGTATTATTTAGTTCTACACTTTCTTTATTTAGTTTTTGTTTGGAGGATCTGCCCAGCAGTGAGAGAGGTGTGTTCAAGTGACCCAGTATTATTGTGTTGTGGTCTATTCGATTCTTGAAATTGAGGAGGGTTTGTTTGATGTATGTAGATGCTCCATTGTTTGGAGCACAAATGTTTACAATCGCTATGTCTTGCTGCTGTGTAATTCCCTTCGGTAGAATGATGTGGCCTTCTTTGTCCCTTCTGACTAACTTTGGTTTGAAGTCCACTTCGTCTGATATGAGGATGGAAACCCCCGCTTGTTTACGCAGTCCATGTGAGTGACATGTTTCCCCGTCCTTCACCTTCAGTCTGTGCATGTCTTTGCCTGGGAGGTGAGTCTCTTGGAGACAGCTTGTTGTTGGGTCTTGTTTTTCAGTCCAATCTGCAAGTCGATGTCTTTTGATTGTGAATTTAGGCTACTAATATTTAAGTTTATTACTGAGATATGACTTGTATTCCCAGTCATTTTGGTTTATTTCTGGCTTTTAGTTTGATTTACTTTCTCTTTTGACTATTCCTTTAGTGTAGTTTTTCCCTTTACTGGTTTTCACTTTTTTTTTTTTCACTTTGTTCTCATGGAATATTTTGTTGAGAATGTTCTGTAGTGCGGGCTTGCTAATTGTGAATTCTCTTAACGTTTGTTTATCATGGAAGGATTTTATTTCATCTTCAAACCTGAAGCTTAATTGAGCTGGATCTAAGATTCTTGGTTGGCATCCATTTTCTTTCAGAGTTTGAAATATGTTGTTCCATCACCTCTGACTTTGAGGGTCTGGGTTGAGAAATCATTTGAGATCAGAATTGGTTTTCCCCTATAAGTAATTTGCCTTTTTTCTCTTGCAGACTTTAAGATTTTATCCTTATTCTATATTTTAGTCATTTTCATTATGTTTCTTGGTGTGGACCTGCTGTAGTTTTGTACATCTGGGGTCCTGTAAGCCTCCTGTATTTGACTTTCCATTTCATTCTTTAGGTCTGGGGAATTTTCTGATATTATGTCTAAATTGTTCTAATTGTTCTAATTGAAAAGATTGTGCAGTCCTTTGGTTTGTATCTCTGTTCCTTCTTCTATCCTGATAACTCTTAAGTTTAGTCTTTTCATGTTGTCCCATATTTCTTGGAAGTTCTGTCAATGAATTCTTACCATCTTCTCTGCATGATCGACTTTATTTTCAATATTAAATATTTTGTCTGCATTGCCTGAGGGTCTGCCTTCCAAATGGTCTAGTCTGTAAGTGATGCTTTCCATTGAATTAATAATTGGATTTATTGATTCCTTCATTTCAAGGATTTCTGCTTGTGTTTTTTTTTTTCAGAATCTCTTACTCTTTATTGAAGTGATCTTTCATTTCCTGTATTTTCTCTTGATTTCACTATTTATACCACCCTTTACTTCACAGATCAGATTAACTATGAACATTCTAAACTCCTTCTTGGACATTTCTTCTACTGTGTTGTCAGCGGCTTCTCTTATTGGGGCATCCTGTCTGTTTACGGCATTTTGTTCCCTTGTTTTCTCATGCTGCTTGTGTTTTCTCATGTAGTGTATGGATCTGAGGCAACACAGCTTCTACCCTGTGGACCTATATTGTCCCTGAAGATTTCCAGTATCCTCCCTTTAAGAGGGAGACCAATATCAACAACGCCCAGTGCAAACAATATACAGTCTCCCAGCGCAGTTTCCCCTGCCTCTCTATAGACAGCAACGACGAGTTCAATCACTGTCCACAAAAAAGCAGAACATTTGCCAAATGGATTTACAATCTCAAATAGTGGGCAAAGAAAGAGCAGAAACAGTGCAGGACATGGTGTTCATGAGGGAGAAAGAGAGAAGCCAGAAGCAAAAATCCATAGGAAGAGTGGGAGAGGAGCCAACATAGATTAGCTGTTAGGTGGAGAAAAGGTAGGAAGGGAATCCAGGAAGAGAGACAAGAGAGATGAAGAAGACTGTATAAGGAGGGGGAAAAGTAAGACTGTACAGCAGGACGGCAAACAACACGCGTATCACCGTCCTCAACAAACTGATGCACAAAACACACCCGGCCCCAAATATGGCGGACAGATACCAGAGAAGGAAAAAATAAAAATGAAATAAATCTCGGTGGAAATTTGAACAACTGTCCCTGCCGGCGTCCGGAAGCCTCTCCACCCTGTCTCTGACTTCCCACAAGACCGCCTGGCCCAGACAGGCCCCGCAGGCCCCGCGCTATCTCGCCCTCTGGGTCTCAGGTGCCCTGGTTTCAGCCACGTTGCAGCCCAAGATCTCATGGCACTGGAACTTGGAGAGGGCCCACCAGGGAGGAGCAGCCCTGAGAGACGGCAACCAGAGGGCGGTCGCCGCACTCCCAGGAGGCAGACCCCGGGGCAACCAGGCCCACGGCACCCTGACACTGAACCTCCAGGTCCTGGCCGGTGTCCCCAGACAGGGGTGGCCGCGCCCCAAGATGGCAGGGGCAGCAAGCCCACTGGCACCCCAAGCATCTGAAAATGGATGTGGCTGCCTGCAACCAAACTGGATCTCCCTGGCAGCGGGCTGGGCAGGGCGGAAGCAGCAGAGGCAGGAGTCGGCGGCAGCAGGCAGGGGTCAGCAGCAGCTGCAGGCGGAGGACTGCGGCAGCAGAGGTGGCCGCGGCGGTTGCTGCCGCAGTGGCAGCAGAGAGGAGGCCTCTGCGGCCTGCGGGTGTGGCAGCGGCTTTGGCGGCAGCGGGTTTGGCAGCAGCGGTGGCAGTGTAGAGGTCAGTTGTGTGACCGAGGCTCTGGAGGGCGCAGACCCCTGGACAACGGCGACGGCGCCAGCAGCAGCAGCGGCACCCAGAGGAAAGACCTCTGGCACCTGCAGCAGAGTGTCCGGGCAGCTGGGCCCCAGGGAGAGCCTGGCGATGGTGGTGGTGCCCAGGGAAGAGACCCCAGGCGTCCACGGCAGTGGCCCGGGCAGCTGTGCCCGCGCCTCAGAGCAGGCCTCCAGGGGTGGGGTGCCTGCAGTGGTGCATGGCAGCTGGGGTGCCCAGAGAGAGCCTGCACCACCCTCCTGTGAGGCCAGCTCATACCACTGGACCCACGCGATCCTGGCAAGAACGCCCTGTGTCTGCCTGGAACTGAGCTGGCACTGGGGAATGGAGATGTGGGAGGAGGTCCCGGACGTGGATGTGTGCAGGCGTGCAGGCGTGCAAGGGTGCAGGGGTACAGGTGTGCAGGCGTGCAGGCGTGCAGGTGTGCAGTCGCCGCCTGTGGCTCTTCCGTCCCCCTTGGACGCCACCCCCTGGACGCCCCTTGGTCGTCACAACTGGAGGGTGCCCTGGGTGTCTGTGAGCGGAGGCCAGAGGCCCTACAAGACACCACACGATGCAAGGACGACCCACAAAAGACGGGCCTGGTCCAGAGCACCAGCGGCAGCAGGGCGCGCCCGCGGCCCTCCCGAGTCTGCGACTCCACCGCTTCCACTCAGCCTTGAAAGCGGCCTTAGCCCTTCCCACGGTGACGTCCAGTGGCTGCGGAGCTCCACGGTGTCTCTGTGCTCTCCGGAACATCTCCACTTCGCCGTCCTCTTCGATGGGTGACTTTGCTGGCTGCAGACTGGTAGGCCAAGGTCTTCTCTCCCTCAGCATTTTAACCTTCTGCTCCTCTGTCTTCCATCTCCTTCTTCTTTCCAGTGAGAAAGCCGCCATTACCTAAAAAATCATGGTTCCAGCAAAGCGCGTTTCCTGTCTGACGACGGCTTCTACGGTTCTCTCTACAGTCAGCCTTGGGCAGTCTGGTTATATCAGCTCAGCTCTGGCTTTCTTTGTATTTATCTTTTTCAGATTCATTCATGCCTTGGATGTATGGGTCAATCAATCTCCACCAGACTGCGGTACTTTTGGCCATTGATTCTTGGAATGTGGCTTCTTCCATTTCCTCCTGTCTCTTTTCTTATTCTTGGACTCCAAATGCTTATATTTCAGATCACGCGATACGATCTCACGTTCTGTTTACCTCTTGATCTTTTCTCTCATATCCAGCTTGAATGATCTCATTGACCCTTCTTCAAGTTCACTGATCCCCGTCTTCTGCCTCCTGCGCTCTAAGCCCGTTCATGCTTCCCTTACGTGATCTGTTTTTCAGACCCTTTCCTTCTTTTCTTATTCCATGACTGAGTCATCTGATGGCTCCTAAGGGTGGTGATTCCTCTGCACGGTGAGCCGCATCCCCGCTTCCTTGAACGCGTGCGTGTCCGCGTAGCTGGCGCGTGCGTGCAGTCATGACGGAGAGGGTGTCGCCGCTGGTTCTCTCTGCTCGCTAGACATCGACCCCTTTTCTCCAAGCAGTCAGGTGAGGAACCAGTCGCGCAGCTTTCTCCTGCCGTCTGAGACAGAAGCTGCAGCTCGCCGGTTAACTGCTGTCAGCCCAGCCTCACTCCGGAGACCGTCCTTCTGATCTTGCCAGCGTTGGGCTGGTTGCGGTGTCCACTCAGGCAGGACTGGAATCCATTCACGAGAAACCATGGGTATATGGGTTTTTCCCTGTTTGGACACCCTCCTCCAAACTCGTGGGGCAGGAGGAGAGCCAGCGAGGCAGAGGACTCCCTCCTTGCCTTCGTGGCTTTCTAAAACATACCTTTATTTTATTTGTTTGCTTGTTTGTTTGTTTATGGATCAAACCCAGTGCCTCCTGTGCTAGGCAAGCGCTCACCACTGAGCCACCGCCCAGGTCCCACCAAGCGCAGATGGCAGCCTCCGTCCACACAGAACTCTCCTGTGCACTGCGGTCAGCCCTGTCCAGGCCTCCGGGGAAGAGGGTCGCTGTCTCCCAGCTAAGCTGCTTCTCTCTGGAGCTCAGCTCTCGGGCCCTCTGTCTTCTCTTCTTAGAGAAAGCATTCTTATTACCTCGCGTGGGTGTTTCCTGTTCCCACAGGAGCTTGGTCTTCCTCATCTTGATCTGAGGCAGAGCCTCTTGGGGGGGCACTTTGCTGGTTTCTTCCCTCCAGCAGCGTGTCTCGGACACCTTTCCCTGTGAACACAAAGTTCTGTCTTAAAACTCAGCCTTCAACAACTCTACTTGTAAGAAAAAAAGACAAAAGGTTTTCATTATATGCAACTTGGTAAAGTACTAAAAAATACAAAAATAAATAAAAAGTCAGGTGCAGTGGCACACACCTGTAATATCAGTGGCTCTGGAGGCTGAGGCAGGAGGATAATGAGTTCAAAGCCAGTCTCAGCAAAAGCCAGATGATAAGCAACTCAATGACACCTGTTTCTAAATAAAATACAAAATAGGGATGAGGATGTGGCCCAGTGGTCAGGTGCTCCTGCATTCAACCCCCAGTACCCCCTAAAAATAAATAAAAATAAGTACTCAATTGTTAACTTCTCTATCCTTCCTTTTTTATTCAGGAATGCTCTATATAGAAGAAGCCCAACTCTTTTTTTTTTTCTTTCTGTACCAGGGATTGAACCCAGGGGTGCTTAACCACCAAGCCAGATCCCCAGCCTTTTTTATTTTTATTTTGAGTCAGGGTCTCACCAACTTGCTCAAAGCCTCACTAAATTGCTGAGGCTGGCCTTGAACTTACAATCCTCCTGCCTTAGCCTCCTGAGTCACTGGGGTTAAAGGATATGCCATCCCTCCTGGCTCCAACTCTTAATTCTTCAGCTCTGTGACTTTTACACAACTCACATGAAGACATACAGCATTTCCATCAGGATCCTTCCCAATGCTGTCTCACGGGATAGCCATTATTTTGATTTCTAGCACCATGGTTGGCTTTTCTTATTCCTAGATTTCATGTCATTGGAAGCCTTCAATATGTTCTCTACTGTGTCTGGTTTCTTTTGCTCAAATGTGTGTGAGATTCAGCCACACCGTCATGCGTTGGTTGCCTATTCTTTTCCTGGCTGTGTAGTATTCCACTGTAGAATTATACCACAATTTATTTATGCATGACCAAGCTGGCAGACAACCGAGTTGCTCTGTTAGGCTTGTCAGGAAAAGCCATCGTGAACACCTGTTTTCCTGACTCTACTCAGGTGGAGTGGTTGTGTCGACTTTCCAGTAGTGAACGAGGGTCCCGGCCAGCACAGCCTCATGTGTGCCAGGATCGGTCTTCTCTGGTTTCTGCCCTTCCTGGGGTGTGCGGGAGAGCCCACAGAGTTCTTTTTTTTGGACATAATACGCTTACTTACTTATTTTTACGTGGTGCTGGGGATCGAACCCAGTGCCTCACACATGCGAGGCGAGCACTCCACCACGAGCCGCAGCCCGCGCAGCCCTAGCCTGTGCGACCTGGTGCTTTCCCGCGTCGTCGCGTGCTCCAAGGTGAGTCCACCCTGACTCGTGCAGACTCTCCCACCGACAGTCTCCTCCGTCCTTACCCGAGCGGCTCTTTAAAACACGCTTTCCCGCACACCCGAGCTCAGGCCTGTAAGCCCACAGGCCACTTCTGGCGCTGGCCCGGGGACACTGGACAATGAGGCGCGAAGCCGAGTACCGCATGGCAGGCAGAGCCCCTGGCGGCCGCCCAGCAGGACCCTCCTTGTCCCCACAGCCACCCTGAGAGGCGGCCAGGAGACTCCCAGCTGCCAGGGCCACGTGGTCACTGCCCTGCAGGCTCCTCTTTCCTGACATGCCCCTTCCTGGATTCCACTTTCCTTTGACAACAGCGTGGACACGTTGGACTGTCCTGTCTTCCTCTTTTTGCTGCCTCTTAAACAAGGCATTTTTTTAAAAAAACAAGTTCTGCTGCCTGTCATTTCCACAAAGCAGACTGTGGCAACAGAGGCCACCAAGGGCCGAGGACAGCAGAAAGCACTCTGCGGGGCACAGGGCCCTCGGCCCTTGCTGCCGTGTCCCCCCGCCACTGCCCAGCTTGTGCTGCTGAGGTGGGAGTCAGAAGCTTCCCTGGTGGGTTTCCTCTCCTCTGTTCAAATCAGGAAGGTCTTCATTTGGACCTGGGTGGGCGAGGCCCATTATAGCTTTGAGAGAGGCTTCTGGCTGGAGGCAAGGGCATCTGGTTTATTAAGAGGAGAAGCTCGAACTTGGCCCCAAAGAACTGTATCTTGCAAGGGTGGCTTCTCATAGTAGTTTATCAGTTTTCTGAAGGAGTACTTTTTTAGGATCAGGAGAGGTGCAAAAAATAAGGAGTTGGCAAATACTTTTATGAAGCTAGTATAAGCCTGATACCAAAACCAGACAAAGACTTATCAAGGAAAGAAAACTAGAGACCAATACCCTGAGGAACATAGATGCAAAAATCCTAAATGAAGTATTAGCGGTCTGCATTAAAAACGTAGAGAAGATACACTACGGTCGAGTGTGTCTACTGCAGGGGTGCAATGTTGGTTCAACATATGCAAATCAATAAATGCGACTCATCACTTAAAATCAAGAACAAAAATCACACGATCATCTCAATAGATGTAGAAAAGATCTTTGATAAGCCATTCATGTTACAAATGCTGGAGAAGCTAGAAATTGAAACCTATTCAACATCGTAAAGGCCGCTTATGACAAACCAAAGCCAACATCATACTAAATTCAGGAACAAGAGAAGGCCATCCACTCTCACCAGTCCTATGCCATATACTCCTTGAAACAAGAGCCAGAGCAATCGGACAAGATAAGGAAATCAAAGGGATACAAGTAAGAAAAGAAGTGACCTACCTCTGCCAACGATGAGCCTGCATCTAGAAGGCTCCCCAGAAGACCCCCAGAGCTGACAGAAGAATTCAGCAAAGTAGCAGGGTACAGACCCACACCCAAAGTCAATAGCTCTCTCTGTACTCCAACAACGATTCAGCTGAGGAAGGGAAACCATCGCATTCACAATAACCTAGAAAAAAATACGCGGGGCTTAATATAACCAAGGAGGTATGACGAAAATGATAGGACACTGAAGAAAGAAATTGAAAGACCTTAGAGATGGAAAGGCATCCCATGTTCCTGGACAGGCAGGATTAATATTGTCACAATGGCCGCACTACCAAAAGTGCTATGCAGATTCAATGCAATTCCAATTAAAATCCCAATGATATTCTTCATAGAATTAGGGGGAAAAAAAGCCCAATTCTTAAATTCATTTGGAAAAATAAGAGATCCAGAATAGCCAAAGCAACCCTAAGCAAGAAAAGTGGAGCAGAAGGCATCACTATACCTGGTCTGAAATCACACTGCAGAGCTGGACTACAAAACCGCATAGTATCGGCACCAAAATAGATATGACAACCAAGGGAACAGAAGACACAGAGCAAACCCATAAACCTACAGCCATCCAGTATTGGACAAAGGTTTCAAAAACGTATCTTGGAGAAAGAACAGTCTTTTAAACTAATGGTGCCATGAAAACTGGATAGCTATATATAGAAAAATGAAATTAGACCCCTTTCTTTCACTCTGCACAAAACTCAAACCAAAGTGGATCGAAGACTTAGGAATTAGACCAGAAACACTCCATCATATAGGTGCTGGCCCAGGCTTCCTTAAGAAGACGCCCAAAGAACAAGAAATACAACCATCCATACGTGGGGTACCACTGAACTAAAAGGCTCGTGCAGAGCTAAGGACATGAGAGCGTGAAGAGTCTGCCAAGCGGGAGTTTAACCGGGTACTAATATTCAGGTACACAAAGAACTCAGAAAACCTAGTATAAACAAAACCAAACCAAACACAAATAACCCAACCAATAAGTGGGCAAAAGAACTAAACAAACTTCTCAATAGAAGAGACACAAAAGACCAACAAATACATGAGAAAATGTTCAACATCTCTAGTAATCAGGGAACTGCAAATCGAAACTACCCTAAGATTCCATCTCACTCTAGTCGAATTGGCAATGATCAAAAATACGAAAAGTAAGTGCTGGTGAGGTTGAGGGGAGAAAGGAACTCTCGTGTTGATGGAGTGCAGACCAGCACAGTTTAGAGATCCCTCACCAGACCAGGGATGGGCCACCATATGACCCCACTATCCCACTCCTCGGTATGGATCCAAAAGATCTGAAATTGGATCCTAGAGCAACACAGCCCATCAGCGCTTACGGCACACGGTCCAGAGTAGCTGAGCCATGGAATCAACCAGATGCCCATCGAGAGATGAATGAATCAAGAAATTGTGGTGTATATATAAACACAGAGGAGTTCTTCTCCTCGCCATTGAAAAGAATGAAATTACTGCCTTCGCCAGCAAATGAATGGAAATGGAAAACATCACGTTAAGTGAAATTCACCGAACTTAGAAACTCAAAGGTTGAATTTTTTTCTCTTATGCAGAAGTCAGAGAGAAATGAAGGAAAGAAGGGAAGGATGAGATGACAAAAGAACCAAATGCACGTCAACAGGAAAAAAGAAGTCTGGTAGAGAGAGGAGACGGGGAGGACAGAGAGGCCGGAGGCCGGTGGGAAGAGGGACTGGGCCTCATCTCCATGCGCCTGAGTCTAGAGACAACCCAACTGCTGCACATGGCCACAGGGTCTAACAAGAGTGCAGGGCGGGGACCCCAGGGAGCCGCCCTCCTGCTGACCCACCTCCTCAGGTCCACAGCCTGCCTGGTCCCCTGGCTCAACGAGACTCCATGTATTCCTTGTCATCATTTTTATTTTCAAAACTTTTGAACTGGAGAGCAGAATAGTCCAGGGCATTGCTGACCCTCCCCAGCTGACCACTGCTTCTTCTCCAAGCTTGCTTTCATGCCTTCCAGACAATGGCAGTTCAGAGGAGTCACAGGCTCCATGACAAGGAGCACAGCTTGCTTCAGCCGTCTCTCCAGTGCAGGGCGAGGTGCACCCAGCTACCTCACACCTGCCTCAGGCCAGATGCCTGCTCCTGCCCAGGCACACCTGCTGCACACCGCCACAGTCGCTGCTGCAGTTAATCTTCCAACTTCAAGTAAAGTTCAAGAGCCTACAAGTCCTGGTCATGAGTCACCTTCACACAGTGCCTGCCACGAACCAGGCCTGAGCTCCAGGTTCACAGGGTCACAGTTTGCAGGACTGTGGTGACTGTGGAGCAGCACCTGGTCAGGAGCTCGGCCCTTGGGTCATGTCTACAAGAACAGAGTGACTGTGTAAAAGCACCTGGTCAGGAGCTCTGCCCTTCGGTCATGACTGCAGGACCACAGTGACTGTGGAGCAGCACCTGGTCAGGAGCTCTGCCCTTCGGTCATGACTGCAGGACCACAGTGACTGTGGAGCAGCACCTGGTCAGGAGCTCTGCCATTGGGTAATGTCTGCAGGACCACAGTGACTGTGGAGCAGCACCTGGTCAGGAGCTCTGCCCTTGGGTAATGTCTGCAGGACCACAGTGACTGTGGAGCAGCACCAGGTCAGGAGCTCTGCCCTTGGGTCACTGTCTACAGGACCACAGTGACTGTGGAGCAGCACCTGGTCAGGAGCTCTGCCCTTGGGGAATGTCTACAGGACCACAGTGACTGTGGAGCAGCACCTGGTCAGGAGCTCTGCCCTTGGGGAATGTCTACAGGACCACAGTGACTGTGGAGCAGCACCTGGTCAGGAGCTCTGACCTTGGGTCACTGTCTACAGGACCACAGTCACTGTGGAGCAGCACCTGGTCAGGAGCTCTGCCCTTGGGTCATGTCTGCAGGACCACAGTGACTGTGGAGCAACACCTGGTCAGGAGCTCTGCTCTAGGGTCATCTCTGCAGGACCACAGTGACTGTGGAGCAGCACCTGGTCAGGAGCTCTGCCCTTGAGTCACTGTCTACAGGACCACAGTGACTGTGGAGCAGCACCTGGTCAGGAGCTCTGCCCTTGGGGAATGTCTACAGGACCACAGTGACTGTGGAGCAGCACCTGGTCAGGAGCTCTGCCCTTGGGGAATGTCTACAGGACCACAGTGACTGTGGAGCAGCACCTGGTCAGGAACTCTGACCTTGGGTCACTGTCTACAGGACCACAGTGACTGTGGAGCAGCACCTGGTCAGGAGCTCTGTCCTTGAGTCAATGTCTACAGGCCACAGTGACTGTGGAGCAACACCTGGTCAGGAGATCTGCCCTAGGGTCATGTCTGCAGGACCACAGTGACTGTGGAGCAGCACCTGGTCAGGAGCTCTATCTTTGGGTCACTGTCTACAGGAACACAGTGACTGTGGAGCAGCATCTGGTCAGGAGCTCTGCCCTTGGGTCATGTCTGCAGGACCACAGTGACTGTGGAGCAGCATGTGGTCAGGAGCTCTGCCCTTGGGTCACTGTCTACAGGACCACAGTGACTGTGGAGCAGCACCTGGTCAGGAGCTCTGTCTGTAGTCACCGTCTACAGGACCACAGTGACTGTGGAGAAGCACCTGGTCAGGAGCTCTGTCCTTGAGTCAATGTCTACAGGCCACAGTGACTGTGGAGCAACACCTGGTCAGGAGATCTGCCCTAGGGTCATGTCTGCAGGACCACAGTGACTGTGGAGCAGCACCTGGTCAGGAGCTCTATCTTTGGGTCACTGTCTACAGGAACACAGTGACTGTGGAGCAGCATCTGGTCAGGAGCTCTGCCCTTGGGTCATGTCTGCAGGACCACAGTGACTGTGGAGCAGCACCAGGTCAGGAGCTCTGCCCTTGGGTCACTGTCTACAGGACCACAGTGACTGTGGAGCAGCACCTGGTCAAGAGCTCTGCCCTGGCTCACTGTCTACAGGACAACAGTGACTGTGGAGCAGCACCAGGTCAGGAGCTCTGCCCTTGGGTCACTTCTGCAGGACCACAGTCACTGTGGAGCACCACCTGGTCAGGAGCTCTGCCCTTGGGTCATGACTGCAGGACCACAGTGACTGTGGAGCAACACCTGGTCAGGAGATCTGCCCTAGGTTCATCTCTGCAGGACCACAGTGACTGTGGAGCAGCACCTGGTCCGGAGCTCTGCCCTTGGGTCACTGTCTGCAGGACCACAGTGACTGTGGAGCAGCACCTGGTCAGGAGCTCTGTCCATGGGTCACTGTCTACAGGACCACAGTGACTGTGGAGCCGCACCTGGTCAGGAGCTCTGCCCTTGGTTCACTGTCTATAGGACCACAGTCACTGTGGAACAGCACCTGGTCAGGAGCTCTGCCCTTGGGTCATGTCTGCAGGACCACAGTGACTGTGGAGCAGCACCTGGTCAGGAGCTCTGTCCTTGGGTCATGTCTACAGGACCACAGTGACTGTGGAGCAGCACCTGGTCAGGAGATCTGCCCTAGGGTCATGTCTGCAGGACCACAGTGACTGTGGAGCAGCACCTGGTCAGGAACTCTATCTTTGGGTCACTGTCTACAGGACCACAGTGACTGTGGAGCAGCACCTGGTCAGGAGCTCTGTCCATGGGTCACTGTCTACAGGACCACAGTGACTGTGGAGCAGCACCTGGTCAGGAGCTCTGCTCTTGGGTCACTGTCTACAGGACCACAGTGACTGTGGAGCAGCACCTGGTCAGGAGCTCTGCTCTTGGGTCACTGTCTACAGGACCACAGTGACTGTGGAGCAGCACCTGGTCAGGACCTCTGCCCTGGGTCACTGTCTACAGGACCACAGTGACTGTGGAGCAGCACCTGGTCAGGAGCTCTGCCCTTGGGGAATGTCTACAGGACCACAGTGTCTGTGGAGCACCACCTGGTCAGGAGCTCTTCCCTGGGTCACTGTCTACAGGAACAAAGTCACTGTGGAGCAGCACTTGGTCAGGAGCTCTGCCCTTGGGTCATATCTGCAGGACCACAGGGACTGTGGAGCAGCACCTGGTCAGGAGCTCTGCCCTTGGGTCACGTGTACAGGACCACAGTGACTGTGGAGCAGCACCTGGTCAGGAGCTCTGTCCTTGGATCATGTCTGCAGGACCACAGTGACTGTGGAGCACGAACTGGTCAGGAGCTCTGCCCTGGGTCACTGTCTGCAGGACCACAGTGACTGTGGAGCAGCACCTGGTCAGGAGCTCTGCCCTTCGGTCATGTCTACAGGACCACAGTGACTGTGGAGTAGCACCTGGTCAGGAGCTGTGCCCTTGGGTCACTGTCTACAGGACCACAGTGACTGTGGAGCAGCACCTGGTCAGGAGCTCTGCCCTTGGGTCATGTCTGCAGGACCACAGTGACTGTGGAGCAGCACCTGGTCAGGAGCTCTGCCCTTGGGTCATGTCTGCAGGACCACAGTGACTGTGGAGCAGCACCTGGTCAGGAGCTCTGCCCTTGGATCATGTCTGCAGGACTACAGTGACTGTGGAGCAGCACCTGGTCAGGAGATCTGCCCTGGGTCACTGTCTACAGAACCACAGTGACTGTGGAGCAGCACCTGGTCCGGAGCTCTGCCCAGGGTCACTGTCTGCAGGACCACTGGAGTGGCCTGTTTTAGCCCCTCTGCAGTCCGCGGCCTCTCTCACTTTCAGTGTAACTGCTCACACATGAGCTGACTCACAGAGTCCAGGGCTGAGGAGTGCCTGTGGGGACGCGCCGAGTGGCAGGGCTCTGCTCCCTCCGCAGCCTGCTGTGCCCTGCAGACGCTCATGTGCCTGGTGCCACCTGTCTACAGAGGGATTGTGTCTTCTGCTTCTCCAGCTATGGACTCAGCTGGGGATCATCGTGGGTCATCGCTTCTAACAGAACTGTGGTTTCCAGCCGCGTCTCACAGAGAGACGGTCCCCGTCCTCAAGGCTGCGGTTAAACCACGGGCATGCTGCACCCTGCTCTGCTCTGTTGCGGGGCAGACGGAGGGAGGCAGCCTGCTCCTTCTTTAGGCCACTGGCTGTGCCCTTGCTGAGGACTCAGGGTGCAAAGGGGTCTTCCCATCACCCCTAGGAAAATGAGCCACTGGGTCTTGATGAGGGAAAGAGGGAGGAAGAGAGGGAGAGAGGGAGAGGGAGAGGGAGAGGGAGAAGGAGTGGAGAAACAGGAGAGGGGAGAAGGTAAAAGAAAAAAGAGGAGGAAAGAAAATGAATATAACAAAATAATAATACGAGTATAGTACTGTACTACTGTACTTTGGGGGTATTTTTTGAGGTCATATGTGTATAGTCGTGCTTATAGGCACAAGCACATTTGTTTGGCATTTGCCGCTTTAAAATTTCTATGATGATAAATCTATAATGGCTTTTAATTCCAATAAACTGGTCTTTGTAACAAATAAAACAGTCCTATATTCTATGTTCAAAGTGGTATTTGGAATTGACTCAGCACAGATAGAGTAGCGGTATGTGCCTTCTGATGCCAAAACCATGCGAGTGTATTGTTAGTTTGCTTTCAGGGGAACAATGAATAGGAAAAGTTGAACTTCGTCACTTGGAAAGACAGAAAGAAGCTGAATTCCACAACCCGGGCTTGTAGTCAGCAGGGATGGGTGATGCTCTTGAACAGAGGCCACCTATGACATCAGCAGTTATTACTCAAGAAGGACCGGGACCAGTGACTGAATCTTTCCTGTCCAATGTCCCATTTTTCTGAAAGCAGCCTATAAAAGACAGTGATCGATCACGCTTCCTCACTTACACATGGTCATATTCCTTTTTGCATAGAACCACATACATTTTTAATTTGAAAATAAAATTAAACTGAATATATATGATTGAAAGAGATTTTCTTAATCCAGAAGAAATGTTTTATAACAAGACTCAAGTTTGCAATGCCTTTTCTATGACTCTACGCAGTCAAAGCAATTAAGTAATAGCACAATAATCTAAGACAGAGTCAACAAGAAAAATGCAACGGAGATGCTGGAACTTTGTATCCTCTGAAAAAGTAAGTCCTAAGCTCCAGGAAACTCTTTTTGGGTATGATGTGCAAAATCTGTAATGCAGCCACCAACCCAGGAGATCAGAAATCAACTTTATTCCATTTGCTTTCCTCAAGATGTCTTCCTCGGACGCAGGGCCAGGCCTGCCTTGCGTAGCCTCCCTTTGGTGCAGACACCCCAGGGCCGAGGCCAGCTGCTGGCAGCTGTGGCAGCCTGGCCCCACTGGAGGATCCGCCCTGCCTCTTCCCCCGACCCCAGACCCCGATCCCCTTCCAGACTCCTGCCTGCCGTTGGTCCCCCTGGGGTTGGACTGTTGATCTGGTTGCACCCAGCCCATGGAGACCCCGTCTGCTCCTGAGCCTGGTGCCCGGCCTCCCCCCACCTCCGCCTGCAGATGTGGCGAGGACACCGTCTCCCCAGGCATCATGCGCAGTGTCCATGGTGGTGTCCCACCAAGGGCAGCACCTTTGCAGCCCAGAGGCCTGTGAAGCACAGATGGACAGCAGGGAATCAGAGAGGAGTGGAGACCTTTATTAACAGAGATCATGGGCTTGGGCAGGGCTGAGGGCAACAGGGAGAGAGAATAAGGCCAACCTAGGGAGCTCAGGTAGCGTGGGAGCCACCACCGAGGAGGGAGGCTGGGCGGCCCTGGGACACCTCGGCTCAGCCGGGCTCTGCCTCAGCCGGGCCCTTGCGGATAGCACCTTTGTCCTCAGAACACGCACAGGCCAGTCCTCCCTCTGGCTGTCCTGAGCTTCAAGGCCTGAGGGCCAGAACCAAGTCTGCAAGGGTCAGATGGACCCCCAGTTAGGAGCCAACCCTCGAGTCTGTGCTGGAAAATCTCAACCTTGGTTTCCCGGAGAGAAGTCACAGTCCAACATCCCCCAGGAAGGAGGAGCAGGATTCCCTAGACCTGACGTGGGTGTGGCTGAAGGAAGACCTTCTGCAGGACTGGAAGACACCATCTGCCACCCAAAGAGGAAGGAGGCAAGCAGGACCGACAGCCAGGAGGGGAGACATCTGCCCCCGCAAGGCCGAAGGAGGGAGGGAGGGAGTGACCAGAGAGGAGCTCGGTGGAGCTGCGGAGGCCCAGGCGAAGCACTCGGCAGGCATGGTGGGGTCCCCTTCCCTGGTGGGGTGCTCAGGAAAACTCAGTCCTGGCTCTCCCTGCTGGCTCTGGGTGGCGGGCAGGGAGGCCTGCCAAGTGCCTGCGCCCTAGCCCTGCGCCACCTTCCTGGACACCGTCTGGTGGAAGACGCCCCGTAGCAGGGCCTGGTAGCTGGGCACGCGGAACAGGTGGCGCTCGCCAAAGGCCACGTCATACTCGGCAGTCTTGCCGGTGACCAGCACGCGGATGTGGGGCTCATTCACCTGGTGACCCACCACCACGACGAAGATCTCGATGCCCACCCGCTGGGCCTCCTGCACCGCCTTCTCGATGGCTGCCGCCGTGGCCCCCTGTGAGTTACCGTCGGAGAACAGCAGCACCTTCTTCTTGGCGGTTCCCGGCGAGGTCTCCCGGTAGAAGCGCGTGACGTAGCTCAGGGCGTCGTTGACGTCGGTGGCATCGTTGAAGTAGTCCATGTTGTCCACCACGTTGGCCAGCACTGTGTAGTTCTGCAGGAACTGCAGGGCACCCCGCCCAGGCCTCTGCTGGCCAGGGCCGCTGTACTGCACCACGGCCACCCGCACGTCCTGCGAAGGGTCCTCCCTGCCGGCGGACAGGAAGCGCTCGGCCAGTCGCTTGGCGAAGCGCTTGGTGGTGTCGAAGTTGTGGCTGCCCACACTGGCCGAGCCGTCCAACAGGATGGTGATGTCGGCAGCGGAGGAGAACGTGACTGTGGGGCAGAGGCAGGCGGCTGTAAGCACGAGGCCCTGGACACTGCAGTGGGCAGGCCAGGGGGTGCCAGTCTGCAGAGCCCAGGCTCTGCAGGGCCGCTAGGCACCCCACCCTCCCGCACCAGCCCTGACACTCACCTGGACAGGTGTAGTCTGGACACTTCTTGTCTGTAAAGAGAAGACCCCACACACGTGGACCTCCAACCCCACAACACACCCACTCAGGCTCAGCCCCTCCAGCAGGGCTGGACCCTTACTCAGGAGTAGCAGATGGTCCCCAGGCCACTGGTCCTCACATCCACCCACTGAGGGCCAGGGCAGAGCCTCAGCCCCTCCTGAGCATGACAGGAGGCTCAAAGGCCTGCAGTCAGGGGCTCCCTGCCATGCTGCTGACCAGGCACCCATGCAGGCGGGGTGAGTCCGGCGCAGGCGGCTATGTGCTGACCATGGCCTCCGCGGAGCCCCTGGCCTTCACTGTGTCCTGCGCAGCAGGTCTGAGCGGCCCTGCCCGCCTGGTCTGCGCGGCCCTGCCCGCCTGGTCTGCGCGGCCCTGCCCGCCTGGTCTGCGCGGCCCTGCCCGCCTGGTCTGCGCGGCCCTGCCCGCCTGGTCTGCGCGGCCCTGCCCGCCTGGTCTGCGCGGCCCTGCCCGCCTGGTCTGCGCGGCCCTGCCCGCCTGGTCTGCGCGGCCCTGCCCGCCTGGTCTGCGCGGCCCTGCCCACCTATGCATATCTGGGCCGTGATGTTTTTCAGGAAGGCGTCGTCCAGCAGCTCTGCGTAGTTTTCCTTCTCCAGGGAGATGCCCGGCCGCCCGGGGGACGCCAGGCCTTGGCAGGAAATGACGTTGAGCTGGTCGGAGCTCGCGACGAAGCCAAACACGTCCTTGATGCCCACGGAGACCACCTGAGGACAGAACAGCGCGGCACCATTCGGCTGCCTCCCTCCTTCCCAGGCAGAAGCGCGGCCGTGATCCTGGGCGGCTACCCACCTGGATGTCGGGGCCGCAGAGCACACTGAGCGGAGTGGTATCCCTCTGGGTGTCCGAGCGCCCGTCGGTGATGACCAGGGCGATGCGGTTGTTCTGGGTGGGCGGCAGCAGCCGGTCCCGGGTGTACTGGAGGGCCTCGCCTGTGAAGGTGCCGCCCGCCATCCACTGCAGCTTCTTGACCGCTCTACAGGGCGGAGGGCAGGCCCAGGGTCAGGCCCCGCTGGCCCGGCAGGTGGGCGGGGCTGGGTGGGGCCTGGGGACCCAGCCTCAGCTCTGGGTGTGGCTCAGCCCGGTAGGTGGGCGGGGCTGGGTGGGGTGGGGCGGGGCCTGGGGACCCAGCCTCAGCTCTGGGTGTGGCTCAGCCTGGCAGGTGGGCGGAGCGAGGCGGGGCTGGGCAGGGCGGGCCCGGGGCCAGGCCGGGCAGGTGGGCGGGGCCGGAGGGTCTGGCTTGGCCTAGCTCAGCCTGGCAGGGGCGACCCGGCCACTCACTCCTTGAACTCCTGGGCGTTGCGGATGTTGGGGCTGCGCAGGTCCACGTGCTCCTGCATCTGGTTGTGGCTGTACTGCACGACGCCGGCGTGCGACTGCCCGGGCTCGAACTGCGGGGGCGACACCGAAGCTGGACTTGCCCACGTGGCCTGTCCAGCACCCAGGCCCACGAAACCCTCACACAGCCCACACAGCCCTCCCGTAGCCTCCTTTGAGGGTGGGGCCTGGGAGCCCCAGGACTCAGGCCAGGCCCAGTGAGGCCACGTGCTGCTGGCTCCACAGCACCGGGAGGGCGTGATGGCGAGTGGCCTGATCATGGGGAGCCACAGCCTGGACAGGATGCAGCGTGCGCTTCCTGCACAGGGAGACCCGGGGTGCCGGGCCCTCCGCTTGCCGCAGTGGGGGCTCCGGGCCTCACCTTGACCAGCTCGTCCTTGCTCAGCCGGTCTATGACTTTGATAATGAAGTCCTTGGCAATCTCAAAGTTCTGCAGGCCAATGCTCTCCGAGCTGTCCAGCACGAAGAGGATGTCGATGGGGCCGCACTTGCACTCTAAGGGTGGGCAGGGGTCAGCCAGGGCCTTTCTGGAGACCGGGGTCCTGCTGGCCCTTCCTGTGGCTTCTTGGCACGGCCTCCCTCACCAGGCTGTTCCCTGCCTGGGCCCCCCACTCAACCCCAGAAGGCCCCGTGGGAGGATGGGCAGAGCGGCCAGGGGTTTGGTTCCTGACCCCGCCTGCCCAGGGTTGTTCAGGTTGTGTGGACGGCTGCACGCAGGAGGGCGAGGGCTGCCGCGGCCCTCAAAGAGACGGGGGTGGGGGGTGGGGGGTGGCCACAGCTTCGTGGCTGCAGACGCAGCTTGTTGGTCATCAGCAGGAGCCCTTGAGCTGCCCTAGTGAGACCCATCCTGGGGGCACGAGGTGGCACTCACCGCAGCAGGCTGGAAGAGGAGGTGGGGTTACAGGACAGGACACCAACCCCTGCCCAGGGCCCCCTGCCCCTCCAGCCCCTCCCTGGGCCAGAGTCCCTTGGGAGCACAGCAGTGGACACTGGACTGGTGGGAACATGTCCTCATTGGGACAGTCACTCTAAGGCACTCACAGCACATTTTCATGATGATGTCCAAAATCTCGCATTCCTGGGGGGAAGAGGGACAGTGGGCGGTTCTGCACTGGGGCTTCCTGGTCACCCCAAGACCACGGGGTGGGGGGGGACCTGGACTGGACAAGAGTTCTCACATCCCAGTACCTGCTCTGCATACTGGAACCTCACCACAAGGACATGGCACTGGACGTGGTCACCAACACATGACCACCTCACATCCCCCAGGCCATCACGAGTGCCCTGGTCACACTCCCTCATGGCCACCAAGCACCCCAAGCCCATCCGTGCACAGTGATCATAGTCACACAGACAGCCCACAGGGTGCATGCTGGTCAGTTTCAGAGGACAACTACAGCTCCCCACTTACGTCTGGCCCAGGCGGTCCTGTGCTTCCTGGAGGTCCCTGTCAGGGCAAGCAGAGACAGGGGCTGAAGTGGGGGTCCTGCCCGTGACTCCTGTGGGAGCCCGCTGCCCACTGCCACTGCCAGCCCCCACAAGCCCACCCGGGCCAGGCCCCAGCGGGGCTGCTCCTGCCCCAGTCCTGCCTCTCACCGGAGCTGCGGGCAGGGAATGCTTCCTGCAGGTCCAGAATGCACCTGGTCCCCAGCCCAGGTGCCCATGCCACTCTGGACGTGGCCTTCCTGCCCTGGGACGGTACCCTGATCCTGTGACCAGTCCCTCCCAGTGAGCCACTGGCTTGTGGAACTTCCCTGGGATCCTGTCGAGCCCCTGGGGATCCCACTTGCTCCCCAGACCCTGCCTGGCTCCCTGCCCCATTCCCTGCAGACCCCTGCCCTCACCCACCTGCGGGCCCTCTGGGCCTCGGTGCCCCTTTGCCCCTTTGACCCCGCGAGGTGCGATGTCATTGTTCTGGAGGGAGGGGTGTAGTCAGCCGAGGGCCAGCTGCATCCCCAGGGCACTTGGCCCATGGCAGCCGGACCCCCAAGGGCTCACCCCACTTACATCCTCTCCCGGGTCCCCAGCTTCACCCTCGTCCCCCTTGAGGCCTGGGTAGCCTTTTGTGCCCTGCAGGTGACAACACACGGGTCAGCAGGATCTTGGGGAGGGGACAGAGGGCGGGGTGAGCATGGCTGGATGGTGCCCTGGGCCACCACGTGTGCGTGTGGAAGCACACGAGTGCCACATGGGAGTGTCCGGGTGCATGTGGCATGTGAGCATGTGTGCATCATGCTGACTGTGCACACGTGTGGCGCGTGCACACGGCCCTGCAGCCTGTGCACGCGTGTGTGGGGCATGGTCACAGCCCTGCAGTCAGGTGGGGTACTCACATTCAGCCCGGGGGGGCCCCTGCTGCCTGGATAGCCCTGTGGAAAGGAGACCGTCACACTGGGTTCTCACACAGGAGGGAGGCCCGCCAGGTCGTCGCAGGGGGACGGGGACCAGGCCCAGCAGAGCCCAACCCAAACCCCCACCAGTGGGGGTCGAAGCCCAACCCACCAGCCCCAGGGCCAGGGGCTGGGGTGCGGAGCAGTCTGGGGGCTCCGGGGCGGCCTTGCACTTACCGGGAAGCCGGGAAAGCCCTCGGTGCCGTTGCCAGGGGGGCCGTCTTCACCCTGGGTAGAGCACCATCACTGTCCCCTGGCCAGCAGGGAAGCCCAGCAAGCCCAGAGGGCCCCTTCTGCCAGCCTGGGAGAGCCCGCTCCCCAGGAGGTCCATGGCCCTCTCCCAGGACTGGTCCTTGGACAGGAGGGGCCTGGCTGAGGCATCCTCACACTTGGTAGCCGACTGTGGATGCTTCCTGTCCATGAAGGACCCCCAGGGGCAAGCCCCTTCCCCAGAGACCAGCTCAGATGAGCGCTGGGGCTTCCAGGACCCCTGGCGCCTGGGCCACCACCCATGTGGCTGTGCTCCTGACACTCACCCTTTGGCCCATCAGCCCCGGGTCTCCTGGGGGCCCAGCGGGTCCTGGGGCTCCTCTGAGACCCTAAGGAGAGGGAGGGGTGAAGGCCAGGTCACACGCGACACCCGGGCACCACCCTCGGAGGAACCAGGGTTGGCAGGGCGAACCAGGAGAAGGTACTTCCAGCCAGGGTGTCCTCAGCTCCAGGGACTGGCCCTGGGTGGACACTGGGGCTGGGTCCTCTGGGGGGCAGTACTCACCTCGGACCCTGGTGGACCCTCGTCACCTCGGTATCCCTTGGGTCCGATGGGGCCAGCCTCACCCTAAGAGATGGAGACACCTGTGAGACCCCAGGTGTGTGCCCCAGGCCCAGCCCTCCGGCCTTCCCAGGAGAGCTGAGGGTCCAGGAGCATAAGGCGCCGTCCGCACACAGGGATCAGGGTCCAAAGTGCTTCTGTGGACACCCAGACCCTTGGGACCCCTCTGCAAGGGGGATTTTGGTGCTGACAGGGGTGTGGTCAGATCAGGCTGCCCACCAGGGTTTCCCCTGTCTCTGTTTAGTCACCCACATGGCCCTCCTCTGGGGCCCTGTAGGCCAGGGCAGTGGGTGGCTCCCTTGGGCTCTGCTGGCCACACCAGCTGTGCTGACCTGGGAGGGGTCCTGCACCCACTCAAGTTTCCAGCCCCTTGCTCTCGAGACCCAAACACAAGGCTGGGCTCAGCTCGGGCTCAGGCCTGCTGCAGGACCCCACCTGCCAGGTCCCTCATGGGACTTGCCAGCATCCCAAGGCCCCAGCACCAGCCTGGGGCAGGGTCTCCAGCCAGGCCAGAGGAAGCATGGAGCCGCCCGCCAGTCAGAGCCCTCTGCACTGGCCCACGTCAGGTGCCACCAAGGAGGTCATACTGCTCCTCCACCGCCTTTCCCACTAGCTGACCGCTGGCTGTGGAAGGCACTGGCCTTGACCGGTTCCCACCCTGACCATGCACGGCTGGGCTGACCGGCTGCCGTCCCCCGCACGGTGCCAGGGAGGCACTCTCAGCAGACTGCACCTCGCCTCTGGGAGGACCAGCAGCCCTGCAGCCTGGGGCACACAGTGGACAGTGTGGGCCAGAGGCCCTGCCTTGGGATGTGGGAGGGGACAGGCAAGAGGGTGCAGAGGAGGCCAGTGGGCAGCAGAAGGCTTGCTCTGGTGAGTGCCGCTGTCCCCAGGAGAAACGAGACTGTGGCTTCCTGGGAGCGGGTGGCTCACTGGTGGGTGCTTCTGGGGGCACCAGGGGCCCCGCCAGTCCTGGAGGGCAGCCCAGTGGAGCAGGGACCACACAGCATGGGCGGGGTCCAGGCAGGGCAGGCTGGGAGGCCAGGAGAGGTGAGGCTCCGCATCCCTGGCCTCCTCAGTTGCTTTTCTTGGGACATCTCCCCAGCGCCGTCCTCCTCTGGCCACACTCGAGCTCCGCGTTTGGAGCACAGGTGTGACCTCACGATGCCCCTCGCGTCTCCCCAGCCGGGCTCTGCTCTTGCTGGAATGGCCAGCCATCGAAAGAGCTGCCTGTTCAAATCTGACCTCGTTCCCTATGGATGGGGGGCGGGGGGCCCAGTGGGCTGCATGGTTCATCTGTCCATCAAGTGAACTGCAGTGGCCCAGATGCTCAGAGGCATGGCCACCTGGGCTGCCAAGCCACAGTGACCAGTCCTCAGAACTGCAAGAACTGGTCGTTCCTGCCGCTGCCAGGCCCCTGTGCCCCCTCTGCTCTCCTGGGCACCCATCCCACCAGCTTGGAGGTCAGTGCCCTGGGGGTCTTTGCTCAATCTGTGGTGGGCCCTGGGCCACACGCTCAGCCTTGGGGGCCACAGTAGCTGGGTCCCACCCTCGCCATCTGCACCCAGCTGGGCCAGGCTGCCACGCTGGCCCCTGCAGCTGACTGGGGTCAGGAATAGAGGAGGTACCCAGCTAGATCCACCCAGCTGGCGCCTGGGGAGTGTGGCTGGTGCTAACAGCTGGGTCCCTACCGGGTCTCCAGGGACGCCCACGGGGCCTTCTCTTCCTTGGTCGCCCTGGGGTCCAGCTTCGCCCTGGAAAGAATCAAGCCCTTGAGCCCTTGGCTGGGCCCTGTGGCTGCCCCCAGTGGTGGATGGCTGGCCTGCTGCCTGGGGTGAGGTGGTCATCAGGCGAGGGGTCTGGAGGGCTCAGCTGGGCAGCAAGAGCCCATGGTGGGCGTTGGGTTCCACTGTCCTTCTCAACACTGACCCTCCTGGCCTGCCAAGCCTTTGCCCAGAGGCATGGCCCGGGCTGTTGTCCCATTTCCTCTGGAGGCCAGGAGAGGAGGCCAGTGGCTTACCCAGAGCCCCCGGGGCTGCTTCCCCAATTCCCCTCTCCAAGGGCTTTGACACCCAGCCTGGGAGCCCGGAGCTGGCCCCCAGCCCTGCCCAGGCTCTGTTCAGGAGACTCTGTAGCCCGAGTGGCCACTGGGAGAGGGACCTGGGTGTCCTGCACTGGGACAAGGCAAGGGCACAGTGTCCGCAGGGGCAGCTGGGCACTGCCTCTGAGGCTTGGTGCTGTGCCTGACCCCTGGGCTGTCCCCCAGCTTTCCAGACAGATGCACAGGAGGCCCACCCTGCCCACCCTCTGTGTCCAGCAGCTGCCATGATGGCAGGCAGAGAGAGCCCGGCACTGCCTCCAGAGGACATGCTGGCCGTGGAGGCACACAGTGGTGGGCTAGCCCTCCCCAGCAGACCACCTTCAGGCCCGCCCTGTGGGGTCTTGATCCAACGGCCCCCTCGTGAAATTCTAACAGAGAAGCCTCCCAAGATCCCCAGGTCTGCCCACGCTTCCTGGCACGGTGGGGACACAGCCATTGAGAGAGACCCAGGGTGGGGGTGAGGGGCCGGCAGCTGAGCCGCTCGCAGGCCCTCAGTGGCTGCCAGGTGGGGCCCCAGGAGGAGCTGCTTGGTGAAGGCTGCTGAGGACGCCATGGCCAGTCCTGTCAGGAGTGCGTGGACAGGGCCAGAACCGGGGTCCTGGAGACCAACCGTCTAACCTGCCGATGTGGCCAGGAGGGGGCTGGTTCCTGTCAGCCTCCACAGTGACCTTTGCTCTTCTTGCCTCCCCAGGATGCTCAGCTGCCTCCACAGAGGTCTCTGGACCCTGGGGGTGACCAGCGGGGAGGCCTGTGGCCTGTCCTGTGGTCCTGATGCCCACAGAGCAGCCTCTGGACAGGGACTCACCGGGTCTCCTCTTGGTCCCCGCACACCTGGGGTCCCCCGAGGTCCTCTTTCTCCAGGGCCGCCCTGTGTGGAGGAGAAAAGCCGTGGCCAGGGACTTGCTGGGCAGGTGCGGCCCAAGGCTGGCTGGTGGTCTCCACCACGTTATCCCAGAGGCCAGGCCCCACCCCAGCTCCCACCCCCTCCAGAGAGCCCGAGGGACCCGAGGCCCAGAGCACAGTCCACAGGATGAAATCATGGCGGTGGCTTCTCTGTCCTCGCTGAGGCTCCTGGACAGCTCAGCCCCCCGGCTCCCACAGTGCTGTAGACCTGCCGGGCCGGACGGGCCTCTGCTGGCCTGGCAGGGAGACTTACCCTCTCTCCAGGGGGGCCGTCTGGTCCTGCGTTCCCCTGGGGTGGGGGACAGAGAGGTCAGTGTGGGTGCCCGTCTGTGCTCAGCCACGGTGGGGACGGGCTGTGGCTTACCTCATCGCCGGCCTCTCCCTTCTCTCCGGGGGGACCAGGCTCTCCCGGCTGGCCCTGCGGAGGACAAGGGTACATCACCTGCCCGGCTCCTTGGCCCGGGCCTAGCATCCGCCTCACCCTGGGCACACTGGTCTCACCTCGTCTCCGGGTGGTCCTGAGTTCCCAGGTCTCCCAGCTTCCCCATCAGCTCCAGCTGCACCCTGGGGAAGGTCAGAGGGGTCACAGACATTGCTGTGGGGTGCAACCTGAGCAGGCCACATCCGCTGTCCTGGGAGGAGTGGCCCGTGCCCACCCTCCTCACCCAAAGCTCAGGTTGCTCCCATCAAGACTCCCAGGGCCCTCCAGCTCCAGCACAGTTCAGGAAAACCTAGACCATCGTGGCCTTGCCCCTCGGGGTCCAACTCCACACCTGACCTGGCGGGGAAGGCACGCTGGCACGCTGCGGCCTGGGCCGAGAGGGTCCTGTGCAAACTCAAGGACGGGACCCCAGACCTTGTGTCCTGACACCAGGGGCAGAGTCACCCCTCAAACCTCCCAGCGCTCCTGCTTCACGGAGAAACCCCAGAAACCGCGCCACCGAGCTGAGCCCCAGGCCCCTCCACCCTGCTTCCTTCTGCGGGTGCTAGTCTGCACCTGCTCCTGGACTTGGATCTCACCACGAGGAGTGGCTAAGCTGTGGGTCTGCAGGGGCACCCCAGGCCCCGGGAGGGGCGGCTTGAGTGACAGACTGTCCCCATAACCCTGTCACCACCCGGCCTGCCAGCCCACGACCAGGGAGGCCAGAGCCCGGGAGTGGCACAGAACATGCGCCCAGGAGGACCTGGGTGGGCCGCGGTCACTCACCTTCTCTCCCTTCAGGCCGAAGGCGCCAGCATCTCCCTTGGGGCCAGGGGGCCCTTGAGCACCCTGTAACAAGTCAGCACAAGGCAGGTTACGGCCAGCAGAGTCCCCACGGAATCCCGCGCACCACAGGGGCAGCCAGCTCACCGAAGCCATGCAGGAGGATGAGGAGAGAGACTTACATCAAAGCCCGGGGAGCCCTTGCAGCCCGGCAGGCCTGGGTACCCCGTCTCCCCCTGGAAGGAGGGAAAGGGTAAGATGGAGACGGTCAGCTGGCAGCTGGGGCAAATCAACCGTGACAACTCTGGGTCCTGGCCCAACGAGGGCCTCTCAGGAAAGTCTCACCTACAACCCTCTGAGCTTAACTGGGCGGCCTGGGGTCCACTGGGACCTGGTGCTTGACAGGAAATACCCACAGGAAACACCTCCTGGCTTCACCCACCAGGTCTTCTGGGAGCATCAACACCTGAGATCCCCCACCCATCCGGGGGGACACCTGGCTTTGCCACCTAGTCCTCCTGCCCCGAGCTTACCTTCATGCCATCCACCCCGTCAATGCCTCGCTTGCCCTTCTCGCCCTAGGAGACCACAGGAGGGTGAGAGGAGGGCCAGACCACAGGAGGCAGGGACCCCCAGCACCTCCCATCCACTCACCTTGTAGCCCTTGGGTCCCCTGGAGCCCTGTGGGACAGGAAGGGAGGGTGAGAGGCGGGGCCCTGCCTGGGCCTGGCCCCTCGGTCCACCCAGCCATGTGGGTGATGCTGGGGAGCCTGGCAGGAGGCCCCGGCAAAGGCAGTCACCCCACCTGTGGGATCCAGGGACCAGGGGACAGGCAGAGAAGCCCACCGGGGGAGTAAGAGCGTTGGGCGCTGGTTGCTGGCCCTCGCTGGCCCAGGGCCAGGCCAGACCAGGGCCCAGTGCCGGGGTCCCCAGGTGCGTGGGGTGCTGGGGTAGGAAGGGTGTGCCTGCCCACGGCGTCCCCGACAGGACGTGCCCCGAGGCCCACGGTCCAGGAGGCAGGCGGCGCTCCAGGGGGACAGTCCTGAGGCCACACTCACCTTCTCCCCGCGGCTCCCTTTTTCTCCCTGCAGAGGAAGCAGTGGGGGAGGAGGGTCATGACCTTGCGGGCTCAGGCGCGGCTCCTGTCCCACCCAGCCCGGCTCGAGGAGGGGCACGCACCTTCATCCCCTGGTACCCGACTGGCCCGAGGTCACCGGGTCGTCCCTGGAACACAGGAGGGGGTCAGACGTTCCTGCAGGGCGCACGGGCCCCCTGCCCGCCTCACCCCTCACTCCGGCTGGTCCTGTGGCTGGTGCTCAGAAGCCAGCCGTCCTGCAAGTTTCTGCAGCCCACTCCCCAGCCTCCCATGTCCCCAGGCCCGCCAGGCTGGCACTCACGGGGTCTCCGGCTTCTCCCTTCTCTCCGGGTAGGCCTGGCTTGCCTCGTTCCCCCTGCAGGGCAGCGCACAGCAGGTGAGGGGCCGCAGGGGAAGGTCTGCCCAGATCCTGTCCCCACCCAGCGACCGCCGGCCTCAAGGCCCCTTCCCTGAGGCTCAGGCCTGCCCCTCAGGCAAGCCAGTGGTCCAGCAGAGAGGCCCACAGGGCGGGTGCTCCGCCAGGCGGCTAGAGGGCCCAGAGAGAAACCCTAGCCGGGCGTCTCCCCAGGTGTAATCCTGGCAGTGTCTTAGTTCAGGTTCCGCTGTGCAGCCGCACCTGGCTTCCGACCCTCCGACTCACCGGACCCCACCCAGTCCACACCGCGCCCGCGCTCCTCCCTGGACTCGGGCACGCACCAGCTGGGCCAGGGTGCCCAGGAGCGGGCGAGGGGCTGCGGCCGGTCCCCACCCGCCCTCCGCGCAGCAGGGCAGCTGCCGCACTCAGCACTCACCTCGTACCCAGGGTCGCCCCGGGGCCCTGGCGGTCCTCGGGCAGGCTGCAAAAGAGAGGGCCGTGAGCCCGGACCCATAGGGCGCGGGGCGGCGCGGGGCGGCGCGGGGCGGCGCGGGGCGGGGCCGCACTCACCTGGCACTCGAAGGAGCAGCACTGCGGGAAAAGGCACAGCAGACGGTCAGAAGCCGCCCGGCGGCGCAGGAGCCAGGCGCGCCGCGGCACGTGCGGGGAGCCGCGCTCGGGCGCCCGCGTGCACCTGGGCACGGCCGAGGCCGGCGGAGGCGCCGGGAGCGAGCAAGTGCCCGACGGGGTCTCGCGAGGGGCAGGGGCGGGGGCGGGGGGCGCTTACCACTTGCTCCACGTTGTTTTTCTGAAACGGAAATGGGGAAGCGGGTTACCCTGTGCCCAGGGCCCCGGCCGGCGAGGCGGGCGGGCGGGCGGGCGGGCGCGCGCTCACTATCATGTCCACGATGGTGTCGATGGTCTGGCTGATGGCCTCCTCCGCGCCGCGGCTCTGTCCCCAGTCTGCCGCGGTGAAGTTGCGCCGGTACGTGTGGTCCGTGGCGATGATGCTCAGACGCGGCTCCTGGGCAGTGGAGGGCAAGCGTGAGCCGGCCGTGCAGGGGCGCTCAGCGCCTCCGCCGGACCGGGGGTCCGTGGGCAGCGTCCCCACCCCGTGGCCACACCAGGGTCCTGGCAGGTGGACGGCCTTGACAGGGGCACCCCACTCCTGTGCCTGGGCAGGGGCAGGGCGAGGTACCCGTAGGCTGCCGGGTCGGGGTGCTGCACAGGAGAGGGGCGGTGCTCACCAGGTGGTCGGGTGTGATGGCCACGGAGAAGACCTTGATGCCCAGGTGCTTTGCCTCGTTCACGGCGTCCTCCAGGCCCCCGCACGGCTCCTTGTAGCCCTCCAGAGGGTGCCCGTCGGTCACCACGATCAGGTACTTGTTCTCCTTCAGGTGGGAGCCCCTAGGGCGGGCAGGGAGGCCCTTTAGAAGTCCCCAGCTCAGGGACCCTGGAACCGCAGAGGCTCCCAGAAGGCCGCTGCCTCCCAGGCCGGCAGGAGCCTCTCCGAGCGGCTGTGGATCGCTGAGGTGGAGGCGTCCTCTGGAAGCCTGGCTGCGGCCTGGGGGCCACTCACCCGATGAGCAGCTCCTCCAGCCCCTTCTTGATGGCGCAGTCGGTGTAGGTGCCCTTGCCGAAGTACTTGACGGCGTCCACGCTGGCCTTGAGCTCGTCGCGCCCGCTGGGCATGCGCGTGAGCCCGCGGATGATCTCCACCTCGTCGCTGTAGTGCAGGGCGCCCGCGTTCCACACCAGGTTGCGGTCACACCGGTAGTACCTGCAGACCACAGGCACCAGTCTCGGGCAAGCCCTGCCCTGGGAGGGCAGGCCGGTTCCAAAGGGCACCCAGAGTCCCCACGTGGATGAGAGGCCTTCTCCCCGCAACAGAGCGGTGCCAGGGGCTTCCAGGGGGTGGTTGGGGTCTAGGCTGACCCTGATGCCCTTTCACAGGTGGGGAAACTGAGGCAGGGGAGCCTGAGCAAAGGGTCCGAGGACACCCCAAGGGGGGGCCACTGAGCCACATGGCCACTGCAGCAGCCACTCCCCAGGGAGGGTCCACACCAGCCCTCCTTCCTCCACCTGCACATTGGCAGTTTCACTGTCCCCAAGGCTTCTGGTCCCACAGGCCTGGGGCTGGACAGCCATGGGGATGGACCTCTCTGGCCTGCAGACGCCCAAGCGGTGGCCCCTTCTGCTGAGCAGGAGGCTCTGGGCTCTGGTCAGCCGGGTTGGGTGGGGCCAGGGCGGAGGCCAGTGCTGGAGGAGCCGTGTGACCCCCACCAGGGCGCCCTGTTGCAGGTGGGTGGAGCTTTGCTCTTGGTCCCTCCCCAGGCCACACTTCTGTCCCCAGTGGGTCCATCGGTAGGGGAGGACAGCAGGGGATGGGTGTGCCCTACCCACACCCAGAGCCCCGCGGGGAACCCAGAGGCGGTGGTGGTGGGTGGCAGGAGCTGGGGACACAGGACCTCCAGCCCAGGCCCTGGGCAGGGGGTCTGCTGGCTCACATGGGCCAAGCAGTGGGTGGGCCCAGCTGGTTAAGGGGGCCTCTAGGAAGAAGGCAGAGCTCACACTAGGGCTGAGTCCGAGTCCCTAAACCCACTTGGTTTGCTCAAGGGTACTGCAGTTCCTCCTGGGTTTGGGGCTTGGGAACCCCACATCTCAGCCCGGTCCCCGCAGCCCCCCTGATGGCCAGGGCCGCCCAGGGCCGGCACTATCTCACCCTCAGGCTCCTGCCACCTTCTGGACCAGGACCCTGGGAGGGCTCAGCAGCCTCTCAGATGGAGTCTGGGGCCATAGACACCTGAACAGGCGCTGGTGCACCCATACCTGTCTCTCAGGTTGTCGATGAAGCGCTTGGTGAAGGCCTTCACCTTGTCCACCAGGGCCCCATAGGGCTTCAGCCGCAGGGCCACGCTCTCAGAGGTGTCCAGCACAAAGAACAGGTCCACAGGGCAGTCTGGGCCAGGAGGGGTCCATGAGCCAGGCCCATGCCCACTGCGACCAGGGCCAATGGCTCTGCCGCCCAGCGGGCAGGTGGGTTGGGCCTCGGCCCCCAGCCGCAATGAGGGAGAGGCCACACCCGCAAGGCGAGTGAGCAGAGACCAGGCCTCCCCTCCCGCCTGGGCCCAGGCTGAACAGGCGGATTCCTGCTAAGTTTTCAGGTTGGATTTGAAGCCACCGGCATGACTTCAAGCAAAGTTGATGCCCACAGGGGGCCTGTCCTTGGGCTGGCTGTCGGGTGGGTGGCCAAAGGGACCCCTAGCATTTGGCCCACCAAGACAGCCCTCCATGGGGCACAGAATGTTGTCGTGAAGCCATGGCCAGCGGCTCCTCTGGAGCGGGCCCCTCCTGAGTGTCCCAGCTGCGTGTTCCCCTGAGAATGCGCCGTGCCTAGAGCCCAGGGCCTTGCTGGGGGGCAGCAGGACACCCCAGCTGCCTGGAGCGGGGAGTGGGGCCTGGACCCTCAGGCCCCTGACAGGCCCGACGCTGCAGCTCTTGGCTCTCTCTCCGTCTGGACCCCATGTCCCTCCCGTCCTTCCAGATGCTGTAAGCTGGAGCCAGCATTGCAGCCGGACACTAACCTTGGAAGGCGATGGCCCTCGAGGCCTCCGGAACGTCCTGGGCGGCCACCCGGCAGGCCTGCAGCAGCAGGGTCAGCAGGGCGCCGGCCAACCTCATGTCTGCACCGGCCTGGGGCACCACTGAGCGAGGGCCACGATCAGCGTGGGCCTGGATGGTCAGCAGAGGAGGGCCGTCTCCCTCAGCAGCGGCAGGACCAGGACCGGGAGGGAGGAGGGAGGGGCGGGGGCGGGGCGGCCGTCTGAGTCATGGCTCCGCCTGGCTCCAGAGCCTGGGAAGGCGGCTGCCCAGCTGTGGGATTCCCGTCCCACCAGCTGTGGCCTTGCTTTCCTGCACAGTGGACCCTAGTCCAGGTCCAGTAGGACACAACAGGTTGCCTGAAGAGGGACACAAGACCCAGAGTGAATCTCCCCGAGGGCGTGGGCCGGGGCCGGGTTCCCTCGGCCTCCGACCTCTTCTTCCTGGTGCCCTCACCGCACACGCAGGCAGAGCATGTTCTGGGCCTCACCTCAGGAGGCGCAGCTGGGAGGTGGGAGGGGCTCCGGAAGAAGCAGGCCCTGCGGCCCAGAGAAGGTTCCAGAATGCTGGAGCTCTTGACCCTGGCCGAGGTCAGCCAGCGTTTGATAATGAAAGCACATGGAGGAGAGGCCTGAGACAACATCGCAGTTCCTGCTGAAGAAGCTTGAGAGGACAGCCTGAGGACCCAGGCTCAGTCCCGACTCCCACTCGCTCGCCCGGCCCACCACCCGGCGGCCTCAGATGCCGCCTCGCAGGCCACAGCCCCACCCTGACCCGCCTGACCTCAGTGCGCGTGGCCGCGGGCCTGGGTGCCCAGCCGCAGCCTGCGTTCCAGTTTGCGTGTGGGCACTCAGCGCTGCATCTGCAGCTCTCCTGTGCATGGGCTCGGGAAGGGTGGGGCCTGGCATGTAACCCAGGACGTGGAGTCCCCTGCCCATGGCCCACCAGACCCGACGGCCTGCCGAGCTGGTGCGCACTGCGGGGCGGGCTGGGCGGTGGAGAGTCAGCTGGAGCTGCCCTTGTCAGGGGACAGAGCGCTCTGGCCCACCGCCTGCCTGCCCTGCTGAAGAACATGCGGCCACAGCCCACAGAGGAGCGGGCAGTGGGGCTGGGGGTCCCCTCAGCCCACCCTGCCTCCCCTGCCTGGCCCTGGCAGCCTGCGGTCACCCCAGGAGGCCTCTGGGGAGGGAAGCCCGAGGAGGCAGGCCCAGGTGGGTGCCCACCGTCCCTTCAGGTCGTCTCTAGTGATGGCAGCAGCCACACAGCCCTGTGGGGACCCAGGCCCCTGGGAGGAGCCCAGCTGCACGCAGCCCAGTCCCTGCCGCCCTCTCTGCCTCCACACGTCCTCCATCCCTCGCCTCTGCCCCTCCCTGCCTGCCTCCCTCTCTGTCTCTCCCTCTCTGTCTCTCCCTCTCTGTCCCCCTCTCTCTCTGCCTCCCTCTCTGTCTCTCCCTCTCTGTCCCCCTCTCTCTCTGCCTTTCTCTCTGTCCCTCTGTCCCCCTCTCTGTCCCTCTGCCTCCCTCTCTGTCCCTCTGTCTCCCTCTCTGTCTCTCTCTCTCTCTGCCTCCCTCTCTGCCTCCCTTTTCTCTCTCTGTCTCCCTCTCTGTCCCCCCCCCTCTGTCTCCCATTTGCCCGGGGTGGTCCCCTGCCAAGTCCCCGCTGTCCTGGGCATCCTGGGCCTGGGTGCAGAGAGGCGCTGCCCCCAGAGTGGCCACCAGAGAACCCGAGGGGAGCGGCTGGTGAGTGGAGGCCCAGCAGCCCACCCGTGTGTGTGTGTGTCTGAGGGTAGAGGGGCGCAAGCCGCAGCCGACTACTGGCTTCTGTGGGCAGGGACTTGGGCCCAGGCAGGCTCTGGCCCCAGCTCCTGAGCCACCCTGGGGTCTTATCCCACTCTGCTTCTCGGCCCAGCACTGCCCACTGGGCCTGTCTTGGGTGGCGCCGGGAGACAGGCAGCTGCAGGTGAGAGGAGCTGGGCCCTGGAGGAGGTCAGCCTAAGGCTGTTTGGGGACCCGTGCTCTGGAGCCCCTGCCCAGGGCCTCTGAGGACCCCCGAACCAGGTCCCTGGACCCCGGGGGAGGCCTCAGTACCATCAGGGTCAGCAGGGCTTCCCGGGTTCCCGCAGTGGGTGCCAGAGAGAGGAAATGACCCCGCAGGGTGGCCAGGTCTCCTACGACCCTCAAGACGGTGGAGGCTAGGGGAAGCTGCCCTGGGCAGCGGGAGCGGGGCCTCCTGACCTCCGGCCCTCTGGCCCAGCCTGTGGAGAGCCTTCCTTCCAGCCCCTGAAGAGGAGGGTTCCTGCGGCAGGAGCAGGAGGAGATGCAGGCTCTGGCGGACTCAGACAAGCACCCAGTGTGTGCCTGCGCCTGGCATGGGCGTGGCCCCGTCCCATGGCAGTTAAGCTCTGTTTTCACCTCGGGAAACCCCATGGCCACGGAGCTCTGAGCAGCTGGAAGCTCTGAGCGGCACCCAGTGGGGGTCCTCCAGGGAGGGCACGGCCACAACCAAGGGACTTTATAAAGGGGCAGTGGTGGTCAGCAGGGCAGGAGGGGACGACCCCAGGACACGTGTGGGATCCCGACTGTCCCCGCTCTGGTCTCCAGCCAGGGTGCCCTGGCGTGCGACGCCCCCTGAGCCTCTGGGACCCCTGCCAGGCCTCAGTGTCTCCTCAGAGAGAATCAGGCTCAGGCAGTGACCCTGTGCCCAGCCCAGGTTTCCTCTATGTCCTGAGCCTCCCGGGGCCTGTCCACAAGCGTGGAGTGGACAGTGGGGGTCCGTGCCACACCTGTGACATGCTGAGGCCTGCGTCATAGCTGGCAGGACCGCTGCACACCACCCAGGCTGCCTGGCCCCGCACGCCACCCTTCCTGCCATGTGCTGGGCACTGACGGTCAGCAGCCTCCTAGATGCCCAGGCTGCCTCTTCCCGCCCTGGAGCTGGAGGAGCTGGGTCTGCTCTGGATGGGGAGTCGCCCTGCACCTCACAGGAGGCTGGGAGGTAAGAGGTCTGGCCTTCTTCCTGGGGAAGGCCATGTGACGTGGGGAGCCACCCCAGAGCCTCAGGTGGGCACAGGCCCGGAGCCAGAGCACGGGTGGTCAGGGTGCCTGGGCCCGGGGTGTGGTGCCACGCCGCTGTCTGGGCTGGGCCCCCGACCCCGGCCTCCGCGGCTCACCATGCCTACTTCTCACAGCCTCCACTGTGTGGTGAGCTTCCTCCTGACTTGGAAGATGACTCATAGGGAGGCGCTGTTTTCCACGGCCGCACACGGTTTCCATGGCGGCTCACTGCAGACCCCCCGTGGGCCCGCGGGGGATGCTGCCCAGGCCTCCAGTCCCCGTATCTCCTCCAAGCGGGCAGCGGTCCCCTGGGTGGCTCCCCACGAGGGGCCCTGCAGTCTGCCCGCCTCATTTGCTGGCTGCTGTGGACAGGTGGCTCCTGTCTTCAGCCACGGTGGCCGATGGCCAAGTGAGTCAGCAGGGCAGAGCAGCCGTGGGGGACGCATCCTGCTGCCGGGCGGCACTGGTGCATTGGCCCACCGTCCTGCAGGAGCCCCAGGTGCCCGCCCAGTGCCAGCTGACAGGGAGCCACCTCAGTCGCAGGGGCACCGGGAGAGGCAGCTGCTCAGGAAGTGGCGGCTGGGGCTGCTAGCAGCCTATGGGGACGATGTCAGGCCGCCTTCCACCTCAGGCCGCAGTGCAGGGCTGCTGACGCCTTTGTTGGCGAGGGTGCAGGATGCCTCGCCCCCGTGGGGGCACGTGAGGCCAACCTGGCAGAGCCTGACAGACGTGTGCACGCTGCGGGGACCATCCTGCAGACTCAGCACTCAGCAGAACGCGGCTGCTTCACAGCGGTTTCCAGGGAAAACTCTGGGCACACCCCGAAGGCTCCATAGCCCGGTGCTCGCTAAGTCCAGGCCTGTGCAACAGTCCTGGGGCCACAGCTGCTCTGCAGACGGCTGGCTGGCACCAGCCCAGGCACACCTCAAGGGGCTCCTGCAGAGCAGACTGGGTGGGTCTGGGTCTGTCTGGAAGGGTCCTGGGTCCCAGGAGACAGGCCCGCCCTCCCGGGCCCGTGCCTTGGCCTCTCTAAGTGCTCCCACATGCGGCACAGCTTCAGTGCGGAGCTGTCAGCATGCCCCGCCTCCTGCCAGCTCCAGGACGGGCGCAGAGTCGGGCTGGCCTGCTTCCCAGGGCCCGTGCTGTGGCTGGACTTATTTCTGTTCTGTTCCCTAACAGCTGAGACTCCTGTTTTCTGGTGAGAACCAGACATAGGGCCCTGGCTGTGCCCGTGGCTATTTCAGAGAGATGGCACAGAAAGAAAGTGGGCGTGTACAGGAGCAGGGGCTGACCTGGTGCCAGAGGCTGCCTGGAGGAGTCCCCTGCTGGCCACGGGGACCGGCGCAAGGCCTCGCATCCCAGAGCAGAGGTGCTGGGAGCTTGGTGGGCTGGAAACCAGAGCAGATCCACACCAGGCTCTCCTCTTCCCCAGGAAGGCAGGAGAACCTCCCCAGGGGGTGGGCCTGTCCCGCTCTGGCCACAGAGCCCCACATGTGCCCTGACCTGGGAGCGCAGCCCTGCAGGCTCCTGTGGACAAGCAGGTGGCCAGGCAGAGGCCAAGGCTGACGTCTGAGCCAGGAGCTCCTGCTCCTGGACGTGGTGAGGACCACGGCAGGAACCTCTGGGCTGCAGGCAGAGGTGCCCTCGGGAAGGGGCTCCTAGGCCAGGGGCTGGCCACCCCAACCTGGCCATCTCACTGCCCAGGACCTGGAGACTGCTTCCATCTGGTCCTCTCTGCAGAGTCAGGGAGCCCTGGGGCTCACGTGGCTGGTCGGGGCACCTGGGTGGAAGCCCAGCTCCTGGGTCATGGAGCTGGGCACATCTCATGCTCACCAAAGTCCCTAGAGTCCTGGCAGGAGAAAGCCCTCTTCCTGGTCCACAGTGGGCTGGGGGCGGGCCAGGTGCCCCGTGGAGGACAGAACTGGGTTGTGTCCAGGGGATTCTTGGGTGGGCAAGAAGCCTGGCTCGGGGGGGCTCTTGGCACAGAGGCCCTCCAGGGAAGCCTGTGAGCTGGGGTGGGGACCGGCTGTGTGCTGAGTGCAGGGCCGTCCACCAAGGGCCACTGCCCTGAGACTGGCTGCAGCTGGCCACAGTGCCCCAAGGACACTCAGGGACCTTGGGACAACCTCCTCTTCCCAAGTCTCCTCGGGGACCCTGCCTGGCACACCCTGGACCGCAGGGCTGTCCCGGGGCTGCGGGGCTGGACGGGTTAACCTTCTGCAGCGCCTCGCGGGGCCCAGTTCTGTGAAAACATCTGGCCTCTGAGCTGTAGGAGGGGCCTGCTCCCTGCTGGGGCCCAGCAGGACCCAGGCAGAGGGGGCCGCAGGAGGGGGCTTCCCAGGAAGCGCAGCGCAGCCTGGCTCGGGGGCTCCAGGGGTCTGGCCAGGGCGCCAGACATTCCTGGAACCAGAGTCACTTCCTGTCCTGCTGACCCTAGGGGGGGCAGCGAGGGGAGCCGTGGGGCCGCCCGGCACACTCAGGATCTGCTTGGGCTGCGCCCCAGCCGTCCTGGCCGCTGTGTGGCTCCTGCTCCACACCCTGCCTCCCCTGGGCCTGGGGCTCGCTGGGACCCGCCAGGGGTGTGGACCCTTCCCATTGGCCTCAAGCCCAGTTCCCAGCCCTCCCAGACACAGTGGGCTGCAGCCTCCAACCAGCCAGGTCCTGGCCCAGCGAGGTGGGCGTGCTGGAGGCGGGGGGGGGGGGGAGGCAGGCCCTCCCCGCTGGGCTCAGGCCAGGGCTTCCCTCCACCCCACCTGGTTCTCGCCTGGACAGACCTGCTCCTGCCCCTGTGGTGCTGGGCTGAAGGGCTGCCCTGGCCACACCCGACCCCGGGCCACCTCGCCGCTCAGGTCCAACAGGGCCCAGGCCACAGGGAGACCAGGCCAGGGCCCCACAGTCCAGAGCCCCTCACCTGCTGGACACTGGAGAGAAGGGGTGCCCTTCCCAGGCGGAGGACAAGCACGGGCAGGGCAGACAGGATCTCCACGCGGGACCACAGCGGCCCAGAGAAGCTGTGTGCCCTGCCTGCCCTGCCCGGGGTGAGGACACCAGGAGGCAGGGGTGGTGGGGTCTGGGCTGCCCAGCTCTGTCTCCTGCTAGCCAGTGGCCTCTGGTCAGGAAGCTGAAGTCTGCAAGCTGAGGCTCCCCAAGTTGGGACGAGGAGCCCCGGCAGAAGCTGGTGGTGGGATCACAGTCGCAGCCCCTGGGGCCAGGCCCACCCCTCCAGGGGCAGGGAGAGGCCGGGTGGAGACCAGGAGCTGCCAAGAGGACCCACCCTTGGCCTGCTGCCCTACATCTGGTTTCCATCCCCTGGGGGACGTGCTGGGGGCAGGGTCCGGGCTTCTCAGGAATGTCAGGCCTCCCATCAGACCCCAAGAGAGTGTGTGGTGGAACAGGGCCACTCGGTGGGACAGGGCCACTCCCTGGAACAGGGCCTGCTCCAGCCCACACCTTCCTGGGAGCCAGGGTCTGGCCCTGTGGGATCCCAGGCTACCGGGGCTCCCACCCCGTCCAGTGGGAGCCCTGGAGGAGGCTCCCTCAGAGGCCAGGGCCTGGATGCCCCTGCCCAGAGGCAGAGGCCTGGGGCTGCGCGGCCCCTCTCTGACGTGGGGCCAGCCGGGGCCCGCCGTGGTGCAGACCAGGGCAGCCTCTGAGGGGAGCCCGGGTCAGGAGCAGCTGGCCAGTTACCACAGGAGTCAATGGTCTCCCTACCAGGGTCCCAGCCTGGACTTTGCATCTCAGCTCAGAGGTGGGGCCTGAGGCCCGAGACCAGCCCGGCAGGACCCCAGTGGGGCTGTGCTGACCTTGTGTGGTAGGAAAGCCCTGGGCAGGCATGGTCACCAGCAAGACACAGCCCCTGTCCTGGGACCTGCAGTCCCTGAGGGCCCAGACAGCAGACAGGGGCCACTGTCCAGCTCAGGGGGGCCACGGGGACCATGGGCACCAAGCTGGTGGGGCCGGGAGGGTGCCTGGCTGCAGGGCCCCACTTCCTGTTTGCCTCAGAAGCAGTGGGCTCTGCTCCCAGCCTCTCTCCTCCCACCCTCTGCCCTGCTTGGGGTGGAGAAAGCACGGCAAGAGGTGTCCCTGGTCAGTGTGGGTAGGGCGCCCTCTGCTGCCCATCTGGCAATTATGCTGGATGCACAGGCAGAGGCAGGCACAGCCCTGCCTCCCTGACTCCCTTGGGCTGCCCACTGGCCTGGGCCCCTGTGGGGCCTGGCTCCAGTGCTGGGCTGCAGCACTCGGGAGGGATCTCCCACCGGCTGGCCTCTGTTACCTGCAAGGCCACCAGGCAGAGGTCAGCAGGCTCAGCCCAGGGACACAGAGCAGGTGGCAGCCTCTGTTTGGGGTCACCTGACCCAGCTGCCACCAGGGTCCCAGACCCACCGCATAAGCCTGCTGCCTGCTATGCAGGGGAAGCGGCCCTGGTGCCTCGCTGAGCGTCTGGGTCGCCACTGCACTGTCCCCAGGCCGGGCCCTGAGCCCATTTCCTCTGAGCCAGGTGGGCAGCCAGACCACAAGGGGCCCGTCTGAGCCCTGCCTGGGAAGCAGGGTCACCACCCAGGAAGGGTGGGCTTCTGTGAGCAGCGTGTTCCCAGCCTCAGGAGGGACTGGTATCACCAGGCCCCCAGCAGGTCAGCCCCAGCGTGTGAGGACAGGCCCCCTTCACGTACTCACTCTTCTTCCTCTGCAGCCAAGGGTCAGGCTGTCCAGAAGGCCAGTGATGCCCCAAGGACACAGGTTTGGGCTTGAGGTGGGCCAAGTCAGTCCCTCTGGGCCCTGCCTGGGCCTTGAGTCCCTGGAGAGCAGGGCCAGCAGGTGGATAGCAGTGGGCTGTGCTTCCAGGTATGGGGCCACGCACAGACATGGGCCTCCAGGAAGGCCAGGGCAGGTGCAGCTTCCCGCAGGCAGGTGGCTCTGGAGGGGAAGGAAGAAGGGGCTGGCGGGGGGCTGGTTTGTTTTTTGCAGTGGTTTTTCAGTTGATCCTTTGGGGTTCAGCTGTGTCCCCCATTCTTGTGCCTCTGTCTTCTCCTTCCATTTGCATTGGCAGGCTCTTCCTGCACCAGCTGGGGGGGGGGGTCAGTGGCCTCCCCACCTGCTCTGGCTCACACTGCACCCTGCTCTGGGGAGGCCCATCCCCCATGGAGTACCTGGCAGTGATGCGTCTCTCTGGCAGCCCACGGCGTGTGCCAGGGTCACAGAGGCACGGGCTCTGCTGGGTGGGGGAGCCCCTGGTGCCCGTGGATCGGGCTGAGTGCAGACATCTGTGTGTTTCCAAAGACAGGGGCACCTGCTTCCTGACCAGAGTGGGTTTAAGCCAGGAGCTCGATGTGGGCTGGACACAACTGCCCAGTCTGCAACACATGTCCAGATGTCATGTCCAGATGTCATGAGTGTATGCCCAAATGGGCATACACACAATACTAGTCAACGTCCCCCAGAAGCCCGTGTGCCAAAGGCTTGGTGGACAGTCTGTGGTGCTGCAGGCAGGTGGTGAGCCAGCAGGAGGGCTCAGGAGTGGAAGTTAGCTCCCTGGGGCTTCCCCCAAGGAGTCACCATCTAGGGGTGCTGGTCCCTCTCCACTCAGCAAGGAATGAAGAACAGGACGCAGAGAGAGCAGGCAGCGGGTGCATTGCAAGAGCAACAGCAGACTTCTCCAAAGAGAAGGGCCCGGGAGCCGGGAGTCTGGCGGGGTTTCAGCCTGAGCTTCTCAGGTTCCCTGGAGTTCCCTCCTCTCCTTCTCCCCTCCCCTGTCCTCACACTCCTCACCTTATTGACCAGTGGCCCCTCTGTCCATGTGTCTGTTCAGTTTTTCTGTTGGGTCCCCACTTAGGAGCGAGTTCGAAGTGTCTGTCAGACTGGGTCCCCCCTGTGTCCACCAGCACTTGGTCAGGCAGGAAGGTGACCTCAGCAAGAAGGCCCTCCCATCCCCTGTGCCTGCCCTGCCCGGCCCTCACTCGCCCTCCTGCCCCTCTGCGCCCCCTCAGAGGATACCCCGACTACTGCTGGGAGTTGGGGCGACGACCACTCCAGCTACTTCAGGGGTGTCATCAGAGTACCCAGGATAGCCTTCTGAGGAAGGTCGATGGTGAGTGGGCAGCAGCAGGCTGGTCCAGGGGCCAGCACTGATGACATCCATCAGTAGGTCTGTTGAGGGTTCCTGGTAGAGGTCTGGAGGGACGTCCACTGGTGCTCCATTTGTAGCACTGTCTGAACTTTTATTGTCTTGAACAAGAGTAAACAAAGCAAATAAGCAAACTGATAATGTAAGGACCAAAAAGAAGAAGGAACAGGGCCACGAGAGGCCCGAGGAGAGGAGAGAACCATGTGGCTTGGGTGATCTGTTGGACTGGCCTTCAGGGCTTCTCCTGGACATTTTCTGCATGAGGGAAAGCGTATTCCCAAGTGGGAGAGCTGAGAGGGAGACCTCAAACCTTCCACAGGAAACCCTGAGGAGACACCCGACTGATCCGTGATCCAGCTGGTGTCTTTGAGCTACAGCTGGGGGCCTCTTCCATGGAGCACTGGGGCGCTCACAGGACAGAAAAGAGCTTTCCCACAGGAGCACGGAACTGTGGGACCCTGCAGCTGCTACGTCTGCAGCCTAAGCTCCTTCAGCCATCGGGGCCTCTCCCTTCTGATGTCCAGGAACATGGATACCTGCTACCCTGGAGGGCAGGAGGAGGGCCTCAGGACTTGAGCCTCTGCCCAGCCTGCTCAACAGGAGCGCCGTACGGTGAGCAGTCCTTGCCCCTCCTGACCGCAGTGTGAGCGTGGAGTAGGACAAGGCACATTTAGAATCAGCATACGTAGTGACCCTCTAGAATTTAGAAAGCTCGAGAGTCCGGGTGAGGACCACTGTTCTGCCAGCTGGGCACTGGTGTTAGCAGGAAGTGGCCCCAATTCAAGAACACAACTCTGTCAATACTGTATACCCAGATCTCCCATCCCATCAATCACCAACCAACTTCCATCAGAGTGTAGAGCGAGACCAGGGTTATCCATAGGATGATCAGATAAATCTGGTCTCCCAGCTTATGATTCAATAAAACTTCTTCACATTAATGGAGAGGCTTTCCCACTCCCTCAGGTAAGAACAGCATGGACTGAAGTTATGGCGAGCCTTAAGGACATTCTAGGCCCCCCCAGAAAAGGGTCTGATATTTAAGAATATGGTAGAAGGTTCACCACAGACTGCCTTAGAGTCTGGATTCCTCCTTTGTCCTGGAGGTGAGGACAGTAGGGTCTTCCAGAGCAAGTTCCTGTGCCTAGGGACTAATCGTCTGTTCAGAGACTGCCTTAGAGTCTGGAATCCCCTTGTGTCCTGGAGGTGAGGACAGTAGGTATAAGGTCACCCCCCACTTAGGTGCCAACATGGCGCTGGCCGAGCTTCTCTTCCTGATTTTACTCCTCATAACTTCTTCCTGCCCCGGGAACTCGCACCCAATTGGTGCTTGATACCCTGCCCAGACCCCTAGTAACAAGGCTCACCCAGTCAACCATCGCCCCGCCCCCAGCAACAAGGCTCTCCCAGTCAACCATGGCCCCGCCCCCAGCAACAAGGCTCACCCAGTCAACCATCGCCCCGCCCCCAGTAACAAGGCTCACCCAGAAAACCATCGCCCCGCCCCCAGCAACAAGGCTCTCTCAGTCAACCATCGCCCCGCCCCCAGCAACAAGGCTCTCCCAGTCAACCATCGCCCCGCCCCCAGCAACAAGGCTCTCCCAGTCAACCATTGCCCCGCCTCCAGCAACAAGGCTCACCCGGTCAACCATCGCCCCGCCCCCAGCAACAAGGCTCTCCCGGTCAAACCATCGCCCCGCCCCCAGCAACAAGGCTCACCCAGTCAACCATCGCCCCGCCCCCAGCAACAAGGCTCTCCCAGTCAACCATCGCCCCCCCCCCCAGCAACAAGGCTCACCCAGTCAACCATCGCCCCGCCCCCAGCAACAAGGCTCTCCCAGTCAACCATCGCCCCGCCCCCAGCAACAAGGCTCACCCAGTCAACCATGGCCCCGCCCCCAGCAACAAGGCTCTCCCGGTCAACCATCGCCCCGCCCCCAGCAACAAGGCTCTCCCAGTCAACCATCGCCCCGCCCCCAGCAACAAGGCTCACCCAGTCAACCATCGCCCCGCCCCCAGCAACAAGGCTCACCCAGTCAACCATCGCCCCGCCCCCAGCAACAAGGCTCTCCCAGTCAACCATCGCCCCGCCCCCAGCAACAAGGCTCTCCCAGTCCACCATCGCCCCGCCCCCAGCAACAAGGCTCACCCAGTCAACCATCGCCCCGCCCCCAGCAACAAGGCTCACCCAGTCAACCATCGCCCCGCCCCCAGCAACAAGGCTCTCCCAGTCAACCATCGCCCCGCCCCCAGCAACAAGGCTCTCCCAGTCAACCATCGCCCCGCCCCCAGCAACAAGGCTCTCCCAGTCAACCATCGCCCCGCCCCCAGCAACAAGGCTCTCCCAGTCAACTCTCACCCTGTTTCATGCCCAGCCAATCAGCCTCTTCCCGGCCCTATGTAAGTGTGTGCATTTTAAAATAAAACGGGACTTCTCCGGGGATTTTCTTCGGACTGTAGCTCCGTGCACTTCTTTCACTGGTGCCGAAACCCGGGAGGGGAAACTCCTCAAATATCGAGGACCCCCTCCATCTCCCCCGTCAAAGCTTCTCGCCCTCGTCCACCTTCTTGAGCGCTGGCTACCCTGCAACCACCACCAGCCAATTTCTAGGTGAGTCACCCCTCGGGAGGCCGCCGCCCTTAACTTGACTATCGCAGGGTGTCTGGCCGTGATCGTCCAGCTGCCCCTGACGTCTGGTGATAGGGAGAGACCACACCCCACCTCGGCCTTCACGACCACGGGGGACTCCTAGGCGCCTCTTTCCTCCCTCAGTCGGGCGGGAGGGAACAACACACCCCTTCCTCTTTTCTCTTCTCTCCTCTCTCCTCTTCCACACCCACTGGAAAAGCCTAGCACTAGGTTCTCCACGGCCTCCGGCATTTCTGCCTGGCAAGGGAATCCTCAGGAGACGACCTGACTTTTCCCTCTGCCCCCGACCCTACTGGGTCCCATGAATGGTTTTTCTCCTTGGGGACGCCTAAGTGAGTCATCCATTCATGTTTCCAGCCCGGAGATCTCTTTCTCTCTCTCTTTCTCCCTTCTCTTTCTCTTTCTCTCTACTTTCAAAGGATGATGGGGGCCTCTTCTTCCCTCCCAAACGACTCCCCCTTAAAATGCCTACTCTCCAACTTAGCTTGTCTCTCACTCACTCCAGATATTAAACCTAAAACCCTCGTTAAATTCTGCACCCAAGATTGGCCTTCGTACCTGTTAGACAATCTTAGTCGGTGGCCTCCCGAAGGCTCCCTTGACCCCTAAATTTTCTGGGATCTTTTCAATTACTGCCAGCGCTCAAAAAAGTGGAAGGAGATCCCCTATGTTGAGGCCTTTGCCCTCCTCCGTTCTCACCCAATCTTGTTCTTCCTGCAGCCTCATCAGGTTCTCGCCTGCAAACCCTCCCCTACCGCCGAGCCTGCCACCTCCTCTTTCCATCCCGCGGACGAACCACCCCCCACCTCGCCCACCTCCCTCTGTCCCTTCCTCTCCTTCACCTTCCTCTCCTGAGTCCTCTTCACCATCACCCTCCCCTGCCCCTAACTCCTTCAGCCTCCAGCCACTAGGCCGCGCTCCCAAACCACCCATTCCCACGTCCTGGCACCCCTTTGAGAGGTCGCTGGGCCCGAAGGGGTTATTCGGGCTCATGTTCCATTTTCCATGACTGGTCTCACCCAGCTTGAGAAGAGATCGGGCTCTTTCACGACTGATCCCACTACGTATATTCGGGAATTCCAGTGGGTCCTCCAGGCTCACAGTCTCACCCACCATGACATCTACATGCTTCTGGCCAACACCCTTCTTCTTGAAGAACGTAGGCGGGTATGGGAATTAGCCCAAGCCCGTGCAGATGACACCCACCGTGTCAATCCTAACCATCCCACCGGCCCCCATGGTTCCTGAACAGGACCCAGAGTGGGGCTGTAACACCGCAGCCGGAGTGCAGCTGGGAAATGAGTGTGCTGCCTGCATCGTTGCTGGCCTTAAGAAGGCGGCCCGTGAGGCAGTTCATTTCCAAAAAACCCAGGAAATAATGCAGAAAAAAGATGAAACCCCTTCTGAATTTATAGATTGTCTCACTAAGTCTCTCCAACAATCAACTCAGGATCTCGGGATCAACTCAGATCCCGAGACCCCCAATGGTAGGCACGTCCTTATGACTTATTTTCTATCTCAAAGTTACCCTGACATTAAGGCTAAATTAAAAACACTTGAACAAGGGCCTGCAACAGCTCAGACCGAAATTCTGGCTATGGCTTTCAAGGTCTTCCATAACCGTGATGAGGAAGCTGAACACCGAAAATACCAGAGATACGGAAAGGCAGAGCCTAGTAAGTTTCAGATGCTTGCTCAGGTCCTGCAAGGGACCCCCCAAACATGGCGCCAACATCATCCACAAAGTAAAAATCCAGGTGCCTGCTTCAAATGTGGAAAAGAGGGCCACTGGGCGAGAGCATGTCCCACCCAAGGACCCCTATTACCCCTTGCCCAAAATGCCAACAAATGGGTCACTGGGGATCAGACTGTCCCACCTCCCAAAGGGGAGCTGCGGCCAGGAACCCTAACGCTGCTCCTGGCACACAATGATTGACGGGGCCTTGGGTCCTCCTCCCGGCCATCACTGTTGACAGGCAGGAACCCAGGGTGGAAATTCGTGTGGATGGGCACCATATTAACTTCCTCTTAGATACTGGAGCCACATTTTCGGTCTTGAGGGAGTTTTGGGGACCCACAATGCCATCATCCTCTCCTATTGTCGGGGTAGGAGGGAGATCTATACTTCCACAAAGACCCCTCCCCTTACATGTACCATAGAAAATTCCCATTCTCACATTCCTTCCTTGTCATGCCCCAGTGTCCAGTGCCACTTCTTGGTAGGGATATCCTCTCAATCCTCAAAACCACCATCTCAATACAGCCACCGTCTTCCCCCACTCCACACTTCCTAATGGCCCTCCTGACAGAAGATCCCACAATTCCCTTTTGCTCTGACTGGGCCGGGCCACTAGAGGGCCATCCACACACCCACTTTTCTGTCCCAACCCACCTCATCAATCCTATCATATGGGACACCCAAAGCCCCGCCACGGTCGATTGCCCTCCCGTCTGCATTCGCCGTAAAGATCCCAACCAGTTTGCTGGTCAATCCCAGTATTCCTTGTCCACCGCTGCCCTACTTGGCCTCCAGCCTATAATACATGATCTGATAACTAGAAAATACCTTCGGCCTACCCATTCTCCCTATAACACTCCCATATTAGCGGTTAAGAAACCTAACAGACACATAATGGGGGGAAGGAGGGGTTCGTGTTAGGGTTAGAGTTAGGGTTAGGGAGGGGGGCAAGAATGGAGGAAGGAAGGACTGTATAGAGGGAAAAGAGGGGTGGGAGGGGTGGGAGGGGTGGGGGGAAGGAAAAAATAACAGAATGAATCAAACAACATTACCCTATGTAAAAAGTATGATTACACAAATGGTATGCCTTTACGCCATGTACAAACGGAGAAACAGCATGTATCCCATTTGTTTACAAGAAAAAAGAAAAAAAGAAAAAAAAAAAAAAGAAACCTAACGGTACCTACCTGTTGGTACCAGACCTTCGCCTCATTAATTCCTGTTATTCCTATCCACCCCCTGGTCCCTAACCCGTACACTCTTCTTTCCCAGATCCCGGCCACCTCTACCCATTTCTCTGTTATCGATTTAAAGGATGCCTTTTTCTCTATTCCCCTTGCACCCGAATCCCAAGACATTTTTGCATTCACCTGGACTGACCCAAAAACCAGACATTCTCAATAACTCACATGGACTGTCCTTCCTCAGGGTTTTAGGGATAGTCCCCATATCTTTGGGCAGTTTTGGCAGCGGACCTGGAAGGTTCCACTCAGCCTGCCCCAACTCCACCCTCCTTCAGTGTGTAGACGATCTCCTCCTTTGTAGCTCTTCGGCTGAAATCTCCAACATTGACAGCATCAACTTACTCAATCACCTAGCCCAAAAGGGGTATTGGGCCCCCCCAAAGGCGCAAATCTCTACAGCCACAGTCATCTCCCTTGGGTTCCTCATTTCCCATGGAAAAATAGCTATTACCACTGACAGGAAACAACTCATTAACTCTCTCCCCACCCCAAAGACCAAGACGGAAATTTTATCTTTTTTAGGACTGGCAGGATACTTGAGGGCATGGATTCCAAATTTTTCCCTCCCAACTAGACCATTATATGATATGGCAAAGGGCCCCCAGAATGAGCCACTACTTTCAACCGCTGGACGGCCTTTTCAGACACTCAAACAAGCGCTCCTTCGAGCCCCGGCCCTTCACTTACCTAATTTATCCAAACCATTTCTCTTGTACGTTCATGAAAAGGGAGGCCAAGGTTTGGGGGTCTTAGGACAAGAGTACGGCCCCACTTTTGCCCCAGCAGCCTATCTTTCTAAACAGCTAGATCCCACCATTAGAGGGTGGGCACCTTGCCTGCGAGCGCTAGCTGCCAGCCAGGTCCTCCAGAAGGAAGCTCATAAGCTGACCTTTGGATCCCTCCTACCATTCTTTCGCCACACCACCTGAAGGATCTGCTAACCTACAAGGGACTCCAGTCACTCCCCCCTCCAGGGTGCTTTCCTTACTTGTGTCTCTTCTCCAGAATCTGGCGGTGTCCTTTAAACCTTGCTCTCCATTAAACCCTGCCTCTGCTCCCGACCTCCCCTCCCCCGGCTGATTTCCCCATACACAGTTGTACAGAAACCTTAGAAACCTTTTTACCCTGTCCCACTTCACTCTCCGAAGGCCCTTTGCCACATCCCGACCTTATGTGGCTTACGGATGGCAGTTCATTCATGCACGATGGCACGCGGAGAGCGGGCTATGCTGTCGTCTCCCACTCAACAACAATAGAAGCCAACCCTCTCCCACCAAACACTACTGACCAGCAGGCCGAACTTCTGGAAGCTATTCGAGCCTGTGAGTCAGCAGCAGGGAAAGTTCTATCCCTCTACACAGATTCTAAGTATGTTCTTCACACTTTGCTGTCCCATGCTGCCATACGAAAGGAAAGAGGACGGCTAACATCCAAGGGCACTTCTGTTACCAATTCCAAACTTATTTCTCACCTACTCAGGGCTGCACAGTGCCCTCCAGGCTTGCAGTCACTCATTGCAAGGCACATCAATCTGACTCTTCTCCCATCAGTCGGAAACTCTAGGGCTGACCAAGCGGCACAGGCAGCGGCCCTCAAAACCCTGGGCCCCTCCACTGTGCTCATGCTCACCCCCTCTGGTGATATGCACCTTTTCCACTTCCTTCATTCCCTGTCCCGCCCTAGCCCCCAAAGCCTGGCAGCCTTCCTCCAGTCTTTCTTCTCCCTCTCTGCAGACGACAAAGCCCTCTTGCAACACATATCCTCGGCATGTCGCATCTGCCAGCAAACCAACACCAACACTCCCTTGTGGCCCAAACCTTTTCCCTCTCACCAAGCCCGCGGGCACACCCCTGCGGCAGACTGGCAAATTGGCTTTACCAACATGCCCAGGGTTAAACACATAAAATATCTGCTGGTCCTAGTGGACACCTTCTCTAGCTGGGTCGAGGCCTTTTCCACCTCCAACAAAAGAGCCTCTACAGTAGCCTCCATTCTGAAGACCCAAATCATTCCTCGATTGGAATGCCCGCCTCGATCCAGTCCAACAGTGGCCCAGAGCCCACCTCCCAGGTCACCCAGTCTCCCACTCAGGCTCTGTCCTTTCCCTGGCATTTCCTTGTCCTTATCGCCCACAAGCATCAAGGAAAGTTGAAAGAACAACCGAACGCTCAAAGATATCCTCACAGAGCTCACCGTGGAGTTAAGTGTGGACTGGGTGAGGCTACTTCCTCTGGCCCTTCTCCGCCTGCGGGCTCTGCCAAAGAAGCCCTCACTCCTCTCCCGCTTTGAGATTATGTACGGCCGCCCCCTTCCTCCCCCTGGCATCTCACCAAAAGCCTGGCCCCTTCCCGAGAACGGAGCCCTACCCCTTCTCTTCCACCTCTGAACTGAAGTATGGAAGCACCAAGACTGGCTTCTCCCTGACCCGACCTCTCCCAGGACTCCCTCCCTCTAACACCTGGTCAGTTGTGTACTACTGTCCCCGGGGGAGAGAACCCTCAAACCAAAGTGGGAGGGCCCAACTTCGGTGACCTTGTGTGCTCCGACAGCTGCCAAGCTGGCCTCCCTAACAGTCGGCTTGCTCCATGGATTCACATTTCCAGGCTAACGCCAGTCTCCAGTTCCCCGGGCCCTGAAGAACTCACCTGGAGTCTTGGGCGACATCTTCCTGCGGACCTCGAACAAAATACTCTTGCTCTACCTCTCCTCGGAACCCCTTAAAGCTTCATTTTTCCCGCATCTCCCTTCTTGAGCCAGTTCCTGAACATGATCCATGCTAGTCCAGCCCTAACCCCTATCCTCCTACCCCTTCTCCTTATGCCCCTCTTAATAACCTGCACAGCTTTTGTGTGGAGGTTTAAGGTGAGGCAAACAGACACAGAAAAGAACACCAGGACCACCTCTCGGGCAGCAACAGCCGACTGTCCCCATGTCTCATTTCCCCTGACCGCCAAGCTATTTCAACAGGCTACCCGCCCCTGCCTTTGCTTTCTATACGATCAAACCCGAGATCACTGCAGACGGTGGCCTGACACCTACGGAGGCTGCCCGTGTTGGTCCTGCAGGGTTCATGGTGCCTTTTTGGGACAGCTGAACGTAGGCATCTTTTCCTACGTGAGCAGTGCCCCCACCTACAATCTCACCATCAAGGACCCATGGGATCCTCAGTGGCTTCGGGAGTAACTGCTTCCGCTTACTGTAACGGATATTCTCGCACTCCCTGGGGATCCCTCCACATAGCGAGAATATGTCTTCATAGGCACCCAGGTGTCTCAGGTATCCTCTGACGTCAGGCATTCAGAAAAAATCATCATGCAGGCCTTGCAAAATTCCTCCTCCTCCTCCAGCTCGTTTTACTCCTGGCTTCAGACACTAAAGATACCATTGGCCTCTTCAATCGCTCCTTTCCAACTATTAGCCCTGCCGATCGCTATCTTTGGCTTCTCCAAACCGACCTCTGCTAGCTGCGGTTCCCCTAAAAGCTACAAGCTACACATTCCCTTCTCAGGAGTCTTCCGTGAAACATTTTCCTCACATCCCCTTGTGGGAACCTGAGGACATCACCTCCCACTCACCTCCCCGAACCTGCATCTACGGAACCCAAACCCAAGCTGCTCCTTCCATGGCCTGTCCATTAACATCACTCCTATAATACTACTGATGCCCAACCCGGACATTTCTTTTGGTGTAACGGAAGCCTCACAAATGTCCTCTTTGAGCACTTAACCTCCCCTTGTGTCCTTGTTACAATTGTTCCACAGTTAACCCTTTGCAGCAGCTTGGGACTTTGGTTCCTTCTGTCCCCACCCCCACGTGCTAAGCGCGCAGCTTCCTACCCACACTGGTTGGTGTTTCATTGACCACGTCCCTTGCTGGGATGGGCCTACCAGGAGGTGCCTTGCCCACTCCTTATGGGCCGTGAGGATATCAACACCCGGCTGGAGAGCGCTCTCTCCTCCACTGCCTCCTCCCTCGCCTCTCTGCAAAAGCAGGTAACCTCCCTGGCCCAGGTGACTCTCCAGAATCGCCGGGCTCTAGACCTCCTTACGGCCAAAAAAGGGGGAACCTGTGTGTTCCTCAAGAAGAATGTTGCTATTATATTAATGAATCCGGCCTAGTGGAACAAAATATCATCAAATTACGTAATTTGGCAGCAGACCTACAAAGATCCCCCCAATTCCCCATCCTCCTTGTGGTGCCAGTCTCCCCTTCCAACATGGGTATGGCCCATTCTAGGACCACTATCCATCGTTTTTCTCGCCTGTCTCTTTCTTCCCTGTGTCATTAAGTTCCTTCAGAACCAAGTGGGTAAAATCTCTAACCAGGCTTTTAACCAGCTTCTCCTCAGGAATCGTCAGCTACTGGCAGCAGATGAGCCCAGCGCCTCCTCTGGGAACACCTCACTACCGTTGAGGGAGTTGTAACCAACCTATGGACCTCCTTCCTAGCAGCCCTCCCTCAGGACGCCTGGCTCATTCCACCCGAGGCCGCTACAAGGGACGTTCACCAACCTCACCCCCCAAGAAACCTTCCCTTTTTCGGCCTTCTTATGGGGCTTCTTTATCATGTTCCTCCCGATTTCCCGACACCGTCCCTGACTCCGCCCCCATTCGGCAGGGAGTAGCCGGACTGAATGATGCCCCCTTCCAATATAAAACAAGAAAGGGAGGAATATAAGGTCACCCCCCTCCTCAGGTGCCAACATGGCGCTGGCCGAGCTTCTCTTCCTGATTTTACTCCTCATAACTTCTTCCCACCGCGGGAACTCGCACCCAATCGGTGCTTGATACCCTGCCCAGACCCCCAGCAACAAGGCTCACCCAATCAACCATCGCCCCGCCCCCAGCAACAAGGCTCACCCAATCAACCATCGCCCCGCCCCCAGCAACAAGGCTCTCCCAGTCAACCATCGCCCCGCCCCCAGCAACAAGGCTCTCCCAGTCAACCATCGCCCCGCCCCCAGCAACAAGGCTCTCCCAGTCAACCATCGCCCAGACCCCTAGCAACAAGGCTCTCCCAGTCAACCATCGCCCAGACCCCTAGCAACAAGGCTTTCCCAGTCAACCATCGCCCCGCCCCCCAGCAACAAGGCTCACCCAATCAACCATCGCCCCGCCCCCAGCAACAAGGCTCTCCCAGTCAACCATCGCCCAGACCCCTAGCAACAAGGCTCTCCCAGTCAACCATCGCCCAGACCCCTAGCAACAAGGCTTTCCCAGTCAACCATCGCCCCGCCCCCCAGCAACAAGGCTCACCCAATCAACCATTGCCCCGCCCCCAGCAACAAGGCTCTCCCAGTCAACCATCGCCCTGCCCCCAGCAACAAGGCTCTCCCAGTCAACCATCGCCCAGACCCCCAGCAACAAGGCTCTCCCAGTCAACCATCGCCCCGCCCCCAGCAACAAGGCTCTCCCAGTCAACCATCACCCCGCCCCCAGCAACAAGGCTCTCCCAATCAACCATCGCCCCGCCCCCAGCAACAAGGCTCACCCAGTCAACCATCGCCCCGCCCCCAGCAACAAGGCTCTCCCAGTCAACCATCGCCCAGACCCCCAGCAACAAGGCTCTCCCAGTCAACCATCGCCCCGCCCCCAGCAACAAGGCTCTCCCAGTCAACCATCGCCCCGCCCCCAGCAACAAGGCTCTCCCAATCAACTCTCACCCCGTTGCATGCCCCACCCAATCAGCCTCTTCCTGGCCCTATGTGTGTGCATTTTTAAAATAAAACGGGACTTCTCCGGTGATTAGCTTTGGACTGTGGCTCTGTGCACTTCTTTCAGTAGAGTCTTCCCAGAGCAAACTCATGTGCCTGGGGACCACTGATCTGTTAACCAGAGACTGCCTTCGAGTCTGGATTCCTCCTGTGTCCTGGAGGTGAGCACAATAGGGCCTTCAAGGAGCAAGCTCATGTGCCTAGAACCAGTGCTCCATCCACAAGAGACTGCCTTGGAGACTGGATTCCTCCTGTGTCCTGGAGGTGAGGACAGTAGGCCCTTCCCAGAGCAAGCTGGTTTGTCTGGGGACCAGTGGTCCGTTCACCTGAGACTGCCTCAGTGTCTGGATTCCTCCTGTGTCCTGGAGGTGAGGACAGTAGGGCCTTCCCAGAGCAAGCTCACATTCCTAGGTACCAGTGGTTACCCCTCATCCACAGCTCCAAGACATCCAGTCCACCTCAGTCACCTGGTTTGTCTCTTTACGTAGGAATCCCGCTGGCTGGGAAGTGACCCCTGTGATTTAGTGACCACTCCTTTCCTTTCTTGTAACATTGAAAATTGGAGTGAGTGGCAGGCCCTGAGCAGGGGCCTGGGTAAGATGGGTCCTGGGTCTTTTTTTTTTTTTTGCGGTACTGGGGATTGAACTCAGGGCCTTCACTCTACCAGCTGAGCTATCTCCCCAGCCCAAGATGGGTCCTTACCGTATCAAAGGCTTTCCTGGCCTCTGGAATCCAATTGATAATGGCCGTGAATGTCCCTCTGCTTCCTTAATGTATCAGAGTTGTCTCGCCTTCTCCCCGTATGCAGGGTCCAGCCCTGAGTTGCTCTGCTGTCTGAGGAAGGGGACGTGAGGTACAGGTTGGAATCTTTCTGGGCCACGCTTTAGAGTTCCACCTTCCAGTGTCATGTCCAAGTAACCCAGGAGGCATAACTGAGCCTTCCCCCCGGAGACTGTTTTAGGCCATCCACCTTCTGAAGGAACATTCTGTCAGGGTATGACCAGCGCATGCAGCCTTGGGCCAGTGCTGCCCAACAGGTGGACCTTGTCTTTAAATCCCTGGGGGGACCGTCCAGGTAGCTTGTCCTGCCTTATAGTAGGAGCCTCAGAGGCAAACCCAGGTGGGCTCTTTGGATGTAAAGGAATTCAGAAAAGGGCCCCCTTCAAATCTAGGACAGTGAGGTAGGCAGTTCCCTTGGGGCTCCGGGTAAGGAGAGTGGGGTTTAGGTTGCAGGGACCACGCTTCATTGATAATGTGACGGTCCTGAACTAACCTCCTTTACAGGGCCCTCCGCGACCCCAATGCAGGGGCATTTCAGGGGCTAGAGCAGCCTACCAAAGCCCCTCTGGGTCAGACTCAGTGTCAGGCATCAGCCCCTTCCTAGCCTCAGGTGTCAGCGATCCTGCTCTGGCAGGAAGTAGAAGGAACGTAGGTGAATCTCAACAGGGGTGCCGCCTGTGCCCCCAGGTATTGTTATCTGGCCACTGTGGGGTCATGGCCCCCATGGTATTGTTATCTGACCACTGCGGAGTCCATGTCCACCCTGTATTGTCATCTGACCACTGCGGGGTCCGTGTCCACCCTGTATTGTTATCTGACCACTGTGGGGTCTGTGTCCACCTTGCATTGTCATCTGACCACTGCGGGGTCCACTCCACCTCTGGGGGCAGGCAGCTACGTACCCAGGCAGCAACGTCTACTTGGCCCTTCGCTGAGACCGTAGGTCTCCTAAGATCGGGTTGGGGTCCTGGTGTAATGAGAAAGGAGGCAGGAGTGGACATCACCCCAGGGGCAGGCAGGAGGCTAGTGGAACTGCTCAGGAGCCCGGCCCAGGCGGGGACAGGACAGCACTGAGAATCGCGTGCCCCTGTGGAGAAGGAAGTTTCTCTGGCGCCTGCCCATGACCAAGCCTACCCGGTGCCTCAGGTTGGACCAGTCCCGGGAGCCATCGAGGAAGCCCAGGACCGTCCCTGGGAGCTGGCAGGCGGTGGCCTTGGTCCCCTCAGGTTCGCAGGACATCCGCCTTCCAGTGGTTCCCCTGACACAGAGGACAGGTCCAGGAGGCATTGGGTCAGAATCTGTCTTTAGGAATGATCCTCCTGTGACCCTGGCTCAGTGCTAGCCTCCCAGCACCTCTGCAGAAAGGCCACCGGTGGCTCCTTCCCCATGGAATCGTGGTGGCCAGCTGGGCACAGTGAAAGCCTTACCTTGGGTCCCCTCGATCCTCCTGGCACACGGTGTACAAAGTGACGTCTGTCCCACCATCTCTATCTCTGGCCACCCCGTCCCGTCTCACCCCTCCACAGATCTGGACGGGCTGCTGACCTGCGAATCAGGTAGGCTGGGTTGGCCCAGACTTATCAGAGGGGACTGTGTCAGGCAGGGACTGGCCAGGTTGCCCACGGCCTGCGGTCCACGTCCCCGATATTCCTTGTTGTAACCCAGGCTCTGCAGCTCTCACCCCCAGAGAGCAGTGATTCCCACCTATTCCTGCCAACGGTGATGGCGCTCCGCTCCCTGGTGCCTGTCCCCCTGCTCTCCCCCGGAACGCTCTCCCACCGTGACATCCTGCCTCGCCTTGAGCCCAAGCAACAGAGCCAGCCTTCCGAGGACCGGGACCTCTGAGCTGAGCCCCAAATAAGCTTTTCCTCTAAAATCGTTGTGGTCAGGTCTGATCTCTCTTTTCACATCAGTGAAAAAGCCGCCTAAACACCTTCTAACAGTCACTGGCTCTAAAAAGAAATTAGGGCCTCCACGCTGGGCCCCTTAGAAAGGGACTGCTCAGGGAAGCCTTTGCACTAGCGCTCAGGGCAGAGCCAGCAGCGTGCACACCTGACGCTGCACCCCAGGAGAGCGAGGGCACGGAGCCAAGCGGGATGAGAAAGGGCGTTCAGAGCAGAGGAGGCGGATTCGTAAACCAGCCCAGTCTCTGAACAGAAAAACAGCACAGCTTACGAACCTCTAGCCCTGAACCTGTCAAAACAGACGACAAAGGGGCGAAGCAGGAGGAAGCTGCTGGCCTGCACGGGTGCCCAGCCGACCTCCCGCCTGCGCTGTGGGGGCTGTGGCCCCTTTCGGAATGAGCCAGGACGGGCCTCGCGTCCCTGGGCACCCTGAGGTGTGAGGCCTGGCCTCCTCCTGCCTCTCTTCTGGCCAGGTGCCTGGTTTGCCCCCATGGGCTCCCAGGACAGCGTGCTCCTCACCACAGGTCCAAGAGCGCCGCCCACTGGTCATCAACAGTGGCTCCCAAAACCCAGAACCAAGATCGATTTTCCTCTTTGCAGGTTGATCACCCTACGTGTTTGTCATGGTGACCGAAAGCCAACGGACAGTCATAAATAGCCAGCCCCGGGGGGAGCACGTCCAAACAAGCCAGCTTCCCTGGAGAAACTGGAAACTGGTTGAGGTGCCCTCTCCTCGGGGTGCCCCTCCCCAGAGAGACCTGTGCCCTCAGAGACTGGAGGAGCACTCTGTGCGTGGGACCCGGCCAGCAGGCGGGCGGCTGCAGGGGACAGGCTCCGCTGAGGCGGGGTCTCAGGCCTGGGAGAGGGCGCGGGCCGCTCTCGTCATTGCTAGCCCCCGCATGCTGACGCCGCGGCTTTTCTCAAGCAGAATGAATGTGAGGTGAATTGACAAGCGTCCAGCAGGCGAGGGAGACCCTGTTCACTCCACAGAAGCGCAGGGAGCAGGGCACTGCGGTGCCAGCGCACGGAGGGACTGACCGTGCGGAACACCCTGAGCTGTGACCTAAAAACGGCTAAGGCCACCCGACCCTGGGTATGTTTTACCACAAAAAGTCACTTTCAAGAGCCTTTTATTGAAAGTGGACTGAGCGCCAGGGTGGCCTGTGCAAAGTGCTGAGTCGGCTCCTTGGCGCAGCCCCGGGTCCCAGGCACTGTCAGGGGGCCGGCGCCCTGGAGTGGTGTGGTGGGCGCAGTGTGGGGAACAGCGCTGGCAGAGGGGTCGGTCCTTCTCCTGCCGGCTGAGGCTGCGGCATGGGCCTCCCCTGCCTTGGCCCGGACTCCACTCCGGGGCTCTCTGTCCTCGGGCCGTTGCCTTGGGCCCAGCTGACCCTGGCGCTTCTGGGTCCTTAGCCCCAGGACCATGGGGCTGACCCTCCATGCCCCACGCGCATCGCCAAGGCGGGCCTCACTGGCTAGGGCTGTGCTGCTGCCTGGATCCCGACACGGCCCCCACACCCGACTCGGAGCCTGCTCCTGTGACAGGCCTCCGCCTGACTCTCGTGGCCGTCACAGAGCTGACCACGCTTCCCGTGCCCAGGCCCCCAGCCCCGCACACTGACCCACAACTGGCCAGACGGAACACACGCCACTGGGGCAGGTCTGAAGCTGATTGGTGACATCAAGCTATTTCTGCACGCCACTCAGTCTGCCGTCTAAAGTGCTGCCCACCCAATGCTGCCCGGAGTCCCAAGAGCTGGGTCAGGTGTAGCCTGACTCGGGTATCATTCTTTGCTCCTAAATTTGTCTAAATGTTTTCCTTTAGCTGTTTGGCATCAGAAATGGAATCTGAAGTGGATCCCAGAAGCAGTGAGTGCCCAGTAAAGGGGCCCCCCAGGCCGGCCGAGTCCACTACTTTCCCCAGCAACCGGGGTCAGGGGTCAGCTCCTGCTCGAGTCTGAGCTTGCTGGGTGTGTTTGGAGCCCCCAGCTTCACTTGAGATGTTGCCATTGCTCTGAGTCCAGGATTCGACTGGCTCTGACAACAACGGGGTGGAGCCCTGTCCAAGGTCCCAGGCACACGCCTTCAGGTGGGTTCCTCCAGATCTAGGGCGTCGGGACACTCCACTCTGGGAAACCTGCTGATTTTACGTATAAAAATCAGGGGCCCAGAACCTGCGTACCTTTGGGAGAGCAGGCTGACTTCAATAAGGACCACCTTGGACAGCAGTGGCCCCTGTGGGCAGTCGCAGCCTATGTGACACTCTTCTCCTATGGGCTGTGCTGTTCAGGGGGGGCCCAGAGGCACAGGGCAGGGGATGTGCCCCTCAGTCAGCGCACAGGTGCCTGAGAGTTGGATGGACCCAAGCCTGCCTCTCTAAGATTCCTTACGGAAGGCAAACGGAAAGCTCAAGTCTTATTCTGGTATTTGCTGGTCAAAAACTTTGCCCATCTGCGCTAACCAGCTTTGCTCATGTGACAAAATACCTGAGAAAGTCAGCTTGGGGCAGGAAGATTTAAGCTGAGCTCAGGGTTTTAGCAGTTCCATCCCGCGGTCGGCTGGCTCCATAGCTCTGGGCTACATGGAAGAAGGGTGTGGCGGAGGAAAGGTCTCATCTCAGGCAGCCAGCAAGCAGAGGGAGAGGAAGGGGCCAGGAGGTCCGGTCCCCACACGCCCCCAAGGACCTCCCCCTTCTAAGAGGCCTCACCTCCTATGCCTGCGCCACCTCCCGGAGGGGTCAGGTGGTCCATCCAGCTGCGGATCCACCCTGGAATAACCCGCTGCCGAGGCCAGGGCCCCCCGATGCCATCACTTCCAAGGAGACCCCGCTGCACACTGCTGCCCTGGAGTCCAGGCCTCCAACACACCAGCCTTTGAGGACCTTCCGGTCCAAGCTTAGTGGCATCTAAGCGGAGATCTCGTTCTATGGCCAGAAAAGCAACGCGGATCCAGAGTGCTCCGACGGTGGCTGAGCCTGTCAGCGCGCCCGAGCTCCTCAGGACTGGACGGGACCTGCCCACTCTGCTGCTGTCTGCGTCGGGCAGCGCGTAGCAGGGGCGTGGCAGGAGTACGTGAAGATTTTCTGTCTCCTTGTATTACCAAATAAAATTGCAGGAGTTCTACTTCATCAGCTTTAAGAAAAATCAGGGCTGTAGAAATGGTATTTTCTCAGGGAGACGGGAGCTGACTCCAGGGCTTTCCAAGTGCATGTGACCCGGAATCTTGATAGCCGTCTGTGATCCCTGCAGGCTTTGGACTTTCCACAGGTCAGGCTGTAAGAGTCGCACATTCCGATTCCTCATTTAAACCCAACAGAAGGCAAAGCCCAGAGTGAGGGGTTTGTGGTCAAAGCAAGTTTGAAACGGAACGAGGAAACGCGCTAACCCAACAGCCTGTGGACAAGTCCGCCCTTGGTCTGTGGCCGCCAACCTTGAAAGGATCAGGCAGCAGGGCCTCGGGCAGGTGCTCTGGCTTCCTGCTGACTCTGCAGGAGACCATGGTGCCCCTCATGCCTCTGCCCAGGGGCGTGTGGTGGCCGCACAGCGAGGGAAGCCCAGCTCTCCAGGAGTGGAGAACCCGGGGCCAGAGGGGCCAGTGGGCCCGGGCTCCAGGAAGAGACGCTCTTCCCAGCCTGGCCAGACCGAGAGGAGGATCAGAGATGGACTGCAGGGTCTGTGCTCCCTGCTTAAGCTCTCCTGCTGCGCCGTCCAGCGCGTCTGGCCCCAGCCTAGCAAGGCAGGGCGCCGAGAACATAGCACTGGGAGGACCGCAAAGGTGTGTGGCAGACGACCCACACACAGGACCCAAGCAAGCCCACCTTCAGGAGAAGCCAGGCACCTGAGGGTGGGCCGCGGCAGGGCCAGTCAGGCCCTGAGGAGCAGAGCCGGGCACTCTGGGGGGCAGACCCTTGGGAGTCCCCGCGGTGGCTCACGGAGCCTCGTATGAAAACCGAGAGATTCGAAAGCCCGTGTCCGGAGGAAGAGTGGCGAGGGCTGCCGTGCAGTAGTGGACTCTCGCAGGACGTGGGCGGCCGGCAGGTGCCACGCAGGGCGGGGGCTCTGGACAAGAAACCAGGTAGAAGCAGCCATCAGCACAGCCAGGAGGCGCTCTCGCTGCTCGGTCACTCGGAAGCTCCTGGGCGAGAGCAGCCGGCAGGCCTGCGGGAGCAGCAGGCCTGCAGCCCTCCCCTCCCAGGGCTTCGCCTGGGCCCCATGGAGTGCAGATGTGCCGGGGCCCTGGGCACAGGAGGGCTGCCTGGGAAAGCAGGGCGGCCAGCAGGCACAGGGCGGCCCAGGCGCGCAGAAAGGATGGCCAGACTAGGCGGTGCTGCTTCCGGGGCAGAGGAGGCCGCAGGAGTGTCAGAGACCACAGGAGTCGACAGGGGTCACGTTTAACATGTGACGGCTAGCGTGTAGCCAAGAGGGAGAGCAGTCCGTCACCTCCGCGAAAATAGAAATGGAGCACGATAAAGGGAACGGGAGATAAAATAGCAGAAAGTCTAGTGTCACAATAGTGCACTTTCCACTTAGGATGCAGAAAGCCCCACAGAAGCCAAGACCTCTCAGCAATCACTCTGCTCAAGACTCAGGTAAGCTAAGAGAAAAGTTGGAAATGAAGGAACGGAGACATAAGACACCAGGCGAATACCAGAAGCAACTGGGTGAAAACCCAGTGTCTGCAGGACAGAAAGCTGCGCAGAAGGCATCTTGTGGGCAGAGACGCTGGGGGAGCCACAGGGACACAGAGCAGAGACGCCCCACCGCGCGCACCAGCCCAAACAGGGCAATGCCAAGTCCCGCCCAACTCGAAGCAAGCCGAGTGGAGAGCCGGATGCCTTCCTGGGGGCCAGCAGGCCCTTGCTGCCCGCTCAGCCCCCTCAGAGCAGCCTGCACTCACCTGGGGTTGTTTGCTGCCTGGGGGCCCCTGGGGCCTCCCTCCTCCCATTTAAGGAGCTGGTGACTAAGTTGCCCCCCACCCTGGGTCATCTGGGACCATCCCCTTGTGTTTAGGTCAGAAGAGCAGGGACCTTGGTTGATTTGCAACCTTAATACCCCATGTAACATGAGAGTCCTGGGATTCATCCAGGGATGGGAGGTAACGTCCTGGGATGCTCTGCCTCGCACATGGACCAAAGTGGAAGAGAGTAAGGGAGATGGGGAAGACCAGGCCACGTGGTGACCAGTGGATGTGAGACGTGGAAGTTCACGGCAGGTGAGCAGAGGGCACATCCCTTCCAGAAGACATGGGACAGCCACGGACGTCACAAGCACTGGTCACCGAGGGTCAGTGCCAGGGAGGTCGAGAGTGCCTACCATGAGCAGCACACTTGGACATTAAAGGAGCTACGAGACATTTATATGGACATTCAGTAGGTACGAGAACCCCCGGGACAGTGGAGATCGTGAGGGGATGCAAGACGGCTGGAGCCGAGTTGACACATCCAGGTTCCTGGACGGCTCAGGCTCTGCTTTCCACCTGCAGGGTGCCCTGCGACTGCTCCAGGGCAGCCGGCCGGCCTCCCATTGGGAGCTGGGCTTGGACAGTGGTGTGTGTTCCTCCTGCCACCATTCCAGCTCTGCTCTGGATCTGCAAGAAGCCCAGGAGCCCTTCATTTTTCTAGGACTTCACCTCTCGTTAGATGCTTGGCCTAGAAGAGCTGTCCACGAGTCCAGGGATGCAAACAGTGGGAAAGTGGACTGCAGGGAGCAGACGGAAACGGAGCACCACCCACGGACCGTGGGAGCCTGCAGAAGGAAGGAGCAGGCGGTCTCCCCAGAGGATCTCGGCTCTTTGAAAATGGACCTGAGAGTAGTACGAAGCACCTCTTTGTGATTGTCTCCGCCCCTTTACTCTGAAATTAATTTTTTTTTAAAACACAACTATTTAATTTTTATTGACAAGGTTTGTAAGAATAGATATTTAAAATCAAAGGCCAATTTTTAGGCCTCATTTAGTTGTTTATTCCATTCACTTTTATTAAGTATACCTTTCCCTAATGTCTTTTATCAAGAGACAAACCTGTGAAAATACCTGTTAAATCATTTATATATACATTTCTATGATGCAAAGATTTTTAAACACTCAATTGGTACATCAAATACCTCATAGGCAGCATGTTTAAACCGATTAAGACCATTAATTTAAAAAAATTTAAGTCCTGTAATTCAGGAGTGGGCTGGGTATGGTGATGAAGGCCTGTAAACCCAGCTATGCAGGAGGCTGAGGCAGGAGGATCACAAGTTTGAGGCCAGTCTGGGCAACTTAGTGACATCCTGTCTCCAAAAGGGCTGAGGATGTGACTCAGTGTTGGAGCACCCCTGGGTTTCATCCCAAGTACAGGATCTTTGGGGGGGGAGTTGTCATGGATGGGGCAAGGAATGGTCCCTATGTTGATCACCTCGAATCTTGATTGCCCAAAATTTAAAACCCACGCACCCTGATTCCACATTAATTTTTTTTTTAATGTTAAAAGTATTACTTTTGAGAAATTCTTTGTCAGAGATAACTGCTATTACCCACACATTATCTTCTGGCATTATACCTAGTACTTTTATCATAATTATGAAGGTGGTCAGGTTTCCTGTAAATATCAGCATCTTATATGGTCAAAAGCAGTTAATAAAATCAGCTCATTTACTGTAAGCCAAATGTGCTTGCACTTACTCCCACCCTTTCCCAAAGTTCTTGAAGCTTTGATGTGTTGATTTTGGTCTGTCCTTAATATAAAATGCATCCACAGATACTTTTGCAGAATTAACACAAACTACAAACAGATGCCACTTAGGAGGCAAAGCAGAAGTAGACCATTCCTTCAGCGTTCCCTCACTGAACCCTGACTTCCACTGCTGTCACACCGTCTCGCCAAACACTGACATTTCATAGTCTACGAGTGTAAAGATATCTACCTACGTTGAATTTAAAAACTGATCTGCACAAAAGAAATGAAAAAAACTTTATATACAACAAATTGGTTTTTAAAAATACAAAAATAACATCTGTCATTTCTGTCATGCTGACAATTTGACATATATACACATGCAGGAGAAAGGTTCCAATTTAGTCACCTGGCCAGCTGTTTCTTGTTAAAGGTAAGCACACTGCCTCTGAGTGTTCACACTGACAGAAGAGATGTGTATTCAAAATATATAGTAAATACTGCAAGTGTCTGCATGTATAAATGCTGGCTATAATAGTTTTGTGCTACTTGATTAAAATATGTCTTAAGCAATCTACTATTAAGTGCACTAAAACCTACAACAGTTCAGGAATCTATGACCTTATATAAAGAAATCCAAAATGTACAAAATACAGCTATAAAAGCAAGAAACAATTACTGCCATGCAAGATTTTAACTAAAACTGCATAGAAATGCAATTTAAAACGGCCAACTGATTTATGTAACACTCAAGATAAAAAGGTCAGCGGTAAGTCCTACCAACACAAATGCTTAATAAGGATTTAGGAAAGGAAATACATTCTCTTTGCTGGTATAATGGTATAAATCAGATCTTCAAATCTATGGAAATGAGTCATCTGTCTCTGTCCTCTATCTCAAGAAATTAGCTCTTTTACGGTTGTTTTCATGAAGTCTTTTCTCTGTTAAATCATAAGCAGGGTAATTTTCATATACCTCTTTGCAAATCTGCTTCATTATGACTTCCTCCAGGTTAGCATTGGCCAATAATTTCTTTACTGTTTCTTTTAATTCTTCATCTATAGGTGGTTTCTTCAATTTTTAAATTAAAGGCTCATCATCTGAACTATCCTCAGATTCACTTTCTTTTTTGGAACTGTTTTGATTCTTCTTGGTGGTAGTACTGTCTGCCTTCTTAACATTTGCACTTTTTACAGACTTTTTATTTTTAGAAGTAGCTTTCTGTCTCACTTTTTCTTTTTTAGAGGTCTTTTTTGGTGGCTCCTCTTCACTTTCTTTATCTTCATCATCTGAAGGCTCCTCCTTGTTTTCCTTTTCCTCTTCGTCACTACTAGCTCCATCCGATAGAATTTCAGGACATTTGGCTCGCTTTGCCTTCCTTGCCATTCCAGAACGACTTCGTTCTTTTTTACTGTCTTTGCGAGAGGCTTTCTTAGATTGTGGCAATGGTTTGCCAGAAGGCTTTGATGCATTAGGAAATTCAGGATCTTCTTCACTAGCACACTATTTACACCTGATCTCTCCAAATCGAGAACCTCACAGATGCTCTTTAACATGGCATTTCTAAATTTTTTCAGCATTTCTTCCTTCTTTTTATATTGGATACTCCCTTTTTCAAATGGAGAGCCACTGAACTGCCCCACATTCTTCTTTAATGAGGACACAGTGCCTGGTCTGTTGTAAAGCAGTTTGTGTAGATTTCTAAGTTCATCTGTTTTTTTCTTGCTCAGAAAGAAACGTATCCTTTCAATTCCACAAAGTTCCTGCCCCTTTCCTTGTGCGATTGTAAGTGGTTCTCTCTAAGGAAGACACTTGCATTGTCAGCCTCTCTACTTTTTTCTTTTCCTTCTTGTCTTCCACAATGAGACTCTTTTCTTTCTCCTCCTCCTCCTCGTCGCTCTCTGCTCTGGGGCCGGGCATCTCGGGCTCCTTCTCCGTCCATGGCGGAGGCCGAGGCGGACATGCCGCGGGAGCTTGAGGCGGCTGCCTGATGCTTAGAGGAAATACATGGTATTCATACTTAGAATATATTTAGTTTTGTTTAAGGCCTTGTTCTGAGTCCCGCTTTCGTCACAGCAGTGTTGAATCATTGCGGATTCAACAACATGAAAGAGCAGGCTGTGCCAGTGAATGCCAGGCCCGAAGCCCTTGGCTGCCCCCACTCATCCACGTGGGCCCGATGGTCTCGCTCACTCTGTGCGTCCTCCTGACTGAGTGGACAAGTCCCACTGTTGAGCAGTACAGGTGGGGACACCGTCCAACGCCGTGGCGGGTGTCCTGGGGGTCAGTGGCTGCTGTTTGCGCTCCGAGAGGATGGGGAGGAGGAGGCAGGGTGCCCGTCTTCCGCGGACCGTCGAGCTGTAAGCTCACCATGCTGTGCATCCCCCATTCCTCAGAGGCATTGATCTTCCACTTTAATTTGTTAAAAAAAAGAGGGACTGAAAATAGAGACAACAGCAGACGGAAGGACCAGAACCCCAAGGACGTGAAAAGCAACCACATTAACAATTTTAAATTCCAAGATCAATTAATTCAAAGGGAACGTGAACTTCCCAAATCAGCAGGTGAGGCTGTTTCCTTGGCGACACACCTTTACCAGCCCAGAGCTCTTCCCAGGCCTTCCAGTGTGGGTGGTTCGTGCCCAGCACCCGGCTGCTGTTTCTCACGTCATGCTGGTGGGGGCTGTCCTGACAATGGCGGCACAGCAGCGTGCCTGTCCCGGCTCCTGACCAAGCATCCTCTGCTCCCACGAGCCAAGCCGGGCCGTGCACTGTGGCTCAGGCCCCAAACTGTCCTCCTCCCTTCAGGAAGGAGCGGAGTCTTGCCTGTCACCTTTCCAGTGAAGGCGCATTCCCTAGAAGTCTGGGCGAAGCAGGATCAGGTGGTCAGGGGGACTGTCCCCAGGCACAGCCAAAGGCCAATGGCCAAAAACACTCCTCCATACCTTCTGGGGGCCCTTCCTTGTGCCCCATCGAACACTGCCATTTTTAACCCCTTGCGCTGGGTTTTATCTTGTTGACAGTCTGTCATTCTCTGTCCTACTCATGTTGCCAGCCACCATCTGCTGCCCAGCTTGGTGCTGGGGAAGACCAGCATCTCCATTCCCTGTGGCCTCCCCAGTCCTGCATGCAGGTCCCAGGGGAGATAGCTCCACCCGGCCTGCAGGACACGCTGAATGTCCAGGCCATGCTGGGCTCATGCCTGCACTGCTCTGCACAGACTGCACGCACCCTCTGGCTGGGACCCTCCTGGAGGAAATCTGGAAGAGCCACCAGGCAGACAGGAAGCAGGTTTCCTCTGAGAGGGGTGTGCACCTGGCCAGGAGCCAGGACAGGCCCCGTGGCCCAGGATGCTTGACAGGTTCCAGGCTAGAGGTTCACCTGCTGGGACCATGACGCGAGAGGCAACTCTGGGGTGAAAGGGGATGGCACGCCCCCACCTGCCTGCTCTCCCGGGCCTCACTTCTCTTCTGGAGGGCCCGGGCACCCAGGATCCGAGCTTGCAGAACGGGATGAGAGTGCAAGGCAAAGGTGAGGTGTCCCCGGCTGGGCTCTCCTGGGCTCCCCGTCTTGGGTGTGGGACCTCTGTACTAAGGAGGGGCACAGGCGAAGGACCTGCTTGTTGGCAGGGCTCTGCACAGTTGCCTGAGCAGGTGGGAGGTGGATGCGCTCCACACTGGACAGCAGCTGGGGCATCAGGCACGGCCCAGCCTTTGGCGCCTGGTGAAGAGCAGGGTTTCTACCCTTGTCATTTAAGTGTGCAAATACAACAGTGTGGAGTGGGGACAGAGGATGGGAGAGCAGTGACGGGGATCAGGGGTCTCTGATGCCTCATGGCTGTGGCATGCCTGGTTCCTGGGAATGTTCCTGTGCAAGGATGCCTAGCTGCTGTGGCAATGCCCTGCATGAGGAGGCTCTGTGCAAGAGTCCTACCAGCTCTGACTTGATCTCAGGCACACAGATCCCAGGAAGGAAGGAACTCTTATGCTAGAAACCACATGTTTCACCAGCTCCCTTCTCCAGTTCCTGCCCGCCTCACAGTAACTTTAAACAGTGGACTTCCTTGAGAGCTTCACAGAGCTCCTAACTTTGCACTTTGCAACTGTGGAAAAGCTGCATAGGACGTCCTAGTTCCTGAAACTTTCCTGGATACAAAGAATAACGGTTGCATAGTCTTTAACCTGATAACGAGGTGTATATAAATAAAGATTGCTGGGGTAACTCTAGACCTGCAGCTCCATCAGAGAGCAGAGCTCCACCTGATCCCAGCTTAATCTTCAAGATCTGTGTCTGTGAATCTTTATTTTCCACTCCCGCTTCCCCCTCACGGGACCGAGAGTTTGGTTGCGACACAACAGAAGAGGGAATGCAGGCAGTGGCAGCGGTGATGAAATCTCAGCTCATGTGTGAGAACCCAGGTGCTCTGGCCAGCCGGCTGGCACAGGGCTCCTGGGTGCAGATGGGCACTGGGGGCAGAGATGAGACAGAGTCAGTGGGGGAGGCGCACAACATTTATTAAACTCCAATAGTGCAGAGGGCTTTCTGGAGGGGCTGTGCTCTCCAGTCACCCTGGAGGCCCACAAGTGCCTCCCCCGTGAGACATCCCAGTGAAGCTGGGCCCCGTACCCTCTGCCACCTGCCCAGTTCCTTGGACATCTTCCAAGCCCCTCCTCTCCCAGGGCACCCCCACAGGCTGTAGGAAAGGCACCCCCGATTCCAGCACACGGCCTTGGGTGGGAATTTGAGCCAAGACAGAACGGGCTCTGAGGGGAAACTGAGTCAGCACAACAGGAGAGAAAGCAGGGACTTTGAGCACAGGGGAGAGCTGGTCACAGGAAGTGTGCCAAAGTGTCAAACCAAATGTTAGACAGTCACATGGACACTGAGGAACGATTCTCTAAAACGTCATAGATGGGAATTCCCCGAAGCATTAAAATAATCAGCACTGCATGCCAATGCATGGAGACAGGGCCAGCTACCACGGGAGAGCGGGTCGGCAGAGCTGGAGCGCAACAGCTTGGGGTTGGTGTCTACTGCGTGTACCGTCTGAATGTATGAAAACTACTTGTATCTGCAGGAAGGGCGGGCGGTTTGTACAGAGTGCGCCAGCCGGCGAGGACCTGGGCTCAAGCGGTCAGGTGCAGAGTGGAGGATCCTGGGTAGGATTACAGCGCGCCCATCCCGGTGACCTCGGACGTCAGCCTGGAACAGACGAAGGCAGAGAGGGCGCGTCATGGCACTCCAGTGAGACAGGCGAGCCGAGGCAGGCAGGTGCAGGGCACCCCTGTGGCCTGGAGTACGGTCCTGGCTCCACACTGGTGGACGTGGTACAGCACGCGGGAGGTGGGCCAGTGGGAGCACAGTCACAGGGACTACTCTCCCTGCCCATCACTGTCACGCTGGTGGCTCCGGTCACAGCCAAGCAGCCCCTGGGCTGCCCCAGTGGATGACCTGACCTGGCCTCGCTCCCCTCACCTGGGAAAGGGTGCTGCGGCTCTCACGAGAGTGACTATGACTGTGTCGGCCCCCTCCAGCACCCAGAGGGCTCCAGATGGGCTGCTGCCAAGGAATCAGGGTACGTGAGGGGCAGGTGCTGGAAATCTCCCTGAACTCCCACCAGACTTGGTCCAGGTGCGCCAGCCCCACACCCTGCCTTGCCCCTGCCACACTGAGCAGGGCAGCCACAGGAATGGAAAGGGGCCAGACTCCACTGAGCCCAGGCTTGGCCTGGGGCTGCTGGAGGGAAGGAGAGATGGGAAGGGTTGAGTCAGGCTGGGGTGTGCTGTCCTTCCTGTCCAACCCCTTCCCACTTCACTGGGGTCCCCTCAGGTGGCACCAGAGCAGAGTCTCACAGCCCCGTGTGGGGTGCCACCACCAGAGGGTCCCATCAACCAGCTGCCAGCTTAGGGGAAGTGCCATTGCCTCGCTTCACTCGGGACACAGTTCCATGAGGACCACGAGGCAGAGCGCCAGTGTTTCTGAACCAGTCTGGTTGAAAGGCCAGTGGCCCAGGTCTCAAACGGCCCTGGCCATGTTGGCCACTACCACCCTGGATGGCCTCTCCTCCAGTTTCCTGGCTCCTCACTGTGACCAAACAGATGAGGGGGTGGCTTGTGTCAATGAGGAGACTGCCCAGCACATTCTGTCCCCATATCCAACCAGTCACCTGCTTTAACTGTCCAAGCCGAGGGGTGGGCTGCAGGCCAAGGCCATGAGCCCCTGCAGGGTCCTGTGGCCTTGGAGTCCCTCACCTGGCATTGATGAGATACTGGGCAAGGCTGATGTTGGCCGGGGTCCCCGTGATGGTGATCTGACGCTCCGATGACCCTTCAGTGGCATTGGCAATTTTGATCTGAGCTCCAGACATCTGTCGAATCTCGTTGATTTTGGTCCCTTGGCGTCCAATTATGCAGCCTATTAGCTGGAAGGAAAGACGGAGGGCCCCCTTAGAGGACAGCCTGGAGCCCTCTGCAGGCCCTTAGGGGCCACTGGGGGTGCATGGGAAGCTTGGTCAAAACCACGCCAGGGGACTTAGCGTCCTGGGCCTGACCCTGGCCCTCCTAGAGCAGCCTGGGCTCGCCTGCTGGTCCCACATGGCCTCTTCTCAGCAACGCCCCTGGTGGGGGTCCACAGATCAGGGTCTTAGGGCCATGTCGCTTCATGTTGGTTTCCTCTGGCCTGGACAGGAATGACCGAGGCAGGCGGGCAGATGCAGAGCCAGGGACCCCATGCCAGCCTGCAGGAGGCGGGGACATGCCTTCTGGGTGGCAGACTCGGGTAGAAGGGCTCTAGCCAAGAGAAGGTGTCACAAAGCCTTGCCGAGGGAACACAGCAGGCTTGTCACCACCCGAGACCTGCCTTCTGGTGAACTCTGGCGGAACTCCAAGGGTTCGTCGGGCATACCTTTCCTTGCCACTGTGACCCTCCTGTAAGGACGGAGTACAGTGGCTGTGCCCCTGTGGTCACTGAGAGAGGGGCCATTCTGAAGCAGCCCAGGGAAAATAGTGGGCCACCCTGGGCATGGGGGCAGCAGTCTTGGACCATGGCCTCTCTCTGGCAGAAGCCGGAGCCCCTCCTGGCCCACCCCCCACACGGGGGGCAGTCGACGTTGACCCCAGAGAGGTCTCGGCAGAGGAGCCTTTTGCCATGGGTTTGGGCAGAACTGCACTCCAGACACTGCAAGGGCTCCGCAGCAAGGACAGGAAAGGGAGGTCAGAGGCGGAGAACCCCAGACCCCAGCAGGCAGCTGACACGAGCCACACCATGGCGGCACTTGCAGGTGGGCATCGGTCAGGACCGTGCAGGGGTTCAAAACACTTCTGCTCCTGCTGTGAGCGGTCGGCTGAGGTGTTGGGGCTGGACAGGGCAGGGCTGCACAGCAGGGGAACCTGCTCCCAAGGCTGTGATGAGCAACAGCCCCACTGGATGGGACAGATACTGCACCAACTAGCTCTTGTCCCCAGAGACCTGCTGGCCTCTGCGGCCCTGTGTGCCTGCTCTGAGGGTGCCTGGGCCTTGAGGTCGGGGTGTGTCCCTGTGTATCTGCTCTGAGGGTGCCTGGGCCCTGAGGTCGGGGTGCAGCCCTGTGTGTCTGCTCTGAGGGTGCCTGGGCCTTGAGGTCGGGGAGTGGCCCTGAGTCCCTGCTCTGAGGGTGCCTGGGCCTGAGGTCGGGGTGTGTCCCTGTGTGTCTGCTCTGAAGGTGCCTGGGCCGTGAGGTCGGGGTGTGTCCCTGTGTCCCTGCTCTGAGGGTGCCTGGGCCCTGAGGTCGGGGAGTGGCCCTGTGTGTCTGCTCTGAGGGTGCGTGGGCCCTGAGGTCGGGGAGTGTCCCTGTGTCCCTGCTCTGAGGGTGCCTGGGCCCTGGGGTCGGGGAGTGGCCCTGTGTGTCTGCTCTGAGGGTGCCTGGGCCCTGAGGTTGGGGTGCGTCCCTGTGTGTCTTCTCTGAAGGTGCCTAGGCCCTGAGGTCGGGGTGCGGCCGTGTGTCCCTGCTCTGAGGGTGCCTGGGCCCTGAGGTTGGGGTGTGTCCCTGTGTGTCTGCTCTGAAGGTGCCTGGGCCCTGAGGTCGAGGTGCGTCCCTGTGTCCCTGCTCTGAGGGTGCCTGGGCCCTGAGGTCGGGGTGCGTCCCTGTGTGTCTGCTCTGAGGGTGCCTGGGCCCTGAGGTTGGGGTGTGTCCCTGTGTGTCTGCTCTGAAGGTGCCTGGGCCCTGAGGTCGGGGAGTGGCCCTGTGTGTCTGCTCTGAGGGTGCCTGGGCCCTGAGGTTGGGGTGTGTCCCTGTGTGTCTGCTCTAAAGGTGCCTGGGCCCTGAGGTCGGGGTGCGTCCCTGTGTCCCTGCTCTGAGGGTGCCTGGGCCCTGAGGTCGGGGTGCGTCCCTGTGTCCCTGCTCTGAGGGTGCCTGGGCCCTGAGGTCGGGGTGTGTCCCTGTGTCCCTGTTCTGAGGGTGCCTGGGCCCTGAGGTTGGGGTGTGTCCCTGTGTGTCTGCTCTGAAGGTGCCTGGGCCCTGGGGTCGGGGAGTGGCCCTGTGTGTCTGCTCTGAGGGTGCCTGGGCCCTGAGGTCGGGGTGTGTCCCTGTGTCCCTGTTCTGAGGGTGCCTGGGCCCTGAGGTTGGGGTGTGTCCCTGTGTGTCTGCTCTGAAGGTGCCTGGGCCCTGAGGTCGGGGAGTGGCCCTGTGGGCCCTGAGGTCGGGGTGTGTCCCTGTGTGCCTGCTCTGAGGGTGCCTGGGCCCTGAGGTCGGGGTGTGTCCCTGTGTGTCTGCTCTGAAGGTGCCTGGGCCCTGAGGTCAGGGTGTGTCCCTGTGTCCCTGCTCTGATGGTGCCTGGGACCTGAGGTCGGGGTGCGTCCCTGTGTCCCTGCTCTGAGGGTGCCTGGGCCCTGAGGTCGGGGTGCGTCCCTGTGTCCCTGCTCTGAGGGTGCCTGGGCCCTGAGGTCGGGGTGCGTCCCTGTGTGTCTGCTCTGAGGGTGCCTGGGCCCTGAGGTCGAGGTGCGTCCCTGTGTCCCTGCTCTGAGGGTGCCTGGGCCCTGAGGTCGGGGTGCGTCCCTGTGTGTCTGCTCTGAGGGTGCCTGGGCCCTGAGGTTGGGGTGTGTCCCTGTGTGTCTGCTCTGAAGGTGCCTGGGCCCTGAGGTCGGGGAGTGGCCCTGTGGGCCCTGAGGTCAGGGTGTGTCCCTGTGTCCCTGCTCTGAGGTGCCTGGGCCCTGAGGTCGGGGTGTGTCCCTGTGTCCCTGCTCTGAGGGTGCCTGGGCCCTGAGGTTGGGGTGCGGCCCTGTGTGTCTGCTCTGAGGGTGCCTGGGCCCTGAGGTCGGGGTGCGGCCCTGTGTGTCTGCTCTGAGGGTGCCTGGGCCCTGAGGTCGGTGTGCGTCCCTGTGTCCCTGCTCTGAGGGTGCCTGGGCCCTGAGGTCGGGGTGCGGCCCTTTGTCCCTGTTCTGAGGGTGCCTGGGCCCTGAGGTCGGGGTGCGGCCCTGTGTGTCTGAGGGTGGCTCTCTCGAGGCCCCGAGCCCTTCTTCCCTCCTCCAGACACACTGTGTCCAGTGTGGGTTCCCTATAGTGGGAGCAATGCCTACCCTCAGCAGAAACGCTGGGGGACATGGCCCTCGAGTCAGAGCGGGACATGAGAAGCAACAGGACCCCTCGCCAGCCCTGCCCTGGGCCAGATCTTTGAGGGCGCCTGCGACCCAAGGGCCCCTCACTTGGCTCTCGGGGACCTGCTGGGCCACTGACATGCAGACTGAGCCAGTCTGCTCTCACCTCATCCCTCGGTTACGAGTGTGAAGGGAAGGGGAGAAACATCCCAGCGCCGTGGCTGTTGTGGCCAGATGCCCTGGAACTCCACAGGCCACACTGAGCTGTGGTCACACCCCCTGCCTGGCCTTCCTCAGGAAGCCATCCATGGGACAGCTTGCCTTCCTTTATCAAACGGAAGGTCTCTGTCGGGACCCAGACAGGAGCCTGAGTCTGGGCAGGTGGGTGCTTGGGCTCAGGACAGAGCACAGGAGGGCCAGGCATGAGAGGCCACGTGGCCAGGAGCAAGCTCTGGACTGAGCCACGAGGGAGGCCCAGAGTGACCTTGGGCATGGACCAGGGCATGGGGGCTCCCTGGCCTGGCCTGTGTCTCTGAGGCCACAAATACAGAGGTCCCCTTGCTGAATGCCTTTCTGCAGATGGGCTGAGGCCACCCGCAGATGTCAGCATGATCCACTATGACCAGGAGCCTGCACTGGATGTGGTGAAGGCAAGTGTTAGAGCAAGCGCTCGATTCCCTCCTCATCTTCAAGAAGGTGGCAGGCATCTGCCAGTTGCAGAACATCAGCCCTGGGGGCTGTGCCAGTGCAGCCCAGAATGTCCCCTGAGGTCTGGGGTAAGCGGGAGGCCCTCCACAGTCCCTTTGTGCAGAATGACAGGCCATGCTCCCAAGTGGGCGTGGGTGAGAGAGGTGCCATCCCTCTGAGGGGCAGGCTTCCCTCCCCATGAAGACCCAGGAGAGCCAGCACACACCTCCATGCTGTGGTGCTACGGTGGCCACAGGAGGCAGACACTCCAGCTCTGCAAGAGGCCCCACTTCAGTTTTGAAATGAATGCTTGACAGGGCCCCTGTCCCGATGTAGGGAGCAGTGTGCAGGTAAGAGGCCAGGGGAGACCTTCCTGGTGGGAGGTGCACTGGCCTTCATCACCCGGGTGAGAGGATGTGAGAAGTGGCTGGAACCATATGCTTAAGGAACCAATCCAGGGGGACCAGAGGCAGGGAGCAAACAAAGTGGAGAGCTCCTTTCTCTAAGAACAAGGGGCAGCAGTGCTGCCCTGTAAGAAGGTCCATGCTGTGGCCTGTCGGGACAGCCCCACCTGAGAAATGCTGCCAGGAGCTGAAGGCTGGAGTGGGCACCCCGCAAAGCTCCACCCAGGCTGGGGTCTCTGCCGGCCCAGCAGCTGGGAAAGGGGAGCCCTGGAGAGGTGCCCTGGCTGTACAGAAGGCTGGCCTACAGCCAGCACGGGGGCCTGTGATGGTGGCCAAGGGCATTGCAGTCTCTGCACCAGCTGGCTGGCTTTCCCAGGCCCCTGTCCTCATGCCCACCTGCCTTCTGCCTCAGGTTCCCAGAGCAGTGGATGTTCCCACAAGTCCAGATCTAGAGCAGAACAGGCCCTGGGCTCAGAGAATGGCAGCCCTCCTCACCAGACCCCTGTTGAGCCTGGAGGACTGAGTGAGCTAGGGTGCTGGCTTAAGGTCACAGTCTCAGGTGAACCTGGATCCAGACCAGCCGGCGGTCAGCCAACTTCAGGTCTGTTGAAGCCAGAGCACAGAGAACCCCAAGCTCCAGAGAGAGTGCAAGGGCTGCAGTGTGGATGGGTCTGCTCCAGAACATGCCTGGGCTGCGGGGTAGAGGTGACGGTGCCTGCTTGGCTTTCCCGCGCAAGGACAGGAGGGTGCAGGGGCATACTCACATCATTGGGAATGGTGAGCTCGTGAGTGCTGGCCGGGGGACTGGCGTCCAGACCTGGGCACACCAAGAGGACATGGTTAGGCTGGTGGGCAGGCTGCTTGAGGTCACGCCCCAGGGCCTGGACACGCTCCCCTGGGCTGGATAGGGCAGGGGTGAAAGGTTGGCCGAGGGTAAGGACCAGCACAGCCCAGGGGCTCAGACCCTGTGAGACCCCATGGCAACCTGAATTCCTGAGGCCCAATTTCTCTCAAAAGGAAAATGGGACCCAAGCATGGTGCTGCCCCCCTTTGGTTCCGGGCACACTTGGACTTCACTCCAACAGTGTTCGTGAGCTCCCTGACACCCCTTGCAGACCCCAGCGAGCCCAGAGCTAAGGGTGGGCATCACCATGTTCAGGCATCCATGTGTGCCCAGGGCGTAGGCCATGCTGACCCCAGTGCCCCTCCTTCCTCAGCTCCTGGAGACCTCAGTGGTTCAGAGACTGCTCTGCTTGTCCCCTGACCTGGGCAGTCCTGCTGCAGGTGTCCAGCAGCCACAGAGCACACACTGTTTATCACATTTCTGACCTAACTCTGACCAAAGCCCAGCCCTAGTCAGCTGGGACAGCTCAGGCCACCGCATGGTTCTTTGTGTTGGGAGCAGGGAGCACTGGGCCAAAGATGATCTCTAGACCCAGTGCAGACCACGGCTCTTAAAGCCTTGCCTGCTAAGGTGCAGCATGAGGAGAGGTCTAGGCTACCAAGAAGGCCAGGCTCTCAGAGCTTGTACGCCAGGTAACGAGCAGCTCCTCAGGGTCCAAGTACATGCCCCTTCTGGCCTTGGAAACGGCACAGAGGGCCCCTGAGATGGACACCATGTGGCTGCTCCTTGAGCACACGGGGTCTCTGCACTCAATGACCCATTTCCTTAACAAGAGGTGGCTCCAACCTGCAGGCGCAGCTGAGCCCTGCTCTTGCGCCTCCCAACCACATTGACCTGCTAGGTGGCCTCTCCCGCCTCGCCACGTTCCTGCCGGTCCCGCCTCTGCCCTTGCACTGAGCCTCATCTCTGCACAGCCTGGGGGTCCCCCAAATCTCTGCGAGCCCCACCTTCCTCACAATGACACTCACGGGGCCACTGTGTTTTGGCCTCACCTCTGCATCTGGACCCGTCTCTCAAGGGGAAAGGCCCTGAGGGACGCGCCCAGCACAGTGGGGCCCAGGTGGAAGTGATAGTCCAATTCATCCCACATTTTACTATTTTGCATATCTAAACCTGGAATTTTTGTTCTTTATCATCTTTTCACAATATATCTTTTCAATACAATAAATACTTGTTTGCTTTTTTTTTTTTTTTTTTTTTTTAATTTATACACAGTCCATAAATGGTGACATCTAAAAACATCACTTGAAAGACTCCAGGCTGAGCCTGGAGCAGAGGCCACCCCTGGGGACTTGGCACGTTTTAACTGAAGGAGGAAAGTGGCAGAACCCTTTTCAAGAGCACGCACCGAGTGGGTAGTCAGGACCTGTCTGCTCAAAAATGTGCTCGTCTGTCTGGCGCAGGGGCAGCACCTTCCCAGTACAGGAGGAGGCCCAGGCAGTGTTGGAGCTCAGGCCAAGGCCCCTCCTCACCCACCCCTCTTCAGCTGCTGCCCTGGGTGCTGCAGGGCTCTGGCCTGGGGGAGGGGAAGCAGCCAGGAGCCACACACACAGGCCGTGTGCACAGGTAGTCCACGTGGGCAGGGGGCCCAGGGACCTGCTAACAGCCTCAGCCCCAGACGGCTCCTTCACAGGCTCCACCCAGACAGCATGTGTCTTGTGTCCTGTCACAGAATCCACAGGTCTCTGCACTCCCTGCAGTGTCACGGGGTGAACTTGGGATGCAAATCAGAAAGAGGCACAGACAAAGCCAACCGATCAACTTCCTAGGTCTGCTCAGAGCCCTGAGCAACACTTTCTAAAAAGCACAGGCCACAGGAGCTTCCTCCCAGCACAGCTGCCTCAGCACTAGAACCAATGACAGCAGAGGGCCCCTCCCCACATGCTGCACGTTGACCAGCTCACACTCAGACCCACCAGCCAGCCAACAGCGCCGCGACACCACCTGCCTTGCTTGACCCTTGCGGGGCTTCTGGGCAGCACTCGTCCCCAGCCCCAAGACACCGATGCTGCCAACTGCTGGCAGGTGTGTGCACCAGGCACACAGACCCTGTTCTCAGGGTTGAGTGAGGTCCCACCCTCCTCCTGTGGACAGCCTGCTGCAGGGGCTCTGGGCCTCCCTGGCCTGCTGCCCCACCAGTGTGGTCTGCTTTACCTGACGACTGGCCCATCAGATTTTGAGCTTCTTCGGAGGAGTGTAAAGGCAGCTTTTCTCCTGGAGAGCAAAGAAGAGACAGGTTTAATGTTTTGCCCTCAAGGAGATAAGCAAGGTCCCTTCAACTAGGGAAGCTCAAAATATGACTGGCACTGGCACGGCTGACACACACAGTGGTGGACTGTCACCGGCCACAGCCACTGGGGCTGCTCTGCCTCTGTGGAGGACACCCACTGCCAGACACCAGGCTGGGCCGTGGCCGGCTGCTCTGACTACCTCACCACGGCAGGTCAGGCTGCTTCCCTGCAGGGCTGGTGCCGTCTGGGGTCGGGCCACCCGTGAGAAGCAAAGCCACGTCTGTGGTTGGAGAACCTGCTCCTGGAGAGGAAATGCCCAGGGCTGGTCTCCTGGATGCCTTCACAGGAAGGGCCACAAGGATGGCCTGTGGGCAGCACAGACCACTGCTGCCCAAGCATGGATCCAAGGAGGAGCAGATGTCTGCACAGGCAAGGACACCCAAGGTCATCGTGAGGCAAAGTAGCCCCGCCAGACACACTGAGCTGGCCCTGGCCCCGCTGCGTGCAAGCCCACTGCACTGACCGCAGCCTGGGCTCGCTGTTTCCACTGCGCCTGCGCTGCGCACTGCTCGGCATAAGGGCAGTTCAGAGAGAAAGTCCCCAGGTGGAAGAGAAGGAGGTCAGAAAGGGCAGCTGGGTACGTACCGGGGAAAGCGGGGTTGGTCTGTCCGAGGGGAGGAAAGGGGGTTTGCTGCATGGCCAACTGGTGGAGCTTGGTCAGCTGCTGGGGCGGGAGGGACACGAGAGCTAAGAAGGTTATTGTCATCGAGCACAAGTACACCAAATCAAAACGGCAGTAACAGAACTTTGCACAGAGAGGGGGGCCATGCGGACACATGGCAGACGCAGCAGGACTCAAGGACTTGGCCTGGGTGGAACCAGTGGGCCTGGCTGTCAGCAGCCATGGGGCCTGAACCAGCCCTGCCTTCCCTCCCCAGGCCTCATGGCGGTAGGGGAGGCTGGCAGGGTCCTTGGACCAAGAGGTGTGAGGGGGATCTGAGGGCCATGGAGCAGGGACAGCTGGGCTTCCAAGGGTCTCACACTTGTGCTAGTACCTGTGGGCTGCAGAGAAGCACATCCTCAAACCTTGCCCCAGCCCCGGCCCCGTCCTGCAGGTCTCATTAGACAGGCGGCCTGGGAGCCTGTGAGGGCCACGCGCCTGCCCTGCCGTCACCTCCAGGGAATTCCAGGTTTGCGGGGTTACAAGGCCCACAGGTAAGATCCCAAGAGACCCCAGGGTTGCAGGCTCTGTGTGAACTGCTGTCCTGCAGGCCGATCCTCGGCCCCCACCAGACAGACTTTTCCAGGGGCTTTGACAGGGAGTTTCTTTATCTGAGCCTCACTTCTTAAATAAAATCTAAGAACAGTAGAAGGTAGAGGGAAACGTGGCCAGACAGTCCAGTCTGGGAACACAGCTCGAGTGCTTGGGATCCGCCCATCCTCTGGAGGCAGGGCCCCAGGGCAGAGGGCGCTGGCTTCCTCAGGCCTGGCTCTCCTGAGGGCACAGGCATCCTGGGCAGGGCCTCGGGGTTAGGCAATGTCCCACCTCCAGCCCTTTCCCATCAGAAAGCCCCAACGGTCCCCAGATGGGTCCCCGTGTGGCTGTCCCCTCTGACCTGGGCTCCAGTGTTGAGCCTGGGCTCTCGCTGATCCCAGCCAGGCCGCACGGCTGGCAGGGGTCAGGGTGACTGAGAAGCTCACAGAGACCACCCTGGCTGATGGCTGCGGGGAGCCTGGGGGAAGGTCAAGCGAGGAGGCAGCTGTGGAGAGGCTCCTCCATGCAAGGCTGTGCAGGACAGCAGTAGCCCGCCAGCTCTCCTTGCAGGCAGCTCACAGGCACAGGCCACCCCCACCAGGAATGGAGCTCGACCCAGGATGAACACCTCTTCTGGGCTCCAGGCCCTGCAGAGGGCCGGGGGGCTGCTTCCTGGCTGGCCCTTCCTCAGCCTCTAAGCCCGGTAGGGGATGGGGTGGGCCTGCAGGGACAGGGTTTCTAGGGTGCTGGGTGGCCAGCCTGGCCTTCCCTGCTTCTACTGTATGGGATTCTGTGAGAACGGGCCTGTGGCCTCAGCTGTCACACCTTGGAGTTGGAACTTAGGTGGGCGTGCCCTCAGACTGTTGGCTGTAGTGAAATTGGGGCGTTCAGCCTGTTCCCTGAACTGGCTCTGGGAGGGACACTTGCCCAGGAAGGAAGGCCATGTTTGCACTGGGCATGTCTTGAAAGCAGCCCCCTCCTAGCTCCTGGCTCTTCCCTGAGGCACTGGGGCTGGGTCTGCTCAGGGGAGACCGAGCTCATCCTAGTGTTATCAGGATGCCTGGAGCAGCTCAGCTCAAGGGACACGGTGACCTGGGGTCTGCTTCAGCTCTGCGTCCCCTGAAGAGGTAGTGTGGGACAAGGCCACAGAACTGGCTGCACACCCCAAGCAGAGCAATGCCTGGTCCCCCTGCCCGTGTGTGTCCTGCGACTTGGCCTTGATGGGTGGTCAAGCTACCTGAGTGGAGATTCCTGGTGATGGCTAGAGACAACATCACCAGGACCCTGGTCGAAATCACAGGGGCAGCAGTGTGCCTGCAGGCAGGATCCAAGGCCCACGAGGAAGCTAGGGAGACCCTGATCCACCATGGGGAGCAGGAGAGAGCAGAGCCCTCAGGCGTCCTAGGGAGGAATGTGCTTCGAGGACATCCCTGGGGCTATAGCCCTGCAGCAGGACCAGGGCTGCAGTAAGCCTCAGGGGTAGGTGCTGGGTGGTGGCCTGTGTGGGCACCCATGGCCTGGGGCGTCCTGCGCTGCCCTCTGCTCACAGCAGCTATTCCTATGCTCTCATGTCCATCCTCTAGGCTGCCCTGCTCCCTGGTGGAGGAGCTCCCCTCCATATGCCCTGTGTCTCTGGAGACCGTGTGGCTGGATGTCACACAGGACTAAAAGGCACACGGGGCTGGCCTCAGCTGGTCCATTCGGACACGGGAACTTCTGGTCTCTCCAGGCCTCAGTTCTCTAAGGGGTCTGGGAGTGAAGGGCAGCTTTGGGGTGCTGACCATTCCAGCTGCCCACCTACTCCGCAGCCTCGCCTACTGGGCACATGGGTAAGGCCATCTGCCAGGGTGGCGGCCACATCACAGGTAAAACAAGTACTTCTCAAGGCTGGCTCCACCTGCGTCCAGACGGACACCCAGAAGTCTATCCTACCACCCTAACCCTTCCAGCTCTGTACATTTTCTGCTTTTTAAGAGGAAATGGCCATATTAGCAAATAACACCCCACCTCCAGGGACAGAAGGGGGCCAGCACGTGACGGTGCTGGCAGGCATTGCCGAGTGAGTGGGGAGTGGGCCGTGGTGGGGGGAGAAGGCAGTTGGCATCTATGTACCTTGGCTCAGCCCTGCTTCTCAGCCCTCACCTCTTGGGACTCAATTTCCACATTTTTTTTTAAAGCGAGAGCAGGACTAAGTGCTGAGGGAGCTTTAAAGATAATCCTAACATTCAGAGGAGCTACACTTCTGGCTCCAGTGCCTCCAGATCCAGAAGGGGATGAAGGAAGGAGCGTGGCAGTGGTAGGCGGGAGGGAAGGGGAGGGAGCACCACGTGGCCCTCCCACTCTTGCCCTTGATGGGCACCAGAACAGAACACAGGCGAGTGCTGAGCCATGAGTGCAGGCTCACCTGCACCCAGTGGCTCATCACGAGACAGGCCAGCTGCAGGCCACACAGGTTTTCCTCTGCCTGGCACGGGCAGTCGGGGATGCCATGTCTTTTGCCTAGCCTCCTTCCTGGGTCATCACTGATTCGGAGGCACTCCTGCCTTGTCGTCGGGTTGCACGGACCTGCCCTCTGCTCACGGTGTCTTTGAGAAGCAGGACTCCACACCCGCAGTGCCGCTGACCCACCCATCCCCGTTCTGGTAGATCTGGGTGCTTTGTTTAAGAAATCCTTCCCTGACTGAGAAAGTAAGGGCCTTCTCCTGGGCTCTCTTCTAACGTGCTGCAGCTCTCTTTCATGTTGACATTCTGGGTGCATGAGGATGGTTTTGTCCATCGTGAATATCCACTTTTCCTGGATGGCCAGCTCTTGGGCACCACGTATGAGTGACCCCTTTTCTCTAGGGGTCTGCACTGAGTGGTTGCGACAGGTCTCACCTGAAGCTCAGGTGCTGGGCTCCTGGTGTGGCCCACAAAGTACACTCTCTGTTGCTATGACCTTACAGTAAGCCTTGGTGACATGCCAAGGCACATCTCCCTAGCCTCTGCTCGTGGACATGCTGGTGGTTCCTGTTCTCTCTCCCCCTTTTCTGTCCTCTTGTGGGTGCACTGTCACTGCATGTCCAGCGGGACTCACTGTGCCACACCTGCACCTGCTCAGGGCCTTCCCCAGCTCCGCCCCGACCTCGCTGCACGCTGCTCTCCCTTCTGGGGTCGTTCCTGATGGCTCCTGACCTATGCTCTTCCGTATAACCTGCATGTGTATGGCGCTGGGGACCAGACGCAGGGCTGCGCACAAGCCAGGCAGGCACTCTACCACTGAGTCACATCACCGTCCACATGAGTTTAAACATGGCATGTTAAGTTCCTTGAAAATATTTGTTTTGTTTTGTTTTTTGGATTTTGGCTGGAAATGTACTGCATTTGTACAGCAATTTGGAAAAGAACTGCCATCTTTACGATACTTCAAGTTCCAATCCATGAGTATGGTATAGCTCTCCTCTAGATAGATCTTTTTGTCCTCCTTAACTTTTAAGGAGGCAAGTTTTTAAAGCAAGTCAACCAGATTTATCACTGCATTCCTCCATAACATTCTTATTCTCTCTGATTACCTCTAAGATTTGACTTTGGTCTTTGGTGTTATGTAGCTTTATTTTTGTATGTGTAAGACAGGTTTCTTCTTGTGTATCCAGTTTGGGGTTTTCTGGAGTTGCTAGGTGTGAGGACTGGCTCTTCTTCCTAATCCTCGGGGCACATCTCTCAGTTCCCCTCCGCGTTCTGCTAGCTCTGGCCTCCACTCACAGGCACGCTCTTTCCTGTCCCTCCTCTTCACAGTGTTTCTCAGACTCCCATGTGAACGAGTCATGCGATGAGCTTGGCAATACTGAGTGCTCCTGAGAAGGGCAGGTGGAGGAACTGTGCCGGAGCCATGCCCTGAAGGGCACAGCAGAAGAGGTGCTGTTCTGTCTTCTGACCTGGGGAGAAGGAAGGGGAGCAGGAAGGATGAGCTCTAGCCAGCCCTGGGGGCTAGGCTGGGCTCCAGTTCTGTGAGGCCGGAGAGCAGCCACCCTGCCTGGCAGTGGGTAGAGCCAGGGACAGCCTCTGCAGCACTCCAGATCCAGATCCTTGGAAGAACAAAGGCTCAGGGCCCAGGGTGTGGCCATGAGCTGTGTGTCCATGGGATGGGGTGGTGGCTCTTTCCTCTTTTTTCACCATCAGTGAGCGGGTCCCCCTCACCCACCTTTCCACAGGGTTCTCAAGGGAGATGCTGAGCAAATGGGAGGGGCAGGTCTGCAGGGTTACCTGCCCAGGCTCTGCAGTGCCAGAATGATGCTCCCCACGGGTCCCAGGGCGTGTTCTCCACCGGGATGAAGGTGCTCCCAGGCAGGGTCTGGCTGCACACTGGCCAGTTTTCTTTTACTTTGACACACACCTCTACAATTTCCCCACGACATATCAACTAAACGTCAAGCTACTTGTTAGTTCTGGAGCTGACCACCCCCAGGGTGCCCAACACCCTCTGTGGCCACATGGGTGAGTCCTTATCCCACGTACTGCCCCTCCTCTCTGCCAGGGGACTCTCTCAGAGCTTCTGCCTTCTCGGGTGTGAGGCTGACGGTCCTGGGGTTCACCTCATGGCTGTACCAGGCTCCGGAGAGAGGACAGATGGCAAATCCTCTGTCAATGCTCACAGGCTGAGGTTTCAATTTTGTTGCTCTCCCCACCCTTCAAGTGAGGGGGATGCCAAGCAAGAGAGGGTTTTGGAAACTCTGAAGACTGGACATAAAGATGCATGCAATGAAGGTGCTTCTGAAGCTCATCAGAGGGTCCCTGACTTCTGAGGATCTGGCTTTGTGGTGTCTAAAGCCGTATGCACTCAGTAGGAACTGTGCCTGGAGCCTGGCCTTCTTCCAGCTGGTGATGTGCATGCCACACTCCACTGGGATGCTGGCAGCAGAGAGTTCAAGTCTACCATCATGAAGGTGAAGAGCTGACCCTGGGGCGTGCTGTGGCTAAGCGAGGAGATTCAGCAGGTTGGGTCCACTTACAATGGGTTGATCGGGACACAACCCCATTGTAAGTAGAGCATGTGTGCAGTTTCTCCCAGAGGCAAGCAAGCCCTTCCTGGAGTTACTGCACCATTGTAAGTAAAGCAACAGAAACAGGATGAAAGCAACCACGCAGCCTGCCTGTTCTGTCCAGGCTCTGCACGCTCGCTCTCCTGCTCCACGCCCCAATACTGGTACTGTTTTCCTTCCTCACATCTGGACCACACCTGACCTGACCCTGGCAGGACACGATGGCACACGGATAGTTTCCAAGGCGGCTGGGCTGCCATCCTGGGGGAACTTGGGGTGTTGAACCAAGTCCTGCTGCTGCTCAGCAGCACTCTGCATTTCTTCACGATGCCTGAGTCTCCAGAGCTCAAGAAGCCACGAGGGGGTCAGGTGAAGAAGGCAGGAGGTGTGTGGAGAGCAGCAGGAAGCCAAGGGGTGGGGCAGTGCCCAGGATTCTTAAACAAGGGTCAGCCTAAAAAAAAAGTGTTGCCTGAAACCAGAACAGGACATGAGCACGTTCTGGGTCTAGATGAAGCACTCGGTGCCAAGGAGCAGACCTTATGGAGGTCCACAGGTCTGAAGTGGACCTGTACATCCAGACAGGGAGTCAAGCTGCCCCAAGGTGACTGCAGGACACAAGAGCCAGCCACTGCAGTTGAAGTACACTTTGTATTTGCTCACATTAGAAAATAAATCATTTAACTTCTCTAGTAGTTATATTTTCCTTCTAAGAAACTGAAACCTTAAAATTCCTACCAATACTAAGCTCAGATAAAACCAAGCCCGGGGCCATCACAGCCTGTGCTACTAAGCAATCGCCTTGCCTTTGCTTTGGGTTATCCAAGTAGCTGCCAAGCCTTCAGTTCATGTGCCTGCAAGAAAGGCATGTGGAAAGCTCCCACTCTGCTTGCAAGTCCATGGCGTTGCTACAGAGTGCAGCACCACTTCCACAGAAAGCCACTTCAGGACACGTGACCAAGGCCTTGTCCGTTCCTGCTGCTCCAACCAAAGACCTCAGGCTAGGTCATCTGCGGACAGCATGAACTCACTGCTGACAGTCAGGAGTCCGAAAGCCTAGGAGCAAGTGCCGGGGCTCCGAGTCTGGTGCAGGCCCCTGTCTGCTTCCAAGGTGGTGTCCTGAGTGCCATGTTCTCATGCAGTGAAAGGGACAGAGGGGAGGCAAATCCCTGAAGCAAACCCTTCTCCCCTGTCTTATGTGTGTGTGGTACTGAGGACTGAACCCAGTGGTGCTTTACCACTGAGTTACATCTCTAACCCTTTTAAATTTACTTTTTATTTTGAGACAGGCTCTCATTCAGTTGTCAAGGCTGGCCTGGAGCTTGGGATTCTCCTGGTTTGGCCTCCCCAGTCACTGGGATCACAGGTGTGTCCCCGTCCCCTGCCAAGCCTCTTTTGAAGAGCACTCGTTCCACTTCCGAGGCTCAGGCCTTGCGCCTTTCTCCCCTTGCAGAGGCACCTTCTAAGGTCATTACCTCCACCATAGTCTCCACGTATGAACTCTGGAGGGACACTTCCATTCAAACCACAGCACCCAGTACTTCAAAACTCACCACACATAAGAGGCAATTACACAATAGTCAGTTATTCGTTAGCTTAAACTAGTCTGAAACAATCTGTGAACTTCCCACTGAAGAGGCACTGAGGAAAGCCATGTGGGGAGGAGCACAACCACCACTTAAAACACAGATCCACCAACCAGCCAGTTGAATTCTCTCACTCCCCACGTGCCTGTGCCACGACTCTTCAAAGCTCAGTGCAGAAAGAGCTTTTTCCATCAGTGCAAGTGTACGCACCTCCTCTCAAGGGTCGGTGTGAGTTCTGGGTTCTTGGTTGAAGGAAACCCACAGGCTTGCCACAAGGTCCCTGCAGGTGTGGAGGTCTGACTTTGAAACTACTGTCTGGGGTAAAGACAGATAGAACACTCAGTCAGCTGCCTCCACCAGGGTGCCAGACTCTGCCACTTGATGGCCGGACTTTGGGGTCTGCATCTGCACGTGTGCATTACAGGAAGACTGGCCATCCTGGAAGGAAGGCCCTGCCTGCCTGCCTGCTCCGCCTCAAGTGTTCTACAGTGGCCATGGGTCACAGCAAGGCAGCCTGCCTGGGGCAGGGAGTGCACATGCTCTGCTTATGTGGCACTGACAGCTAAGTGCAGGCTGTGTGAAGGAGGGTGGCAGTGCGTGTCAGGCAGCCACAGCCTCGGCTCCAGGGTGGCCACAGGCAGTCGCCACAGGAGCCACCGAGACATGCCTGAGTGTGACTGCAGGTGGGAGGTGGGAAGGACTCCTCTTTTTTTTTTTTTTTTTTTTGCTTTGTGGTGCTGGGGATTGAACTCAGGGCCTTGTGCTTGCAAGGCAAGCACTCTACTGACTGAGCTATCTCCCCAGCCCCGGGAAGGGCTCATCTTATTTCTCTCTCCATCACTTGATTTGTGTGTGCTTCATTTAAAGGGGGGGGGGGGGGAATAACCCAGTGGTGTTCATCTTTCACTCAACAGAAATTTTTCTGCAATGATAGTGAATTTTGTCTATTCGAAATACTTTAGTTTGTTAATTTTTAAAGAATCTTCCCTGTCCTGCCTTCAGCTCTTATCCAGATGAGTGTCTGCTTCCTGCTCAACTCAGAAGCAAGGATCTGGAGAAGACCAATGGGCACGCAGGCTCAGCAGGCCCGGCCCTGCCCGGGGATGCGGGGTGGGGGGGGTGCCTAGCTCTCAGGCCTGAGCGGCAACAGCACAGACGTGCTCTAGGGGTGCTGCTGAGCCAGGCAAAAAGGGTGCAGAAGACTCAGAGTTAATTTGCACACACAGAGGATCCCTGGCTGTCTTTCTCATGTTCTCCCCACTCCCCCTAATCCCATTTTCCAAGCACCTTCTAGCATAGACCCCACTGACTGGTGTCTCTAAAGCCCTCTCAAGAACACCCTCTGCTCATGGCCGTGGCCCTTTATCTCTTGATCCCTAAAGGTTAGAGCCCTACTGCCCTAGTGCCACCTGTGGCCCCCTCTGCACCCAGGTCTCTGCACAAGTTGCTGCTGGTGTGATTCAAGAGAAAACTAGGCTTCTCCTCCCCACCCTTTGGATGAGGCCTTCATCCTCCAATACCAATTGTACATTTGGGCTGTCCTGTGACCAGGAGGTATCTGAGCAGACCCTGGTGGTGGAGCTGTGTGACAGGCCAGCTCCAGTGGCCCAGGTAGGAGCACAGATGCCAGAGCTACCATGTCGCATGGCATCTTTCTAATTCCAGAAGGAAAAGGAGGGCTTGCTGGCTTTCGACACTGGGGTCTGTGTATGGTGGACTCTAAGCTTCAACCTGGGCTCTGGAGGGGTTGCTTTGCTCCACTAGGCACTCAGCATCATTTCTGAGGTACCTTAGAAGACCCATCTTGAAGACATCGCCTAACTCCTTAGGTGCACCTAGACACTGTGCCCACACCTGCTGGCACCCTGCCACCAGGGCAGGTGGCTCCTGAAGTGGCACAGGCCACACGTGGCCATCGCTGCTACTGTCTGAGTGGAGTGTGCGTGTGTGGGAGGGAGACCTGGACGCAGCAGTCGGTGGAAACAACCTGCCATCAGGCCAAGTCCTCAGCACAAGCAGAATGAGTGCCAAGAGGTCAAAAGGTTATTCAAGGTCATATGGATACAACACGGGTCAGGAGCACTGAGAAAACTGGTTAATATTATTATGTAATATTAATATTAGTAGCAACTAACAGCAGCATGCAGGTAGGCACACAACAGAAAGGAGAGAGGGTGGAAGGGAGACGAAGTGAAAACTCACATCCGGGTGGGGGATGGCGTACTGTCCCTGGATCGTGTAGGCCTGGAGAGAGAGAGAGAGACCTTCAGCTCGCGCCGTGGCAGGACCTGGGCCTGTCACACCCTGCAACCCTGCCCCGCACAACAAGGACCCTCTGGTGACAGCCTCTCCCTCAGTGTGCACCTCCACTTGTCCCTGTGTGCTCAGGACAAAGGCCACTCCTCCCAAGGAAGGAGGCCTGAGTCGCCACCAGAGGAGGCAGGCCGGGGAACCATGCCTTCCCTGAGCTGCAGCGAGCTGCAGCGAGCAGGAGGCAGGAAACGACCGGACCTCTCCCCGCTTTCCTAAGAGAAAACCCTGAGGATGATCTATTTGACCCCCATAAGAGGTCCACTAATATTAATCACCCATCAGAGTAAATACTTTGGGGAAATATCTACCCCCAAGACATCCATACAGAAAAAGAAAGTGTTAGAAGATGACCAAGATGAGTTTTGCAAAAGCCAGTTCAAGGAGGAGGTCTCAATCAGGTGTCTTTCTCATGCAATCTTCAGTTGCACCCCAAAAGGGGGCTCCCCTCCCAGGTGTCAGTGTGGAGCCTGGGACTTGCTGGATTCCCTCTCTCCTTGCCTTGGCTCTGTGACTGAGCCAGCTGCAGCAGCCATCCACCCTGAGGCACCTGCCCACCTCGCCCCAATGCCCTGGCAGAACCCCCGGGGTCCCTTCAGCTGTGACACCTCCTGTAATCCAGAAGCTCCCGGCCAGACCACACAGGAGCCATGGGAGTCCAGGGAGAGCAAGCCCACAGGAGGACCCGGCTTGATGGGTGGGGTGCTACCCAGCCTGGGCAGAGGCATGGGGTGAGGACGTGGTTTCCAATAGGACGTGTGATGCCCACTTGTGTCCACCCTCAGTGTCCCCAGATGCCTGAGAGGGACACCTCAGGGGAGGCCATATGTCACTTCTCTGGGCCCCAGGCCCTCCCACAGGTTTCTAATCTGCTCAGAGTTTCCGTCATCAACAACCCCATCCCAGGAGTTCAAGGTCAATCGACCACCCAACAGGGACCCAGCCGCAGCCCTGCTGTGACAGACTCAGTCCCTGGAGCAAGGCCCTGGAGGAGGGAGTAGAGGAATCTTATCAGACACAGTGGTGTCCTAGGGAGAGAGACGGTACCTCTGCCTGCAGGAGCAGGGCCTAGAGACCCACCCCAGGTTCTGTGGGACCTCTGCTGTTCCCACAGGCCAGGACCCTGCGACCTGTGGGGTCTGCCTCCTCTGGGCCCACAGGTCTGAGTCGAGCAGTGAGCTCTGTTTAGTTCACTGTTTATTCTGGGTCATCTCACCCCTGCACCTTCCCCAGGAAACTCTGCTTGAGGGTGACCCCATGAGGCCTGCAGGGACAGCTGTGTGGACAGTGCTGCTGAGCACCCTTGCCTACGGCATCTTCACCACCCAGCCCGAGCGCCAGACTCCCTCCTCTGTCTGTTGCGCATGCTACTCTTGGGCACGTGGGGCCTGAGGCCTGCAGGCCTTGGGTTGCTGTCCTACAGTGACTCGTACCTCACTTCTGACTTTGCATTTTGGATCTTCTCCTGGGTGATCTGCACTCAGAAGTGACTCCCATGTAACGATTCCTATGAACAGCCAAGGCCGTGGCTGGCCACCAGACTGTCCCAAGGGCACAGTGGTGGGCCCTACAAATGCCTTGGCACACTGACCTTCATTGTGATGATAGAGGGGTGGTTCATCTGCCTGTTTCACAGGCAGACGGGGTACCCCTGTGGTGGTGTTGCCCCTCGAGCTATGACCCCACATGTGGCTCGGCAGACACATCTGTATAAAGGCAGCTCCCCTAGAGGGAACCCCACGCTTCACTGCGGATACCATCATGGCTTTGTTTGAACTGGAGGAGGCCACAGGTTGCTGTCGGCCAACCTCCGTGCACTCTTCGAATCTGTGGTGTGGAGCAGGAGGTGGGAGGGGCTGTGGGGCTCTAGGCCCTTCACCAGGCAGCGCCTGGCTTTCTGACCTAAAAATCTCACGTGCCACATGCTGGGACTGCATGAAGACGTGGGTGTGCAGGAGGGCTCCCTGCAACAGGGGGCAGATTGGAGGCATGGGACAGGCAGGGGCCAGGCTGAGCATGAGGAGGCACCGTGGCTCTGTCCCTTCGTCCACCGTGGCCTGGCTGCAGGGTCTGATAAGATTCCTCCACTCCAGGAGAAAGACATGAGGAGACATGCTCCTTGTCCTTCTCCTTTTCAAATGATAAACTCCCACACCCACTCTGCACCGGCTGGACCACCTGTGGGGACGTCTCTGTCTCAGTGCTCCTTGAACAAAGACAGACATCGCGGCTGGCTGGACACAGAGCTCTTCCAGGCCAACCCCAGCTGGACGTGTGCAAATCATCTGTGTGGATGGGCAGCAGTGGCCTGAGGTAGCCATGAGGGAGGAGCCAGGGCATGGCCCTTCTCCTACCTCTTTGCCAGGGACCTGGCCAGGCCGGAGCACAGACACGGTTCCTCTCCACACCTTCCTTCCAGGTCCCTTCTCCAGGGGAGCAGGGGTGGGGGGCTAAAATGTGCAAGATCTGGGCTGTCAACGTGGCTGCTCTGTGCCCTGAGGACACCTGCTAGGGCAGGCAAGGGGGACCTCAAGGCCAGCAGGGCAGGGCTTGCCTGCAGCTGCTCTTGGGCTCCTCCTCTAGCACACCCCATGGGGGGCATGCTGGGGGCCTGGGGGTGCACATGGGAAAACAGGACCCTTGTTCTCACAGTCCTAGTTGCTGGAGTAGCTCAGCTGCTCCTGTATCTCTCCAAGCAGCTCAGTCACATCCAAGAACCAGGGTTGGCAGGCATGACCTGGACAGAGCCCTGTGTGCCTGGATGTGAGGGTCCCTCCTGTCTAGGTCGTGCCTCGCTCTGGAGACCTGTCTCCCATGCTCCCACCCGCTGCCTGGTGTGGGCCAGGAGAGCTCTGTGTCCGCCCGGTGGGTGGGAGACGTGCACGTGAGAAGGCAAGAAAACCTGAGTGCACTAACGGGCAGCGGCGGGTGCTGCAGTAAAAGGCTGAGGTTGGCAGTGGAGGCCGCGAGCGGGTCGGCTCTTACCTGACCACCTGCAAAAATGACAGGGGTGGAGGCGGGCTTTGGGCGGTAGGGAATGGTGGCACCTTTCGGTGGGGACTAGGAAAAGGGACAGGAGAGGAAGAGAGAGCATTAGAGAAGCTGGCAGCTGGTCCTGGGGGCTGCCTTCCCAAGCCCGCCCCTCTGCACAGACCCCAACCTCGAGACTTGGCCCAGGCAAGGGCTCCATAGGCCGCAGCAGGGATGGCAGGGCAGCCCAGTCCAGGGGCACTGTGAGGAGCCGAGAGTCCTTGCCACACATGGAGGACAGGGCGGCGTCCCCCTCCTCACTGCCACTTCCTCCAGACAGGCGGCTGCTTCCCACCAAGACCCCCACCCTGAGACAGCCCTGCCACCCAGTCCAGCAGGGTGTGGCAGCGCTGTGGCGTGTGGAGTGTCAGTTGTGGGAGGCCAGAAGGGTGCCGGCGACTTGCGGGACCCTGCTGGGGGCTGTGGGCTGGGATGGACTCTGTGGTGCCCGCTCTTGTTGCCACGGTCCCTGCTCCCAGAAGGCCCTCGGGGACCAGGACATGCACGGCACCCGTGAGGCTGAGCATGGCCGTGACTCCGCAGGTAGATGGCTGGGCATTCTCTGACAGGAAGGCTTGAGTTCTCTGGCAAAAGCTGGGCCTTGCACACAGCCCACAGTGGGAACCACTGTCCAGCACCCCGAGGGCTTTGCTTGGTCCACGGCAACAGTCAGTAGAGACGGTCCCAGGAAACTCATAAACATCCAAAGTTGCCATTAAAAAATAAGCCATTTATTAGAGGCCTATAGATACCAAGTGGAGTATCCCACAATCAGGATGAGGTTTGCTACGATTTTCGTTGGTTATTCTGTGTCCAAAATAGAGGATTCTCATCTTAGGGAAGGATGCTCCCCAGCCTTCTTCACCTGGTCAGAGGAGGCCAGCCAGCCTGTTGCAGCACAGAGACTGGGGACAGCCTGCCCTGTGGGTGGTCTGGAGCCACAGCTCACTCAGGGCCAGCCATCCCCCAGGCCTACTGGGTGTGACCTCTGAGCACATGATGGGGGACGTGCCCGAGGACAGTTGTAGGGTCCACAGTAGCCTAGGCCCTGCTGGGTGACAGTGTTGGGCTGGGGATGGTACACAGTGGGTGTGAGCAGGCTCAGGTTGGGTCTGGGTGGTGCCAGCTCCGGGGAGGCCGGTCTTCTGTGTTCGTGGGGTCCCGACCAAATGCATCCACGTGCCTCTGTGCAGACCAGGGCTCACTTCACGCTGAGGCTTCGTAGTCTGACTCAGGGTTTGCTGGAAGACTCGTGCCTGGGAGCCAGAGTTGACGTCTGTATTGTGCCACTGCTGCCTGCCCCTCATGGCCTCCGCAGCAGACCCTCAGTCGTCAGCCGCCAGGGCTCCAGGTGGCCTCAGTCCCACTGAGGCCGAGACCTCAGCCCAGAGCATGAACTCCCTTGCCCTGCTCTGCAGTGCTGCACGACCAGTTCCCAATTCCCCTTCTCACCCCCGAGGAGACTGGGCAGCTGATGTCCCTTGGGAGGGGGCCAGGCACATGGACCATTCCTCACTGGGCACAGAAGGTGCTGGCCATGGGGCAGGTGGCCCATAATGGTGACACTTGTATTCTCTGCAGGTCTCATTAGGTTCATCTGTCTCGGGCAGCCCCTTCTTTCGTAATTTTGGGGCTGCAAGGCATACCCCATACACAAGCCCAAAGTTCTCTGGTCGACATGGAGGGCCTCCAACCATCCTCTGCTGTTATTTCCAGCTACCCTGCTTCTGTAAGTGCAGGTTTGCTACCTGCACTCTCCCTGTCTCCCATCTAACACTATTAGGAGACAAGATGGTTGCACGCACAGCCAGGGGGCACCGATGTCCCACAGCCCAAGGCCCAGCCTGCCTCTGAGGGGGCCTGGTGTCTTCCCAACACCACCAGCAGGCAACCAGCAGGAGAAATTTGACAAGACCACACACTTTGTCCTGAGAGCTGGGCCCCGTCCCTGACCAGGGACATAGGAGGCAGGGTCTCTCACAGACTGTGGTTGTCACTCACTGCCACTCTGAGGGTGCTACCTGCAGGCCTGTAGCACCTGAGCATTGGTGGGCCTGGGGGCTCTAGTTACTCAGACCAGCAACACCTGTAACCCTGACCAGCATGTGGGGGAAATTTCACAATAAGAATATTTTGAAAAATGTTTTTGACTTCTCAAAATATCATACCTCATGGAAATAAAATCACACAGAATTTTAGGGTTAAATATGGGGCTGGGGTTCTGGATCAGAGGTAGAGCACTTGCCTAGCATGTGCGAGACACTGGGTTCGAGTCTCAGTTCTGTGTATAAACAAAATAAAGGTCCATCAACAACTAAAAATATTTAAAAACAAACAAACAAAAACATGGGGCTTGAGGCTGGGTTTGGTGGTGCACTCCTGTGATCCCTCCCAACTGCTGCAGAGGCCGAGGCAGGAGGATAGCAAGTTCAAAGTCCGCCCAGGCAAATCAATGAGGCCCTGTTTCAAAACAAAAAGGCTGAGGCTGTTGCTCAGAGTAGTGCACCCCTGGATTTAATCTCCAGTACCAAAAAACAGGACAAGGGCAGCAACAAAAAGCAACATGGGTCTGAATGCAGAGCCAAACACGAAAGGGGTAGAGCTGGCAGCTGTCCAGCAAGGCTGCAGCTCCTGGGAGACACCAGCCTCAGCCAGGTACAGATGTGGACGCACAGCCGGGCCAAGGGAGGGAGGACTCGAGAGAGGGAGGGGGAGGCCAGCTGCCTGTGAGGTCAGGGAACCCTTCTTCTGAGGTGGGCTTGCTGCAGTAGCTTCAGGAAAGACAAGCAGCTATTGGCAGTGCCATGAATCTCGCTTCATTTTGGCTTTGACTGGAATTTAATTTTTGGGTTCCTTCTTCCTTTGCAGTTGCTATGACTCCTCTGCTTAAGCTTCATTCTTCTGTCCCCTCATCTCTGTTTTCACACTGGTGCTTTGGTGTGTTTGTCCTGAGTCCTGCCCCGTTTGCCTCGGAGGCCGTTCTTGGTGCCATCTGCTGACCTGGACGCACAGAATCTTCAGCTTCGTTCTGCTGAGATGGCACTGCAGCCCCTCCCTGGGAGCCCGGGCGAGGGGTCCTTCTTCCTGCAGCTCCACCATCACATCAGCCTCCAACAAGTTGGGCCCA